>NC_049257.1:5902504-7102504 GCF_011100685.1 Canis lupus familiaris
GCTTACACTAGGATGTTAGCCTCCTCTGCATGATCCAAGTAGGTCTCTATAAATTGTACTCCAGCCAGTAAGCAGGCAAGAAAGGAAAGGGGAGGGGATGACCTGGGAGGAATCTCCATCACTTTTGGAGTTTTCTCTTAAGGCCAAGATTCTGGTGGGTACTGTGCCAAGTGAGGGGAGATTCTCCTAGAACACTGGCCTGGCTGGCCTTGTTCCTGACACAGGCCACATCAGTGTTTCTTTTAGTTAGTTTTTTTGGTAGATTTTCTAATCTCTTCACACATAAGAACTCTACTTACATAGAACATAGTATATTGCATCAGTGTTCTGGAAACATTACAAGCTTCTCTGAAGTTTTCACCTTCTCATGTGTTAAACATAATTCTATAAAAATGGCATGATACCACACAGTTTATTACCAGAACAATTGCTTTGAAAATAGGGCTTTCCAGGGGCCTTCTCAGTTCTTTGTCTCAGGCAACCTGCAGCACTTCTGGGTAATCACTTACTTGGCTTACATAGCAAAGGTATAATCTATATGCTCCTACTTCCCCATCTTATATTTTATGCATTGACAGCTCTCCTAAACCCACTTTTGACCCTTTACACTTTTTTAAAAATACACATTTCTTCCTTCAACTCTGGTCTTCTGATTTCAACTATAGGATATTTCTTACTAAAAAAAAAAAAAAAAAGAAAAAGGATATTTCTTACTACTAGCTTGAATTCAAAATATCTAGACTAAAATGTAGTATTTTCTCCATAAACCAGTATCCTTTCTATTTATTTCTCTCTTTTTAAAAAAAAAAATTTATTTATTCATGAGAGACACAGAGAAAGAGCAGCAGAGACACAGGCAGAGGGAGAAGCAGACCCCGATAGGGAACCAAATGTGGGAATCTATCCCGGGACCCCAGGACCACACCCTGAGCCAAAGGCAGATGCTCAACCACTGAGCTACCCAGGCATCCTTTTTCTATTTCTATAAACATCTAGTCATATAGCAGGGTGGACCCAGGCACGTGGGTTTAAATTTCAGTTCTATAACCCTGTACACTTACTCAGAACTCAACTTTCTTCCTTAAAAGATAAATATGTAATAGCATCTACCTCACAAGATCACCTAAGTATTAAGTGAAATAAGTACCTAGCTCACAAGTTAACAAGTATTAGCTGATGCCACCATCATCACGATTACCAGTGTCCATCACCATCACCATCTCCTTATAATACTCATTCTTGCATAAAACGTATACCTCATCTGTCATAGCTCCTATAACTACTTGTTTACTTCTCTCCTACTAAACTTAAGTTCTGTGACAACAACTGTTTTATATCTTGTCATTGTTTTATCCTCCAGAGCATTATAGACTGCTTGGACTACTATTATGGAATCAATAAATGAATGAATTTTGCAAAGGAAGATGACTAATTGCACTTTTATGTCATCTTATCCTACTTGCTTACATCTTGAAATCTGACTTGAGATGAGTCTTCTTCATACTCTCCTTGGTTCATGTCAAAAAAACTTTTATAATGCTGTTGCACTACCATCAATCTAATTTCCCAACCTTTTTCAACCATGGCACCGATGCAAACTTCTTGATCTGTATCCCTTTTCTCCTCACTGCCTTAGTTTCCCTCTCCCTTCCACTCTTCCTTTATTTTATGCACCTCCTCATGCCATTCCCCCATTAGAAAGGCTTACCTTATCCCATCTGTACAAAAGCACAGTTCAAGTCCTATCCCTTTTGGAAACAGGCCACAGGAACCACTTCCTCTTCTGAGTTTCATTAGAAACTAAATTGGAGACTATAACTTTACAATTATAAGAGCAACCTTTTTTGAATATGATTTTATTTTCTCAAATTAAGTTTAAGTTAGGTAGCTTGAGAGAGCAGGGCCATGGGTGTTCTTCCCATCCTATCGCATCTAATATCATGCTCCATACCTAAAAGAGGCACTCTGTGGATCTGTTGCCTGACTGTACACAATGCCAAATTTATTTTAAATATGCAGGTTTTCCACCATTGTACTGACCCTTGACAGCAGCACAGTCTCTGATATCATAATCCTGCTGAAACTCATTTTCCATGAGATAGTAGACACCTTAGAAAACAAGAGAGGCTTGAGAACTTACGACTGATGTATAAATATTTGCAATTTAGATGTAATTTAGGCAGCTTTAATAACTCAAACACATTCACATGTCCAGTAGGAAAACCTTTTCATTTCTCTCTCTTTTTTAATATCAGATGTTAAATCATGAGATGACTTAGAAAATATCATACTTCCAAACATGGAAGCTACAGTTTCAGAAGTAGAGGTTAATAGTGCATTAAATTTGCAGCTGGAATTATAGAGAATAGGAACTTGCAAAAGACCTTTTTTTGGCATGTGTTGAAATGCCAGTTATTCAATTAACTAATTTCAGATATGCTCCTATTTGAAAATGAAAGTCCAAATGAAATTTTACATTTGGAAAGTATATATGATGAATTGACACAATGGTACTGCGGAGAAAATATTTAATAAATTTTATAATAATTTGCTCCTATAAGTATTACCTAAAACCTCTCTTTAGGATAATGTAAACATTTGAAATAGTATTTAAGGTCTTTTTAAGGTCTCCCCAAACAAATTATTTCCTTTAATAAAGATACATTCTTTTTTACATAACTCTTATGTTTTTAGAATGAAAGTAAAAGCTTTCTCATTGTGGAAAAAGGAAATGAAAAACAGCACAAAGAAAATGAAAAGATGACCACTGTATCTATATAACATATTTTTATATTTTTAGGACTATAGAGAGAATGTATGGCTATTTTTCAATTTTTAAAAAATTTATTTATTTATTTAGGTATGGTTATTTTTTAAAAAAAAACAAGGTTAGTATCTTTTTCCCTCACTTCATGTATGTGAATGTATTCCATTTCAATAAAGATACTTCTTCATAATTTTAATGATTACATGGTATGTGGATGTATTATTTAACAATCAATTTACCTGATATGGAAACAATAATCCCTTTATATTATCCCAAACAAGAAAGTTTAAACTTACTGGTGTATGATCACTCCACTCCCAGGATCCCTGTAAATCTGGGCTCCTTTTATTCAAACCTATCCACAGCCAACGCTCGTCACTATGTAAAAAGAAATTATTTAAAAAAAATTTGAGCACAGATTTGGCAAAAATATTTAGCATTCACATGTCTAGAATGCTTAAGATATAAGTTTGTCTTGTCACTAACTGAAAAGTACAATTTTAAGCTCTATAAAGATGCCTTCTAAAACAAAACCAAACTCTAAATATGAGGAAGCTATGGAAAAAATACCATATTTCTTAAAAACTAAGTCTTCAGTTATGTTCTTCATATGAAAGGTAAAACATTCTACTTTGCACTTGAGGGGAAATAAAGGACATGATTATTCCAAACTTTACTGGAGAGCTTCACTATTAGACAATGTTTTTGATACAAAGATAGCAATGACATTTTCTAAAGTGTTTATAACACAAATATCTTTTTCAAAAATGCAGGACAAATCATCTGGCTAAATTTTTATTAAACAGGATCAAAATTTTTAAAAATTATTTAATTCTCACTGACCATTAAGGAACTAGAGGGTATTATATTGAGTAAAATAAGTCAATCAAAGATGAACAATCACCATGTGGTTTCACACATACATGGAATATAATAAATAGTGAAAAAGATTATAAGGGAAAGGAGGGGAACTGAGTGAAAAATTAAAGAGAGAGAGATAAACCATGAGAGTCTCCTAACTCTGGGAAACAAAGGATTGGGGGGGGGGGGGAGGATGAGGGCAATGAGGAGGGCACTTGATGGGATGAACACTGGGTGTTATACTATATGTTGACAAATTGAAATTAAATTTAAAAAATCTAAAAAAGAGAAAGAGAAAAAAGAATATGCTCTAAAAAAAAAGTAAAAGTAACAAGTAAAAGTAAACAAGTATTTTTTTTAAGATTTTATTTTTAAGTAATCTCTACACCCAATGTGGGGCTCAAATTCACAACCCTGAGATCAAAAGTTACATACTTTGCCATCTAAGCTAGCCAGGCGCCCCACCCTCTTTTTCCTAAAGATTAAGTATAAGTATCTTCTAAAAGCCAAACTCCATGGGTTATATGAGAACAACATAATTAGACAGTCGTTTAAGTAATTATATTAACATTCATAACTATTGTACTTCTATGCACAAGGCATTGAGCTAGATGCCATGGTAATACAGAGAAGTACAAGACGTATTACCTATCCTCAAATGGCATAAAAACTAGTCAGGGCAACAAGATATACATGAACAAAGAAAATAACCATTTTGGAAAGATATCAAGTAATATAAAATTTGTATAAATTTTGAGGGATCCCTGGGTGGCGCAGCGGTTTGGCGCCTGCCTTTGGCCCAGGGCGCGATCCTGGAGACCCGGGATCGAATCCCACATCGGGCTCCTGGTGCGTGGAGCCTGCTTCTCCCTCTGCCTGTGTCTCTCTGCCTCTCTCTCTTTCTCTCTGTGTGACTATCATAAATAAATAAAAATTAAAAAAAAATTTTGAGCATTACAAAAATTCAAGGAAAGAAGTTTATTGTGGATGTAGGAAGTCAGGAAATGTTTTGTGAGGTTAGTAGGACAAAAGAGTCTTTCAAAGATGGCTAATACTTCTTTTGAGTCATAATCTGAGTGTTTAACATGTGTCAATATTCAGATTGATCGAGAAGAGAAGGATAGACATTCCAAGAAAGGATATATACAATAACATATAGAAGCAGGGACATATATTATAAATATCCCTTTTCCTCAATTAAATTTATTCTTTAGCTAGGAGATATTGCTAATATAAATAGAAGTGCTATAACCATAAAAACATTTTCTTCATCTCTAACTCCACTTGAAAATTTTCTCTAAAGTGTGTTACACTCTTTAGGTTTCTTTTATTTTAAAGATTTTATTGATTTATTCATGAGAGACACAAAGAGAGAGAGTCAGAGACATAGGCGGAGGGAGAAGCAGGCTCCCTGCAGGGAGCCCAATGTGGGACTCGATCCCAGGACCCTGGGATCACACCCTGAGCCAAAGGCAGATGCTCAACCACTGAGCCACCCAGGTGCCCCCTTTTTAGGCTTTTTAAGTAGATACTTTTTAAGTAGACTATTATCCATGTAACCTTTTTTTTATAATACTGATTAATTATAATTTAACCTTTTGATTGCATGTAGTATGTATGATCAGTACATATGAGTGTATATTACATAGGCATAACTAGATATATAGATATATATTTTTATATGCCTATAAACATAGCACATAGTAGAAAAGGGATAGGACCCAAATTTAAAATTAATTCTTACTCTCAAACTCAAGAGAATGTATGGAATATCTGTAATGTATAGCTGAAAAATATAAATCTGCATTTCAAAAAATTTGCCGGTGACTCAAAGCTAGAGTAAACTTAATTTTAAAGTAATTTCTTATGTTTTAATAAAATAATTGCTTTTGTTCACCTCTTTCCTCTACTGAACATTCCCCCATACTTTAATATAAATACTTTTCATCTTTTCAGTTTTAAGCTTTTCAACTAATTGCAATGGAATATGAGGATAATCCCGTTTCAGTCTTTATTGTTATATTATTTTCTTTTTTTAGAGAAAGATTACCAATTTGTAAATTTCAGATAATCCAGTGGAGGCAATTAATCCAGTTTGAATTTAGCAGCTAGAAGAGGAATTTGCAGTGTGTCTTCAACTATTCAGAGCTTTCTAACAGGCTTCCAAAATTTATTACACTTCCCAACTGCTGAATTTCTAAACCACAAGTCTAGGTAATTGCCATATACAGTATAATTAAAGTCAGATGGGTAAAATCCAGAGGAGGTTAAATTTGCTTCCTTGTTACTTACTTGGATGTGACTTGATTTCTTTCAAATATCTTCACAAATTTAATTGAGCCTAAGGAATTTGTGCACATTTTTGTGTTTCCCTAAAGTAAGGCTTAGATAGTCTATCTTCTTTTTACAATCAACAGTACAACCAGGAATATGGTCAAAGGTCATCTGTCACCTCCATTTGCTCTATAGTAGCTCCCACTGAAAGCCTCTTTAGAGATCTGTCTCTAACCTTTCCACACAGTCCTCGTTTAGCTCCACCTCTGCTCATTAGAAACCTCTGCTGTCAAGCTCATTTCTTCTGCCTCCTTGGTGGCATGTCTAAAAAATAGTTTCCTAGAAAACACAATTTGCCCCATTGTCCAAAATTTTTAGTCTTCACTACTTTCTGAGATTGAACCTCATTTCAACCCAGACATTTATAGCTTTTCGCTTCCAATTCAAAATTCATTAGTGTGTTATATAGAAAATAGTAGCTACTTGTGTTTTTTCTGTGTGTGGTAGGAGGCGGAAAATATTTCCTCAGTTGTAACTTATTCCTGGTTTGACCTGGTTTATCCACAGGCAGATAAAGAAGAAATTGAAAATCACTTTAATCATTGCACACCTCTAATGTGGATTTAGAAAATTTGAGGGAAAAAATGGATCATAACTGGAGAATTAAATCAAATGAAAAATTTCTCTCTATATAAATTTTTCTACTACAAGCACTAAGTGTATGGTTTTAGGGTATTAGGTTAAGAAGACATTGCACGAAAGGTTAATATGTGTATCTGTGTTAAAATTCCTCCTCTCAATCAAATTTCCTGCTGCATCTGGTTTCTAAGGAAAACAGTATCTCAGCTACAAACCCCAATAAATACTATTTGATGAGGGTGCTTAGTCTGCAAAGCCTTAGATTTATATCGAAATCCATTCATGCTACATCACAGGAGGTAGTACACACAGCAGCAACAGCATTGCAAACAAGGCTTTCTCCTTTAATCCTAAAACTATTTTTGTTCTACAATGGCTTTCCCTGGTGGGCTGCCATTAAGAGTTGCAAAGATCTTAGAGCCGTAATGACTTTGTGCACCATGAATCCTTTCATTGAAATACAAATAGAGATGGGGAACTTAGATTGTGAGAAGTACAGCAGTAATCTGATTTAACTACTTGGCATGCAATACACAATTTGGGCAATGGACATCTGAGAAAGGTCAATTCCTGCAATAAAAAGGTAAGTAAAGCCTTCAAGGGGTAAGCTTTACAATCATTTTCTGATGTAAATGGATTTTGCCTCCTTCCTCCCTTTCAAGCCATGGTTATGATATTGGTTTTAGGCATACATTGTCTAAGTATGGTGTGGGCAAACGATCTCTTGATTAAAGGAGACAACATAGTCTGTATCACCTGCTGGGTTAAGAGTACAAATGAAATATGGCTCCTATGAATGAAAGGATTAGGGTGATTTGTTTTTTCCTTTGTGCTTTCTACTTTTTAAATTAAATATATATTACTTTTGTGATCAGGAAAAAAACATTGTTGTACATTCTCTGGAAAATAAACTATATACACGGAATGGAAGAAAATGGGAAAGATTTACATTAAGCACTAACTATGTTTATAACAGATACAGGATTGGAAGTGATTTTAATTTTATTTTATTTTATTATTATTTTTTTTAATTTTAATTTTTTATTTTTTTAAAGATTTTATTTATTTATTCAGGCGAGACATAGAGAGGCAGAGACACAGGCAGAGGGAGAAGCAGGCTCCATGCAGGAAGCCCGATGCGGGACTTGATCCTGGGACTCTGGGATCACGCCCTGAGCCAAAGGCAGATGCTCAACCACTGAGCCACCCAGGCATCCCGACTTTTATTTTTTCCATTAACACTCTTTATATTCCCCAAATCTTACATAATGAACTTGTGTTAATTTCTTAATTGAAAGGAAACTCAGCAAGTGTGATCAGAAACAAGGAAACAAATCAAGAAAAATTCCTTAATTACCTCTCACACTTCAGTTTTATTTTTAGTGTAATCTATTCTGTATATGGAAGCTCTTAATGATCATTTATATCACTTATGATATTTCATTTTCCATCATTTGATTCCTACAAATATCTACAACCTCATTGCTTAGTACTTATCAATGCCTCCTTGTTCAAAATAAAGGTTTCTAACCTCTTATTGGTTAGAAAATCCACTTTGTTTATGTCAGTATTTTACTTAAAAATACTTTGGTCTAGACAGTATGATATTGTGTGTGTCAAACTTGAGAGCTAAGCACCAGTAAGTTGCCCTGCTCAAAATTCTCACTTCAAGGAGGATCAGCAGAGTATTAGAGTATGTTCCAAAGGCAGCCACCACAAAGATGTCTGTTATCCAAAGCCATACCTGAGGTTTTGGTTATTAGCAGAGTGAATATCAGAAATAGGTGTTTATCAGCAAAATTAGAAGCGTGTTAATCAGCATGATATTAGAAATGGGCTCTCAATGCTGAAATTGAAATTACTTAAGATATGAGGAATAGCTAAAATATTTAGAGACACTCTCACCTTTCATGAAAGGTTATTACTTTCTGGTGAGACTGGTACCCAGTACTATTAGAAATGGATCTGGGGCTTGATCTCTAAATCAACCCATGTCTAGTCATTGGGTCAGATGATTGGAACTACCTGATGCCAACTATAATAGGAACAGAATCCCGCCTCAGGAATACTGTCAAATCTACCTCAAATGACCCTTCCTTGCAAGATGGTGGCTCGAACACCTAGGACAGACTGCTGGGATGTTGGAAACCTATGAAACAGATTGTCTGAAATAAGTTTTGTGCTTGTTTCAATGAATGTTTGTTTAATAAATGTTTGTACATGTGGAAAGATTTGGTCTGAGTTTTGCATTCATTATAATCTCCTCCCAAGGTTGTGGGGAGTATCTAAGAAACACTAACCTCAAAAGGAAATTAAGAGTTTGTATATCCAAATTAACTCAGGTTAGTGTGCAATAAAAATCTTGTATAATAATTTCTAGTGCTAGAAAATAAAGTTCAGAATGTCTGAACTTCTACAATAGATGCTTAATAAATGAATATTTATGGAACACATGTACTGTATTTTGCCTCAGGTTTCCAGCACATTGTAGTGAAATTTCCCTTTCCTTAATGAGAAAAACACAATAGTAGGTATATTAATGGAAATCTGGAAAGTGTGGAAAAATGTTTAAACATTTCAAAAATTACTCAAAATCTTAACTTTCAGAGGTAACAATGATTATCTTTCTTTGATGTATTTTTGTAATCTACTTTTAAATGTAAATAGTATATTTTTTATTTTTTCATGATTTGCTTTTTTCTCCCACTAAATATACTGTAATTGTTTGCATGGAATAATATTCTTTTTTAAAAAGAAAATCTTAATGTACAGGCTATAAATTCCAAACAAAGATCAACAATAATTGGGGCACCTGGGCAGCTCAGTTAATTAAAATACAAATTCTTGTTAAAGGAAAAATAAAAGTGTAGTTCAACCAATAGCCATATCACATTTAAGGATTAAACATTAAAAGCATTTTTGTAAAAGTCAGAAAAAGGTAAATATCCCTATTATCATATTGTCAATCTTTTTTTTTAAAGTTTATTTATTTGAGAGAGGGAGAGGCGAGAGTACGAACCAGGTGAGAGGCAGAAGCAGAAAAAGACTCCCCACCGAGCAGGGGGCCCAATATGGGGTTCAATCCCATGACCTGAACCTAAGGGAAACACTTAATGCACTGAGCCACCCAAGTGACCCCTGAAGTCACTTCTAATATTACATCTGTCATGTTTGTTTTGTTTTACTTAATATCTCATTGGTGTCTAAGTTAGCATATACTGATCCAACATTTTTTCATCATTGAGTGTTGGGATCTGGGTAGTCATAAGAGATGAATTTGGATCTGTTCTAAGGACGAATTTTAAAAAGAATGATATTTGGGGCACCTAGTTGGCATTTGGGGATTGTAATAGTACTACTTCATAGGTTGTTGTAAGGATTAAATGAGCTAATAGAAAACATTCAGTACATTATCTGGCACATAATAAGGACTGTATCAGTGTTTGTTATTCTATCACTTATTAGTATTTTCTTTTTCAGGTCTAGTCAAGAGGTTGGTCTGTAATTCTTTGTGCTTTTGTTGATAGGCTTTGATATCAGGATTAGACTAGTTTGTGAAATAAACCAGATGTCTATATCAGTTTCTATGTAATGGAATGCAAGCTCTTGCTTGTATCACTGAAATACAAGGTAATGATTTCTTCTTTAAAATGTGAAGAAAGTCACATATATAACCATGTTATATTTCCTATCTCTTTTTTGGAAGAAATTCCTTGTCAATTTTTTCCATTTCTTTCATGGCTATTAAATTACTGGGTTTCCACTTATCAAATCAATTGTATACCAATTTACATTTCCCTAAAAAGTATTAATTTTAACAACTTCATTTGTAACAGCATGAAATTATGCATAGTATTCTTACCAATTAAAAAATTTCTTCATGAAATAGGTTTTATAATTCCTAAGGCTTCATTTTTTAAAGATTTTATTTATTTGTTTGATAGAGAGAGTGAGCAAGAGAGAACACATGCTGCGGGGAGAGGCAGAGGAAGATGGAGAAGCAGAGTCCCTGATGAGCAGGGAGTCTGATGTGGGACTTGATTCCAGGACTCTAGAATCATGTCTTGAGCCAAAGGCAGATGCTTAACCGAATGAGCCACCCAGGTGCCCCACTAAGGCTTCATTTTAAGTATCTTTATATAAAAATCTTTATTAGGTTCTTTCTTATGGTTTCCTTGTATTTGTGTCATTATTTTTGTTTAATAATTAAAGCTATTAAAGCTATTAATGTACCTCCAACTATAGCTTTGGCTAGATCCCATGAATTTCAGAGTGAGTATTGTTATTACCATCTCTACAGTTTTATTTGCCAAAACAGTTACTCAAAAACATTGAATTTATAAGTTTAACTTCACTTTTTATATACCTGTATAATAACACCACTTTGGAATTTTAGATTTTATTTTTAGCCTAATAGATCAATTACTGTAAGTGACACAGGCAAAGAGCTTGAAGAGAAAATAAATATAGACTTTGTAATGTATGAACAAGGAGAATATTGTTAAACCATCTTAATTATACTATTCGTATATTCTACATTATTTTCTTTTGTCTGTTTTACTTGCTGATAAGACAAGTGTTAAAGGTTCCCACTATTGTTACTTATTGAAATATTTCACTAATATAATTAATATTTTTGCTTCATATATTTTGATGCTATTATTTTAAAATATGTAATGGCTCTTGACTATTATAAATTCATTGTAGATTGTACCTTTACTCAATATGAAACAGATCTCATTTCCCCATTTGGTGAATTTTTACTTCAATTGTATTTTATCTAATATCAATATTGTGATTCTAGCTTTTTGTTCACATTTACACAATATAATTTAGCTCATTCTTTTAATATTCTCATTTTAGTTACTGTATTGCTTGTGATTATTAACTCAATTACTATTTAGGTTAGTATGGGACAAAAACAAAGGTAAAGTGGATAAAGGAGTAATAAATTAGAGACCACCACAAATTAGAGAATGATGCCCTATCTTGGTGGGCCACTGTCTCCTCAGGACTGCTACAATATGAAAAATGTGTCCTGTTGTTTCAATTCTTTTTTTTTTTTTTTTTTATTCCTGAGAGACACAGAGAGAGAGGCAGAGACACAGGCAGAGGGAGAAGCAGGCTCCATGCAAGGAGCCGGATGTGGGACTCGATCCGGGGTCTCCAGGATCACACCCTGGGCTGAAGGCGGTGCTAAACCGCTGAGCCACCCGGGCTGCCCTCTTGTTTCAATTTTTAAAGAAGCATTAAAAATATGGGTTCTTATCAAAATTTCTCAACTTGTGAAACACTTTATAGCTTCTTTCTTCTAGGAAAAGAACGTCATACTCTTTGAGCTGGACAGGCACTAATTGGCAAGATTTGTCTTTCAATAGCATATAGCTGAATTTCATTATTGAAGAAATTTGCAGACTTCGAATTAAACATAACTGGAAATAGATAAATTTGGTCTTCTGCCATCTTGCTTTACACTGGATTCCATGTTTTTTATTTTATTTCTTCATAATTTACTATATAAACCTTTCCTTCCCCCATTACATATTCAGTAGATGAACATACTGTTTTAAAATGTACATAATCTGTGTTTCTAAATATGACTTCTAGGCAAATGAGGAATTTATTTTACTTTCATTTCTGAAAACCATTTCATCTCTTTATATCCCAGTTTTAATTTATAAACAGAGTTTAACACCTGGTCTTATTAAAATATTCTCATGTTTCTTTTTTCAGGATTTAGGATAACTTCTTTCTATTTTTATCGTTACATATACATATTGCATTATTTAGACTGGGGATGTTTTTATATTATATATTCTTATTTCCAATTCTTTTAAAATAAACTACCTATTCAGGTGTTCTTGATTTTTAATTCATCTCTCAACTGGAACGTGTCTTTGAATTTTTTTCAAGTGAGTTCTAAGATTACATCAATTATAATTTTCACAAATGAAAAGCAATGTAATTGAGAACTAAAATTAATATATTGTGGGCAGCCCCGGGAGGCTCAGAGGTTTGGCGCCACTTCAGCTCTGGGCTGATCCTGGAGACCCAGGATCAAGTCCCACGTCAGGCTCCCTGCATGGAGCCTGCTTCTCCCTCTGCCTGTGTCTCTGCCTCTCTGTCTCTCTCTCTGTGTCGCTCATGAATAAATAAATAAAATGTTTTAAAAAATTAATATATTGTTAACATTTTCCACCTCAAAACTCTTTAGATGTCAGTTTTTAAACATCTTTTTATATTTAATGTCCTAGAGAAGAAGAGCAGTTGAGTTTTGTGTTTTGGTACCTGTTTTTTTGTTTGTTTTGCTGTTTTTCTTTGAGGCTTTTGAGTCAAAATGATAAGGAAAGTATTCACCAGGATATGTCTAAATGGTAATTTCTTTTCCATGATTTTGTCTGGTATACCCTGAATCCTTGATTTGCATATTTTGGTGGTCTTCTTTTCAATTCATAAAAATTGGGGAAGAAAAAAAGAAATTTGTGGACTTGAAGGCCCTCATGATTGCTCTCAAAGCTTCAGAGAAATTTTTCTCCTATGATAGCATCACCTGGTCCACATTTCTCCACATTGGACATCAGGAAAATCATCCAAGAATCCTTCCACCGTAACATCAAAATCACAATGGCTAATTGATTCTTTGTAGCGTCTCTGATTACTTTCCTATTTTCACATTCTTCCTGCCCATTCTCAAAGTAGTTTTCCACAAGAGGGCTGTAATAACTTTCTAATTACTTGCCCTGCATCTACCTACCATCTCTCTCCCCCCATATATATATACACACACACACACACTTGTTGTTGGGTATTTTTTTGTTTGTTTTGTTTTTTAATTTTGCTTATTGACTTAAGATCAAACTCCTTCCCTGGCAAATAAGGATGCTCCAATTTCATATCTAAATCTCATTTTCTAGGTAAGTGGAATGATTCATTTCTCCTTGACTGTATCTGTACACTCTGGTCTCAGTACCTTTGCTAATTTTCTGTTTTCTCTGGCTCCTTCTCCTAGTCTTACCTTTCAAAATACTACCTTACCTTCTAAGAACCATCCTTCTTCATAACATTTTTCCCAGTTATACCTTCCAAAGTATTCATCTGTCTTTAGAATTCCCATGGTCCCTCCTTACCTTTGTTCTAGATTTTTACCATACTTTTTCTTATCCCCATTGTTGGAGTTTATTATGCTACATAAAGGAGGGTGATTCTATCTCCCTCATCTTCAAATTATTCATAGTGTCTTGCGCATAAAAATATTTGATATTGACAGACTGCCAAGCACTGAATGACCCTTTAGAAAATAAACATGTCAATTCTGAGTACCTGGAGAGCATCAGATTCAGCACAGAAGATCTCATCCTCAAAGTATTACCTGAACTGGTCCATGAGGAAGTGAAGAAATCCCTTTATTTCCTCCATCTGAGTGAAGCTGGGAAGGTGTCCTCCAAGAGCTCGGCAGAACCTCTCAGCTTCCTCCCAGTTCCTTTTTCTTACGATTCTTTCTATATTAAACAGCTTAACAAAACACAATGTTAATCTCTTTTCTGGCATGATCATAAAATAGTCATAATTTCCAAGTCTATTACGTATAAAAAGTGTAGGTTTTTAATTAAGTTTTTGAATTTTAATTCAAATAGAATTAACACACAGTGTTCTACTAGTTTCAGGTGAACAATACAGTGAGTAAGCAGTTCAGTACATCACTCAGTGCTTATCGCAAATGCACTCCTTAATCTCCATCACCTATTTCACCCACTGTGCCCCTACCACCTCCCCTCTGGTAACCATCAGTTTGTTCTCTATAGTTAAAAGTCTGGTTTTGGGTTGTCTCTTTTTTTTCCCCTTGTTCATTTATTTTGTTTCTTTGATTCAAATGTGTAGGCTTCTGAAATGGATTCTTATAGGTGTGAAAATAACAGGAAAATGTTCTTATTTTTACCTGTCAGTCAGAGAAGGACAATCATTATATGGTTTCACACATACAGGGAATATAAGAAATAGTGAAAGGGATTATAGGGGAAAGGAGAGAAAATAGTGGGAAAAATTAGAGGGTGACAAACCAAGAGACTCCTCACTCTGGGAAATGAACAACGGATACTGGAAGGGGAGGCAGGTGGGGGGATGGGGTGACTGGGTGATGGGCACTGAGCGGGGGCACTTGACAGGATGAGCACGGGGTGTCATACTATATGCATATGGCAAATCAAACTTCAATTAAAATATATATATATAAATTTAAAAAAAACATATACTGGGATACAACCAAGACCTGCTGGAAGTGTCAACTAAAGGCCAGCTACTGCTGTCAGATGGATGACCTTCCTTAGTCAGGATGGGAAACTGCTCCAACAAGACACCACATTCTCCTGCATTCCTAGGACCAGTAGGTAAGGCTATAAAGGATACATATGAATACTTTGGGAGTAGACTTCTGCAGAGAAATATGCTAAAAACATAATTATGAACATAGCACAATGAAACCTATACAAGTACAGGCCTGTTTTCTGATGAGGATGAATGAAATGGCAGATTGCCCTGCTAACATGAATAGAAGGTACAAAGCAAAACTTGCCATCTTTGGTTTGTGATGACTAATTTTTTTTCAAAAAAGGAACAGAAGGAGATTGAATTAATCTTCAGTTCCCTGTGATACAATTTTACGTTTTTGCCATGACCTCCTGGTGGGTAAAGTGTACTTCCCTATACCTATATTTGGGCTCAGGCCATGTGACTTGCTGCAATCAATGGCATGTTGTGGAGGTAAAGTGAATAGAGACCTGAAATGTGCTTAAATGGTTAGGCTTGCCTCTTAGGCTTTAACAATTGACTGTAAGAACAAGCCCCTAAAAACTATTGCCCCTTCAGCCTGAGACCCAGATCAAGGTAGCACATCCCAACTCATAGCCTGGAGCCCAGCACAGCTGACCCACTGTTGAAAGCAGAGCTCACCATTCAAGCCTGAACTAAAACAATCCCTATTTGACCCAGAGATCTGTGGACATGAGACTAAATGTTTGTTGTTATAGTCACTGAATTTTACGATACTACGTAATGGTTTCTTTTTGGGAACAGCTGACTGATACAGGCCCTAAAATGATTTTTTTAAATTATAAGAAGTGATAGAATTCTCCATTGGACAAGGATTAGAAGGATATGAGAATCATAAGCAAAGTGTCAGCATGGCATGTAGCTTACTTAATGTCTCAGGGCAAAAGAACACTAGGAAAGAGCCAGTTCTGGCTGTAGGCCTGCTTTTTTGGGTAGGACATGAATTCAGATGGGGATAAGCTCTCTCATGACAAAGGCATGAGTGATGCTCCCAAACACCTTGGTAGGTTACATATGTGCCTGAGGAGGAGCATAATTTCTACTACAAGTATGTGGACTAGGATAGTAGAAAGATAACCTCATTAAGGAATTGAATGAGAATGTTACTTTACCTTATAACAAGAAAGACCTGAGGGGAAACTATACCAGCCTTCAGGACAAGGGTCTTCAGGCTTGGGGACTACTTCTTCAGGCTCAACGGGCCCACTTATTTTCTTGCAAATTGAAAGTGCTCTGAACTTCCTGCAGTCTTTCACCTCCCACTTTCCAAGAGAATTTCCAGTAGCCATAGCCACACATCCACCTCGGGAAGCTGGGGTTGAATCAGAAAGTTTAATTAAACATTACATTTGAACATTAAAGTCCAAACATTTTTCTAGTGTCCTTATCCTTTATTTGGGCCAAGGTCTGGAGAAAGGATATAAAAGATAATGGTAGAAAGGAATGTGTTATAATAATGATGATGATAATGACAATGATGGTAATAAAGATCAGTGTTTATTACTCCCCTGGTACTATTCTAACAGGATTAAATGAATCAGTCCTTACAACAAACCTCTGGAGTGGATTCTATTGCCATATCAAGGTACAGTGAGGATTAGTGACTTGTTCAAGGTCACATGTTAGTAAGTGGTTGATCCAGAACTAGAATCTAGGTGGTCTGCATATGGAGGTGCACCCTAAATCACTAAGCTGCTCAGCATACCCTAAGGGATTCATACTAGCTTAATGAATTTGAAAAGTTTTTCAGCAATTTAGTAACCCTCGAAACAAGACTCTTTCAGATTCAGATCCAAAGGAATAGGGGGTACAATATTGAAGGAGATATATGGTAACATACATTTGTTTTCCGTCTATTTTATGGCAGCCAGAATTTATTTATTCACAACATTAAGAGATTGTTTGTATTATCAGATCCATTTCTCAGATGAAGAGTAAGTGACTTGCGACAGCAATAGCTAATGAGTAGTGGAGTCAACACTTGAACCCAGATTTGTCTGACAAAGTGCCATGCTCCTTTTTATATTATACCACGCTGCTTGAAGTGGGTAGAAGACAAGAAGAACATAAGTTGGAAAATAATGACGACTTCTATTTCACCAAACAAACATTGTCTCATGTCTCATACCTGGACAGCAATTAGAACAAGGGACTGGGAGAAAAAATGCTGTGTTGTCCTCGATGGGTGTCCTATTTTTCCCCTGTTCTGCCCCCTACCCAAGTCTTGTCCATGATGGACCAAGCTGGCTGAAGTTGGGAGTAATTATAGTAAAGAGAGATTAATAGTAGTCTTTCTGGCTATAGGACTGAGAGAATAGCCATTGTGGCTATTTCCTGAGCTCTTCTCCAACCACTGAAGGTTATCTATGAAGAATATGACATTGACTGTAAGAAATCTGAATGTCTATAAAAGAAATCCCATGTTTTATATATTAGAACATTATAATCTAAAGTGAGATTTCACCAAGATAAGCACCTGTATCCTCCATCTTCTATAAGTAAAAAGATGACCTTGTTATCAATACCATTTACATTTATGGTGGTGACCATCTATTTCAAATTTTGTGGGCATTCTCTATTTCAAGTATTGTGTTTCATTATACACTCATATGTTCCAGTAACTGGGTTTTAAAAAGTGGTCTTTGTGATCACATCGTACAAAAACAAGAAAATATAAATAATCCAAAGAAACAAAAATTGAATGCTTTATAGCTCCAGTCTTATAGAAAACCAAAATCCTCTATAAAGCACTGGATTAGGAATCAGGGATCTGAATTTTAGCAATCCAATAACCAGGTAACATTTGTTAAGTAAATCACCTTCTGAGACTCTATCTTCTCAACTCTGAAATCAGAAGGGATATCTGAGGTCCTTTCTGGTTCAAAATGGTTCTGATTCTATGGCTAAATATGGTCAATACTTTGAGCTGGTTAAAGAAGGATGAACTAACTTTCAGAATGAATAATACCTACAATATTGCCTCCTTAATTCTCATCCATTCGGAATAATAGAAATAAACACATTCGATTTTGGAGAAATTTGGAGAAAGAAGAAGCAAAGAGATGAAAATGTAAAGCACTTCAAAATGAAGCTTCTAGATTCTGTTTGAGACTTACATAGAAAAGATTTAAAAAAAAAACTTGCACTGATGGTTCTAGCTTTGTGCCATTATAGGTGGTTTCTGAGAACTGAGTTTTTTAGCTCCCTTTTTGGGGTTATTCCTAAGGATTTAATAAGGAAGACATAGTCACTGCTTCTATCTATGGTTCCATTGATAGACTCTCATCCTGAAGATTATAATTTTCCTCACATTTCAAAGCTAAGTGAAGACAACATCTGGAAGGTATACTGCATTTCACAAATCATCATATTCCACTACTTTCAAGACTAAGGCACTCACCTGGCTCAAGAAAATTCCAGTTGGAAAAAGTTACAGCTTGCTTTACTCCACCAACACCTGTCCAACTATACTCTCCATGTGAATCCATATCTCTCAGGCCAGTCCAGAAGTATTTTCCTGGAGATTTAGTATACTTTTTAATCATATCATTCAGGTATTCTTGCTCAAATCTGCAAAACAAGGGTTAAGTTAGTAGGTGTTTTAACAATGATGGAATACTATATAAATTGAAGATGTACCTTTTTTCTTAGAAAGCTTATTTAGCAAAACTAACCCAGATTTAAAAGTTCACCAGCACATGTTTACTAATGGTCATACCTGCTAGTTATAGTCAGGTTGCAGTTGGTTCCAAAAGGGACCTCATCTTTGTAAATCTTGTAACAGGTTTCTCCATGTCTTTTCCAGCCCTAAATCAGAGGAGATACATCAATTAATGTCTCTCCTCTAACAAGAAAGATTCTGTTACACTGGTAACATTTCACACTTAGAGAAATTAAGGACATAGCCAGTAAATCCATACAGATGATGAAGGTGGGATACAACTTCATAGATAACTCCTACAGGACTGTGAGCCTGTGTCAGATGGAAGGTGTGTCTTATTTCTCTTTACCTCCAAGGCCTAGCTCCTCATAAGACTATAATATTGTTGGTTGAACTATTTTTGAACAGGAAAAAAATAATTGGAGGAAGTAAAGGTATCAGCATTAAGGATTACAATCACATACTTTTTTAATAAAAATCATGAATAGGTAACTTTTTCCTATAAAATTTTTTCTTATTGTAAGAATGCCAATATGTTATGATTCACTGCCCTCTGATTTGCTCTAACATAAGTGAACAGAAGGTATAGTCATTTCTTCTACTTTCCAGGTCTGAATTGTTTCAGTCTCAACTACCACCTTCAATCAAGAAGGTGTAACGCTGCTTAGGAAAACTTATACAGGGATTTTACATACCTCATCTGGAGGACACATCTTATCAGATGTTGTATCGTTCATTTTTTCTCCCTTTTTCTTGCATACATATTTAAGTTTCTCTTCACATGACTGGACTTTCCACTGACCTAGCTTTTTAAAAATAGAAAAAAAAATTTCCCACAGAGAAATTATTTGCCATATATTTAGAGTTGAACTCTAACTTATTTTAAATCAAGATGGTTTCTTCTCACAAAACTGTGAGCAAGGGGCAGGGCAAGGAGGAAGAAGAAGGAAAAAGAAAATGACTATAAATGAAAGACTACATCTGGGGACATACTCCTAGAAAATGCCACCCAGTAGGCCTGCAAGGTTGTGGCTCACAGTTTGTTATTTCAACACCACCTCCAGATCATAGTGGAAATGATTCTATTTTCTTGTTAGAGTAACAGTAAAACCATCAAGGACTTTTAGTACAGAAGTTGAAGAAAGAAGAACTCAGCCTACACACAGTCACCAGTGTTCTAGTCTTCTTTCATATGACATGGCCTAAGTTTGCCCTTTGGCTAAAAACTTTTGGATATGTCAACCAACCATGCTGTCTTAGTCTCTTTATATATATCTCTTTATATATATATATATATATATATATATATATATATATATATATATAAACACCTACTAACTTATATATATAAAATATATATATTTTATATAAATATAAAATATAAATTAAATAAATATAAATAAATATATATAATATAAAATATAAATTTAAAAATATAAATATATATATTTATATATATATAAAAATCATGGTAGTTAGAACAGCTACTCTCCCAAAATCAATTCCAAAATCAAAAGTTCCTTCCACTCTACTTCAGCCTAGACTTCAAAATAATCCCTTTCAAATATGCTACTAGCATTAATTTTGCTTAAGTCACCCTGCTTTCTTCAAATTAAATTTCAAAAGGTAAATTGTGATAAGGGTCAGTTTTGAACACTGGAATGCTATCTAGGTATGCTATCAGTTTATTCTTGCCTATGGGATCTCTATCTTTGACACTCTACCAAAGACATCTTAAATATCTTTTTAAATAGAGCACGAAATGTGACACCCTTCTAAATTTATCTTTGACACCTTTCTAAATACCTCTTTAATCTTGAAACACTCCTAAATACACATATCATTTATTACTTCCATTTACCTCTCTCTAGAAGTTTGGGTGACACAAGCCTCCAGGAGTCCCCAGGAAAGCAGTACAAACAAAATATAGAGATGCACATGTCTTTTCTCTCAAATAGAGCCTATTTTGGACTCTTAAGTAAAGCATGTTTAATAAATAAGTATTCTACAGAAGAAAGATGTTTTCTGAAAAAACATTAGACCTAATTTTTAATTAATTTATTTACTAAGTAGTCTCTATCCTCAATGTGGGGCTTGAACTCACAAACTGGAGATCACGAGTCACATGCTCCCCTGACTGAGCCAGCCAGCTGCCCTTAGACCTTTTTTTTTTTTTTTTTGAGACCTTATTTTTAAATAAAAATAGTTTTTCACTTCTCAAAGTAATATAAAAATTTAAACATGAATTAAGAAGATGGGATTTTTCCCTTAAGTTGTGGCTGTATGTTAAATATCATATTGACGGTCCAGAGAGAAAGCAGCTTATTAGAATCAATCTGGCATAAAAATTGAGTTCTAACAGGATTTCCTTTTATGTGTTTCAGACCAGACCAGATACTCTCAGACAGGAAGTGGATTGCTCATTTAGTCATTGTGTTATTTACCTATTTTTTTTCCAGTAGCTTCTGGAAAGACAATCTATAGGGCTCTTACCTTTTATTTTCTTTTCCAGCCCAAACACAAATATCTCAACCAAAGTCATCTTACTATTATTATTTGGTATACAATAAGAATATAAATAAGCCACAGGAGGTTTCCTACCTTTCCTAAATAGGAAACGCAGTTGGGAGTCTTATTGTAGGGAACATTTGGCTCATTCTTATTCCAATATGTTAGAGTAACTTCTGTACCATCAGACCACTGAAATAAAGTTGGTACATTTTTGTTCTTAAGACCTATCCATATTTCTTCTTTGGCATCTAAAAGAAAAATATTTTATTTGCTTTTACTCAATTACATACCTCATTATGTACATTGTTACTGATTTTTACATTCTGATAATGGGGTTTTAGGAGTCTCAGTGGTATTTGTAATTAATCTATGAAAACATTGCTCATTTAGGCAGTCCAGAGGTTGAGTGCTTTTCAGAGTACGTATATAGGCAGAGTACATAGTGGAACAACCATGCTATGATCTATAGGTTAAGTGTTCCCTATCTAGTTTAGATAAACCTTGCTTTATGGGGTAGACAGGTTTCCTCTGCTCTTTCTGCCACTTCACTTTTACGAAAGACATATGTACCTGTTTTCACTAAGTGAAAGAAATCTGAAGAGGATTTAGCTTTTATTAAATGGTGTTTACTTCTTAGTTTTATGCCATTTTGGTTTATGAAAGATTTCATAAGAACAATCTACTTTTGGATAGCAGGGGAAACCTATAATGAAATTCTACAAATCGAGTCAGAATGGGATTGACGTCCATCCCTACCCTTGGATGATGCTGCTGCCTTCCCAGGGGAAACAATTAACACCATGCTGACATAGAAGAGGTGTTTATTATTAGTTATTACTATTAGTGAATCCTAGGAGGAGGATATAATACTGCCTGTCTAGCTTATTTTTGTTCTTCAGTCTTTAGTTTTTAAATAATTACAAAAGTGAAATAATCATGAAATTATCATCACTTAAGCATCTGGAGCAAATTAAATAGCATTTAGCTTATGAGAGGAGGGAAATTATTCAATCACTGGCTATACTGTCAAATTGGTAGCTCTAGCTACATATGCCTATTTGTAAAACAACAAAAATTAAATAAAAGTAAAAATCAGTTCCACAAGCTCACAAGCCACAAATGGCTGGTGGCAGCTATACTGGACAGCACAGATTATAGAACAGCTCCATCATCACAGAAAATTCTATTGGATAGTACTGATCTGTAAGGATCAAATTGTAGGCTTTCATTCCCACTAAGAGTCTAAAAATAGGGGTACCTTAGAATGTTTTAAACCTCTCAAATAGGAAAATTTAAAAACTTACCCCCATTATGGAGTTTTGTGACAACCACCTCCACATCTGCTAAAGAATGAATGCTGATGAGATCGCTGCTCAAGGCTTTGCATTTTGTTTGTGCCTTATCCCAGGAATCACTTTCATTTACCAGCAGATAGCAAAACCCATTATTTGACAGCCAGCCTGCATCACAGTGTGTATCTGAATATGTCCAAACATCTGCAAGAAAAGCAGCTATTTATATTCCAGTAAAGATACATCTATTTTGAATCAAAAACATTCCAAATTCTTCCTTCTTAAATCATCAGGATTCTGGAAAACTAGGGAATGTGATGTCAAAGGGCATAAGGACATGACTTAATGTGGTGCCTCACATTCTACATGGCATCACAAGAGTGATGGGATACAGATAATGATATAACTGCAATGTGATACAAATGTGCTACATGATTGGGCTCCAACTATTTGAGGAGGGAATTCCCTTAGTCCCAATAGATAGAAGAATGGTGTGGGGTAAGTCAGTCACTGACATATCTCTTCCTTGGTATGGGATTTGTTAGGTTTCCCTCTAGTCTCTGACTTTGAGAGGTTATGAAGTCCAGATTCATGTATGGTCATGTATGTCAGATTAGCAAGAGGAGGGGCACCTGGGTGGCTCAGTGGTTGACTATCTGCTATTGGCTCAGGTCATGATTCCGGGGTCCCGCGTCAGGTTCCTCGCAGGGAGCCTGCTTCTTCTTCTGCCTATGTCTCTGCCTCTCTCTCTCTCTGTCTCTCATGAATAAATTTAAAAAATCTTAAAAAAAAAGATTGGTAAGGGGATGTGCATTCATGCCTACTGTTGGACAAAGGATAAAGATTTAAGGAATAGAGTAAAACATTTATAAACTCCACATGAAAGGGAGGACAATGATAAAGGGAAAGGGTACAAGACCTCTCTGGATCTCTTCTTTCCTTTCCTTTACTAGATTCACATCCTCATGTAATTAGTGATTCTCTGTTTAGATCATGTTAAAACTCACTCAAATGATGGTCAAGAAATATTGGAGAAAAAGACTGAGGTATACAACCATATAAAATACTTTTAACCTTCTTAATAGAATTAGAAATTAAGTCAATTACTCAGACCTCATGGATTCATAGCTGTTTGGAATGTCCATTTAATGAAAATACAGCAACTTAAAAATATAAACAGTTTGCCCTTTACTTAAAGATAAAATTCAGGTCCAGTTAGCTTCTCACATTTGCAAGATAACTCAATTAATTTTAAGTTTCTGAAATAGAACATGCTATTATTATAATTATTATTATATTTTATGATTATGATAAAGGAACAGAGGAAAAAATACCCATAATTGAACTTAGAACAAACATTTTACTATTCTAGTCTTTGTCTCTATGAAAACATATTTTTACAAGATTAAAATGATAAGTAGGCATATCATTTTGTTCTGCTCTTGTATTTTCCTGCTGGCACAGTTATTTTAATAAATGCATATTATTCAATCCTGTGGAAACATCATGATTTATTTAATAATTGCTACTATAGGATATTTATTTGATCTATCATCAGTCACCTGGTTTATTTTCATCTGTGCTGTCTTTTCTATTATGCTTTTTGTGTGTGAACTAATTTGGTTTGAATCAACTTGGAAGATGAATGTTAATTTTCCCCTAGTATTTTAATAAAACATCTGACAATCTTTATTTTTTAGTCATAAAAAATAGCTTTATGCTCCTATATGGACAAGAAATTTTATCTCCTTCCCCCAACATTCTTTAAACAAGACATTTTAAAACCTTTTTTCCTCCCAGGTTTGAGTATTAGCTTCTCTTGTTCAGAAGGATTTTTTAAAAAATTTTTATTTATCTATGATAGTCACACAGAGAGAGAGAAAGAGAGAGGGGCAGAGACACAGGCAGAGGGAGAAGCAGGCTCCATGTACCGGGAGCCCGACGTGGGATTCAATCCCGGGTCCCCAGGATTGTGCCCTGGGCCAAAGGCAGGCGCCAAACCGCTGCGCCACCCAGGGATCCCTGTTCAGAAGGATTTAATCAAATACCAGGTATGTGCTGGGCCTTGTGCAAGACAGTAAGGGCACTCCTCTTATTCTTTCAAAGGCTTCTGAAGTTTCTCTGTACTTCAGAAACTTCAACTGTTCTGTGTTTCTCTTACCCCTGAAATCCCTTGAAACCCCTCCTCCTTGTACACATTTTGTCCTTCTGCACCTCTGCTTTTCTACCTGATTTATCAACACAACAACCTAAAAAATCAGCCTGGCAAAGAAGGACAGAACAGGGATGGGCATCATGGGGCAGGAGCTGGAAATCCCAGGAGAGTTCCACCGTCTACCGTTTTTGATTTCTCATAGAGGCAAGTTATACATAAGATGTGAATGTGCATCAGCATCTCCAGGAAAGCTTCTTAAAACACAGATTGTTGGGGCCCACAGAGTTTTTGATTCGGTAAATCTGAGGTGGGTCCTAAGGATTTGCATTTCAAACAGGTACAGATGACACTGATACTGTTGGTCTAGAAACCACAAGCTGAGAACCACTGCTCTAATGAAAAAAGAGTCACCTCTGTGAATAGAAACATATTTCTTACCTAGAATACCTCTGCCTTCTTATGGGGATATACCAAACCAAAGCTTTATGCATATATAGTTGATAATACCCAACCACAGGGTCTAAACAAAGTAATTTTTGGCATTGGTAGTATCAGGTGAAGGAAAGGTGGAAATAGATGTCTGAAATGGATTTTATTGGACTTCACAAAACTATAATTTTAAGACCTATTTGCACAATGAAATGAGAAAGATACCTGTTAACTCCACCGTGTTATTTAAGGGTTTCTTGCAGACATAGGGCAATTGAACTTCACAGGAAAAACTCTGCCATAAACCAGACATGGCATCCATTCTTGCACAGCTTGATCCACCTATGATCATTGGTGCACTCGGCATATCTTAAACGGTAGAAAATTAAAAAAATTAAAAAGAGAAGGTTAGGGCCAAGTGGTGGTTAGAAAAAATAATTTGTATTTCTAATTTTCTGATTATATTGGAACTCAAAATAGTTAAAACCTTCTACTAAATTGAGATGTAGACGCCTCAATAAACATTCATGTTCTTAAATATGTCTTCCTTCTAAAATACAGGATACAGGGTGAAACACTCTGATACACTATAGGTAATTTAAAAAACAAAACCAAAAACCAAAACAAATCTCTGCCCCCAATCAACTTCCATATCATATCCTGCAGATAGTAGCTCTTAATCTGCTACTCTATACAATAAATACTAATTTATGATTCTGTAATGCTCTTTAAGACCTTGAATTAAAAGTTAAATTATCTTTGAAGATTTTATTAACTGAATAGAGAATTAATTCATTAATTCAATGAAATTTCATTACATTACCTATTGGTATTTTATTGTACTTAACCCATTTTTCTTATATGTATACAGAACACTTTTTAAAAAAATACTGAATCTAGTGTTAACATTTAGAGTCTATATTTGTCAGAAGCCTAAGATTTTATTTTTTAAAAAGGTACCTAAACTTCTTTTGGGGAGAAAAATCTTTTGGCTAAGTAAGGTTTTGTTGGTTTTATTAACTATAAAGTTTTCTTTAAGATATTTATTTATGTCATAAAATAGAACCATTATGTTGTCAGGACTTGAGCAGTATTGTAAGAGTATATTTCTGTATGAAGTTGAGTTGCAGATGAGACAACACAGTTAGTCACAGACATGTCATGTTATGGGGCTTATTCTGCTGTTACCTAAAAATGTACGGTTGCCATAAAGGTTAGACACAAATGCTCAGTTATCCATGGTATGGTTCAACGTGGCTGTAATGGTATCACAATAAAGAAGGAATTAGGGGGAAAAATTCTTCTGAGAGGTAATCATAATAACATTTGTCAAGATTTGAAAATTTTATAAGCTGTCAGTGAATAGGTTGCTTTTGTTCATTTACTTTTTTGAAGCTTTTGCTCTGTGCATAGTAGATGGAAGACAGGGAAGTTACCTGGGTCCCAGTTGAGAAAGTTTAATGGCTTCTGGTCTGACCATTCCCAGCCTCTAGTAGAGTACAGCTGATTTAGGCCAATCCAGAAAATCCTTGGAATGCCTTCTTTTTCTGTAAGGATCACATAATTTTAACAAGTGACAAAATTGCCTAAATTATTATCTAAGTCAGATTTAAGTTTCTACTGATAGCGAAAATCTCAAGGTCTTGATTATAAGGCAAGAATTCCGTAGGAGGCTATCTGTCCACCAAAGCCAGCTAAAGGCTAGTAAGTTAATTCATTTCTGCTTTTCCATTAGCCTGTCCCTTTCTTCTAAGGTAAGAACAGAATCTTCTCAAAATAGCTGTTTCACTTCTCAAAATAGCTGTTTCACTATTTTTAACCCTCTTGTACTGATACAGAAGAAAACAGTTTCTATTGTATATCTAGATTTTGAAGAACTGACTGTATTCCAGACTGACAGTTTAAGTTCATTAAGCACATATCATTTAACTGGTACTAAGGATATAAAAAACAAAAGACAAAGTCCCTGTCCCCATGAGGACTTCAATTTATGGACAGAACCAGATGTAGACCCCTCAAAAGGTAAAGTGTTACTCATACTGCTTCAGAAATATGTATTGGAACTGTTCGGTAGGCAATGGAATATACAACCCTAGAGTCCAAAGGAGATATTTAGGTTGGAGCCACAGAACAAGAGATACACGCAGAGACTACAGTGGAGATGTATCACTCAAATTCATTACTTGACTATCAGAAGCCATCAGCGAGAAAGAGACAAAGATAGAGAAGCAGAGATAATTTAAATAGTGAGGCTAGGGCAGCCCTGGTGGCGCAGCGGTTTAGCGCTGTCTGCAGCCCAGGGCGTGATCCTGGAAACCCTGGATCGAGTCCCACGTCAGGCTCTCTGCGTGGAGCCTGCTTCTCCCTCTGCCTGTGTCTCTGCTTCTCTCTCTCTGTGTCTCTATGAATAAATAAAATCTTTAAAAAAAATAAAAATAAATAGTGAGGCTAGTTGCAGATATGCCAGTCAATATACATATGTGCACAAGCAATGGATGCAATCATGCTTATATGTGTCCACGTATATTGGTAAACTGAAAAGATTGTAAGGATTTTCACACCAGTACCAAGATAGTCAACAAAATTATTCAAAAACCTGGTAAGACTTTATCAACATCATGAAAAAAGAACCTGAAGATGTTGAAGGCCATATAAAAGAGATAGAACACCTGATGAAATGATCTACGGAAGATAAGGATGATGCTAACAATAGGAAGAGCTGACAGGTTGGAATATATTTGTTGAAATATTCTCAGCATTTAAACACTTAGTAACAGCTTCTTAGTTCCTCTGGGAATTATGTAGATACATTATTAAATTATATACATAATCTCTCTCTATATAAAATATAATCATATTTATAATGATAATATTTATAAAATATTCATGTTTAAGATAACTTTTATATAAACTATAAAATATAATTTATAAAATTTTAAAATAATTAAATTTATATTGATATAATTATCTTTTATATAATTTGTGTGTACCTTATATACATAAAAATGGTTCTTGAAATTTGGATATTTTTTACATGTAAATCACACAAAAATATCTGATATATGTATAATTTGCATATAGAAAACTATATCCAGACTTCTAAGGGCTTTTTGAGGGTAGTTTTGACTATATTCAATTTTTGCCTTACTGCAGACTTTAGAACATAAATGCCTAAAACAGAACTGACACCAAGGGAGTGGAAAAGCTCCCCTGTATAGAGCAGAAATAGCAACAGCAAAGATGAAAGGGGCCAAGAGCAATAACCCAGACATCAATATTAAAGGGATGGGCAGGGGTTTGTGAAAGAGGGTGGTAGGAGCAGAGGCCTAATTACTACTCCACTGAGGAACAGATATGAAGTTAGGGGAGTGAATTGCAAAGATACACTGTATCTGCATCTGAATCTATATCTACATCTGTATCTATATATCCACATCTATATCTACATCTATCTATCTATATTTTAATGGTAGAAGTTTAAATAACTTTATGGCCTGTTGGGAAAGAGTCAGCAGAGTGAGGAGAGTCAATGAAAATTTAAGAGAGGGAAGAAACAGCTCGTGTGGATGCAAAGAGCTTTGGAGAGGGAGTTAACCTTGAGCAAACTGGAGGGATGACAGATACAGATAAATTTCTAAGTATGAGGAAGGAAATCTAAGGGTTTGCTTCACTTTTCTCAAGGAAATAGATGGTAAGGATACTCTATAAGGAAGTAAAAGGTGGGTATTTGGGTAGATGGCTTGGGATAATGCTGAAGGGAACTGTGGATTCATTTTTTTCTTTTTTTTTTTAATATTTTATTTATTTATGACAGATACAGAGAGAGAGAGAGAGGCAGAGACACAGGCAGAGGGAGAATCAGGCTCCATGCACCGGGAGCCCGATGTGGGATTCGATCCCGGGTCTCCAGGATCATGCCCTGGGCCAAAGGCAGGCACCAAACCGCTGCACCACCCAGGGATCCCGATTCATCTTTTTCTATCACTTGGTTAGCATAAGCACTGGCATACAAATTGAAGATTTAATCTAATGTAAATTTCTCATTCATAAAAGCAGTTGATTCCCCAGCCTTCCTAAAGAAGTTCTGGAAACTATGACATAAATATGGTACTTCAGACTCAATCATACAGGACACTCAGAATTCCCTTTATTAATTTTTAACTGGGGTACTATGGAAGACCAATCCTTCTAGCCCATCCAAACTCAATACTTTCCCTTCCATGAAGACTTTTCAGATATCCCCGGCAGGACATCTGAATAATCCCATCACTTACCTGCACATGGTAAGGACACATTTATAAAGAAACAAAATGAACTTTGGAATCTGTTAGGTTCCTAATTTGCTTCATTACACTGTCCTATTCGTGAGCCATACTGATGACTTATTCTTCAGTAGAATCATAGGATTTCAAAATTGTGACCGTGTTGGAAAACAGGAATGTTCTTTATGTGTTTTATGCCAGGTGAATGTGAGTGTGAAATGGATTCTAAAAATTCAGGTTGTCAAATATGAAAGGCAGACATTTCATTTATGGCTTGGACAATCTGAAGCTAGACTTTTTTCCTACATACAATCCAAGCAAGAAGATGACGAATTTGAGACTTAGCTTACCTCCATCTTTGCCATCAAGAAACAGATGACTGCTAGCATAAATCCTCATACCTAATCAAATCAAATAGGTGAGTTCACTGAAGTAGAATTGTCACTGTCCCTAAAACCTGTTCAGACTTGACCCTCTATTTCTATTCCTCTCTCCACAAGGGACACTACAGGCCTGATCATGGTAATGCACCTGGAATGAGCCAGAGAAGAACTTCTAATGCATTTGAAAGGCAACACCAGCAAGGACCCTGACTTAGAAGTGTCCTAGCCTTGGAGAACCTGTCAGAGGCCACTCAAAGTGAATAACACTTCAGGGTGGAGGAAAATGAGGAAAATGCAAATGTGCTATTCCTGCTCTGGGTACTACTGGGTCCTGTTTTGTAGCTCTGGGATGAGTATGTGGTTAGAGGTTCTCTAGGAAGGCCAGAGCCATGGGAAATCTAACTTCCAAACAAAATCTAGTGAGTGTAAGGAAACCAAATCATCCACTCCAGAAGCCCCTGTATTAGTAAAACAAAACTAAGTATAGGGCAGGCAGAAAACAAACAAACAAACAAACAAACAAACAAACAAACAAACTTCTTTTAGATTACATGGGACTTATTTTCAAGGGACTGTTTCTGCCTTTTTTCTGGCAGTAGATTCTCTAGTCCCATCCAACCACTAGCTATCAGATCAGAAGTCATTTGAGAATACATTCTCCATTATGCTCTGAATATGTACAGCTCTTATTTCCCCAAGTAGATGAAGCATCTAGATCACAAAATCACTGTCTGATTCACTTTTGTTGGCCTCACTCCCCTAGCCCAATGTTTACCCATGGCAATTTTCAGTAAAAAGAGAAACTTCAATAAATTTTCAATATTGGATACTCTGAGATTCAGATGTTAAAAATACAGCTTGGGGGGGGGATCTCTGGGTGGCTCAGCAGTTTGGCACCTGCCTTTGGCCCAGGGCGTGATCCTGGAGTCCCAGGATCGAGTCCCACGTCAGGCTCCCGGCATGGAGCCTGCTTCTCCCTCCTCCTGTGTCTCTGGCTCTCTCTCTCTCTGTCTGTCTATAATAAATAAATAAATCTTTTTAAAAAAAATACAGCTTGGGTCTTGGGAAACTAGCAATTATAATTAGGTTAAAATAATTACAATACACTTAAACAGCATTCATAGTGAAAGAGGAGGTTGGAAGATTAGAAAGGGTGTATCTCTAAAATTATTGATATACATAAAATGGGAGTATCTGGCCTGGAGCACAGGAGGACCACTTAGTGTATTATCTCACTTTTATGAGTTATTAAAGAGAAATGATGCATAAAGGAATCATGCAACATTCATTCTTCCCAATGCATCATTAGTTGTTATGATTTTGATAGTCACACCTTTGTCCTTCACTGAGAACATTAGTTTTCAAATGTCAATATTCCAGGAGTCTTAAATTTATTGGCACTTTTTACTTTCAACAATATTCTTTGTAAAGTTCAGTGAGGTCTGGAAAAGAATTCCATTGAACCACTAGCCCATCAGGGTCTGATTATTCAAGGACCAAACAACATAGGAAAAGGGTAAAGCTGTAAGTAAGAAAGGAGGGCTGAACAAAGCATTAGCTAAAAAGCATGACAAAAGTCTACTAGACTATTAATGATGAAAAGAAAAAAATACGTAAGAAAAGCAAATAGTATAGTAAAAAAAAGTAAGAGCTATAGAGTCATATATGTTGATATTTGAATCCCAATTCTGGTACTTCTCAGCCATGTGATCTTGGGTATGTTATTTCTAAATGCCAATTTCCTTATCTGTAAATGGGAATAAAAATACTTGTCTTATGAGGTTGGATGATGATTTTTTTAAAGATTTTATTTATTTATTCCTGAGAGACACATAGAGAAGCAGAGACACAGATAGAGGGAGAAGCAGATTCCTCACAGGGAGCCTGATGTGGGACTTGATCCCTGGACCAGGATCACGCCTTGAGCCAAAGGCAGACATGTTCAAACGCTGAGCCACCCAGGCGTCCCTGGTTGGATGATGATTAAATTATGTAATTTATCTGGAGATATTAGGGTTTTACTCATAGTTTGAATTTAGCAAATATTTATACTTATTATAAAACAGTGTGATAGAATTTCTCTGAATTATATCTAGGAATAGGTGTTTGTTTCATATGTAGCAATAATGCTTAGAGTTTTGTGCAAAAGGGAAAAACTCATGAGACCCAACTCTTCCTGCAAAAAACTTACTAGTCTTGTAAAAGGTAAATGCAGATAGATGAATGATGGATACAACTTTATTTCTTTTTTTTTTAAAAAAGATTTATCTATTTAGGATAGAGAGAGAGAGAGAGAAAGAGAGAGAGAGAGCCAGAGACACAGGAGGAGGGAGAAGCAGGCTCCATGCCAGGAGCCCGACTCAGGACTTGATCCCGGAACTCCAGGATCAAGCCCTGGGCCAAAGGCAGGCGTCAAACCGCTGAGCCACCCAGGGATCCCCTACCACTTTATTTCAAGTCAGATTGATTGTGTTCAAATTTTGGCTCTGCTAATTACTTGTAGGTGACCTTGAGCAAATTACACTTCCTCTCTGATCCTCACATTCCTCATCTGCAAAGTGAGTATAATAATAGAAATACCTATACCTCATAGCATTGTTATATGATATTAAATAAGATAATGTATGAAAAGCATTTAGTCCTCAGTTTCAGTCTGAAACATCATTACTGTCATATAATTTATTTTTTCATTCAAATTATCAGAGACTCAGTAACTTGGGTTTCTTGATTTCTTAAAAGATTATTTTATTTCAAAGATTTTATTTATTTATTTGAGAGAGAGAGAGGGAGAGAAAGAGAGCACAGGCCAGGGGGAGAGGGAGAGAAAGAAGCAGATTCTGCACTGAACAGGGAGCCCAATGTGGGGCTCCATCCCAGGACCCTAGGATCATGACCTGAGCTGAATGCAGATGCTTATCCAACTGAGCCACCCAACACCCCAAGATTTAATTATTATTATTATTTTTTTTTTTTAGAGAGAGAGAAAGCAAGGGCGGGGAAGGAGCAGAGAGAGAAGGAGAGAAGCAGACTCCCCACAGAGTGGAGTTCCATGCAGGGCTCTCTATCCCATGACCCTGAGATTATGACCTGAGATAAAATCAAGAGTCCCCATAACTCAGCAATTCCTAACTCTAGAGAAATTCTCATACATGTCTGCCCCATGAGGCACAAATGAGGATGTTCCCTGCAGAGGTGTTTGTAATAGGAAAAACTGAAAACAACCTGTTTCTCAATAGGGCATGGATAAATTGTGGTTTATTCATACAATGTAATACTTTACAGCAGCAGTTGACAATGGATAAACCTATAAATGGGCAAATAAGTATTTATATCATTTAATATATATATATTTAATATATCATTTAAAAACAGAATAGTATAATGAAAACATAATGGTATATATATAGTAAATATATATATAAAAATTTATATAGTATATATTATATATATAAATATATATATATATAAAGTATATATATAGTATATAGTATATACTATATATATAAAGTATATATATAGTATATAGTATATACTATATATAAAGTATATATATAGTATATATAGTATATATTATTATATAAATATATATAAATATAAAGTATATATAGTATATATTATATATATACTATATACTATATATATATATATATATATATATATATATAGTAAAAGTACTCAAAGAATGGTTATTTTGAGAGATGGACATGGGGCTTTTACTCTGTTAACATTTTATTTCTTTAACATAAGGGAAAAAGGGAAGGAGGGAGGGAATCGATCCATGTAAAGCAATATAATGAAAATGAAATGTCTAGTGTATAGAGTGTGTAAGTCAGGGTAGTGGTTACACAAGTCTCTTTCAGGTTACTTTCTATTTTTTGTGTATATATATATATATGTTTTCATAATTAAAAATTTAAGAATTCCCACAAACAAAACAAAATCCTATTCACTCTATGTGTCCATTCATTAAATCCACTTTAAGATTTCTTAGACATTGCCTTGCCTTTGAGGATGACACTCCTCTACTCAACACAAGGACCTGTCACTGATGCCATCTAGTGTGACTTGGCCATCTTCTTCACCTTCCTCTCTACTTTTCAAAGTCTAATGTTCACCTTAAAAAAAATCTTGTCACTTACGCTTAGAGTAGCAGTTTAATTTGCTACCTGCCGCCATTTTCTGAACATTAACCTCTTTTCAGTCTCCAACATGAAATGCATTTTCAAAGGATAGAATAGGATTATATGTATACATTTCTGCCTATGGGCTTCAGTGTTGACAATTAAGAGAAGACAGAAAAATATATACAGAAAACAACACACCTGGATATGAAAATAGAGGTAGACAGACGCCATCTTTACAATCCCAGCAATTTGCTCTACCACATGCAAACCTACCTTTAAGATAAGTTAATTCAGCAGCATTGCTGATGCTCAGTAAGTCAGCTCCTTGATTCTGACATGAAATGTAAGCTTCCTTCCAAGAAAGAGTGGCTTGAGTATTAAATTGGTAGCAACTTCCAATCTGCTCATTCTTTTCCCAATTATCTTCACAGCCATTTTCTGTTGATAAAAAGATATGTTAGGGATCATAAAGTAAGGGAATAGTGTTTTATATTACTAAGAATGCTTACCAATACTGCAATTCAATTTCCATACTCTAAGGATACACTAAAATTGAAGCTTATTGTTTGGCTAGACCATATTTTGACTCTTTGGTTACACAAAGAAATTGAAGTCATGGGAAACAAATGACTTTGGCTGATTAAAGCTTCCATTTTCCTATCCTCTACTCTCCTTTTATTCCCTGTCAATTACAATGCCATATTTTAGCCCATGCTGGTCTTCTACCTAAATGTAGGAGTCTTTGAATGTGCTCACATTGTCAAATTCCTGGGCTGATGGAAAACAAAATCACTTGAAAATGGTGGCAGACTGCAGAGGGGTTTGCCTACAGCCTGCAGTGAAACACTGTGTGTATGTACATGTGTGTGTGCAGACATGCTGCTTAAATCCCCAAGATTTAGAATCTAAGTGACTCCCTTACTTTAAAAACTCAGTCTAAACATCTTCTTAATGTTTTAACAGATTATTTAATATATGACCCAAATTAATATTATATAATATTGTAGATGTATATGTAGATATGTGTGGATATGTATACAGACATACATGTTCATTGTATAATGTGCTTATTTTCTTTAACAAATATCTAAAAAGCATGTATAGTTTCAGACAGACTTTTCAAATTATTTCTTAGATGAGTTATACAGGTCTTGACACAAGTGGTTTAAAAATACTCTCTAGAAAAAGAAATGCAATATAGACAATGTCAAGGGTGCCCAAGGCTCCACTCAGGGAGTTTTCCAAAGGGCTTCCCATAACCAGTCTTCTATCACATGCTAGACTTATGGTCTTTCAAGCTGGAAGGGTCCTCTGAGATCATCTTGTCTAATGCTCTCATTTCACAGATGGAAACAAAGATCTAGCAGTGTTTGTGACAGAGCTATAATCAGAACACTAGTCTAAATCTGGTCTTGTTGATCTTCTGAACAGCACACACTGCTTCTTCAGACACATTTGAATGTCCTAAATAGCAACTGAGTTGAATGTGATATTTGGTGAAAACAAAATGGGTGGATTTGTAAGTATATTGCCTAAAATTTCCTTATTACCACTGGGGCCTTATGTCTGTAAATCCAGGAGCTTCCAGTGGGATGGCAGTATGTTTGCTATAAAATACAATCTGCATGGTTTAACAATCCTCAGCTTTGAGAAATTCATAGTCCTGCTTCTTTCCTAAAAATAAGTCTGAGAGGTATATGAATGCTACCATTCTCACCCTCACCACCCAAAGGAAGCTAAAGACATTGAAACTCATGATAGTCAAGGAAGCATGGTAAAGTGGGATAAGTACAGTAGGGAATGAAGGTCAGGGATCCTGGAATCTCCAGGCTCCATACAAATGCAGTCTGACCCTGATAGGCCATGTTATCAATCTGCATCTGGTGCCCCTCACCTGAAAAATGAGGGTTTACACTAGATAACCTCTAAACTCCCTTTCACATTGAAAATTTCTGATCCAGACTATAGCGAGGTTTATATGAAATCAGCACTTAGTTGACCAAACACTGCCTAGTATCAATTGTAGCCGAAGCAAATACTTTTATCTTTCAGTAGGTTCTAGGATCTAAGCCTGTGCGTCTACCCAGAACAGTGATTCTTAAAGTGTGGTCCCCAGACCAGCATCATCAGCATCATCTGGGAACTCACTAAACTCCAAATCTACCAAATTATAATTTCTGGAGGTGGGCCCCAAAATTCTTTTCTTCTAATAAATTTTTCAAGTGATTCTGCTGTAGAACCACTAACTCAAAATAACCTCTTCTAGTTGCTTAGAACTCTTCATTTTGAACTCAGCTTCCTTTAAAGAGGGATCAGTATTAGTAATATCACCAGCTTGGCTACTGGAAAAGGTATGATAGTATAGTTGTTTAAGGCAAGGACTTCAAAACTGGATTTCCTAGATTTGAATCCTAGATATAAAATGTATAGCTAAGTGACCTTAGGCAAGTGTTGTAACTTCCCCCATGCCTCACTTTGCTCATCTGTAAAATGAGCGTAAATAGTGGTACCTACCTTACAGGGTTGTGTGAAGACTGAATGGATTAATATAGTTTGAGTGCTTAGGCTAGTACCTGCCACTTGGCAGGGCCCTATAAGTATTTACTATTATGTAGGTCTGGAGCTTTTCCCTTACTCTTTATTATACATTCTTCCAACCAATTGCTTATTTAAAAATATTTCTGGAGCACTTACCACATGTCAGGTACTATGACCTCATATAACTCTCATATGGCTGGTAAGAAGATATGTCTCAGTTATATACCAGATCATGATGCAAATGTTACTTTGGTCTCTCTCTCTTTCTAAAGAGCAGTGAATTCTTTAGAACGCCCTGCGTAGTTTCCTTCTAGTAAGAAGCTATTAGAAAAAATGCTCTGCCTAATATACCGAAATGGCAGGACGAACAGTGTCACTAATGCTGTCCCAGGGATATAGGTCTCTGTTGTCCCTTACTCTTTGCTTCAGGCCACAAATATACTTAAGTCTCTACCATCATAACAGTTTTTCTTCAACCTATCTACCCCCAAAACACCACCTTTGCTCCATTTCCAATCCATAAAACCTAAGAGGTTTTCTCTCCTTCTGTTCATACTCTAGTCCACTATAACCTGGCTTCCACGACCACTGGTCTTTTGAAACTGCTCTAGTAAAGGTTACTCGTAATTTCCTAACGGCTCATGCCTTTTCTACTTCCTCTTCCTACTCCTTTGTCTTCAATGGCACCATCCTGTCTTGGTTCTTGCTTTGGCCTGCTTCTGAAAGCAAATTCATAGCTACACATTATTTCTCTCTCCTTCTCTCTCCTTAAATATATACTCTTTCTCTGGGATAATATTTGTTGCAGTCATTTTTGAGTTCTCTTAGACCCTTCCTTCTCCCTTTTGCATCACATAAATGGTATCCATTTTCTTTCCATATATAAAGTCTGCTAGTCCATACATACCTGGTTTTAAGCAGATGCCCCACATTTTATCATATTCATAATTTAAGGTGGTTGCACACCATGGCCCACCGTAAGTTTCGTCAAGAATGCACTCATGATGCCAGGTCCCATTAACTAAGAATGGAAATTCACAAGGTCTTCCGTAGGAGTTCCCATCTCTGGTATATACCTCTGTGGTGTGGGGAGGAAGTAGAGGAAAGTTAAAAACTGGTGGCTGTTAAAAACAGTCACTTTCAGTTAATGAATTCCTAAATTTTCTGTAAGGGAAAGATTGCTGTTTTCACTTAAGAGAATATGGTATCTAAGTAGGCTGTAGTGTGAACATTTAGAGCATGGAGCAGACTGCTTAGGTCTGGACTTGAATGCTGGTTCCCCCACTGACCAGCTGTGCAGCTATAGGCAAGCTTTCCAACTTCTACTAGCCTCAGTTCCTATATTTGCAAATAAGGAATATTAGTATCTAACTCACAGGTTTGCTCAAGAAGATTCAATGAGATAATCTATATAAAGCTTCATTTGTTATGGTGTGATGAAGAGCTTAATGATCCCAGCTTGATCAACTGAATACCATGGGTGGCGGAGTACTTCATCAGAAGGGATGCCCTGCCTGAGACTAAATTTATTTATTTATTTATTTATTTTTAATTTTTATTTATTTATGATAGTCACAGAGAGAGAGGCGGAGACATAGGCAGAGGGAGAAGCAGGCTCCATGCACCGGGAGCCCAACGTGGGATTCGATCCCGGGTCTCCAGGATCGCGCCCTGGGCCAAAGGCAGGCGCTAAACCGCTGCGCCACCCAGGGATCCATGAGACTAAATTTATATTCTATTTTCTTTTCTTAGGAAGAGCATGGCCAAGAAAATACCTTGGAATCACTGGCAGAGGTGTGTGTGTGTGTGGACTTTGGAACAACTGTAGTTAGACAGATGGACACACAGCCCCCTTGTTCACAGACTGGTGGTTCTACAAGGAATTGGGGTTGTGGGTTTCAAGGAAGTGGGAGAAAGAACAGCTGGATCTCTGAGAAGGTTCTTGGAGAGGAGCAGAGCATGGCAATTCAGAACATAAAAGAACCAGCTTTAGCTAGGCAGTGATTGGAATAGCTGGTGGCCATCAAGGTAGCAGAACTAGTTTTTCATTTTAATAATTTCCTCTGATACATGGAGAGGAACTGAAAAATTATTCCAACCTCAAGTATGCCTACAAATACTAGCGGAAGTGCTCAATACTTATGTGGGTAACAGTTCTCTTGGAAAGGCATTTTTATACAACAGCTGTGTAATTATTTTGGTCACTTTTTCCCATATCTTTAATTTGTTTAAAACCAAGGTCATTATCAGATCAAATAATGGCTTTAGGTAAAGCATAATAGTCAGATCTTATTACCCTTTATCAGGCTATTAGAATCCATTAAAAAGTCTCACAGATTTGCTTAAAAGTGTGCTTTAAGAGAGTATTTGATTCCACATTCTTTATCATTCTCAAACATTCATTTAACTGAAGTATGAGACTTAATTTAACAGTTTAGAATATATTAAGCAGCAGTACAGCAAAAAGTGAGAATAATCTAGATGCTTTTATTTGCAAATAATCTTTTAAGGAATATTGATTTTGTTTTCCTCTGACATGTAAATGCTTTTGGACAGGATATTTGTTAAAAAATGATTTGACCTTTTATTTCATAGGGAAACTGCTTATTACTTATGTTACATTTTTAAGGATACCAAAGCTCATGACCACTTCTCTTCTTATATAACAGCACTTAAAAGGATTCTCTGAGCACAGTAACTATTACTTGTAGAACCAACAGTTTCTTCCTAAAAAATCTTGTGTTTCAGTTATATGAGGTATTTTCACATACATTTATTTCACTCCTTCTTTACCATAAACCTGTGAGAGTATTAGGGCAAGTATTACACTTTTTTTGTGAAATCCCCATTTTTGCAGTGTAGAGTAAGACATTCAGTAAACTGTAAGTGACAGGGATGAGAACTGGCTCTCTCAATATAGAGTCCTTGACACATTAAGGACAACTTGTGACTTTACTGGCTGCCTTCTCAGGTTTCAAGTTTTGTATCATAGCTCAAAGCTAGGCTTCAATTAAAAAGCTCTCCTATTCACAATATCCTTTGAAGAATGATAGGCATATAACAACAACAACCACATTAGTAGCAGCTAAATTATGCTAACTATTCAATGAAGAGTTTCATTCTCACACATTCTTCACTGCTACTACACCTCTTAAATCCCATGTGTTTCCCTAGAGAGACATGCTTTTTCTGAGAAGAATCTTGTCTGAATGTGTGAATTTATGGTAATAGCACTCTTAAAACAACAGCATATTCTACAATAGGTACAAATTTGTGATTTCAATCACTTACATGGAAAACTACATTAATTTCTTCATGAGGCAAAATAGCTTCTATGGTTAAAGGGGTTGGCAGGCTCCTAAGAGTTGTTCAAAATGTAGACAGTTCAATTTCCTCTCAATTTGCCAAAAAGTCAAAATTTGAAGAGTCAGAGTGAGCTCAAGATATCTTAATGATATAAATGCTTACCTGGATGCTAGGCAAACACAGTTCATTTGTAACATTTATACAACCAAAGTTTTCTCTAAGATAAACACGACTCACAGGACGGGGATTGGAGAGAAAGGCAACCCAGGACACAATGACAAATAATCTTTCTTATATTAGAAGTAAAAAAAAAATCTTATATAGCAAAAACCAAGGTAGATATAAAAAAGCTATATTTGGGGAATTCAGTCATGGTTGAATGGTAGCTTTGCTATAACAAGCTGGATAACCTTGGACTTCAGTCTACTGGCACTCAAGTATCTTATCTTTCTTATCTCTATACAGCTAGGAAAAAGGCAGGGCAGGAACCAATACAAGGAGTCTGAATGAACTGTCCCAGATAAAGTCCTTAACTTAAGACAGTAGTCTCTAATCTAAAAACAGGAAAGGAATGCATAAATATAAAGGAGTAAAACTGCCAGGCCTTAATATGTGATTACATTGGAATGGTGAGAGAGGAAAGCAGGACATTCTAGGGTGACTCGTAGATTTCTGACATGCACAACTGGGACGGTACCAATCACCTGGAAAGGGATGGAGAAGAGGAGGCAGGTTTGACCATGGCTTCTGTGTAAATTAAAACTTGAGATAGGTGGCGATAAGTTGGAACGTGGGTCTTTTCTCAGAAATCTCTAAATTTCTTATTTGAAAATCCAGTATTCCATATATTGGATTTGGTAAAGTCAAGAAACACCTTCTGTCTGTGGGCTCTTGCTGGTAGCACTGTTTAGCTCTCTGTGGGGTGGTAGCCTAGGTGGGTTCTTAAACTTTTTTTTGTGCTACTGATCATTTTGGCAGCTGAGTGAAATGCACAAGTCTCCTTCTCAGGAGAATATTACAAATGCATAAAATAGATTTTAGATTGAAATTCTGGAGACTAAAGGAATTTATAATTACAACTGTATCCCTCAGAAGAATTTGGGGCAGGAGACAGACCCCACCAAGAAAATTATCCTTTCTAGTGTTTGAACGGAACAAATACAATGAAATAAATCCAGTTCAAAAGGCATTTTCCAAAAAAAAAAAAAAAAAAAAAAAAAAAAGGCATTTTCCCTTTCATTCCATGCTCTCTCTTAGCTACCAAGTTAGAGAAAGGCTTTCAAAAAAAAAAAAAAAAGAAAGGCTTTCAAAGTGCAAAATTTAAACTTGCCATTAAGTGGCATCCAGAAAGCAATTGCTTCTTTTTTTTTTTTAGGTTTTATTTAAACTCAAATTAGTTAACATATAGTGTATCATTAGTTTCAGAGGTAGAATTTAGTTTCATCACTTACATATAACACCCAGTGCTCATGATAGCAAATGCCCTCTTTAATGCCCATCACCCATTTACCCCATCCCTCCACCGACCTCCCCCATCAATCCTCAGTTCTTACTCTCTTATGGTTTGCCTCCCACTGTATTTGATCTTCTTTTTCCTTCCCTTCTCCTATGTTCATCTGTTTTGTTTCTTAAATTCCACATATGAGTGAAATCATATGGTAATCTTTCTCTAACTGACTTATTTCACTTAACATAATACATAACATATTACATTCTACCTCCATCCATGTCATTGCAAGTGGCAAGATTCCATTTCTGATGGCTGGGTAATATTCCACTGCATATATAGGAGGAAGCTGGCTAGCAAAAACAGACTTGTTCAACTACTCAAGGATTGAGGATTAAAGAAAAGGAAAACCCTGTCTCTGATTCTCTAACTTAACATTTTCCCCTAAGAATAGAGCCTGACATCTCAGAAATCAGATGCATTTTCAGTAGGAAATAGAAATAGTTACTATAGGAGAGAAATTTGTGCAGGTAACTGGAAGACTAAGGTGCTAAATTTAGCTTAAATGACCTTTGAGAGAAAGGAAAAATCTCTGTAAAGCTAGGTAAATTTACAAAGAGCAAAAGTGAGATAATAGTTGACTTAAATAAGATGATGAAATATATATTTACATATCAACATTTAATGTAATTTAGAGCAACATGATGAAAAAGATTTATTTGGGTGATACCTGATTAAATTTAGAGGTTTAAAAAATAAACCTACTCATTATTTGTTTTTTTTTTTAAAGTAGGCTCCAATGCCCAGCATGGAGCCCAACTCCGGGAGCCCAAGATAGGGCTTAAACTCATGACCCTGAGATCAAGACCTAAGCTGAGATCAAGAGTCGGACACTTAACCAACTGAGCCACCCAGACACCCCAATCAATTCATTCTTTTTAAACTTGGAAATTTGTTATAACCCAGTTTCTAGACCCAGAACAAAGTTTATGATCAGCTTTCTCATATGCAATGTTCATATACAGTTGACCCTCAAATAACATGGGTTTGAACTGCAAGGGCCCACTTATATGTGTTTTCTTTATATATAAATACACTACAGCACTGTAAATGTATTTCCTATTTCTTATAGTATTTTTTTTTGAGAGAGCACACACATGTAGACACACATGTCATGTGCAAGTGGGGACAAGGTGGGCAGAGGAGAGGGAAAGAGGATCTTAAGCAAGTTCCATGTTCAGTGCAGAGCCAGACTTAGGCTTTGATGTCACCACCAAGAGATCATGACCTGAGCCGAAACCAAAAATACAATGCTTAACTGACTGAACCACTCAGGAGCTTCTCCTTTATGATTTTAATATCATTCTCTTCTCTCTAGCTAACCTTATTGTAAGAATGCAGTATGTTATATATACAGCATACAAAATACGTGTTAACCAACTGTTTACGTTGTCAGTAAGCCTTGTAGTTAACAGTAGGCTATTAGTAGTTAACTTTTGGGTGAGTACCCCTAACCTCCATATTGTTCAAGGGCCAATTGTATTTATTTTTTGAAAGCAATTGAAAGCAACTGTATTTATTTTTGAAAGCAAAGTCCACTCTTAAAATCATAAACACAAACATCAAAGTGTGACAGCCATGCCAAAAATAAAAATAAACTCACATGAGGTCTTCAAGTTTTTCCATTACATAAACATCTGTAGGCAAGGAGAGATACATTTCCTTTATTTTTTTCCTTTTTTTTTTTTTAAATTTTATTTATTTATTCATGAGAGACCGAGAGAGAGAGAGAGAGAGAGGCAGAGACAGAGACAGAGGCAGAGGGAGAAGCAGGCTCCCTTTGGGGAGCCACATGTGGGACTCGATCCCAGGTCCCCAGGATCAGGCCCTGGGCTAAAGGTGGCACCAAACTGCTGAGCCACCTGGGCTGCCCTTTTTTTTCTTTTTAACCTTAGAATAGGTTTGATTTCTTTAGGTCATTTGAATTTCATCTTGTATGAAGGATTTCCTGTTACTCTAATGTTTCCTTTCTTTTGCAGTTCAGAATGTAATCATAGGAAATACATATTCTCATGTATCATAGAGATTTCAAACCCCAGGTTTACTACAGAGTGACTGTGTGATCTCTGACAAGGCACCTAACCCCTTCTAGCCTTACCTGTAAAAGGGGAAAACTAGCACCGATCTCACACAGGTAGCTCAATGTTAATGCTCAGTGCCCGGAATTGAACGCTAGCTCCCTTACCAATGCATGACTTTATTTGTAATCAATTGTTCATGTTTAATGTCACATTTACCAAACACAACAGCAAATGACTTAAAGTCCCTCTCCAATACTCACCACGATAAGGCTGGTCACAGAGGTTTTCCTCTGTGCCTCCTTTCTTCCAGACATCAGATGAATTTGTACTTGCTATAGCATGTCCATTCTTCAGAGCCAGTCGGTACTGGGCAGCTCCATACAGAGAGTAGTGCTCACATTTCCACCACAGTGAGGCATTGGAGTTACAGCTGAACATTCTCAAGGAAATTGTGGGTTTGGTAATACCTAGCCCAAGGCACTTCTGGGATTGCAAATGAAAGAGCCGATGCTGGGACACCCACTTCCACAACATGTCCCCACTTCCATCACAGTCCATCGCTACTATCCAGTCATTCAGTGGCTTGATGCACTTGCCCGTGTTTTCACTGACGATGGTGAATGGATCATTGCCTGAGTCAAGATAGTCAAAGAAGACATTTCAGGATTCTGAACTGTGTGGTCAGTGTGCCTTGTCCCCTGCTTGCTGATGAGAGTCTGAGCACCATTGGACTATTCCCACCCTCCACACTCTATCAACTGTAGTGTACTATACAAGGTCAGAGGACAGTGGTAGCCAGGGAGACAGTATAGCATGGGTTAAGAGCATGAGCCAGTCTGCCAGGGTTCATAGTCTGCCTCTGCTACTTATTAGTCATGTCAATCAGGGCAAGTTATTTAACCACTATGCCTCAGTTTTCTCTTTTGTAAAATAGTACTTCATATGGTAGATGTGAGGTCCAAATGAGCTCATTTACGTAAAGCACTTAGAATAATATGTATATTTGTTATTGTTATTCCATGAAATATCTTCCCACACATACTTTATTTAATGATATAAAGAAGCTTTTTAGTTTTCATCTGCCTTAGACAGGTGGTCTAAGGTCAATGAAAAATATCGAGAACCTATTCAGGGCTGCAGTTCAGCTTTGCTTATACTTTAGCTACTATGACAGGGTAAATTTATTACATGGCATTAACATGTCTCAGAGGAGATGGGGAAACTTCTGAGGGGGCAGAAGTAGAATAGTGGGGTAAAGGGATGAGAGGAAATGAAGGTCTGGATTCTGAGGGTAGGAGGGACTCATGGTCAGCTCCACCATCATACTTTCAGGAACTTGATGGGAAGTCTGTGAGGAGGGGCCCAGGGGGCTGCTGACTGTGTGGATCATAAAGGGAGGCTGAGCCTAGGCTCCAGAAATCACCTGAGATACAGAATCCAACACCCAGAAGGTTTGCACAGTGGAAAACTCAGAAGCATCGAGTATAAGCTAGAGGCTAAAGGAGAGACCTTCCCATGAATTAGGGAAGACTTCAGTGACGATAGAAACTGAAGTTCTGTTAACTTGGTAGAATAGGACTTCAGAATAAAATCTAATTTGGTTTTATGAAAATAAAGCAATGCATTGTTTCTTGCACACCTGAGCTTATGGAACAAGATTCACATGTGTTACAACAAATTACAATTGAACAATTTGGCCAGTGCTTTTAGAAAGAAAAGTTTTTTGAAGTTATAGCACAAAAGTTCATGCTGGTGAGAGTAAAACTGAAATATTTTCGACAAATGTAAACAATCATTGTCAATGAACCAAAGGGTTCAGCAGAAGGACCTATAAAACTTTAGTTCCCAAACGGCACTTTCATTTTGATGCCAGCTTCACAAGCACTGATTTTACTAACGCTAAATATCTTTTCTAATAATAATTCACAGGCTTTCAGAGTTAAAAATTCTCATACCAAGGACTTGAGGGGAAATTTCACCATATAAATAGTAACTATAAAATTAAGTCAAGTTTCAGCTTGAACTTGAAATTAAAGAGAATTTTTTTTTTTTGTTTTAAACAGCAGCGGCAACAAGAGAAACAATAGGAACAACCACAAAATCCCGTAAAACATTAAATTACTTCTGCTTTCAAATCTGTATTTTAAAATATCACATAGGGCTGCAGCTAGGTGTCTTTGTCATATCAGCTTCCATCCTTCACTCTTCTTTCTTTGACATTTCTCTGCCACTCTCTACTTTGTGGACACAATTTGGGAGGACAGATAACAAAAAAGGAAAACATATTATCTTAGAAGATTATCACTCACAGTTTCTCCAATGTCCTTCTCCCACACATTTAACATCCACTTAGACCCATGAGGGTCTCTCAAAGTATTCTCTCTCTCCTAAACTATTCTCTCTCACTTCTCCAAAATAAATCTCGCGTTCCAAAGTATCAGGAATTACGCAGAAAAAAAGAAGTCAGCTTCCACAGGAAAGCAGGCATCCACCACCCTTGCTGGAACCTTCCCTTCCCTTGCCCTATGGTCTCATTGTTCTCTTTTCTGGAAACTCTGCTCTATGCCCCTTGGACCCAGATAGGTGAACTAGGCTAGCAGCAGCTTTGCTACCTTTGTGGTTTGAAGTTCTTAGACTTTTCAAATAGCCTTTGCAGAATTCAATATATTAGCTACAGTTCTTAGTATAGTAGAAGCAGTGGAATAAGGATTTAGGGGTCCTAGACTGAAGACCTATCTCAGCTACCAGTTAGCTGGGAGACCTTGGGGAAGTCACTTACTATCCCCAGGGTTTTTGTATCTTCAAATCTAAGATAAAAGCAAGAAAAAAATATATATATATTAGATAGTATATAGTAGTAACATTGTAGCCTTCCACAAGACAAGTTTTCCTAGCCTTGCAGGTTTTACTGGTCTTTGCTAAGTTCATTGTATATTGTTCTTGAACAGATGTCCACAACTTTATTATGTCATGCTAATGCTAGTAGCATTTTAGGTCATTCTAATCCTTTTAGTATCAGGCATGTGGACTTAAGGAACAGTGACACTTCATACTCTTTGGAAGGGAAAGAAAATTAACTCTTTCCCATTTACTATGTGTTTTACTTCTGGGACACCCATAGACTTAACAAGCTTGTAGAAACTCTGGAAGTGTACAGGAAAGGTGTGGAATAGCATGCATAAGCTATGTTAAAAAGGAGTTGCCAAACTTCTTACCTAATTGAAACATCTATGGTCATAAATACTTGCCTTATTCTAAATCTGTCTTTTAACCAAGTCTGTACAATGTTTGACATCTATAGTGGTCACTTAGCACAAATATTAATTATTGATATGATTTAAGGAAACTTGCTATTAGCCTTCATACATAGTGTATGTGTAAGCATTCATAAATAATACATAAGTCTTCTCATGGTGTTTCCCCATATCTTTCCTTACCCTTGGCAGAAGCTGTTCAGTCTGCCTGAGTCTTGCGACCCTATTGGGATGGTGGATTGAAGAGTGGGAAGGATTGAAAACAATTCCTTTTTAAAGAAAATGTGTTAAATAAGGGTATATAAAATATTTCAGGAATGTATTACATTTTGAAAAGGTAATTACAGAGCATGATTGCATCTTGTTCATGTTACCTTATATTGGTCCTAAATGGGAATTTTATTTTATTTTAAAAGATTTTATTTATTTATTCATGAGAGACACACACAGAGAGAAAGGCAGAGAGACAGGCAGAGGAAGAAGCAGGCTCCATGCAGGGAGCCCAACGTGGGACTCGATCCCAGGACTCCAGGATCATGCCCTGGGCTGAAGGTGGTGCTAAACCGCTGGGCCCCTAAAATGGGAATTTTAATATTTACTCCCACATACAATATTTGGGCAAATCTTAAAGGCAGAGGTTGATAAAAAGAAGCATCCCTAGTAGCAAGTTTTATACGCTACATTTTACATAAACATTCTAGTTGTGTCTGAGACGAAATAGTTAAGTAGCATTATCATATACTGAAAATGAATTTTTAGTATGCCATACCCATCAGAGGAAAACTATCTCTTATTGCCTAATCATTAGGTAACTTTTTCTTACCTAAACCAAAGAGCCTTGCACATTCCAAAGAGAAGTTGAACATCAACATTTTATAATCACAGACAAATGGAAAGGGAGATGAAGGCAAAAGGATGAAGATTGCAGCATTTTTAGTTTTAGGGGGGAACTTCTACAGCTCCCAATGTTAAGTATTTTGTGGAGTTGCCACCATGTGCGCCGACTGTACAAGTGGAGTAGAAGAGTCAGAAGTCTGGGTTTGCCAGTTCAAAAACAGGTCTGGAAGTGACCTTGGATCCATGATAGTCTACTAGGAGTCAGAAAGTTTTGGGGTTCAGATTGGGTGGTATGGGCTGGTAAGAACCTCAGGAGTCCCAGAAGGATTGGTTTACTTCAAGCTATTAGCTCCCCAAGGAAGCAAAAAAGTAAACTAAGCAATTGGCATTTCCCCAAAGACACAGAAGAGCTCCTTCAGCAACTGAGCAACCCAGACTATCCGCACAAACCTAGCTGCATACGTGTAACCGAGTACATGCCATTACCAGTATGATGAAGCTGACACACTGCCAAACAAGTTACTCAAATGGCTCGGGTTTCAAAACTCCAGCGCTTCCCTTAATGGGACCACAAGGTCTAGTCTGAGAGTACATGTAAGCTGACCAGAGCAGCTGCTGAGGGTAAGGAAGGATGCAGGAAAACAAATACCTGCCTGGACCTTGTTCAGGGATAATGGAGTTAAGCTGGTGCTCTTTGGTTTGGGTTGATGAGAAAGGCCAGGGATTGGAGAGATTGCAAAAATTAATCCTTAATCTTGAATTCTGTAGGGGAGACAAAACAGCTAAGACTAAACCGGAAGTAGGCAGAGGGAAACCAAGACTTTGGTGACTGAAAGGTTAGTGTGCTTTGACTGTAGTTAGTCGTGGCAGTGAGGTTTTTCTCCGTGGACTGTGGGGCAGGTGGAAGAGAATTCTCACAGCCAGTGAAGGGCTTTGGGGATTCGCACCCCTCAAGCAGCGTGAATCAGGACAGTATTCACTAAAACGCCCTCGATGTAGATGGGGTGATGTCACTCATACCTGGGAAGCTTCTTCCTATCACTCTCTGAGAAAAGTGTCAATCTGGCAGGAAGCCACTTTAGCTGCCAGGAGAAAATAAGAGCCACAAGGAGCCTACCGTTTTCAAAGACTTCCTTGTGCATCTTTTACTTCCTCAATACAGCAAAGTTAACAGAAGAGGTAGGTGGTGATGGCTCACTGACTGCCCACTATGCAGCGCGACTAAGAGTCCTCTGGGGCACCTTCTGCCAAGGCAAAAAGAAAGTAAAAGCAAACCCCGGTTGCTGCGGGGGGCGGGGGGGATGGTGAGGCTGGCACTACCCAGAGCATCAGCGCAGTCTATTCCTGGTCCTGCTTCCGCAGTCAGAGGCAGGAAGGAGGTCTGCGGACAAGTGACCTGCGCTCGAACTTGCAGCCCTGGGCCTCCTGGGGGTGGGGTGGGGGGTCTGGGAGCTGATAAGCCAATTAGAAGAAAGGATCGCTGCTCAAGGCTTTCGGGGAGGGCATCATAACGGAATTACGATCATGGTCACTTTGGAAGACATGGCTTAACCTGACTTCCTTCTGACGTGCACCTTTGGCGAACGCGGAGCAAAGTCGGGGAATCATTAATCATCCTTGGCGCTGTGGGTAGACAGTTCCTCTAGACACGCAGTGGCCCAGGTGACCAAGAGGCGAGGGAGGGGCGAGACGGGCTGGATGGGGTTTGGGGGGTCCTGGGGAGCCCTTTACTCCAGGGAAGCCAGCTTTTAGAGGCGAGAGGACAAGGAAGGGGGGGGACGGGCACAGAAAGGGCTGTGCGCCTTCTCTACGGTGGCCTCTTCTCCCTCAGCACGAAAAAGGCCCTGCCCTCCACGCCCCCCCCGTCCTCCACGCCCCCTCCTGCTTCCCCGCCCCCCTCCACGCTCCCCCTGCCCTCCACGCCCCCCGCCCTCCATGTCCCCCCTCCACGCCCCCTCCGCCTCCCCCCTGCTCTCCACGTACCCCCTCCACGCCCCCTGCCCTCCACGTCCTCCCCCTGCCCTCCCCGCCCCCGCCCTCCACGCTCCTCCATCCCCTCCCCGCTCCCCTGCCCTCCACGCGCCCCCCCGTCCTCCACGCCTCCCCCCTGCACCGGAGAGCCCCGGAGCGCCTTCTCCCCGGCCCTCCCCTTCGGCTCACTCGCTGGGCTCCAGCCCCCTCCCGAGGAAAGCAGAGGGGAAGAGACCCGAAGCGCAGCCCTAACCCGAACCGCGGAAAGTCGGCGGACCCGACGACGTCGAGGGCCCTAGCGGCCGGCAGGCTGGCGCGCCCGCGGTTACCTGTGCGGCCTGAGGGCTCGGCCGGCCGCAAGCACCTGAGGAGGAGCACCAGGAGCTCCGCCGCGCGACGGAGGGTCGCCCAGCGCGTCCCCATCCCGAGCGGGTCCCCAGGCGCACGCGGCACCCACCCTCTCGCGGCGCTCCGCCGGCGCTTTTGCCGCCCGCCTCCCGGGTCCGGCCCCGCCCCCTCCGCCTTCGGCCAATCAGGCGGGGCGGGGCGGGGCCTCGGGGCGGGGCCTCGGGGCGGGGCGCCCGCGAGCCGGGAGTCAGGCTCCGCTCCTGGAGGCGGGAAGCGCGCGCGGAGCGAGAGGGCCGAGTGTCGCGCAGGACCTGGCAACGCCCTGGTGGGCGGGGTGGGTGCAGTCAGGGCTGGGTCCTCCGTAGCGCACCTCCGCGTGGGAGGACGTCTTCACTGCATGACTGCGCTGCAAGGGCACCCACATCCTCTCGTGCCCCAAAGGCGGAAACCTGCGCCCGTAGCGTTGTTGCTGCGGTCAAGCCAGGGGATCCAGGTGTCCCGATTGAGGCTGTGTATCTGGATAGCGCAAAGGCGAGGTAATGGCACGCTGCAGTTTCACCTGCAGTTGTTAAAGAATTAAAAGCAAGAGCCACTCGAGGGACCCTACAATCAATAGTTCCAAAAGATTTAAGCCACATAAGCACCTGACTTTTGCAAGTAAGCTCTTTTCTTAATAACAATCCTGTAGAAATGTGGCGGTCTGCATCACAAACCAGCGGTGTGACAGTGACACTTATCCTGTCCCCGTGGGGTCTGCAACCTCTGTAGCTAGTCTGACCCTAGTTGCCTGGTCGTAGATGTCCTATGTTTTCAAACCCCATAAAGGCACATGATGTGTGCCCAGAGTCGCCTGCATTGCTGTCCCCTGAGCAGCTTCTACCACGAGGGGAGGACATCTAGGCTGCCTTTCTTTCTTTTTTTTTTTAATTTTTATTTATTTATGATAGTCACACACAGAGAGAGAGAGAGAGAGGCAGAGACACAGGCAGAGGGAGAAGCAGGCTCCATGCACCGGGAGCCCGACGTGGGATTCGATCCCGAGTCTCCAGGATCGCGCCGTGGGCCAAAGGCAGGTGCCAAACCGCTGCGCCACCCAGGGATCCCCTAGGCTGCGTTTCTGATTGCAGCCGCCAAGGCTTCACGGTGACTCCCAAATGCGCCTTGGCTCCATCCTCTCCCTGCCGGGGCCTTTCAGCTCAGTGGATACTAAGCACCTGCCACCACAGGGATGGGCACCTCCCAGGGTGAGATGGAAAGACAACATCCCTGCTTGCTCAGTGTTACTGAGGCCGCACACAGTTAACTCGGAGCAGAATGAACGGGGAGACTGGACAAAGCTTCAAGGAAAACAACACCTAAACTGGGCCTCGGGGGGTGCATAAGAATTTGACCGTGCAAAGCTACTTGGAGAAAAATAGTGACGGACCTGCAGGAAAAGTAGTGTCAGGATAGGTCAGTCCAGTAATGCCCGGCCCGCTGAGTCCTGTGTGTGCCTGTGTTGGAAGTAGTCGTGGTAGAGGCTTAAGTGGAAATGACAACAGAGAGGTGAGTTGTGGCTGTTTTGTGATGTGCCTTGAATATAATATCAGCGACATTGATTTGATTCTCTAGAACTTGCCAGTGGAAAGTTCTGAGTAAGACAATCTGCTACTGCTCTGACTCCCTCTGCATTTACACATTTACGGCTGCTTGCCTTGGTGATCCTGCCCAGCTTGGAGCTAGTTCAGGGCAGTGCTCTTATCTTCTCATTTTTACCTTCTTACACTGAGTACCAGAGTAAGCTTTCAATAAACATTAGTTTACCTACTTAATGAACTCCTAGAGCCACCCCCTTAGCATAGGACCTACAAGAGCTCCTGCTTGCATTATGTTGAAATAGTTTCTCAATTGACCTTCCTACCAGTAATTTCCCTTTTAGGCAAAGGAAACACTCTTAAACACTGTTTGGAACATGTCACCTTTCTTCTGCTCACATCCTTTCAGTGCTAACTGGGAATTCAGAGGGATTGTGAACCCCTGAAATTATATATAGATTATGAATACACTTAAAACTTTTTTTTTTTTGAGAAAGAGAAGAAGTCCAAGGTTTTTATGAGAGTCTCAAAGAAACCCATAATACAGAAAGAAAACCTATCTAGGATAAACCAAGCCCTTCTATGATCTGAACTTTTACTTTTAGTCACCTTCCTATGTCACTCCTTGGTTCAAGCCACCTGTCTGAACCTGTCTTGCCTTTTCCTATCTCTGCCCATATATCCATATGAATAAATGGATATATATATATATATATATATATATATAATATATCTAAAATGTCTCTTTTCCCCCCTCTCTTGTCTTAGTTCTACCCTTCCAGTTAAGGCTTTGCTCAAATCTCACATTTTATATAAAATTTCTCTAAGAAAAACCCTGACCCTTGGGGATTCTAAACATCTGGATAATGTTGTACATTCTAGTCACTTGCTGCTTGAGTGATCACCCCTTATTTGCAGTTTTGCTCTCTGTGGTTTCAGTTACCCTCAGTCAACTACAGTGCAGATGATTCTTTTTCTGATATGTGGTCAGAAGGTCAATAGTTAAAACTCTGTCCCTACATCATTCAGCTCATCAGGTAGGCATCTTATAATTTCCCGTCATCACTAGGAGGATGAGTATAGTATAATATTTTGAAAGAGAGAGAAAGAAAAGAGTCACATGACTTTTATTGCAGTATATTGTCATAATCTCTTACCATAACTAATTTATAAATCAAGCTTTATCATGGTTATGTATGTATGTATAGGAAAAACATAGTATATATAGGGGTTGGTCCCATCTATGGTTTCAGGCATCCACTTGGAGGCTTGGAACGTATTTCCCATGGGTAAGGAGGGACTACTCTATTTTTTCTGTAGTTACATGTGCACTGATACTCCATGTAGGTTATATGTTTTAAATAAATATTTACTGGGGATCCCTGTGTGGCTTAGCAGTTTAGCGCCTGCCTTTGGCCCAGGGCGCGGTCCTGGAGTCCTGGGATTGAGTCCCGCGTCAGGCTTCTGGCATGGAGCCTGCTTCTCCCTCCTCCTGTGTCTCTGCCTCTCTCTCTCTCTCTCTCAAGTCTATCATGAATAAATAGATAAATCTTTAAAAAAATAAATATTTATTGCCTATGATGACAATAGAAAGCAGTGTATCCTTCAAGTCTTACCTTGAATGTCACTTCCTTAAAGAAATCTTTCTTGACTCTACAGTCTAGGTCAACCTCCTCTGTGATAGGTTCTCAATGCATCTCACACTTTGTCTTGATAGCACCTAGCATAGCTGGATTAAAGAGTTATGCACTCCCTCACTGGTGGAATGTCTGGCTCCCTTTCCAGGCTGCAGGACCCATGAAGGCAGTGTCTGTTTAGGCACTTCTATGTTCCCAGGACCTGACCCATGATTTGCTGTATGAATGAGTGAATAAATACACAGTAAGTGCCTCATAAAGGATGAATGAATAAATAAATACATGGTAAGTGTCCGGTGCGGGCAACAGGAAGTTTAGGCATTTAAAAAAGGGAGAAGTCAGCTGGGGTGGATGGGTGGGAGGGTCTTCAGGCACTGTGTTGAATGTCCTTGGATGAGTAATGGTCAGTAGATAGGGGTGGTGGGGAGGACACTACATGGACTGAAGCAATGATGTGAGCAAAATAACAGACATCTGCCACTGGCCGGGCGCCAGGCCATGGGGTTGAGCATTTCCGGTGTGCTTTTGTTTTTTTTTTTTTTTTTCATTTTTTTCATTTTTTTATTTTTTAATTTTTATTTATCTATGATAGTCACACAGAGAGAGAGAGAGAGAGAGAGAGGCAGAGACATAGGCAGAGGGAGAAGCAGGCTCCATGCACCGGGAGCCTGACGTGGGATTCGATCCCGGGTCTCCAGGATCGCGCCCTGGGCCAAAGGCAGGCGCGCTAAACCACTGCGCCACCCAGGGATCCCTCCGGTGTGCTTTTGTATCTGATAATCATCCTATGAAGAAACTATTATCATCCTTATTTTACAGATGTGGAAACCGAGGCAACATAGACAAGATTGATATAACTAGGCCAAGGTTAATAGCCATAAATGAGGATACCAAAATGGAAATCTAACTATAGAATGTGAATGAATGTGTGAGAGTGTATTATTTTCTTCCCAGTCACAATTAGGAAGAGGAAACATGAGCTTTTAGATCTTCGAAGTGAAGTTTTTAATTATAAAATGTATCATATCTAAAAAATAGTAGCTAGGCTTTGGGCCTCCTCCTGACCATGTCCACCTTACTTGCACACAGAGGTAACCCCTCCTCAGAGTTGTTTATCATTCCTTCATTTATAGTTTCCCCATAGATGATTCATTCCTTAAATAGTCTATATAATGTTGCAGGTTTTTGAATTTTATGTAAGTGGAATCATTTCAAGTTTTTTTGGGTACTTTTTTGCTCAAAATCATGCCTATGACATTCATCTGTGTATTCATCTGTGTATGTAGCTATAGTTTGCTCATTTTTATGCAATGTTCCAGTATAAGAATAAAGCACACTTTATGCATTCTCTTGCTGGTGGACATTTGAGTAGGTTCCAGCTGGGTAATTTGCTATACTTAGCAATGCTTCTGTGAACGTTATTGTACATGTCTCCTGTATGTGGCTAGATTTTCCTGAGAGTGTGTTCTTAGAAATGGAATTCCTAGAGCATAGGGTATGTTCAACATCATCATCATTATTAGACAATGCCAATGTGCTTTCTAGTTCGCACTCCCAGCAGTATGTACAAACCTTCCCACTGCTGAACATCTTCCATACTTGGCATCAGGGACATCTGGGTGGCTCAGCGGTTGAGCGTCTGCCTTTGGCTAGGGGCGTGATCCTGGAGTCCTAGGATCGAGTTCCACATCGAGCTTCCTGCATGGAGCCTGCTTCTCCCTCTTCCTATGTCTCTGCCTCGCTTTCTCTGTGTCTCTTATGAATAAATAAATAAAATCTTTAAAAAAAATACTTGGCATCTTAACATTTTTGTGGGGAGCAATATGGTATCTCATTATGGTTTTAGGTTGCATTTTTCTGGTTTCTAAAGTAGTTGAATATACTTTCCTATGTTTATTAGTTATTTGTATTTCCTTTTCCAATTTGTGTTCAGGTTGTTTGCCCATTTTCTCTCAGATCCACTTTCTGCCCTCCTCTGCTTTCAATCTTAAGGGCTTGCCCTGAATTCTCAGGTTCCCTTTCGCACTGCCTTCTGGTTAGGTTCAGCCAATGAGAGTTACTGGCAGGAAATGGAGGTTTGGGAGGGGGAGAATCGAAGGTGTTTCTTTCCTCTATGCTTTGGGAGCATGCTGAGCTATGACTGTGTCTCTTCTATGGTTCCAGCTCCTGCCTGGAAGCCCCACTTTTTGTGGTCCAATTCCTACCAGGCAATGGTGCAGTGCTTCCAGCAAGTTTGGGTGGTTCCTTCTCCAAGGTTCTAGCTCCCACAGGGTAGCCTGGGCTCTTACCTGGGTAATACTAGTTCTTCTCTGTTCCTCAGGTATTGGGGGTACTAGTAACTTTTTGTAACTGGTACTTTTTAGATAACCTCACTGGCACTTATTTTTAGGTCTTTCAACATCTACATCTCTGTAACAAGTTATTTCCCTATTTTAAATTTCTTCTATTTACCTAGCATGGATTTTGTTCTCCTTACTGGACCTGGATGATATCGATTCAACATGTGAAAGAACTGTACCTGAGGACAGCATCCAAAACTGAGTGAGATGTGAACAAGAGAAACTACAAATGGAGCATATTCAACTGCATGAGGAGTTGTGGCGTAAAGAAAGCTGGTGTGGGATACATTTAAACTGCAGTTCTGATGATGCCCACAGATGGTCCCAGGTGTAGTAAGGAGGACCCAGGAGGCCCAAGCAAGAGCTTGGTCTAAGAATAAATTTTAAACAATTCCCACAGCACCATGATAATAAAGATCTGCATTTATTCCTGTTATAACTAAACTCATGAGGACTACAATCATGAACATAGACCCCAAAGGGCAAATATAAGGTTGTAATTCATCCATTTAAAAAACAAGAAACAAAATTAAACAACTTTTCTTATCAAAATAAACTGAACTTACCTCATAGACTTTAAACTGTAGAATTCTCAGATGAGGAAATGTTCCATCAGTATGTCTACAGAATATTGACAGGAGGAATTGGAAAGGAGCCAGTGTGGCTGACTCATTCATCTACTCAGCCTAACCTCATGCACAGACACCAAGGAACTATGGAATTACAGACTTCACAGTGAACTTTGGAGTCCATCATGTGCCTTCCCATTATATGGACGAGGAAACTAGAGCTCAGAGGGTTCACTGACCTTTATGGTTATAAGAAGCACAAGAGAGGTTAGATGTGGACCCTGAGACTCATAGGAAATTCTCAAAATGCCAATGAGAACACCTTAGGGCTGGTTACCTGCCTCCAATAGAAGGCGGGGGTGAAATTTAGGTGCGAAGCAATGATGCAAGGGTGGGTCATAGGTTAAGAGGAAACCGGCATTGGTAAGACTTGTATAGTTGGTGGGAGTATGTTGTAAAGATCAGTAATGTTTTTTGGTAGGACTGCAACACCTCAAGCATGATGGGAATTCCCTAGGAAACATTTTTGTTAAAGGTGCATTCTTTGGAAAATAAGAAAATAATTTTAATGGTACAGATGATTTTTCTGGAAGTGGGAAATGTGATGAAGGATTAAGTTTTGCTACTGACATACATTCACTATGTTTTGGCAAAGAGGAGAGAATTAGAGTGATAGGTTTGCTTTTTATTTATGTAATTAGGAGTTCTTTCCTCGGAATAACCAAACCCATTGCTAAAATCTGTTCTAAGAAAACAACAGTTCAAATGATAAATAACCAAAGCCCAGGAGCCCTTGCTCCTCAGGGAAACTGGTCAGGTTTATACGTGATAACAATTATTCTTCTGACTTTAGCAGAAGATAGTGAAGAAATCAGAGTGTAATGTGACTCTCCAATCAAAGCTGATTCATAACTCATGACCACCTAACTTGTTAGTTAAGGGTAAGGTTAAGATACCTTTGTTAAGATTACCTTAGTTAAGGTATTAATGCTGCCTAACCGACTTTTAGAAACACTTAAGAATTGAGAATCCTAAGAAATTTTAGTACTGAGAGGTATGACACTATTTAGTGCTGAGGGGCATTACTGTGTTTACCAATTTTACCATTATTCACCTTTTGTCAACCCATTAATATCTCCACGAAGCAAATGATCCAAATTTTTCCATTCTAGGACTCAGTTCCAACTCTTTGTAGGCTTCCTCCATGGAGCAAAATATGCCTCTTACTTTGCTCATAGGCTAGAGGCCACCTAATGTGAGTTCACCAGGTCTCTATTTTTCCTGTCTGTAACTCATCTTTATCCCAGCTTTGGAGGAAAACCCAGATCCCTTTTTTTAACTTCTGTGTTCCCAACCATATTCTTCCCTTCTCTAGTATTTTTTAGTCTCTCCCTCTCCATGAATCAGAGGAAGAGAGACTCTGAGCATGTTTTAAACTTTTTATTTTTATTTTTTCTATAGAATATAAAAACTACACCCAGAGTAGAGAACATAGTGTAATGAATTTACTGTTCCCATCACCTTCTTCAACATTTATCAATACATGATCAGTCCTGTTTCATCTCTACTCTGACCCACTCTCTACTCCTTTCAGATTATTTTGAAGCATATTTCATTTGTAAACATGTCAGTATGCATTTCTGAAAGATAAGATCTTGTAAAGACATAACCACAGTACATTATCTCACCTAAAAAACAATGACAAGATTTCCTTAATACGGTTAAGTATCTAATTAGTGTTCTCATTTCCCCTATTATCTTGTAAATGATTTTTGTTTTCTTTTTACAATTTGTTTTTGTTTACCGGAGTCTAAATAAGGTATTTACATTGACACTGGTTGAGAGATCTCTTAAGTATCTTTAAATCTCTAGGAACCCTGTCTTTCCATTCCTTATTCTCTTGTATTGTGTGAGAAAAAGCTGACTCATTTGTAGAATTTCTCAGAGTCTGGATTTGGATTACTGCATCACTATTGTGTTAACATGTTCCATTATCCCTCATAACTCTTATACATCAGTATAAAGCTTTATGAGACTCAGATTCAATTTATTTTTGACAGTGCTATTTCATATGTGCCATGCTTTCCTGTCAGGAAGCCCGTAATGTGATTTTTTTCTCATTGTTTGGTGATGTTGTCAGCCATTGATGATCATTACTGTGATCATTAAGAATTAGAAATAGGGATATTCTATCATTTTTGTCTTCATTTATTAGTTGGATGGTTCTTTAAAGAGAAATTTTCCCTTATCAACTAATTGGTTACCCAGACCTACAGATCATACAGGAAACTTAATTCTTCCCTTTATTTATCAGTTTTGAAAGTATAAGGAGGAGGTCCATAACATCCTCTAAAGGCAACCAACCAATGAGATTTTAATTTTTAATTATCATTCATTCGTATTTGATATTTTTCAATCCCTTTCATTTATTATATTTATTGATGCTCCACATGGCCATAGAGTCTTTCATAGTTTCCTCCTGATCTGGAATGAGAAGATGTTTCAGTTTCAGCCTGTACTTTTCCTGCCCCAGATCTGGTGTCAGCCACTTCTCAAAGATGTTTGCTTCCTTTTAGTAGGAAACTTGATACTACAACAACTTGATACTAGAATTACTCTTTCTTAATAGATTGGTCCTCATTTCCATCATGGGTTTTGAAATCAGGCATGTGGACGTGAGTCTTCATCCCACCACTTGCTAGCTGGGTTCATAGGCATGACACTTAATTTGAGCCTCAGTTTACTCATTGAAAAAAAGAATAAGTGGGATGCCTGGATGGCTCAATGGTTGGGCTCATCGGCTTTTGGCTCAGAACGTGATTCTGGGGTACCAGGATTGAATCCTGCATCGGGGTCCCCACAGGGAGTCTGCTTCTCCCTCTGCCTGTGTCTCTGCCTCTCTCTCTCTCTCTCATGAATAAATAAATAAGATCTTTAAAAAAAAAGGAAAAAAGAAGAGATAAAACACTGAGTCTTAAGATTATTGTAAGCCATAAATTCCCTAGCACAAAATAAGCAACCAATAGACAGTAGTTATTAATATTTAATGTTTTCATTAACATGGGTGTGCATGTTATCACATAGAGGGGTCTCAATCTGATCCAATGTTACCTGTTCAACCTTGTCATCCATTAGTTTTACATACCAACCACTAGAAATTAAGTTTTGTTAAAACAAAACAAGGAAGTTTTGTTCAGGTTTTTCCGCCAACCTGGACAGATCTTTCTCTTCTGTGCAAATTTTAACTCTTCAAAGCCTATCCTTTTTGATCTCCTATAGTAGTAGTTCTTATCTTTGGGATTTGGTCATGTGTTTTATATTGTTTCAATAATATTCCCACATATGTATGTCTTTCCTCTAGGAATACTTATTGTTGATGGTAGAGATGCCCTTTTATTTTTTTATTTTGAAATATATACGAAAAATGTGTAAAGCATAAATGTGTAGTATAATAAATTATAAAGTGAATTTCTATGAAACTACCACCTAGGCAAAAAATATATAACATTTCCACAGGCATTGTCTGTGTTCCTTTTTTGTCACACATCCCTTCATCCTCTCTAGAGGCAGCCACTATTTGCACTTTTATGGTTATGTCTTTGCTTTATGTTATGGTTGGATCTTTTACAAATAGACCTCTTAGGGTTGCCTGTTTTTGAACTACATATAGGTGGATTCATGCTCTGTGTATTCTTTTGTATCTGATTTCTTTGCTCAACACTATACTTGTAAGTTCTATTCATATTGTCGTGTGTAGCTGTGTTTTTTCATTTTCGTTGCTGTATATATCTCATAGTATGAACATACTGCAATTTGTTTATGCATTTGATAATTCCATTTTTTGACAAATACAAATAAGGCACTTTGATCATTGTACAAAGATTTTGATGTACAAATGCATGCATTTGTTTTGAGTATATTCTAAGGAGTAGAATTGCTTGGTCACAGGGTATGCATATATCAGGTTTTAACAGATAATGCTGTACTATTTTCTAAAGTTGTTTGGTAAGAAAAAGACCCAGTTGGGTTTTCTGCTTCTCTTCCTAAAGGCAGATCAATGGGAGGCTCTGAAAGAGAAAGAAGCTGAGATTTGCAGGAGTTACTTTAACCTGTGACAGTAAAAAACAGTAATCATAGGAATAAGGTTTTGGAGCTTCCTGTTCCTTGCCTCTTCTTTTGGAAATCCTATTGTTCTCTGAAATATAGTTCAAATAGGCTTTTCCTTGAAGCCAACCCTGATTCCATTAGCTAGAATGAGAATGCTTAATGCTTGATAGGTTTTCCTTTGTATTATAACTATGTGCATACTCATCATCCCCACTAGAGTTGGCACCAAGTCTTAATGGTTTTTATTCCCTACTCTCTGGTACAATTAATTTCAATGCAAAGAAAATAATCTTGTCAGGCAACAATAGATGATAATTCAAAAAACTAAAAAATAAAAACTAAAACCTTCATTTGTTTAGTAAAGAACACTGGGTGTTTTCCTCCTCCCTTTTGTGGGTAGAGCGTGGACCACTGTGTTTTGCTACGTCACCACAAAAAGGTTTGGGTAGGATAATTATGACTATTTCTATTTCCAGTGTCTTCAAAGGTGCTTTGTATGTTTTGTGACTTCATTCATTGTATTGGTGTTTTATAGTGCTACTGTTATATCGTGATGCCTGTGTGTAAGTGGTTATTGAGTTAAAGGGATTTTTAGTGTTTTATTATTCTTACAGTAAAGTAATTTAGTGTGTAAATTACCTACCAGGTTGCTGTATGCAATTTACAGAATGAAAGATAGACACCTAACAATTCAAAAATTAAAAAACAGGATACAACCATAAATAAAGGTGTATCCTTCCTACCTTGTAAATAACTGTAATCGGTCTCTGCCCCATGGGTGGTCAGACTTCCCTGTGAGTTAATAGAAAACTAAGGAAGTACTGTTAAGGTTTTTAAATGTGGTTCAACTCCACATTGCTCTTAGTGGAAAGAGTTGATTTCTGGAGCCTGTGTGTGTGTGTGTTTGTGTGCATGCATGTATATCTGCAGGTGTATTTTCCCTATTCATACTGTATTCCCAGGTTTGTTTCTTTTATCTTTGCTTTTTGTATTTTAACATGCTGCTTTATGATTGCAAATGGCATATCATCATTTCCACATTAGGTATATAAAACACTTTAAGTTCTTCAATTCGACATACACAGTTTGTAATTGTTGCCTTCACTTGTTATTGCCTTACCATATTTATGCCCAGGAGACATTACCCAGATGAATGTGAGTGTATTCTGGCCTGCGCTTCTACTTCTCACACTCAGAGAGGCTGCCATGGCCCATGGCCAAAGCCCCTGTTAAAGGGTATGCACAGGTTATGATCCTGTAACTCTGATCATAGCCGATTAGATCAAAGATAAGCTCCTGCCTCAAAGACAATCAATCTCTAAGTGACTTAGCAGGATATGAAATGGCCTTTTCTGAGTTGAGTTCTCCAGAAGCATGTTCTGGGATGATTTGTATGAAGAAAGACAGACAAGGATGGAATGTCCAGCAAAATCCCACAGAAGATAACTGTTACAATTCTGCAGAGAAGATTGGAGAGAAGTGGTCACATCATAGACAATCCCATTGTCTATGGGATTGGGGTATTTGTCTATGGGGTGAGGGAGGTGGGGTATTTATATTTCCTTACTCATCAATCATTGATTAAGGACTGAGCCTATGATTATGAATTTCCAGGCACTGTCTGCTCTCTATGCATGTGGAAAAAACTGTTTTCCTGCAACCTGAGGGCAGCCCTTTGACAGTGAGAGGGAAGCGTTGGTTGTTGAGATTGAAAGCACTCCAGGACTGAAGTACACTAACATAGCACAGCCATCAGACGGGATCTGTACAGAGCACTGCCAATGGGCCTACAGGCCTAGTGTGAGAGGTTGCTCAACAGGGACTATTATGATTTGTGGAGCTAATTAGAGCCTCTCCTGAAAGATCTGGATATGAGATATACAGAGTTAGCAAAAATTCAACAGGCAGCAGGATCCAGGAGCAAGAAGCAGGAGAGTTGAAAAGAATAGAAACAAAAGTTTACAGAAATCACACTTTTTGTGGGTGGGCCTGTCCTCTGGTTTACTTCAGCTGTACTCTCATTCCCCTGGGGAAGTAGGTGTTTCCTTATTCTATCATTGCTTTTTTTTTAATGGTGGAATACCTTAAATATAAAATAAGGGTAGACATGACTCCCTCTGAAGAAGCAGATGGCCAGATTCTTGGTTTCAGCTACCTTATTATTCTGCTTCCTCTTTTATCTCTTTTCCTCACTTGTCCTTGTTGGGTGAGGTGTGGATTCCACTTGAGACGATTAACTAGATTATTATTGAACTCATCCTTCTGTGATTTTCAATATGAGTTATGGATATCTCTGATGAATTAGTCTAGAAATTAAAGATGTGGTTATAATACTTCTCTACCTCATTGGCATCATGGTGGGCAACAGGTAGTTTTTATAAACTGTGATTTGGCATCAGTCCTTGGACTAGAAATACCTTTGCCTCTCACCTTACACCGAGTCCCAAATTCCCCCATTTCTTATACATTTGAGCTCAGCATATTGAAGTTGTTAAAATAAAAATGTTTTCTGGAAAAAACCCATATCATTTAATAATCTATCTACATTCATATGCTAAAGAATTGCAAAACTGTAGTTCCACAGAACAACTATCTCTCACGATCTAGGATAAATCTTAAGTCTGTCTTACTAATGTGACTTGCTGAAGAAAAAACTTAAACCAGATAAATATTAAATTAGCACAAGAACTACCCACTTAGTGGTATTGAGGTGGGCATTTTCCCCTCTGGCTTGGCAACTTAATTTCTGTATCTGACAGTTTAAGGAAACGTGTAAGTAATAATAGTACTAACTCTTTCTGTAGATAATGATTAGGTATAAATGAGATCAGGAAGGGGAAAATTATTTAAAAAGCCAGTATAACATGTAAAAACAAAAATAATAACTAAAACAAAGCAGTTAATCTTGAAGGTCTGTATACATCGAGTGGAAATCAGAATGGTAGGTAATCTATGTCTTCCCAAACCAAATAGCTGTACTCATGCCATTGCATATACTTTACCTGTACCAAGGCATCATCTTGTAGTTGTAACAATGTCTGGAAAGTATTAGGAGTAATGATGACATGACTACATTAATTTTTTTAAAAAGCAATAATATTCATTAATTAACATTTATTAAGCACCTACTTTTGCCTTACTTTTCTTATGGGGCCAGTAATAGTACCTACTTCATGAAGGTACAGTGAGAATTAAACGAGGGAAGCATTTAGATTAGCACCTGGAATAGTTCTAGTGTGCAATAACTGAAATTTATTATTAAAATTGTTAGGTACTGGGATCCCTGGGTGGCGCAGCAGTTTGGCGTCTGCCTTTGGCCCAGGGCGTGATCCTGGAGACCCGGGATCGAAACCCACGTCGGGCTCCCAGTGCATGGAGCCTGCTTCTCCCTCTGCCTGTGTCTCTGCCTCTCTCTCTCTCACTGTGTGCCTATCATAAATAAAAATAAAAAAAAATTTAAAATTGTTAGGTACTAAATTCACTATTGGAGATATAAAACATGGATAAGATATGGTCCTTCTCTTTAAGGAACTCCAAGCCTAATGGAAAGATGAGACATGTAAAGAAGCATTTATGATTTGGTAGGATTTAGTGCAAGACAGAGACATGTTAATGCCAGGATACTAGCTTAAAAGAGTGAGCAGTTAATTTTGCATGAGTAGGTAATGAAGATTTTCCAGAGTTAGGAGGCCATGGGGTAACATTTGCTACTGGGCACTGATAGAGGCTGTCAAATGAGAGTGGGGTAGGAGGCCCTTCTAGTGGAGAGACACAGTACATTACGTTTGGGACCTGGAGTGCATACCCAGGAATGGGGTAAGGTCTGTCTGCCCCAAAGGAAGCAGCCAAAGGTGATACTAGATGGTAAGGTAGAGCTATGGCAAAAAAGGTTCTGGGCGTAACATTGAGGAACTTGGATTTTATCCTCTCCACAATGCAGACGACTGAAAGGGTTTGATCCAAAACAAAAACATCAAAAAGATATAATCAGATTTACATTTTGGAAAGATGACAAGATGAATCTGGCAGCTGTGGACAAATGCCAAGTTGGTAAGACTGGACGAGCTGTTAGGAAAGTCCAAGCAAGAAACAGGAGGGTGTTAACGAGGACAGTAATGATGGGAACAGAGCGAAGATAAGAGCTAAAGCAGCTAATACAGGGAGACAGAATATAATAAGCTGCTATTGAAAGGGTTAGATATATCACTGTTATTTATGGCACCGTTAGGCCCTCCCAATTATTCTGAAGAAACTTCTCATTTTAATGCCTGTCAATCCATGTACAATTCAGATTCTTTGCATTTCTCTTCAAATTATGTACCGCAGCATAGGGTTTTGTAGTTTCCATCCAAACTCGTCTCCATTTAAATTGTAAATAGTAGAAGAGGAGAATAAGGTCAGCAATAAAGTGGCAATGATTATTATGGCTTAACTTGTGTTTGCTGCAGCTCCTCAACCCCAAAAAGTCTCAGAATGAAGAAGTTAGGGATATAGTCAAGGTAAAAATGGGAAATTCTGGAAGTATAAAGAAAAAAAATGGAATAATAATGGTAATATGTAAGGATTATATTGATATACATTAGTGAATTGCTCTAATACAATATTAGTACTATTTGGAAAGCTGTCAATGTCATCTCATATTTAAACTATTAGGTGCATATTTAAGCTGTGCAAATCACTTGCATTCATTTCATGGCTAATCAATCCAGTCAGAGATTGTTTGCCAAATGGTAATGGGATTTTCTCTAACAGCCAGATACTTAAGTCACTAGATACCAAATTATGGGATAAAAAAAAATCAGGTTTCACATCCCAGATAATTGTTGGCTTAAAACAATATTGTGTTGAGTCCTGGCAAATACCCTCTAACAGCAGATGTCTTTGTTTTGGGCCATTCTGATGATCTCAGTAACTCTAGCATGATAAACTAATGATGCAAATTATTTTTTTCATTTTAATTTTACATTGTTAGATGGAACTATTGGCTTTTAATGTAACGTATTTTCTGTTGCAGCCATCACCTAAATTGGAGAAAGAGAGCAGGTGACATATTTTAGAGTTATTTGGAAGTAGAAAGCAGGAGTTGAAAGAATAAATCAGGGTTCTGAAGTGGGTGACTGGCAAATGATGGTGCCATTTGCTGTGATAAGGAAGAGAGGAGGAGGGGGAAGTTTAAGGGGAAGACAAACTCTGTTTTAGATTTGATGGATTTGAGATATCCATAGCATGGATGTGGAGAAATTTACTAATCCCTTTAGTCTGGAGCTCAGGAGGAAACTGTTTAGGTGACAGAGGTTTTTTGAGAGTTATCAGTGTACAGGGAGTAAAGTTATAGGAATGGTGAACAATGAAGAATTCTACGGATACTAACATGGAAGGTAAAGGACGGGAAGAGGAGAGATGGAGGCATGAAGATTGTCAAGAAGAAGAGGTGGAAGAGGGAAACAATGAAAGAATATTACTTATCGAGACATGGTTTAAATCAGTGGTTTCCAAACCTTTTAAATTATGTATTCAGTCAGTAATTTTTTGAACAATCCCCATGTATATTTACTTATGGATTGTATACATATAATATTTTAGTCTATGTAATATATATTAATAGACCCTGAGATCATGACCTAAAGCTGAAACAAAGAGTCGGACCCTTAACCAACTGAGCTATCCAGGCATTTCAAAGACACATATTTTCTTTTGACTTTTTAAAAGACGCCTTTTGTTTTATTATTATTATTATTATTATTGGTTTTGGGGCATATGAAAATTTATTATTGTCATGTTTTCACCATCAAAACTTATGATCTTGATCTTTCCTTTCTGCCTTTGTACAAGGCCAAAAGAGAGACACTGGCTACTTTGACAATCTTAAAGTGAACTCCAGGAATGTCACCAACAGCATGATCTTTGTGACCAAATACAGCAACCAGAATCTCATAATTTTCCTCAATAGAATTCAAACAACCACTATTGGGTAGAAAGCCTGTGATTCTGGGATCCCTGGGTGGCGCAGCGGTTTGGCGCCTGCCTTTGGCCCAGGGCGCGATCCTGGAGACCCAGGATCGAATCCCACATCGGGCTCCCGGTGCATGGAGCCTGCTTCTCCCTCTGCCTTTGTTTCTGGCTCTCTCTGTCTCTCAGTCTTTCATAAATAAATAAAATCTTTAAAAAAAAAAAAAAAAAAAGAAAGCCTGTGATTCTTTTTGCCATTCTTGATCAGCTGGACCCTGACACCTTCCTAATGGCAGAATTTGGCTGTTTGGCTTCAACTACTACTTTTTCCAGCACAATTCCCTTTGAGTGGGAAGCACCTCCAAAAGGGTTGACCTTCACAGCTGTGCCCAAATGGGCTTTCTTGTACTATTCGTCATGCTACTTCTAACCTGATCCATGGCTGTGGAGCTTCCTGGCAGTACACAGACTGCAACACTTGCCCATCCTGCCTGTGCCACTGGCCTAAGAAAAGAGCTATTAATTTTTAAGTTATCTCTATACTCAATGTGGGGCTCAAACTCACAACCCCTGAATCAAGAGTTGCATGATCTTTTTTTTTTATTTTTTTATTTATTTATTATTTATTTATTTTTTATTGGAGTTCAATTTGCCAACATATAGCACAACACCCAGGGCTCATCCCATCAAGTGCCCCCCTCGGTGCCCGTCACCCAGTCACCCTCCCCCACCTCCCTTTCCACCACCCCTTGTTCGTTTCCCAGAGTTAGGAGTCTCTCATGTTCTGTCTCCCTCTCTGATATTTCCCACTAATTTTCTCTCCTTTCCCCTTTATTCCCTTTCACTATTTTTTATATTCTCCAAATGAATGAGACCATGTAATGTTTGCATGATCTACTGACTGAGCCAGCCAGTTTTGATTCTTAAAAATCTTTTTATTATGGAAAATTTTGAACATACTCAAAAGAATAGGATAATGAACCTTCACATATAAATCATCTAATTTCTACAATTATTAACATAATATTGACATTTTATTTTTGACTTTTTAAGTTTTTATTTAATTCTAATTAGTTAACATACAGTGTTATATTAGTTTTAGGTGTGCAATACAGTGATTCAACAATTCCATACATTATCTGGTGTTCATCATGACAAACACACTCCTTAATCCCCATCACCTATTTAATCCATCCTCCCCACCCACCCCCCTCTAGTAACCATCAGTTTGTTTTTGATAATTAAGAGTCTCTTTTATGATTTCTCTCTCTCTCTTTTCCCCCTTTGCTCATTTGTTTAGTTTCTTAAATTCCACATGTGAGTGAAATCATATGGTATTTATCTTTCTCTGACTGACTTATTTAGCTTAGATTATATTCTCTAGCTCCATCCATGTTGTTGTAAATGGCAAGATTTCATTCGTTTTTATGGCTGAATAATACTCCATTATATATGTGTAAATATATATATGTATATCACATAAAATACATATTTTCCCCCATTTTAATGTCTGTTGATCAGAGTTGAAATGACATCACTGTCCACAAATACATGAACTTAGTCATAACCAATCATGTTGCCATTATTTGTAAGTTTAAATAAATATTTAAGTAAATGTAAAAGTGTTCATGTAATAGATATTAACTGAACGTGTCAATGACAAGAAAGCTGTGTCATATTTAACTGGCAGTTTTCTTTCCATGCATATAGTGCATAGAAAGAAATATGATGTATTTTATAAACAATAGAAGTTGCAATGTTTTCTTCTATCACTTTAGCGAATCATCCTATGTACCCTAGTTTGGAGATTGGGTTTAAATTAAGAGAGAGGGGTCAATTATGTGGAACATTTTATTTTATTTTATTTTATTTATTTATTTTTTTTAATATTTATTTATTTATGATAGTCACAGAGAGAGAAAGAGAGAGAGGCAGAGACACAGGCAGAGGGAGAAGCAGGCTCCATGCACTGGGAGCCCGACGTGGGATTCGATCCCGGGTCTCCAGGATCGCGCCCTGGGCCAAAGGCAGGCGCCAAACCCCTGCGCCACCCAGGGATCCCATGTGGAACATTTTAAACAGATCAAATATTATCTTAAAAAATGGAAAAATTTTCATCACTTTTAACAAGTCACTGGAGACTTTGGTGGGGGTAGTATCAACAGTGGAAGAGGGGCAGCCTGACCACAGAGGTTAAAAGAGTAAGCAACAATGCTTAATGTAAGCATTAAGTTACATTTAATGCACACTCACTATATGCCAGGCATTGAACTAATTAAGTACTCCTCACACAGCCCTGAGAAGTTGTGATTATCTCCAATTTAAGAAAATAATCAGACTTGCAGAATCTAAGTGACTTGTACTAGGTCACACAGTTAAACAAGTGGTCCTAGCAAAATATGAACCCATGTTGAGCATTTTAAAAGCTAAGCTCCTAACTAATATGCTATAATGTCTTCTGGCATGAGGTTAGTTAGTGGAGACTGAATGCAGACAGCTACTCTTCCAGGTAGCCAAATATCTTGCCTCTGGATAAGAGCAGAAAGAAAGGGAAATAAATAGCCAAGTGTAGGGCAAGAATTGAGCATTTTTATACAGTGCAGGAAATGAGGCAGGAAAGAGAATTTGAGGCAATTGGACAAGAGAGATAATAAGGATAACAAAATCCCTAAGGATCTAGAGCATAGGAGGGGAGTCCAGGCTTGAGCAGCAGGAAATTCCTCCTCTACGAAAAGTGGTAAGAACTGGAATCAGGTACAGAAAAGTATGGAGGTTTTGCATAGAAAGGAGGAAGAAGAAGCATGGGAAATTCCAAGTTTACATTATTTATTTTCTCGCTCGGTGGAGTAGGAGACAAGGCCATTGCTTAGAGTGTGTGGAGGGTGGAAAGAAAACAGGTAGACCTCAAAGGACTATTATTAAGCCTTAAGCATTAGCTGTTGGAAGTGGGAGTTGGTATAGTTTTGGAGTTTTACATATAGTTTTTGGAACTTTTCAATTTTACAAAGACTGCAAGAAAGGTGGAGGTTGCTGATAGACTGGAGAAAATCAAGGTATCAGAGTCTTGGAAGTCTCGAGGTTATTCGCTCTGCAGATAGAGGGGTGTAGCAGGATGCTTTAGAAGAGAGCTGGACCCTGGCATTTGAACCTTCACAGCAGGGTCACTTCTCTCCCATCCTTCCAATGACCATCCTTCTGAATGTTCTCCTTTATGGCAGGACTGGAAATTTGAAAAGTACATTTCTCAGACTCCTTGTGGAGTTTCAGTTCAGAACCCTTCTATGAGAGGCCGTGGGTTGAGACTTGCAAAGTAGAAGAAGAGAAGCCATTTTTCTCCAGCTGCAGCTCCAGACAAGTACACGAGCATCTGCAGATGGCAGACATCCGGGCAGCCATGCCAGGATTTCCAAGCATCCTCCTGAGAACCACCTCCTTGGGTGCTGCAGAGGGCTGAGATCCTCAGTGGTGGTTTCTACGGTGTACCCATTTATAAATTTCATGAATTTTAGCAACGTCTTCTCTCTCCTTTGCTTCCCTGGACCTTCAGAGTTTTTTATAATCCTTTTTTTTTTTTTAAATCCCCTTTTACTTGTGCCTAGAGAGCATTCTGTTTTCCTGACACAACCTTGGCTGGTATGTAGCGTCCCCCGCAATTCTTCATTCAAACTGGATTATGAGATTTTCTATGATCATATCAATATTGGTCAGGATTATCATACCTGTTTGTAGGGATTCTCAGCTGCAGGCAACATAAAAAAAGACTATATAGCTAAATTAAAACAAAACAAATTTATTGAAAAGATTTCAAATTGCTAGGAGGTTGGGAGAACCAGGCTCTGGGAATTAATCTAGACAGTGGACGGGAATCATAAAATTATGCTACAGAGTCAAGTGAAGTGACAGGCATTGCAGGACTCAGAGGCAGGTTTGCCTACCTGATTAACCCATGCCCCTCTGCTCCAGATATAAAGGTGGCAGGGAAAATGAGGATCTGGACTTCCAACTAATAGAGTGACAGCTCCGCCTCACAAGATGAAGGGACCTCAAATAAGATTCAGAAGCTGGGAAGCCCCAAAATTGATAAATGTCTTCTCTAATGTCCAAATTTTTGTGTGTGCTATAGTTGAGACTCTTTTGTTTTGTCTGGAAGACCCTCAAAATACTCATTGTCCCTGCTCTGTGTATTTATCCTTTATGGGCCAGTTTCCTCCTTGAAACCTTCCCAGTTGGAAATATCTGTTTCTTGCCCAGAATTCCTATAGCAATTTGTATCCTGTTTGACCTTTTTAAATTCTAACTTGTTTTTATTGATATTTGCAATTAATATTAAAGTTAGGGACACGTGGGTGGCTCAGTGGGTGAGTGTCTGCCTTTGGCTCAGGTCGTGGTCCCGGGGTCCTGGGATCGAGTCCTGTATCAGGCTCCCCGCAGGAAGCCTGCTTCTCCCTCTGCCTGTCTCTGGCTCTCTCTGTGTGTCCCTCGTGAATAAATACATAAAATCTTAAAAAATATTAAAGTTATAGCATATTTAAGGTTGAATGAACATTAGACGTCATTTAATGTGACTAACTCATCAGCTCCTTGAGGATCATTGCTTACCTTATCAATATTGTGTGTCCACCCAGCACAATACTTGCTTAGGGTAGGCACATCATAAATGTGACTTAAAGTAAAGGAACCACACCAAGATTTGCTTGTCCCCATTTCTATTCTCTCTTCTGTCTCCTGCTGCCACCACCTGCTTATCTTTGACCCCAACCCCTCCCACATCCTCTAGGATCTTCTTTCACTTCTTTAATTTCTCTAGAATTTTCAGTCACCCTCTTTACAGGTTTTTGCCCAGTGGCCTGAAATATGCTCATATATCCCCCATTCTACAACAACCTTTCTTGGTTATCTTTCCTTCCATCTCCACGTTTAAACAACAAAAAAAGAATAGTTTATATGTAGCCTTCATGTAGTCACTTCACTCTTGTCGCTCTCTCCTTTTTCTTAAAGTCTGGCTTGTTTTCTCTTAAAGATGACTTCAGTAGCCTGATCCGGGAACTGTTTGCCCGCATCCTCTTTGGCATCCCTGATTGTTTGCCACTGGTGACCACATGACCACTGCTCTTTCTTGTCCTATGACATTATACTCCTGATTCCTCTGCTGACTTTCCTTCCTGGTTGCTCTAGTTAATATTTGCCAGTTTTTGGCTGCTTGGCATCCTGACCTCTGTGTGTTTGGGGTAATCGCTGGGGCAGGGGTGTAGAGGCAGGCAGAAGCAGCCAGTCTGTGGAAGCTCTAACTCTCTCCTTTCCCCTTCCTCCCTCCCTCGCTCCAGCTGCTAGCATGCTGGCTCATGGCCTGTGCCCTGCCAATCAGAGACTCCTGCCTGGAACAGTCAGAAATCATTTATGCAGGTGGAAGTAGCACTAAATGTCTCCTACCCAGAGAAGTGGTGCAGCCTCAGCGCTGCTGAACATGTCCTGCAGGCAGCACTGCCTTGATATTCTCACCAATTACTCTCCTGGCCTGTGTGAGCTTGTCCTGGCTAACAACTGCTGGCCTCATTTGGTTCCTTCTTATTTTCTGGGCATGGTTCCCCTTTCTTGCTGTCTGAGAGCAAACCCATATGCATTAGTAAACTCCTTTCCTGCTTGTGTGAAAGTTAGTTGGTTTCTATGGTTTGCTCTCAAGATCCCTGGCTAGTACATTTTCCTTTCTTCCTCCTCCCACCCCATAAGTGAAGTTTTTCCTCCTGGCTCTTTCCATGTCTGTCTTTTTTTTTTTTTTTTTTTTTATCATCCACACTTTATGTCAAGCTGGCAAGCTCATATACTGCCTGGGTGTCAGTTATCACCTTTATGCCAATTTCTACTAAATCTCTTTCCAGATTCCACTTCTCTCCTGAGCTTTGTTCTAAACTCATGCTTCCAAATGTAATGCATGTCCTGAAGATGCATTAAAATGAACAGGCTCATCAACTTTTACATTGTTACTAAATCCATTATCCTCCAAATTTCTCTCTTTTTTTGCTGAACACCCGAACTTTGGATTTTTCTATCTATGCTATCCCTCACATCCCCAAACAAACAGTACCAAGCTCTTTTTATTTTTTCAGGACCAGTACTTTATATTCTTCTTTTCCTTGATACTCTTTACTTTGGTGTTTCCTGAATAATTGACATATGTTCCCTACTAAGATCCTCTAGTTGTTCTCCTGAATCAACTTGACACGTGTTGTCAGATTAAATTACCTAAAACACAGTTCTGGTTATATTGCCCTCTCTCCTGCCCCTTCATGCACCTTTGTTGCTTCCAAGCTAAAGTGAAAACTCCAGAACCTGACTCTTAACCTACTCACAATCTGATCCTAACCTACATCGTCCCACCCCCTTTAAAGACTCTATTTATTTATTCATAAGAGACGGGGGTGGGGGGGCGGCGGGCAGAGACATAGGAGAGGGAGAAGCAGACTCCCTGTGGGAAGCCTGATGTGGGACTTGATCCCAGGATCCCGGGGTCATGACCTGAGCCAAAGGCAGACACTCAACCACTGAGCCACCTAGGCGTCCCCCTATTTCCCCTTTATTTATGCTCTATGTGGGATTTTTAAAAAAACATTTAATGACCTGTCATCATGTTCCATATTTTCCCACCTTGAAGCCTTGTGTTTTCTTTACATGAAATGTCTTTCTCTATAGCTCAACCCAAGCACCAACTTACGTGCCAAATCAAATGCCATCTCCTCCAGGAAGTCCTCCTCCTGGTACCCATATGAGGTGCTTCTCAACCTTTAATATGCATGTGAATCTCCTGGGCATCTTGTTAGAATGCAGATTCTGATTCATTAAGCCTGGTTAAGGTTGAGGTCTGGGATTTGATGTTTCTAACAAGTTCCTCTTTGATGCGAGAAGCTCCTAGGCCACTCTTGGAGTAACAAGGCCCTGGAGAGAAGCATGTTCTTTCACTAAACCGTAGGACATGATACCAGGGCAAGAACTATATATTATTCACTTACAATATCGTTATCTTTAAAGTACGCATTTTGCCTCCTCAAAGACAAGGCTTGACCCATCATTATTTTGATTAAATACAGTGACTCAATCAATTTATTCTAACTGAATTAAATGTGCTCCTTGTATCATCTCCTTTTCTTTTCTACTTCATAGTTATCCTCACTTCTTAGTTTAATTGGACTTTACATAGGTATATGGGAAGAAGTGAATGCCCTATATGTGACCTGCCATAGGTAAGGATAATCCAGCATGTTTAAGATAATGCCAATTTAATTGTTGGTGTAGATCCATATCTTAAATGCGGACAACTGAATCTACTCTAGCTCAAGCAGAAAAGTAATGTATGAAAGCATAAATAGCTCGCAGAATTGTTGAGAGAGTCAGACTACACAGCCAAGACAGTGCATAAATCGTACCAAAGGATTCCTCAGCCACACCTTTTGGGCATCACATTTGGTAGTTTCCTACATTCTTGAAGGTAGTCCTGGAACCTCAGAAACCACTTCTTCTGAAAGCTGTGCTTCAGCCAGTCTCTCCACAGTGGGCACCATGCAGAACCTGTTTCTTCATATTTGTATTAGTTCCTGATGTGTAACAAATTACCACAAACTGAGGAGCTTACAACAGAAGAAATTTATTCTCTCACAATTCTGGAGCCAGAAGTCTGAATTAACACCACTGGGAGAAACCAGGGAAGGTGCTGGCAGGGTGGTGCTCTGCCAGAGGCTCTAAGGGAGAATTCATTCCCTGTCTCTTGCAAGTTGTGATGACTGCTGGCTTTCCTTGGCTTGTGGCTGCAAAATTCCAGTCTTCAAGACTAGCATCTTCAAATCCCTCTCTGCTCTGTCGTCACATTGTCTTCTCCTCTTTGTGTATGTCAAATTCCTCTGTCATCCTCTTACAAGCATACATATGACTCATGTGTGGCCCTTTTGGATAATGCAGGTTAATCTCCCCATCTCAGTACCTTTAATTTAATTACATCTGCAAGGTCTTTACCATGTACAGCAGCATTTACACGTTTCAGGAACCAGGACCTGATATCTTTGGGGGTCATAATTCAGCCTACCACAATGGTGTTTGCTTCTGACTTGAAGTGTCACTCATGTGCATCTCGTTGGTGGTGTCTAGGTCACATGCCTGCTCCTGAGCTGCAAGAGAGGCTAGGGAGTGAGTCTGTCAGAAAAGGTGTTCAAAGATGGCCAAAATATATGTCAACTATCAACTAAACTAGTCTCTAAGGCTTCATAAAAATGAGCTAATCTTTAAGCTAAGAGAAGCTACTCATTGCTGAATGTTCTGGGCACCAAATTTCAAGCCTTGCATCTGTTGACAAGGAAAATAATCAATTTAGAAAACCATTTTCTTTGATTGGGGGAGGGGGATGGCAAAACAAAATACCAGGTATGGTTTTGGCGCTGTGTTCTTCTTTTGATCATAGGAAAAATCTGCCCTGGAACCCCAAAATGGACAATTCTATTAGATCCAATATTTTATTAAGAATGATATTTGAAAAAAAAAGAATGATATTTGGTTATAATATCATGGTAAATTCCATTTTTTATTGATTCTGATGTATATCACTTGTGCGATGCCGAGCATTTTCCAGTAGATTTATGGCAATAAGGACCCAGGCAATAAAAAGTAGACAACTTCTGTTTCTTCAACTCCCTGAAATTTTGTTTGCAAACAACCTAAAAGGTCCTTCTTGTTCCTCCCTCCTTTTCCCCAGTGCATGTATGTACCTCCATGTCAGCATTTAATCTCTCCAGCTTACCTGTATGCCTGTTAGAAATAATGGTGCCAACTCTTATTTTCCTTATCATTCCGTCAAAAAAAAAATCCAATAAATTATTAGGATGTGCCATGCCTTAATAGTGTTATGATGATGCCAGGCATCTTATACATTGCACAGTATCCAAATTACTGTGTCAGGAACAATAATTCCACATTTTGGGGTGTATTTGTATATAAGAAGAGGAGAGAACCATTAGAAGTTGTTAAGATTAGTGTTTATAGCAGCTTCATAGATGTCAATGTAAATACATCTTGGGCTCTTCTGTGTAAATAATCTTCTGAGAACATTGCTTTTATTGTTGACAGTTTGCTGCAGGTTTCTAAGACACACTTAAAATTCAATTTGTTCCCCTGAGTGTATTTTGTGAATCTGGAAGTATAATGAAAACTTTCTTTTGGAAGGCCCAGAATCAAAGTGATGAAAGAAATTAAAGCTGTGGGGGAAAAGTAATTTCTTTAACCTGTGAGGTTTCCTATTTCTTTGTTAACAGAGATTTTATTCGGGGAGGGAATATAGTGTTAGGATCTGATTGACAGTGATCCCAGATGCCCCAAACACTAGTGGGAAGTTTGGGGCAAATTCTTGACCCTTTCTGGTACTCCGTTTCTCATTCTGAGATGAAAATAATAACTGTGTCACCATCTTGTTTCCCGGCAACAGTTACTTTCCTCTTTCTTAGAGTATGATTGGCATTTTCAGAAAAGTGTATTTTAGTGATTGTTTTTCCCTCGGGTTCTAGAGTGGTTTTGTATATAACAAACATTCACAAAACGTCCATCTCTTATTTGTCCCCAAGCCCCCTGATATGATATGACCTTTTTTGGTGGGGGCGTGGAAGGATGAAGGAGAATTGAAGAGGTTTTGGAAGCTTCACTCTGTGAATTAATACTTCTGCTTCAGCATAATGTTGGTATTTGATCAAACATAAAAAGCTTCAAGCTTTTAATGTCCTGCTGACACCAGTATCAACAAAGCATTGAAGCGGAAGCTTTCTGGTGGCTGATTAGAGGGAGATTTTATTTCACTAGCTTTAAGACTAAGTATACCTTTTAGTAGATCTTTCTCAAGGATAAGCTACATCATGCATTATAAATCAAATTCAAGAGCTTTAATAAAGGACCCTTGATAATTTGGTAATATATTATCACTATGTTTTGGAAAGGCGATAAATGGCTGCTTTTTATAGTGTAATTTAAAATAATAATATGGATTACAGTTGTGTTCAGTCATGAAAGTATAATTTAACAGTTTGGGCTTATAATAACCCTTTTTCCCTTGACAGTGTCCACTCTTATTTTAGCCCAAGAATGGCTTACTTGGGAATGATTTACTATGCTTGCTTTTAGAATTTGGTAGGCTGAACATGTGCTTAATTGGAATTTTATGTTGTTGTCTTGGAAAAGCTTCACACAAAAATGAAATTGAAAGCTGGAGAATAAAGACTGCTAGAGTGTGGGCCACTCCAGTATCAAAAGCATGGCCCATGTTTGCAAGCTTGCTATATCAGGGCCTTCTGGAAAATGGGTGACACATGAGATGTGGAATTGAAGAGAGTTTAATGAAGGAGCTATTTATAAAGGTATGGGAAGGTTAAAGGAAGCAACAAGGAACAGTAAAGCACCCAGGAACTCCATGCAATGGGGAGCCGTTACTACCCGAGGCCTGAAGAAACAAGCTGTTTTGCTGTTCCTGGGTCTGGAAAACACTATTGCTGTGGGAGAGGAGATGAGGCAATGTGGCCTCAGTGGGGGAATGTGGCCACTGTTATGTTACATTAAGCTAAGGGAGAGCCAAAGGGATAAAGATCCAGAACTGTTGTTTTGTTTTTGTTTTTGTTTTTGTTTTTTTAATCTTTGAACTTCCTTTTGGAGTATCCCATTGAACTGGACCCAACAGAAGCTAGAGGGCAAGGAAGTCCAAGTGATACAGGCCGAGGTACATAACAGGGTGAAGACAGGTGGGTTGTGGATTTGGAGGAATATCTAGAACAAGTAGAAGATGAACAAAACTGATGCTAAGAGACTTTGCATTTATATCTGATATGGCTGTAACCTATTAGAATCTACACTCAGTGGTCTTCCAGTTCTCATTCTTTTGCTTTCCAGTAATTACTAATAAAAACGGCTTTTTCAAAGTTTTCTTTTTTTTCCCTGGGGTTATGTGACTTTCAGAGCTGTTTGTTTGATATCTTTAATCAGTTTCGAATGCAGCTTACTAGCTTTTAATAAGAATATATCAGTCTTTGGAAACATGGAACAAAACAGAAACAACCCAATCCTGCTACTATCCCAGGACTGCAGGAGGAAGTCTTGCCATTCATAAGATTCATCCAAAAAAACAAAACAAAACAAAACAAAAAACCAAAAAACAAATGGGTAACTTTGCTTTTAATCATTTGTCAGGCAACCTGTAGAGCTCCTCTGGGGTTCCTAACTCCCCCTCCTCTCCCTCCTACACTCCTTTCCTTTAGCTCTCCATTTTTATTTTATTTTATTTTATTTTATTTTATTTTATTTTATTTTTAAGATTTTATTTATTTATTCATGAGAGAGAGAGAGACAGGCAGAGGGAGAAGCAGGCTCCATGCAGGGATCCCGACCTGGGACTCGATCCCCAGTCTCCAGGATCAGGCCCTGGGCTAAACCACTGAGCCACCTGGGCTCCCCTTATCTCTCCATTTTTAGAGCTCTCCTTGGGGTTCCTTCCCTGTTCCAAAGACTTGTTTGGATTCCAAAGCAGAATTGCAACTATGTCTCACCTTCCAAGGCATCTCAGTTAGCTGAGAAACCTACTTGCCCATGTCTGATTTTATGGCCTAGTAGCATGGCCTCTTCAGTTGTCCCTGTTACCATGCCCTCAACTCCTCTAATCTGCACTTTACTTGTGCTCTGGGGTTAATCAAACCACAGGCAGCACAAACTACTGACAAGAACTGGAAACTGGAATCATGAGATCAGATTCTGAATCCAACTTTGCCACAAATTAGCCATGTATCATTCAGTGGTCATATTGAAGAATGTTTCTTTTATTTTTATTTTTATTTTTCATATTGAAGAATGTTTCTAAGCCCATTTTTGCCATCTAGAAAACAAGATGCATGACATTAATCTGTGATCCCTCAAACACTATGGTGAAATAAATAGAATGAGAAATGGTGGGAAGAGGCCTAGTTGCCATCACAGAAAATGGATGCTAAGTGGAGATGGATTGGACCTTAAATATCACAATTGCATCCCAGGACCTGGTTCTTAATTTTAAGTCACAGAAAGTCACTCTTGTTTGAGACCAGGGAATGTCATGCCTTAGCTCCCTCTAACTAAACACCCACAAAAACCAAGTTAAAGACTATAATGCCAATTTAGGATTGTTATGTCATCCAAGTAAGCACTGTGCATGTGTTCTTCCATCACTGAACCAGGACAAGTCCCTTGGGCCAAGACCCCCTTCCCAATGAGATCACCCTCACTTGAGCACCTCCACAGTGACAATCTGGAACCATCACTGCCCCTACACAATCACACAGGAGACTGAAGTTGCTATCACAATGCCAATGAATTAATTTACAATTAGACATATAGGATGAGTACTTGCAGAATGAGCACCTTCTTTCAGGTGCATGGGAATTTAATTATAACCACAAGCCATTTCTTATATCATAGACAGCCCGTTTCCTAGGACATAATGTATTTAAAATCTGGGAGATCAGACATTTTCTCCATACTAGGCAAACCTACACTGAGGACCCAAATCCTAACTAGAGATTTTGGGCATGGAAATGGAATAAAAGAGGTTATGCTTATAGCAAGGGGTAAAATGATCTTGTAATATACGTCCATCTTACCCAGGGAAGACTTTATACCCCTAAAATTCTTTGGCCATGCCCCAGGAGCCTTACCATTGGAAGTAGAAATACACATTGTCCAATACCCAAATCCCTTTCCCCCCAAAACTGCCCAGGATATCTGTGTGTGAGTCTGCTTCCACACGGGACTGATTCCTCTCCCTACCCCTTTCCTCAGCACCTTCTTGCTTTCTTTCCTCAGACATGTTTAATCAAGTTACAATCTAGACAGGTAACCTGGGAAGCTATATTCTCTCTTGCACGGACTTGCTTATTTATGGTCAGATCCATTCTGTGTGGATTTCAGAATTAAGTTCTGAGGGAAATTCTTACTTTCTGTGTTTGCTGTAAATCTCAAACACTAATCACTGAATAAGCAGCTTATGACTTTGCTGCCATGCTGGGCTAGCCAAGCCCTCTGTGAAATGCGCTGTTCAAGTGGGAGGCAAGGCGGTTGCTCCCACTGGTTCCCTCATAGGCTTAACATGAATTGGTTGTGTTTGTTTCCAAATCTATTTATCCCAAACCAGGTATTGTAATTTTATAGTTTAATTAAATTTAAAAACATAAAACATGAGTTTAAAAAGAAAATTCTTTGGGCACCTGAGTGACTCAGTGGTTGAGCGTCTGCCTTTAGCTCAGGTCGTGATCCCAGGATCCTCAGATTGAGCCCCACATCAGGCTCCCAGCTCGGTGGGGAGCCTGCTTCTCCCTCTGTCTCTGCCTCTGCCTCTGCTCCAGCTTGTGCTTGCCCTCTGTCACTCTTGCAAATAAATAAATAAAATCTTTTTTAAAAAATTGAATATTAATAAGTAAATTTAATGTTACACTTTAATATTAAAGTACATTTGTTAAGAAGTGTACTTCCATGGATGGCAGCCATCATTATTATCCTATTGTTGTTATCACTCATACTGCATACTGCATCACTCTCATCTAACTCAGTTGGGACTCAGGGAATCAAAAATATCAGTTAGAGCAAGGAATCCTAGAAATCAATAGATGCATACTTGGTACAAACATTTTCTTGTCTATTAGAATACATAAACACACATCTTCTCCAGGTCTTTTGATACAGGGACAGTATCATTCATTTTAATATGGCTTCCTGTTGGTCTCATGCATAAAGCACACCCATAGGGTTTTGTCCACAATCTCCAGTTTCCAGTGTCTTTAGTGTGGTGCAAATTCAAAGATAGCTGTAGGCCAATCTGGGTGCAAAGCCCTACATTTTTATAACCTTCTCCAATATTTGTCATTGTCTTAGTCAACAACAGAATTAACTATTCACCTGTATTGAGTCTTCTCAAAGCTTTTAGCTGAGTTTTCATAAAAGAATTTTCTTTTACTTTTTAAAAAGATTTTATTTATTTATTAATGAAAGACACAGAAAGAGAGACAGAGACATAGGCAGAGAGAGAAGCAGTCTTTCTGTGAGGATGCTTAACTGACTGAGCCACCCAGGCACCCCTTAATATGCAATTCAATTACAAATTGTCTTCTAAAGCAATGCATAAACAAGTAGGCCTTCTTGCTCAATATTTCTCTTTTCTTTCTAAACTTCCCTTGGGAAGTCTAAGTTGTAGTATCAACTCCAGGGAGTTTCTACTGTGAGTATCAAAGTCACTGTTCTCTGATCTTTCCCTGTGGCCAGGAGGTACTGCTTCATTAAGATGCAACCTTTGTTGGGCAGTATGTGAGACACTGGTTTCCTTCGCACTTTTAGGTATCATCTTGAGTAAAACAATTTCTTGCCTAATCAGATGAGCTTTTGCTTAAGGACTATGTGAACCTATTGCCTGGGTATACACTATATTCAGAGATGCTCATTCTTTTTAAAAAATTTTAATTCCAGTATAATTAACATACAGCATTGTATTAGTGTCAGGTGCACAATATAGTGATTCAACAATTCTATCCATTATTCAGTACTTATCATGATTAAGTGTACTCTTCTTAATCCCCTTCACCTCTTTCACCCGTTCTTGTACCGACCTCCCTGCTGGTATCCATCAGTTTGTGCTCTATTTAAGAGTCTGTTTTTTTTTTTGTCTGTGTCTTTTTTTCTTTGTTGCTTTGTTTTGTTTCTTAAATTCAACATATGAGTGAAATCATATGGTATTTGTCATTATCTGACGGACTTATTTCAATTAACATTATACTCTTTAGACCTGTCTATATTGTTGGAAATGGCAAGATTTCCATTCTTTTTTATGACTTCTTTATGTTCTTTTCTATGACTAAGTAATATTCCAGTGTGTGTGTGTGTGTGTGTGTGTGTGTGTGTGTACCGCATCTTCTTTATGTATTCATCTATTGGATACTTGGACTATTTCCATAATCTGGCTACTGTAAACAGTACTGCAATAAACATAGCAGTACATATATCTCTTCAATATGCTCATTGTCCTCCACAGAACTGCATTTTGAATCAGGAACTCCAAAGTCCTTGGTGACAGCGAGATAATGCTTCCTTTTCAGTTCTCACTCCTCCCAATCCTTTTTAGTAAGTTTTCCCTGGTTCTACCTTTTGGCTCTGGGTCTTACTCTCTCCTCAAAGTCTGCAGGGGCAAGAGTGCCACTGATTCCTACATCTTTGAATTGGATTTCCATCTCCTACCAACTCTGATCTCTGGGAAGGTAAAAACCAAAGTTTAAATACCTACCTGGGGACATGACCTCATAAGTTAGGGCTAAAGAAGCTCAAGTTAATTTACAAAATGCCATGTGGAAACATTAATAAACTCACAATTATAGGATTAGGGGAGGGGCACGAGATAATATTAATGTAGTCCTTTAATAATTTGCCATATTAAACTCAGAGTATATTTATTTGAAGAATGCCCGGGAAAATATACAATGCTTGAATTTAATGTAAATGAGACACTTAATTGGAGAGACTGAAAAGGGCATTTTATATTAGTTTTTAAAATCAATTTCCATTATTAAATAGAAGCATAGAAACAAACTGAAGATAGTATAGATCAGGATGTCTTTTTATTTTTTTTTGCAAAAAAAGAAGGGTATTGCTACTCATAATTACAAGAAATGGATGACAATATTTTAAATGAGTTAACTTTGGCCCACTATGCTCACTTCATGGTGTGAAGAAAACAGCACTTGAGTGATTTTTTCCTTAATTTGTTCTAAATTATAGTAAAGTGCTCTGCAAGAAGCAAGTGCTTGTGTTAATTAACTCTGAGTAAAGAAGGTCACTGGTATACATGGGACTCATTTTGTGGTTTTTAGTTATGGATTTTCTTCTGCAATTACAATTCTTCATTATGCATTATGTAGCATGTAGATTTTCAATTTTTTATCTAGCATTTCAAATTTAGGCACATTTGTTTATTTCTCTCTTCAAAATTTAAAATGCAGCAACAATAATGGAATTGACTTAAATGGAACATATGGCTTGACATATTTATAAATATACCTAAAATATTGGCCATTTATGTAAGCCTGAATATTACAGCTGAGGTTTTTTTTTTTTTGGTATTTTAAAAAGTTTTAATTCCAGCATAATTAATATACAGTGTTACATTAGTTTCAGGCATACAATATAGTGATTCAGCAATTCTATTCATTACTCAGTTCTCATCAGGATAAGTGTACTCTTGATCACATTCATCCATCCCCCACCCACCTCCCTTCTGGTAACCATTAGTTCCCTATAGTTAAGCAACTGTTTTCTTGGTTTGTTTCTTTTTTCATTGTTTATTTGTTTTGCTTCTTTAATTCCACATGAGTGAAATCACATGGTGTTTATCTTTCTCTGACTGATTTACTTCACTTAGCATTATGTTCTCTAGATCCATCCATGTAGTTGCAAATGGCAAGATTTTTATTCTTTTTTATGGCTGAGTAATATTCCATTGTGTATGTATACCACATCTTCTTTATGCATTCATCTAGTGATGGACACTTAGGTTGTTTCCATAGTTTGGTTATTGTAAATAACGTTGGAATAAACGTAGGGGTTATATAGCTTATTTTTTTTAAAACCACATGCCTTGTAACCATTGTACCTCCAAGTTTTGCAACATAAAGAATGAAAAAGTCTGTGTTTTCAGTCATTTTATATTGAATTGTAAGCATCAGATATAAAACTATCAATGCTGTAAATTCTTGCAAATAATCCAAGAGGCCCTAAGTTTTGTCAGGCTTTTAGGAATCATAAACTGCTAAATCATAGACCAATATTTCTAAAATAGATATTACTTTTAAATATTTATTTCTAATGTTCAATTATAAAAGTTTTAGTTTTTTAGTGTAAGCCATGACTTTTATGTCTATAAATTATAAAAGAGCCATAGTATATTAATTATTTTGTTCATATAACACATGATCTATAGATTTTTAAACTGAATTATTTGTAATTTTTTTTTTACTGAATAGAACTTAATATTTGAATGATTGGTATGATTGGCAATGCATACTTACTTGCCTCCTCCAATCCACTGCTGTAATAGCTTGGAATCACTATAAACAACTTGGCTTTAAATGGATTTAGCCACAGTATAAAGGCAGTAACGTGTACTATTCTTGCAACTCTTTTTTCTGAGGATTCAGAAAAATTAGCTACATCATGACAACTGGATCCACTTTTTCTTCATTGTTAGCCTCAAACTGAAAACTTTTTTCTCAGCTTAAAAAGATATTAAAGAAAGATGTTTTATTTAAAAGTTTCTATTTAATAGGCATCATTTTTCATGTTGAGCCTCCTTCTCTGACAGAATTAATTGGTGTCCTTTTATTTTTTTTCTGATTCTGTTCCTTCTGTTTTTATTTGTACCACATTATATTGAACTTATTATTTACATATTCCTCTGCCCCTGAAGCCCCATGAGAACAGAGACAATTTTATTCATATTTCCAGTACCAGAACCTAGGACTGTCTCTGTGCCATAGTAAGCTCTCAAGAAATGTTTACAGATTAGAACTGCTTATCAATATGTTGAAGTACTTCCTATATATATAATAGTGCTTACTAAGACATGTCAAAGTATGTTGGATTGCCCATTTTAGATTTTTAATTTTTTAGATCAGGGCCATCAAATTTCTCCTCTAAAGGGCCAGATGGTAAGTGGTGTGGATGTGGTGTAGACTTTGTGGGCCATTCGGTTTGTGTCACAACCACTGAGCTCTGCTGTTGCAGACAGGAAGTGGTCATACATGGTGTGAAAATGAAGGAGGATGGCTGTGTTCTGTTAACTTATTTACAAAAACAGGCACCAGATTGGATTTGGTCTTGCTCCTATTTGTCACTGTGTTAAGAAGTGGAGGAAGAGAGAATGGAGAGTCCAACCATGTATTGTAATAATCACTACAGTCCAGTGTCTTATAAATGTTGGCAAGGAGAATTATGATGGACATAACATTTTTGAAATATCTGCCATTAAGACTAAGCCATGAGGTTGTTGTGGATAAGCAGGAGTAAGAGAATGAGAGTCCTAACAAGACAGGATCAGGAAAGAGTGTGGAGAAAAGAGAGCAAAAACAAATAAATGGGGTCGACTGACAGTAAGATGTGTGTCAATCCAAACCTCTGGTAGGAGGGCTGTTAGTCAGATTGAAGAAAAGATGAATTTTGCTTGTTTTTCATTTGGGTCAGGAGAGAAAGAATGTCAAATAGTAGTGGTCCTCAAATGATTGTGTTTGCATATTTCCTAAAAGAATTTTGAAAGAAAAGATATATATCCCTTCACACATTTCCAAGTTGACATCTAAACATTTTTTTAAAGTAGGATGCAATTTTCAGCATATGATAAATAATAGCATTGGAAAAAATTGTCACATCACTCTGTTAATACATCCAATGGAATTTCATATCATAGCAGATTTTTTCACTTTTTATTTTGAATGATTTTAGATTTACAGAAAAGTTGCCAATATTATAGAGAATTGCTGTGTACCATTCAGTCAGTCAGCCTGCTGAACTGGTACATTTCATATAACCATAGTATAATCATCAAAAGTAAGAAATGAATACAAGTATGATACTATATTAATTAAACTATAAATTTCATTTTAATTCAAGTTTTTCCATTATGTCCTTTTTCTGTCCTGGGATCCAATTCAGGATGCTACCATGCATTTAGTTGTCATGTCTTCTTATTTTCCTCTAATCTATGACAGTTCTTTAATCTTTCCTTTTATGACCTGGGTACTTTGGAAGTGGCTAGTTATTTTGTAGAATGTTCCTCAATTTGGATTTGTCTGGTGTTTTTTTTATTATTAAATTAAGATTATTCCTTATTGAAAAAGATGCCAAAGAAGTCACGTGCCCTTAGGAGGACATCATACCAGGGAACACAAGATGCTGATACGGCTGATTATCATGCTTATACTCGCCTTGATCACTTGGTTAGAGTGGTTTTTTTTTTTTACTGTAAAGTTAGTACTTTCCCATTATAATTAGTGACTGTCTTGGGGGTGATACTTTAAGGCTATGCAAATTTCCTGTTTCTCTTCAAACGGTCACCCACTAATTTTAGCACCCACTGCTGGATCTTGCCTATATAAATTATTACTGTTGTGTTTGCCTAATGGTAATTTTTGTTTCTCTCATTTCTTTTACATTTATTAATTATAATTCTCCTGTAGAAAAGAACTGTTGCTTCTTTCTCCTCAGTTTATTTATTCATTCATTCAGTTGTTTATTTTTTAACAATATGGACTTATAGATATTTATTCTATGGGTTATAATACAATACTAGCAATATATATGTATATATATTTAATATATATGTATATATTTTTTTGCTCAAATTGTTCCAATGTTCCAATGTTGGCCACTGAGAGCTCCTTCAGGTTAGTTCCTTGGGCATGACCTCATATTTTCATGAGCATTTTTTAAATTTCTGGGACCACAAGATAATCTACTTTCATCTCACATTTTTCCTGGCCCGGACCTGGAATCAGCCATTTCATGGAACCCTAGTTCCTTTGATTGGAGATACCTTAACAATTTGAATTCCATCATAATCTATTTATTTATTTATTTTTTTTTTTTTTTTAAATTTTTTTTTTTTTAATTTTTTTTTAAATTTTTATTTATTTATGATAGTCACAGAGAGAGAGAGAGAGGCAGAGACATAGGCAGAGGGAGAAGCAGGCTCCATGCACCGGGAGCCTGATGTGGGATTCGATCCTGGGTCTCCAGGATCGCGCCCTGGGCCAAAGGCAGGCGCCAAACCGCTGCGCCACCCAGGGATCCCCATAATCTATTTAAAAATAGAAATACACACAAACTCTTGGCAGTCAGAGATTTTTCTTTGTTTTTCTCCTTAGTCTTGTATTTCCATTCCAATCTGCCCACAGAGTTTTATCTTAATGTAATATATTTTTAATCTTGAAAATATTTTATTCATTACCTTGTCATGTTAGCCTACAGTAAAAAAATACATATACAAATTAAAATTATTTATAAAATTCCCTGCCAACATAGGTTCTAAGTATATACATTTTCTTGTATATTGAACTGTCAGTTTAATTTTTATTAGTACACAATTGGTCAGAACAACATAAATATATTACAACAGTTAATAAATGATTAGAATATATCAAACTAAAATGTTATAGGCAGTGTATCTCTTAATGAAATGGATGGATTACAGATAAAATTAGCTAATAATAATTTAAAATTGCTAGAATGAGTCAGAATTTAGCATGAATTCTATTTTTATTATTATATCAGCTATACATGCTGAGAAACTCTGATGGAGATTGCCGGGCTCTTTGTAGTTGGTTATCCTCTCCTTCCTGAGCACACTGGGAGACCTCTCAGACTTTCTTGCAGGTAAGTTGGACCATGTGACTAGTCTGGCCAATGATATGTGAGTGAAAGTGTCACTTAAGGACCCAGAAACTTAAGATTTCTCTACTTTTTCCTGTTATAGTATCACTGAAAGCCCCATATTCCTGAGGTAGGAACATGCAGACTGGATCTATGAGTTATTGCTTGGATGTGAACTTCCCTGGAGAACCATAAACTATGGAACCATAGTAAGCTTTGCATGACCAAAAAATTTAATTTTTGAGTTTTGTTTTGAACCATTAACATTAGAAGATTTATTTGTTTTCACAGCATGCTCTAACCTATCCTGGCTAATATAAACACTTTCTTCATGTAAATAAATAGATAGGAATGAAAGGGGATTTGTTATAGGGATATAATTTCATTATTTGAATTGTTTTCTCATTTGTGCCCCAAATCACAGTGATTCTACATTTAAAAACACTTTTGTCATTTGTCAGTGGACAATTTGATTATGTCCTTTTGAGTTTTGCTTAAAGCTAAGAACTGGAAACAGTCAAGTTGCAAAAGGATTTGTTACCCAGTCATTAGAGTGATTCACATTGTCAATTTTCTAGAAGTAAAATTAACAGACTTCAGGAAGACTTTTCCAATGACTATTAATTATACCTGTTACTCTTTCACTCATAGGCACCTCTTGTTCTATCTGATATACAAATTTAGGTTGGGAAAAATGATAGATTGATAATATCATTATAGTTTTGTCAATACTATTTTTCTATTAAAATATCTTTATATTAAAAAGTGCTTTAATCATAACACTAGAGTTACCAATTTAGTTTACTCAGTTAATGAAAAATATTCATCATAAAACTTAATAGGTAAGGCCAATCTTCATTGTCAAATCCCTGAGCCAAATAAGACAAATAAATGTTCAGAAAAAAATCTGATTCCATTTTTCAGTTTATTTTTTTTTTATTAATTTTAAAAAGCTTTTATTTATTTATTCATGACAGAGAGAGAGAGAGAGGCAGAGACACAAGCAGAGGGAGAGGGAGAGAAGCAGGCTCCATGCAGGGAGCCTGATGTGGGACTTGATCCCAGGTCTCCAGGATCACGCCCCGGGCTGAAGGCGGCGCCAAACTGCTGTGCCACTGGAGCTGCCCATTTTTCAGTTTAATGAGCATGTTAATACTCAGCGTCACTTAGAAATCTAAGACAGATTAAGCACAGAGCTTTGTCATAAGCTTTTCATCAGGATAAGGTAAGATGTCAGGTTCTTAACAATATCTACACTTCTTTTGCTTTCATCAGAAATTTCTCTACAGAAAAAGCTTCTCTGACAAAAAATTAGGGGCTGCATGAGCTAGAAAGTCTTAAAATAAGAGTAGTTATCATTCTTTTTGTTCCACTGTTTAATGCATATTAACTTAGAATAGCCCAACATGGAATTTCTCACTCATCACTTCATCCTTCACAGAAAAATCTATGAACATAGGGAAAGACATCAGGCTCTACACTGGTTTTAGAATTCCTTTATTAAAAGAATCTTCATTGACATCATGACTTTGAATTTTTTCCCTTTGTTTGGTGGAGAATTTTCCCAAGATAAAGCATCATAGCAAGATTTGGAGTGAAAGCCATGGTTTGTTTTTGTTTACAGTAGTGATGGGCATTTGTACAAGAGAGGTGGAAAAGAAGAATCATCATGACACTCTGATCTCACATGTGTTCTCGCGAAGGTTACTTCTAAGAAAGAATATATATGAAGGTTAAAGTTTCTGGAAACTGAGTTCCTTAAAAATATCCATGTCTCTGTGTCCCTTGAAAATCTTTATGTATCTTCAGAGTATGTGTTCTTAGTATGATGACTCTTAACTTAAAGAATGTATTTCAATAATCAATAGTCTTAATCAAAGATAGATTTCAAGTTAACTTCTGTGAGGCAGAGGTAGGAGACCCATTGGAAGACTCCAAGGCCCTATAAGTTAGAGGTCTTACTATATAGAAGATGCCTGGACCCTTGAATGCAAAGTCCTTTTGCAAACCCATTGTCTATGAGAAATAAACCTTTGCTGTGTTAAGCCACTGAGATTTGGGGACTGTTTGCTACAGGATTTAGTACTCCCTAGTAGAGTAACTGATGGTACTAGATAGGTCTCACTATTGCAGAAGTGAAGTGGCCTTGTGTATAACTGCAGTGTTCAGGTAGAGAATTGAATGGGAGTCATAGCCAATATATTGGGGATAAGGCAGTACCAGGGAGAGCCAGAATGGAGCAAATCAAAGACAATAGACTCTCACCAACTATAGGCTTCAAGCCTATAGCCTAAGGGCCAGCAGAGTTCCCAGGAATAGGGCCAGACAACTACCCTCAGTGGACACAGATAACACACATTTACAGTCACTTATCACTTTCTCCCCCCAGTATTACAAAGACACAAGTTCTCATATATCCAACACCATTTTGAGGAGGAAAAGAAAACTCCAAAAGACTGTTTACCTAAAGAGACCATCTAATCCACCCTTGATAGGAAGAGGAACTTTCTATTGGAGAAGCATTTAAACTGAAAGAAGACTGTTGGAATTGGAAGAGCTCAAGATACTTTTAATTGTAAAATCCAAGATTTAAAAAAAATAAAATAAATAAAATCCAAGATTTTCCATTACTCAGAGTCAGGGATAATAATTGATTTTTTGGAAAGGGGCACATTAATTATGTGTGAATGAGTTTGTGACTCTGATGCCTTTTTGCTTTTCATGCTATAGCTATGGAATCTAGTTCAGATTAAAAATAGATGTGGAAAAAGCTTTTTGAAGTGCGCATATATAAATAAAACATAATATTTCAGTACTTTCTATTTCTTAAATTTAAATAATGAGAAGGAGTGCATGATCTTGTCCATGGGGACAGATTCCCCAGAGATATAGTTCAATACTAAATAGCAAAGTACAGAGCATTGACAAACAGTGCAGTTTCTTTCTGCAAAACCACTTTATTAATGACAGACTTGGTCAAATTGTTATGTGTGACTATTCCACTTCAATATACTTTGACTAGAAGGATAATTGATTAGCAGTTTTTACCAGGTACACTAAAAAGAACAGAACTTTAATTTCACTTGACAGATTGTTAAATTGGGCTTTTATACCCGGTTAGTTCAAGCCAATTATTCTTGTGAGTTATAAATATACAACTGCTGCATAATATAATATCTTTTAAAAAATGAAATATCAAAACTAAAAAAAAAATTGTGGAAGTAGATCATCCTAGTGTGGAAGCTACACAGCAGTAGCAAGGAGCCTCTTTTAGAAGCTGTATTAACTGTTTCAAGCTACAAGGACTCCATGCTCATCAAATTCTATTTCTAATGATGATGGCTTTCCACTTAGAAATTCACTCATACTTTCTCCCAGAGCTCCACCTTGTGACTAGTGGCCACTAATTTCAAGGCAGATGGATGTAATAATGCACACACTAGGGAGGCCTGGAGATTCCCCTGGTTCCTCTCTATCACAAGACCTTGCTTAATTTTCATAACCACCTGGTGTTTTCTACTTATGAATATCTTTACTGGATTGCTCTCACTTTTCTCTCATTAGAAAATAAGTGACATAAAAACAAGAGTTCTCATTAATTTCCTCACCTCAATACACCCAGTTTCTAGAACAGCACTTGGTTCTTAATAGGAATACAATGAACATTTATGTAAACGTGCTGCCAAAGCAAGCACAATGAATATTTATGTAATGAGTAAACTTTAAAATGTTGATTATAAAATCACTTTTCCATATAAGAAATTCGTGAAAGAAAGTCAAATATGCAGTATTTAATTTATGGACAGTGTCATGCTATTATTCATATTTACCAACTGCATTAACTAGTCTGACACAGAGATAGTTCTTAAGAACGACAGTTTATTAAATAGAATACCCCATATAAACTCATTTATATAGCAAAGGTATCTAGGTTATGACTGGAGAGTCATTTATTTACTACTTCTCCATATATCCTCTAGTGTGGTCCTAATGGTACTGTAGTTCAGATCTTCATTTTTTCCCTTTTAAATTCAAATTAAATTTTATATCTTTTAGTTGTCAGGAGAGTTATATATTACTTTATACCTTTAGTTTTAAGAAAGGCCATGAATTTTAACAATAGTATGACTTTAATGAATTCTTTTAAGCTTATCTATATTTTAAAATATCAAACATAGTCATTATTTAGTCATTGAAGGTTTTAGGCCATATTACGTGGTTGCTTATGCAAGTGTACTAACCAAGATCTTTCCTACATAAAGACAGGTAATTTTTCTTTTTTAATTTCAGAAGTCAGAACTAATAAAAATAAATATCAGCTTAAATATTAGTTTAGAGCCTGGAATGTGTGAGTTTTCAGCTTAGAAATTAGTTTCCTAAACTCTGTTTTTAAAATGATTGAATTAAAAAACAAACAAGAAACCTCTCAGAAGTCTTTAACTTTTCATCTTGCATACAAGTATAGAGTTTAAAAGTTTGTTTTGCTTTCTCCCTTTTTTAATGGATTAAGTGTGGGCAAATGTCTGAATAGTTTCAGATTAGTTTGAAAAATCTTTTAAAATTTCAGTAGAAATATATTAATACAAAACCTATTATTCACATTAGTTCAAGAGTCTTCAATAGGGAGTTACCTTTACTAGTTCTTGTTTTCTGACTAGTAACCATTGTATAATTTCCCCATTTTAAGAATAGATCACAGTTTGGGGAAATGAATAAATCAACACCTCTATGATTTGGTTACTGTTCAAAACCAGTAATCAGTTTAAGAATAATTAAAATAATACAATTCACATTATAGTGGCATCTAGTCTGTAAAGGAAAATGCAGGGGAGACTCCACTTAAGTCTTTACTTATCTTTATGGCAGTGGCATTCTCTGAGTTCATTGTTATGGATCATTCTTCTCAAGGTCAGAAATGAGAATATTTTCTTCCAAATGTACTGTACTGAAGTTGTTTGTGGGGTAGTAAGGATTCCCGAACGGTGCAAGTCTACTGAAGATACCTCTATTGTGCTTGTATATGCAGAAGGAAAGGGTGGAAAGTGCCAGGATTACTATCAATGTCAGTGCTACTGCAAGAGGCACCATACTATGACTTGGTCCTAAAAGAAGGTGAAAAAAAGGAAAAGCTCAATGACAACAAGTTAAGATAGATATTGTTACATAGCTACTTTCTATTTTATTATTTCTAAGAGAAATCAAAATGTTTTCTACTGTTCAAACCTACCTTTTCCTGAGTGCTCCTTTACTGCATGAAGACCTAAAACCAAATTAAAAAAAAAAAAAAACTGCGATGAAAATTTTCTTTTAATTCAGCAAAATTATGTTATTATTTAGAGCAGGGCTCAGCAAACTATGGCTCATGGATCAGATCTGGTGCCTGTTTTTATAACCACTGTTTTACTGGAATTCAGCCACACTCATCTGTTTATGTATTGTCTGTGGCTGCTTTCATGCCACAATGGCAGCGTGACAGAGACTATATGGTTCCCAAAGCCTAAAATATTTACTGTCTGGTCCTTTACAAGAAAATTTTGCTGACCCCTGATTTATTGTAATCGTTATTGTTGCTCACAAACACATACACTGCTTTTTTTTTAAGCTGAAAAATTTCCATCCGGTCTCAGCACTGTGCTGCAATAAAAATATGAATAAAATATAGTCCCTGCCTGCACGGAACTAAGTTTTGTTAAGCTCTGAGATGGAGTTTGTCCAGCAATGATAATCTCTTTACTCCATGCGGGGATTTTAAAATCAGCACCTTCTCAACTTTGCAATCTCAAGAATCTTGGGAAATGAATAATAGCTCCTCCATTCAAAAAATTGGAGGGTTCCTGTTTGAGGACTTTCTACTATAGAAATGTATCTCTTTCAAGTAGATTCTAACTCAAAATTTGAAATCTGCTATTTTTGACCTAGATCAGTAAAGATCCAGAAAAATATGTAGAGAATGACTCAGAGGAAGATCAGTAAAGAGTTTGGGAGTGGAGGAAGTGCCTCAGTGTAGTACTTATGCCCTTTCACTCTTGCACACTTAAACATGGGACTATATATTATGTGTGTGTGAAGATACTTTTTAAAGAGAAACTATTAAAAGAATATTTATTGTCTGGATGCATGCAGTGGGCAGATACACAAGAAGCATATAGAGCCAGACAATTTGGGGCATGGTTCTTGATGTGGCCTCAGTTTGGACAAATGCTTTTCTCATCTGTAAAATGGGAATACTGCTGCATTGCTTTTGGAAGTTGCTGTGAGTGATGAAAGAGGTGCCCTCTATATTATAGGAAGCTTTAAAGTCCCGTACACATATGAGGTATTTCTGACTTGTTTTTGAAATGAAATGCTATTGATCACTTGGGTACACTACTTATTAGGCTTAGTCATGTTTTCCACACAGGACTGCTATCCACACTATTGGGAGCTTGAATGTTGGTGATGACACCTATCAGGTTTTTCTCCTTCATTCCTACCCAGTGTGTAATTGGATCACCAAAGCCTGCTGATTCTCTTTTCCTATTTCTACTCTTCCTCATGTTCCTAGTTCCTAGCTCCATCACTCAAATTACAACTGCCTCCCTTGGATTAGTGTGATTCCCCTGCAGGTGTTTATAGAGCACATAGGGGTTCTTTGTCTTCTTCACCATGAAGTTCAGCTCTTTAGACTGGTACTCTCTGCGAATGGATCCTACATTACAGTCCAATTTTATTCCCATCACCACCTAATGTGAATCCTTCACTCTCATCTAAGCTATTCTCAGTTGCTGCCTGTAGTCATACTGGATTTTTGTCTCATATGCCTTCCCTTCTCTATTCTCCTTATCTTTTGGGATTCCAAAACCTTATCTCCTCTCAGAAGCCTTCACCAGCAGTGGAGGCCACACCACTTCCTCCTTCTCTGCAATACTGGCATCTAGAAATGTTGTGATTATTATTAAAAACACATTTCCAGTTAATGATCATTGCTAACATCCTATCTTAGAAATTTCTGTATTGTTTGCAGCTGACTAAAATTTTTCTGGCTTAAATTTCTAAAATTATTATTTCTTTTTATCACCACAAAGCATGCAGTTCAAGATGAAGTTAAAGTATGACTTTTATAATATAATGGCTAGCAACAGAGAATCTCATCCAGTTACCAAGCAAGAATACCTAGGCCTAGATTATATTTCCTGGGACCAAAGATGAACCTTAAAATTTCTGAGTAGCAGTTGCCAGTATAAGGGTTGCTGGGTAACATCGCTACTTCCATTTTTTTTTTTTTTTTTTTTTTAGGTTAAACCGCTTTTTTGCCCATTAACAGCTAGGATGACACAGGAAAGTCATAGGCTTTATAATGATTTTTTCTTCATATCAGAGAAAGACAGAGCTGAAATGTCCTCTGACTTGTTTGATGTTGAACAAGATGATAATGTTAGAATTTATCAGAATACTCCCTGAATACTTGAATTTTCAAAGCTATAAATGTTAAAGGTGGGTCAACATTAGTCAGGGTAGAATCAAAATGAAGAATTACCCTCTGGCTTTACCCACCTGCTTCCATTTTGCATATAAATCCTTTTTTTTCTTGACATGGGGATAACTGCCACACTCCTTCTGAGATCCTCAGGGCAATACACAGATGGGGTTTGACATGGTCCATCTCTGGCTTCCGAATGCCCCAGTTTGACTGGTCTGTGGGAGTTCCATCAAACCACTTTATGGTTTTACCTGTGGAAAAATGCTGACTTACTATGAATTATATGTGTAATTATCAAATATACTAAGACTGGAATGAACCATAAAAGGCAGCTCCTGAATTCAATGAGGCTGTCTTCTTATCTGATGCATGCAATTCAGGGGGTACAGTCATGAATACAACATCAAAAGGTGGGTATTAGTAAACTTGCCCTGTGAATGGCTCTCTGTTTATTATAGATATATTTTTCTGATTTAGTTCATTTAGAATACCATCTTCCTTAATGTAACAGTTTGAATTTTGAAATATTCCCTATCATTATAATCAATTTAAAGGAATCATTTTAAGTCCTAACATCTGTATTATTGCAAAATGGCTCACTTTCTAAAATAACTTTACAGCTAATTTCTTTAAAAAGCAAGCCACTGGTGTACTGAGAGGCGGAGGCAATTATAGAGCCCATCCATGTGCAAGCAATAATAGGGGGACATTGTCAGCAAGTATTTAAAACCAACAATAAAAGTGACTAAAAGTCAGTCACCTTTTATATCACAATGGGCTAGAAATTTTAAACAATGTCTGTGATTGAAACACTCCTTATTAGAGTGGACCCACCCTCCACCTTGGTATATCCCTATAATAAGTTCTCCGTACCAATTAAGAGAATTTTCCTTATAAATACTTTCAATAACCATCAATTACATGGAAGAATAACATGCTGTCATTTGATCACAAACTCTGGTTTTTATGAAAAGCAAATAATTCTGACAGCACAATATATCATCGAAACATTTCTATAATTCTCTTGTGCTTTTATAACATTGAGGAATAATCTGAGTATTTTAAATAAACAGGGTTTTGTTGTCTATGACTAAGTCTGTGAACACAAATTTCCATCCAAGAATCTTCATGATGTGAGAGTAAGATAAGCTTGTTGTTTGCTTGTTTTCATTTTTGGTATTCTGAGATTATTTCAAAGGACACAAGGGTATAGAAAAGTGTTAGCAATATTGTCTTTGGAAGAAATGGCTTTAGGATTCATGCTGTTTTTTCACAGCAAATGTATCCAAGAAGAGCCTTCTGGTTTGCAGATGCCTTTTTCATCAACCTTGACCACCATGTATTTATTTATGCCCTTTCCTCTTCTCTACCCAAATCTTACTTACTGTCACCATCAAACTGAGCATTCAACCAAATCATCTGGACAGAAGAACCAAAAGCAAAAAGCTCTTCTAGGAGAAATGAATTTTCATCCTCATCCTTGATTGTTAAAAGATTAGATCCTATAAAAGAGATAAGCAGTAAATAAACAAGTATTTGTGTTTATGTGAAATACAATTTAAAAAATGTCTCCTATACCAAAATTTGTAAAGCTCAGTCTTTGCAGAGTGAAAATTTCTACTGTAAATTAAATGATTTTTTATTAAAAATTTAAAAGTTATACCACATTTATTAAAAGATACAAGGTTGTACTTAAGAAGTCCAAGCATATAGAATATTCATTTTAGGGAACTTTAAAAATTTATATTCAAATGCATTCAAAAGGAACATTTTCTTGGGAAAGTGTAGTATTCTGAGACATCATCTTAGGTTTTCATATTCTATCCTGGACATCGAATTTCATAGATAAACCAACCCCAAACAAGCAATATTATATTGAATATTTTTTCAATTTTTTTGTTACTCCTAAAGCCACTAAATAATCAGACAAATGAAGAAAACCACATTGTTTACTGAAATGTCAAGAAGGAACGCATTGAAAGCATTTTACCATCACAAAAAGAATTACCTTCTTTTTTGCAAAATTCATGAGCAGCCTCAAAACTCATACTGTCTAGGACTGTAGAAAAACTGTAGCAATTACTTTTGAATTTTATCCAGGGAATTGATGTTTCTGAGCACAACTCTGGATGTCCAAATTGTTTTGTTTCTATGAACAAAAATCAGTTATGATTTTAGGATGGTGACTGGGTTCATTTATTAAGATATACATTGCATTAAGTTCTATGACAGACTAAGATAAATATGTGTAATGAGATTTTCATGATAATACTCTGAAAGAGTGGGTTTACTATAAATGATCATAAAACCAAGATTGTTTTGTAGACTTTCTGGCAGAAATAATCTTTACCTAACATACCAGGAGATATTAATGCACTGCTTCTTAGGTTTAGTTTGGGTGCTGCTTGGGTGAGGGTAGCTGTCTTTTATGTTTGTAATTGGTATCCTAAAGGGTGGAAAAATTTGGGGATGTGATTTGTGGAAATACTGGAAGCTGAATGAAGTAGGCAAGAGGCACTTCCAAATGTACAAAATGTGTTCTGTGCAGTGCTGTATATTATAGTTTTAGTAAATCCTTACTTGCCAATCAACCTATGAGAGAAAAACATGCATTCAGTAAAGTAACATAGCATAACATAATATAATATATAACTAAGGGAAATTTTAGGTGGACTTTGCTTTAAAGGTCAAGCATGAGAGTCAAATCCATGCTGAGATCCTATGTATGTATGGCTGTAGACATGTTACCTATCTTCCTCACACTTCGGTTTCTTTATCTATAAAAAGACAGCTAACAACATCTTTCTTACATGAGAAGTTTATTAAAATTTTTTTAAAGATTTAATTATCTGAGAGAGAATGAGAGAGCAAGATAGAGCATGAGCAGTGGAGAGGGGCAGAGGGAGAGGGAGAAGCAGATTCCCCACTGAGCAGGGAGCCTGATGTGAGGCTAGATCCTGGGACTGTGAGATCATGACCTGAACAAAAGGCAGATGCATAACCAACTGAGCCACTTAGGTGCCCCTAAATTTTTTTCTTCTAAGTAATCTCTGCTTCCAACATGGGATTTAAACTCCTGACTTTGAGATTAAGAGTTGTATGCTCTATTGACTGTGCCCCTACACAATAAATTTAAATGAACGAGTATCTGACACTTCTTAAGCACTCAGTAAATGCAATGCTATTGAAAAGGGAAGGGTAACTTTTATGGTGTTTTAGAAGAATTAGTTTTTCCTTCATACATGCTCTTAATGTAGGTTTCTAGCCTAATTTCCCACCTCTTTACTGGTACCCTGCCATGCAGGCAAATCTCAACATGAGCTTTGCTTTATACATGTCCAATCCTTTTTTCCTTTCATGTCTTTGTACAAACTTTTCTGCTCAGAATGCCTCCCCATGTCCCATCACAGTTGACTATATCCCATCTATTCTTCAAGGCAAGTCTCCACAGTCATGTCCTTCAAGAAGTCTTTCTACTTATGCTCAAGTGGAAATGATGTGTTCTCTTTCTTGCTAACCCCCATGACACTTGCTACTTTTCCATCAGTTGGTAGCCCTGCCTGGTATAATAGCTCATTTGTCTGAACATCACATACCAAACCAGAGGCTTCTTGGGGGCAGATACTTCTTATTACTCTTACTCATAGCTCCTGCTTAGCACAGTGCTTTGCACACAGTAGGCTTCCAGTACATATTTGTTGGGTTGAATAGAATGGAACCTACCAGAAGGTACATGACAAATTGCTCCTTGCAGAAATGACTCGCAGGCTGTGCTGCTCCAGCGTCCACTGGTGTCAGCAAAAACACAGTCACCCAAGATGGAGGACTCATCATCTTTCCAAAAAGTGAAGGAAGATTTGGTTCCATCTGACCAGTCAAAATTAAGACCATTCTGTGGAGGGAAATTGGGCCATTATTTCCTTGCTAGGACTGCTGGTGGCATTACCCAATGCTGTTTGAGCAGCCCTTACTTGACACATACATTTATATTTCCACATCTAGACTTATTTTTCAGGGGGAGGGTCTAGGACAGCTTGTGAATATGGCCTGACAAAAAGAAATATCTATCACAACGGTATCTTTTTTTAGTTTTTGGGAATCCTTGGTTGCTTGCCACTATAATTCCCAGTAAGAGATCAGAGAAAAGTTGATCAATATCTTGTTCTTTACACCAAAACAAATTTCAGATTGATCAAAGATTCACACATAAAATTGAAAACATAAAAGTGCTAAAGAAAACTTGGCTAAATATCTTATCCTCTCGGTGTGGAGAAAATCTTTTCAAGTACGATACAAAATCCAGAGGCCATAATGCAAAATTGACTACAGCAAGTTAAAACATTCTGATATGCAAAAATACAATAAACAACTATAAAATACCATTCTCTCCCATATCCCAATGGCAAGATTAAATTTTGATAAAACCTAGTATTGATAAGGATGTGAAAAAAAAACAACATGTTATCATAGTTGTTGGCACGTAAATCAGTACAAACTTTTGGCAGGCATCATGGCACTATTTCTTAAAAATTTAAAGCGTGCTTAGCAATTTCATTTCTAGGAATTTATTCAACTTGCACAAAGTTGTTTGTTTGTATTACTTGTAGTTGTGAAAAACTGGGAAGAGCCCAAATTTCTATTCAGGGGAGAATGGTAATGGTATATCCCATGTGGTGCTGTCCCAAAGAATGTGTTAGATTTTTATGTGCTGACATGGAAAGCTGTATAAGGTATGTTAAACAAAAAGCAAATTTAAGGACAGCACATGTAATGTGACTTCATTTGTACTTAAAAAAATAAACATATGCATTATGTGTATATATGTGCATATCTAGAAAATTTCTAAATGATGCACCAGAAACTGTTTACAGTGATTATCTTTGGGGAGTAGAACCAGAGGTTGGGGTAGAATAGATTTTACTTTTCACTACTTTGAGCGTATAATACTGTTATTTAAAAAAAAGAGAAAATTAAAAAAAATCTTTCTCTCCAAAATACATCCCAAGACAGAAAACCCATGTGTTAAATTCCAAGGAGGTACTGAATTAAAAACCGCATTTCGGTACACCTGGGTGGCTCAGTGGTTGAGCGTCTGCCTTCAGCCCAGGGAGTGATCCTGGAGTCCCTGGATCGAGTCCCACATCGGGCTCCTCGCAGGGAGCCTGCTTCTCTCTCTGCCTGTGTCTCTGTCTCTCTCTGTCTCTCATGAATAAATAAATAAAAGTAAAAAAAATAATAACCACATTTCTAGGCAGGAAGTACGATCCACTTCTCTTGGGGATTTCTTAAATGCAACGAATTACTCAAATGCAGGTGCTTGAGTTTAAGATGTGTTCCATTGCCCACATGAGGCAGATACTCAGAAATTTTCAGAGAACCTTTGAAGGGCATTAATTCTCAGAAATTAGGCAAGGGGATGTATTCTCTTAAAAGGTGTATGCCTTTAATTTGTAGTCATAGGCTCTTCATGAGGTCGGTCAGTAGTTATTCTATAAACCAATTACTTAAATGTTACATTTACTATTATTTCTGGGAATTTTTTTGTGTTAATTCACTGGCCATACCACTAAGGAGGCAGATTTGAAATTTACTTATTCAGGGAAGTTCCAAGGGATTTAAGATACCTACATCTGCAGTGAACAGTCCAATCCAGTGGGCATGTCCTAGCCGGTTGAGGATAACCGTGAGGAAGGACTGGTGATACTGATCTGTAATGCTGGCCAGTTCTGCTCCATGCATTAGGCAGGTTTTTATTGCTGTATACCAAGTCATATTTGCATTAATTATTTTATAAGTTCTGTTTCCATATTCCAAGGTATCAGGGACTGGATACATATCAGATGTATTTACAGTGTGTCCTGAGGTATCTAGAACAAGAACAACAACAAAAATTAATTTAAAAAAATTATTTTTAGCATCTGATTGAGAAAGGAGGAGGCAAAGCTTAGCCTGGATCCCTGTCATAATGATCCCTACTGTGGTTAGCATCAGAGTTTTCCTTCCCAGAACTATTTTGAAATGAGGATAATACCTGAAAGCATAGGTGATGCTAAAGAATGAGAACACTTAGGAAATTTTTAATGCATGAGTGTTTTTAAAAGTATACACATATAGCTAACCATTTCCAGATTTTCTATTTTTGACTGCACCTTTTTAAACTGACCGCTTTTTGATGGAACTGATCTCCTTAGGCGGATTTTATTCCACTAGCTACACCCAGCCTAACACACTCAGCTCTGGTTGATCTTAATACTAAGGAATATTGACATATATTATGTGGTTATATACTGTGTTGCAAACATAATTTTACAAGCGCATATTCTCAGATGCCACCCTTTATTACATCTGAGATTGCATGATAGTTGCTATCATGTTTAATGTTTACATGTATAAATTCTAAAAAGTTTAAAGATTACATTAATAAACAATTAAAATACACACAGTTCCTTAATGACTTACTATTAATATGTCACCTGTCTGAGTCAAGATTTACAAATTAAAAGGCAAGATTTTCCCAGACATGATCACTGGTGCTTTCTTTCTCATGAGTGACAGATTATATGACAGCCAAGCCCGTGTTTTTACATCCAAGACATTTCCTCTTTAATATGTGCACTTGCCTTTTTGTTCTAACTATAGTATGTATTAGGATAGGCTAAATTTAGGAAACCTAAAACAGAAAAAGTAAGTATTTCTGAACTGTTTGATCCAAAGTGTCTGAGGTATTTCCTTGTTTGTTGGTTTTATTACATTTGGAATGTATTACACTTGAGCATGATGAGGTGTGGGTAGGTCAGAAGACTTGGGAATCAATCCCAGTCCTGACTATATAAGGCTAAATCACCTTGGAAATATAAATAATCCCTCCAAACCTCAAATTTATGTTCTGTAAGAGATGAGTAAGGCCTTCCTTAGTAAGGTGTGTGTAGAATTCAGAGATAACCACATAGGGTACTTACTGAAACTCAGTACTTGGAACATAGTGCCTTGGAACATAGCAGGTGCTCAGTAAATGTAAGTTCTTTATGCCAAGTAAAAATGGCAAAATGGGAATTTGACTTTTACCTGAAAATGTGACCTCAAAATAATAGTAGTGCATATTGTAAAACCAAAGTGAAATTAACCTATTTACCAACTAAATTGTGGTGGAGTACACTTTTATACCTGTTTATTCTTTATTAGAGGTCTGTTTGCCAGCCTGTGTACCAAGCCTAAGGTTATTTTTTTTCAAAACCCAGTACAATACCATAGTAGATTTTTAAAAATAATAATTAGTAAATTAAATTAACTGATATTTTCATATATGTGGCCTAAATACCAATTTAACTATTTTCCCCATTACATTATATATCTGTATTTTCAACATATAAAATTCTCCACGTGTAATTGATTCCATCAAACTTAAGCATAAGTGACTTTGAGCAACATGATTTTGCCACCCACTGACCTGAAAAAGAAAGATATGTTTGAAAACAAGTCCCAAATTGGGGGTCTTGACTTTGTCCTTGTATCCCTGCTACTTAGAAATCTTAGCTTTCAGGCGTTAGACTTTAGGCTCTAAGTCCAATGTAAGCACATATTTATATGGCAAATAAAGAAGTGGATCAGAATTGGAGCACTTAACTATAGGCTACAAGAATTTATGTAGTTATGGGGATCCCTGGGTGGCTCAGTGGTTTAGTGCCTGCCTTCAACCCAGGGCGTGATCCTGGAGTCCTGGGGATCAAGTCCCACATCAGGCTCCCTGCATTGAGCCTGTTCCTCCCTCTGCCTGTGTCTCTGCCTCTCTCTCTCTCTCTCTCTCTGTGTGTGTCTCTCATGAATAAATAAATAAATAAAATATTTTTTTAAAAAAAGAATTTATGTAGTTGAATAATATTTTTTGGAAATAATAGTAGAAACTATCTTTTGTTAATATGCTGGCAACTTGCTAAGCATCGTATATACATAGAGTCTGTGAGATAGTAATTATCCCACTTGACAGACGTGGAAATCAAGTTTGTAGAAGATAAGAAACTTCACTGATAGTTATTTACAGAGGTGGGGAAGGAACCCAGGTGGGGCGTGAACTCCAGTGCCTATGCTCTCAACCACAGCTACTTTATACTATGTCCAAAAGAACATATACATTGTTAGTCCCAAAATTATCGAAGAGAAAATGGTCAGAGAGTAGTATATTTAAAGAAGAGATCAACATCAAGGTCATAAAATAGATCATTGTCTTTAACTGAGAGACTTTGAATATATTATTTACTTTTCCTAAGCCTCAAGGTTCTTATCCGTAAAATGGGAAGACTTTTACCTACTTCCTAGCATTGTTGGGAAGCTTTTATGCCTTATTGCTTATGAAGCCAAGGCACAGTGCCAGGTATATCATAAGTGTGTAAGTTCATGGTATATTGATATTTCTTTCCCTACAAGACTCTGCTCTTCTCATAATACTATTGCTATAACTAGGTATCTTCTTTCAGTTCCTAGTATTATGTTTAAGTTGTAACTGTGAATTAGGAAATAGGGCTTCTGTGGAACTCCGTTTCTGGGGATGGTGATTAGTGCATTAGAGAGTTCACATGCATGCAATGCTAAGAGGTAAAATTCATATTCCACTAAGTATATATACAATAGGCTACGCAGAGTCTTACCCAGCTCCAGAAACAAACTGTGGTGTTCTAAGGTAGCATGGTACAGGGAAGCCTTGCACTTGGTGAAAGCATGAGATATGAGCTGTTTTTAGTTTTATTACTCAAGGTCATTTGCAATACATTTAACCTGATTATCAACCCCTGACCATGTATAAGAGTATGGCTTTTGTATTTCATACCAAAAGTCACTCGGGGTTCTGATCATCAGCTCTAGAAACATGCTACATGCCATATTTAGCCACAGCCACATTTTTATGTTTCCAAGAAAGTAGGAAATATTAGTTTATTTATTTGACTCTTTATACCATTTTCTTAAAGTCTTTTTCATTACCTGAATACACTCATAAACCCAGAACAAAGCAGTAAAGCCATTTGACATGCCCAAAATGGATGCATAAATGTGGTTATTTCTCAAGCGGTCTCTGTAATCTTTAGAACCCCACTAGTCTCTGTAGTCTTTAGAACCCCACTAAAAGGCGTAAATCTCGGGTCGTGGAGATTAAGTGAGTAAATATATGTAAAACTCAAAAAAGCAAGTACCTGGCACTCCTAGCTATGAAAATGACAGTCACAAAGTGTGTAAAACAAATATGGAAGAGAAGAGTGGGGCATAGAGATGAAAGGAATAAAAAAGCAAATATTTCTTACCCTGCATTTTTTCACAAACAAACCCATGACCTTCTTTTCCACAGTCTTCAAAATACCATTTTCCAGTGAAATGAAAATTAGGATTACTTGATAGCAAAGCACAGAGAGGAATATGTTTTTGAACTTCAGTGGTGTTATGACTTGGAATCTTTAAAAAGATACATGTTTTTTTAAAAAAGGGTAACATATAGCATTATTATAACACTGACATTTTTATTAAGGACAATTTAAAAAATTCAAACACTATTATTCCTGTATTTGCATTTAATAAACCTGTTCACAGATCACTTCATAACCTACAAAATAAATACTTGTTGTGATAGTAATTACATTAATGGAACACATGAAAATGATATGTAGTTACATTATTGAAAATTAGTATATTAATAACAGACTAATAAAAATTTATGCTTATAAAGTATACGGAGCAAAAAACAGTTTAATAAGTAAGTATTAAATAGGATCTCTTGCTAAAATGATTTCTAAAAAATAAATCTGAAAACTTACATTTATTACATCAAATGGAGACCAGTTAGAGTATGCCAAAGGCTTTCCATTTAGCCATTTTTCATAATTATCATTTTGTAACCCTATCCACACATTAGTGGTCTGGCCAAAAAGATTCATAGTAATGAAAGCTGAAAAATAGGAATATATTATTAAATTTAATACCATATAAACCATTTGGGTAATCATCAAATTCTATTTATAGCTATGATTTTATTTAAATGACAGCAAAACTTAATTATCTATCAATTGTAGGAATTTGTTACTTTGTTCTTATTAAGGTAATGCAGTCTCTTTCACTTTTGTTTCAGTATAAATTGACAGACATTAGCTGGCTAAACCTGGGATTTCGTCATATCATTAACAAAGCAATTTCCAGTGTTCATTCAATGCCTTTCTAAACAAAAGAGGATTTATCTCCTATACTTAAACTGAAGTATACAACTGCCTAAATATCAGATACAAGTGTACAGGTAAATCTAAAGGGATCTAAAACTGATAACCATGCAATTATAAAAGAATTTACCTCCACGATTGTTTTAGTCATGTTGAAATAAAGATCATAAATATGTTATTTTTTCCACTACTACTAGGGAGACAAGACTACAAAAATCAGCAGTTTATAAGCAATGCAATGCACTAACTTTTACAGATGTCATGATATAAACCTTGTAGGTCAAACTGAAATTTTATGTGTCATCAGAAACATAATACTTAAAATGTGGGTTTAGAAATGTTAGTATTTGGGGGGAACATTGTAATAAATATTTGAATAAGAATGGTTATTTTTGGCTGATTGAAATGTTGAGTACTCTACCTTGCTCCACCTCATTTTCAATGGCAACTAGAGTCCCGCCTTCTTCAACACAGAAATCTTGAGCGGATGTCCAGTTCTTCCAATCACTAGGGTCTTTGGGGATTTTCATCAAAAGGCACTTTTAAAAAATGTCCAAAAAAAACCCATTCATTTCCATATTTTTCAAAATGAATTAAAAACCTCCCAAAGACACTGAGGATCAACCTTTAGAATTCTTTATAATTTTCTGAAGCATAAATGACTAATTTTTTCTTTGAGCTGCTCCAAAAGTATGAAAGTAAAACAGAGGACCAGCTTTTAGGGCAAGTCATTATCTTGCATGCATTTGTATCAGGCAGGAACTGAAGCAAGGATGTGTTTTGTTATGCAGGATATCAGAACAATGTCTTCTGCTCAGTGAAAAATAATATTCTCTTTAAAAAGGAGCCCACCTGATTGCAAAGTGTATAGTGGTAGATTCAACTGTTAAAAATTCTGTAGGTAGAAATTAATAGTTTAGTTCGATTTTATTTACAAATACACTTCCTCACTTTAAGTGAGAGAGGAATACTGGGGAATCCAACCACATCAGGTATTTAAATTCACTGATTACTTTAGTTAGCGATGTGGTTTGTAAGTCAATGAGGAAAAGCCAGAAAAGAAAAAAATGAGCCCAACTGGAAGAGAAACAAGGGAGAGCCAAGGAAACCTAAGAAGGAGAAACAGAAGGGAGGGAGGCCAGTAATGGAACACAAAAAGAAGGCTGTGGAATTTGGCAGTGAAAGCTGATTGTTACTCATGAGAAAATAATGTCTGTGGCATAGCAGGGTTAGTCATTATGCGGTGAGAAATGGAACAGTAACGACTGGACAGGTCAGGTGGGGTTTAGACGTGACCCCCCCTCCCCACCAAAGCTCAGTTAAATTTAAACATATCAATAAGGCCAGGTGGAGTCAGAGGAGAGGGAGAGATAGAAAAGAAAGGCTATAGTGGATTAGGAGAAGTCAGGAGAGACTGTATGCAAAGGATGTTCCATGTGGAATATTTTTCTCAATGACCACAGGGAAACCTAGTCATTGATAGGTTAGATCTCAAGATTTTGCCTCTGAGAAAACTCAGTTACAAGATAATTCTAAGCTAGTGTGGAAGCCTACACTTGAGAGAGCATCCTTCCCTATCCTCCTTTGGAATGACATCTTTCCTCATCCTTTAATTTCTATATTTGTCAACCCCCAACCCTTCCCCACGGTCATCTTAAAAAGCAGAGAGGCTAAGTGTTGCTCTTCTTTGAACACCACAACAAAGAAGGTCCCCAGTAAATATTTATGGAACATAGTAAAAGCCAATAGACTCCTAAATAGTTGTCAAATGACATTCTCGGGCATTCTAGATTTAGTCCAATGGTCCTCAAAGGGGAGTATTCAGTAATGTCTGGAGACATTTTTGGTTGTCACAGCTCAAGGTGGGAGCTTTGCTGTTGGTGGGTAGGGTACAAGGATTCTGCCAAACATTCTATAACGCATAGGTCAATCCCCCCATAACAAAGAATTATCCAGCGCGAAATGTCAATTAGTGCCCAGGTAATTCTTTTTAGAACTTAATCCTGGTCATGTCACTCTTTAGTTTAAAACTACTAGGGAAAAAAAAAAAAAAACTACTAGGGATTTTCAATAAGTAAGTATAAGTAAGTAAGTAAGTTAAATAAATAACAAGTAGGGATTGTCCACTGTTTTTAGAACAAAACCAGAAATCCTAATGTAGCCTGAAGTTGATTTACCAATTAAGAGAGGAAGTACATTTTCAATTCTTCTGGTCCTCTTTGACTTGTTTGCTTCACAAAGAAACAGAATTGGCTTTAAAGGATTTTAATTTTATAACAACTATTCTTTTATCTATTTCCTTTCATTTTGTCTCTTTTCTCTAATTACAAATTCCAAAGAGTGGCACACACTAATTATTAGGCAGTCTTATCATTTAATGTGAATTCACCTTGTGTTCAGATAGTCACTAATGAACCATTTGTAAATACCAATGAACCTCACTGGTTTAGTTAGCTCAATAAATCTTTCCAGAAAACACACACATATGCCCCCCATCACACCCTCCTACTCCCCCTTCCCCCACATTTGTCTCAGCCAAGGTTTACTAGCTTAACTATTTCCCATTACCACAACTTCATTGTTTCTAAAAAAAACCAAACAAACCCAAAAACATATTTACTGGTATAGTTCAAAATGGTGTCATTAGTAATTAAAGCAAAGCAGTACGATGAAGTATAGCACTCTTAATTTTAAATTGTTTATTTACTTACTAATTTGCAAAATGTGATCAAGTTTAATGCCTCTCTTATTATTGCTGTGAATTAAGGATATCCTACTGTATTACAAATGAGTTTTGCATAAAAATTCTTTTTTTGTCTCAAAGTCATTTCCGGCTCAAAATTTGAAAATGGAATTTATGACCTTTCCCCCAAACTTGGTTCTTTTCCAGTGTTCTTACTGATGTTGAAAGTCAGCCATGTATTTATATAAGCCTGAAACCTGGGAGTCTCCTCACCTTCCCACTCCATCCCCTTTTCAATGACATCCCATTTCTCAGAGTGGAGATCCCCATTCTTTCCATTCCTGCCACCTCACAGGCTCTGCCTTCACTACTACTTCTCTCTTGCCTGGACTTTTATAACAGCTTCCCAACCAGTCTTCAAACCTTCCTCATCCTTGCCTTCCTCCAGTCTGTCTTTGCCATTGTAGCATGAATGATTCTGTTAAAAACTCAGTCCTGATCATATCCTTCTTTAGTTAAAACTCTTGAGGAGTTTCCTATTGTTCTTAGGATAAAAACCAGAAACTCTTTTTCATCTCACTTTTCACACTCTTTTCACACTTTTCACACATCTCACTTTCACACTCTATGCTTCCTTTAGTTTCTTTGATAGATCATATTCCCTCTCACCACAGGACCTTAGCACATCCTGTAACCCCTGCTTTTAATGCTTCCTGTCTTTCTGAACACTTCATCCAGGTTCTCCTATTATATGCTTTTAGAGAACCGTGTATCTCCCTTTCATCACACGTGTCACAGTTATAAAGTAGTTATACTCCTGATTGATGACTAATGTTTGTTCCCTCTCTAGTCTGAAAGCTACCAAACAGAAGGGATTATGTTTGTTTTTCCTCACCATCAAATTACCAATGTCCAACATTAAATGAATGAATGAATAAAGTGTTAATAATATGGATACTTTTTTTTGTTGTTTTCTAGAAAAGAAGAGAGTGTTTTTTAAAGGAAAAACTATGTTGTGCATGAAATCAAATTTTGGCTAATCCCAAACTAGATGTACAAAGCAGCCATTAGCACTCAATCGAGATCCTTGTATAAAAATGTGTGAGTAAAGCATAAGAGTTAACCTAATAACCCATAACCATATGCACACTTAGAATTTTTTCTGCCTCCAGCCCTGCTGTGACAGGTATCTTAGATGACTCACTCTTCTAGGGGTTGTCCCAGGTCAGGACTCATATATCATCAAACGCAAAAGAAATAATTTATGAAACATTTAGAAAAGATGTTTAACTTCTGGTATCTCAGTTTTAAAACTCTTAAAGGTGGATAATTAGTCAACCAAATAGGTTTCTTCTTAGAAAAAAAAATTAGCCCTAGGAAATTGACAAACAAGAAGCAAAATTTAGTGGGACATAACATACTGATGCTCATTTAGAACTGTGACATGAATAATGTCTGTCATGGCCACCTCCCAGTTTTCCTCTGTAACTTTGTTAATCAGGGGAGCCATCCCCACGGGGCTCTCCTCCTCTTCATTATCAATACTTCTATTACCAGTTTTTCTAATGATCTGATAAGCCCACTTATTCCAAGGTATAGATGACAGATGAGGCAAATCTCAGAAATATTTCCCTTAAAAAAATAGAGTCAAGGCAAAGGAGTGAGACTCCAAGGGTGGGATTTTAACCATTTCTATGCAAGGGAAGGTGTGATAGGTGGGGACACTTGGAGACCCCTGTAATCTCACTCTGTGAAAGATCATTTTTTTCAGGTGGCCTGCTGTGACAGTATATATTAGTCAAATCCTCTGAACGATTCAAAGACTAAATTGTGCAACTGCTGCATTGCTGGGCAAATATTGGCTGCATATTAGAATAACTGAGGGACCTTTTAAAAAACAACTGGAATGTAGATCTAATGCAGATCAATTAAATCAGAATCTTTAGGATGTCTCCTGCATCTTGACATTTTTAAAAAGCTCACATGGTGATTCTAAATATTTGATCAGGGCTGTGAACCACTAATCTAGCTGCTAGTTATCAATAAAGATTTTTTAAATTTTTGAACTACGCAGGATGTTTTAATCCTGCTCCAATACTGCTTCAGAACACCTTTCTTCCCTCGGGTATGTGTTTGTGCTTTACTCATACCCCTTTCTATTAGTTTCAGAGGAGGCATTCATTTGCTCTCTTGCCCTCAATCCGCTCCACCATCACTGCTCCCAGGCCTCTATACACACACAGTCAGTATGTTTACACAGGATTGAACATGGACTGGAGTTAAGTTGTGCAGATAAAGAAGTTTGGGGAGAGGGTAATAGCTAAGGCCTAAATCAAAAGCAACCATTGAAAATTTTTAAGAATTATTTCTCTAATACCAAGGATTTGATATGCTGCTAACTTCCTTAAAATATCCTCTTTTATACATGAGAGTAATTATGATTAGTAACTAGAACAGTTGTATTCATACTTGGGGTCGCTCACTGTCTGCATTAAAAGTGTGATTTTGAGACAACATAGGCATTCCTCTGTGGCCGTTCTATACAGAAGCACTCCAGGATGCACCTGTTTTAATAGTTGCAAAGTACAAAAATTAACTAAGAAATAGACCACAACTTTAATATAAGAGCTAAAACTCTAAACCTTTTAGAAGAAACATAAGAAGTAAATTTTTATGTCCTTGGTTTGGCTACCTGTTCTTAGATATGGCACCAAAAGCATGAATAACAAAAGAAAAATGAGATAAATTGGATTTCATTAAAATTAAAACTTTTATACATCAAAGGACATTAGAAAAGGCAACCTATGGAATGGGAGAAAACATGTATCTGATAGGAGCTTAACATTTAGAATATATAAAGAACTCTGGCAACTCAACAATAAAAAGGCAAATAACCCAAATAAAACTGGGCAAAGGACTTGAATAAATATTATTCCAAAGATAGTCTATAGATGGCCAATAAGCACATGAGAAAATTAGCCATTAGGGAAATGTAAATCAAACCAGAATTAGATAACACTAGACAGGCACTAGGATGGAAATAATTAAAACTATAGATAATAACCTATGTTGTTAAAGATGTGGAGAAGGGGGCCTGAGTGGCTCAGTCAGTTAAGCATCTGCCTTTGGCTCAGGTTGTGACCCTGGGGTCCTAGGATCGAGCCCTGTGTTGGGCTCCCAGCTCAGTGAGAAGTCTGCTTCTTCCTCTGCCTCTCCCCCTGTTTGTACTCTCTCTCTCTCTCTCAAATAAATAAATAAAATATAAAAAATGTGGAGAAATTGCTAGCATATACTGCTGGTAGGCTTGTAAAATGGTTCAGCCATGTGAAAAACAGTTTACTGGTTCCTCAAAAAGTTAAACATAGAATTGGTATATGATGTAGTAATTCCATTCTTAGGCATATACCCAAATGAAGGGAAAACAGGAACTCCAGAAGATACCTGTATGCCAATGTTCACTGCAGATTTATTTACAATAACCAAAAAAGTGGAAACAACCCAAGTCTATCAACAGATGAATGGAAAAAACAAAATGTGGTGTGGAATATTATTCAGTCATAAGAAGGATGAAGTTCTGATACATGCTGTAATATGGATAAACTTTGAAAACATTATGCAGAGCGAAATAAGCCAGAAACAAAAGGACAAATATTGTGTTAATCCACTTATATGAACTATCTAGACAGGCAAATTCACAGAGACAGGAAATAATTCACCATGGGCTGGAGGGATGGGGAATAGTGGGTAGTTGTTTAATAGTTACAGAGTTTCTGTTTGGGATGATAAGCTTTGGAAATAAAGGGGATGGCTGAACAACATTGTGAATGTAATTAATTCCACTGAATTGTATACTTAAAAATGGTTAAAATGGCATGTTTTATTTTAAATATATTTTACCACAGTAGAATAGCTTAAAAAAGAACTAATTGTCAAAGGTTTTAATTCAAGACTTAGTAATACTCAGTGTTCTACTAAATACTTGCTATGTTTTTTTATATTGAAATGTATAACTGGTAGATTTTAAAGTATGGGGAAATAGGAATCAGAGAGAAAATATTAACTATTAAAAATGTACCTCCATACCATATAAAGTCTTAGAAAACGACTATATTTTAGAAGATATCTCACAGTGCCACTAGATTGTGTCATGGGGCTAAATTGATCTGGTAATCCTTAAATTCTTATATGAAGTGGCAACTACAGGAAAGAGACAAACACTACCAGACTCAAGGTCAGAAAAACTGAGGTTGATTCTCAACCTGACATTTATTTGCTATTAAGTTTCAGGAAAAGCACACAATGTGACTAGTCTTGCTCTTCTCAGATATAAGATGGGATAACAGTTTTGTGCATTTAAAAAATTCAATAAAACTATATATATATAATTACCCAGCAAAAACTCTTGGCCACAAGGTGCAAGAAACTCAAATGTTCATCACTGGGCGAGTGGAAAAACAAAATACGGTATATACATATAATGGAATATTATTCAGTCTCAAAAAGGAAGGAAATTCTGACACATGCTTTAACATGGATAAACTTGGGGGACAATCTGCTTAGTGAAATAAACCAGTCACAAAAGGACAAATAACGTATGATTCCACTTATCCACAGTATCTGAAGTAGTCAAATTAATAGAAACAGAAAGTAGAATGGTGGTTACCAGGGGTTGGGGGAGAGGAAACAAGGGGTTGTTCTTTTTTGGATTTAGGGTTTCAGTTTTATAAGATAAAAAGGATCTGCAGATTCATTTCTTAACAATGTGAATATACTTAACACTATTGCACTATGCACTTAAAAATGGTTAAGATGGTAAATTCCATATTAGGTGAATTTTTACCACAATTAAAAAAATCAGTGCCATATATGTAGTAGGTGCTCAACAAATACAGGTAAAAAATCCAAATGGCCTCATATCACAAATTAACAATGAGATGATCACAAAAAAGCCTCGGTGTCCAACGAAAGATGAATGGATAAAGAAGATGTGGTTTATGTATACAATGGAATATTACTCAGCTATTAGAAATGACAAATACCCACCATTTGCTTCAACGTGGATGGAACTGGAGGGTATTATGCTGAGTGAAGTAAGTCAGTCGGAGAAGGACAAACACTATATGTTCTCATTCATTTGGGGAATATAAATAATAGTGAAAGGGAAAATAAGGGAAGGGAGAAGAAATGTGTGGGAAATATCAGAAAGGGAGACAGAACGTTAAGACTGCTAACTCTGGGAAACGAACTAGGGGTGGTAGAAGGGGAGGAGGGCGGGGGGTGGGAGTGAATGGGTGACGGGCACTGGGTGTTATTCTGTATGTTAGTAAATTGAACACCAATAAAAAAAAGTAAATAAATAAAAAAAAAAAAAGAGAAGGCTCTGCCAAATATAACTGAACATACAGATTGATAACTGGCTGTCCACAATTAAAGAGCAATTTCATATGAACATATTAAATTATGACACAGTTTGGGTTTTTCCATTATCAAAGAATGAAACATTTATAATTTGGGATGCATTTTAATTACTTCCACCTAAGGCCTATAAAGTTATTTCATTATGAAACATAAAGAGTGGAGGGTCTTAATTGGAGGCAGTATCAGAAATAATAAATCTGGTTTACAATATCCCCAATGGCAATTTAAAAAAAAATTTCAATTCTGCATAGAAGCACCAGCTTTATGAGGCTCAAGATGACATTGACTGAGTTATGTTATTAGTGGGTCAATTCACAAGGCGGGCGGAGCTCTATGTCTGCTCCAGGCAGGGAAGACACAAAAGAAGGAGAAGATGGAGTCTGTACCCTCTGCAGTTGACAGCTCATTTGAGGGCAGGGCCTAGTTACACACGCTCGCATGCATCACGCCTAATGAAACAGTCACACGGCACAATGAATGACTGTGTCAATAGCAAAAACTGAGTATACAAATGAAGGGTGATGCCAAGGCTGTTTATTCCAAGAGGTTTGCCCATACATTGAAAACTGAAATCTCTTGAAAGTAGTGACAATAAAATTCCAGGTCCCAATGGACAACTTCTGGTTTTTCAAAGCCACACCTACCGTTTGATTTTGTTCTAAAATAAACATCTACAAAACAGCAACAAAGGCAGCTTTTTGAAAATGAGTTTACCTTATAGTTAAAATATAACCATCCTTTGGGACATGTTCCATGTTGTTTTGGGGTATCTTTCTCTTTTTCTATGACCCAAATCTTCTTTCGCTTACAGATGCCAGGCAAAGAAACTGAACACTCTTCACTAGCCCAGAGTCCTGGAGGAGTAAATGGGTTAGACATGACCTGAAACAATGGAAACTCTTTGTAGGCATTCTTTATCACATTTTTATGACTGCTAATGATTTATCATAGTTTTTTTTAAAATCTAGAAATTGAACTAAACTGGTAATTGTAGAGTTCTCTGGTGACCAGAGCAAACTGAGCAGGGGTACCAAATCAGTAATTCTAATTCAAGAATGTAGAAATTTTGCAAATGCAGAAAAACAAAAACAAAACCAGAAAAAAAAAAAAAAAACCCAAACCCCAACTAATTAAAATACTACAATTGAAATCACAAAACTGATTAAAGTTCTTATAATATTTGGTTTGGTTAACAAAAAAATGTAGACTCATATTTTTGTTTTAGAATATTCAGCTTCGGTATAAAGAGAAAAAAGATTCTAAAACAATAGATCATTTCTAATTTATAATTTTTTAGAAAATATGTAATCTTGAAAAATTAACTCAGTAACTTCTAAGAAAGAAGCACTTTCAACACTGACCCTTAAAAAAACAGGCACACATAGACATGCCCTCGGGAAGATATATCCCAAAGTCCTTAGCCCCCTGGAAAATGTATTTTAATTTAGAAGAGCTATATTTTTCAGAGTAAAGGTTATAGAATGCATTTCATTAGCATTCAAGTTATAAATCCCAGAATAGTGCAAGGATGCGTGTAAATTGCAAAGGCAGTTTCAGTTTTCTAGTGTGAGGGATATAAGCCAAAAAATGTTGGCATTTTGAAGGAGGGGCTAGAATGCTTTTTTTTTTTTTTTTTTTTAAGAATGCTATTTTCAAAGCAGAAAAGCTGCTAGTCTTCCAGAATTACAAAACAGCCTTTCTGTAGGCTGTTGTGACACCTGCTGGCAAGAGAGAGCTGATTAACAACGTGGTTTTTCCTTTCCTTTCTCTGAAAATACCCTTACACCAAGGATTGCTTTCTATGTTTATCCTTTTTCTGATTTGGGGCATAGGTTCCTTATGTTAAGTATTAGGAACATAATTACCTTTTATAGGATATAAAGAGTGGGATGGATATGAGTGGACAGTCAACCCAAATAACACTGTATGTATTTGACGAATTGAATTAAAATTTAAAAACCCATCTTAAAGGGTAAACTGTATTTCTCAAACAGTTTGGAGATCGTTGATGTTTTATGGCGAGAAGCAGTTAATGCCAGGTATTTAAAAAATACTGAATTCAATGAAAATTTTTCTTACATGGAAAAGTGAAGGGATGCCTGGGTGGCTCAGCAGTTGAGATCTGCCTTGGGCTCGGGTGTGATCCCATAATCCTGGGATCAAGTCCCGCATCGGGCTCCCTGCGGGAAGCCTGCTTCTCCCTCTGCCTATGTCTCCACCTCTTTCTCTGTGTCTCTCATGAATACATAAAAATTTTTAAAAATCTTTAAAAAATGGGAAAGTGGAAGTAAATTTCACAGGGTTTAAAAGTTCTGGCCAATTATAAACTGAATATTAAGAAGAGAGTTTAAAAATGGGCCCATATTGAAATTTTTTAGAGAGTAGTATTTGTCAGGCATATTTTTGACCAGTTTCATTGGGTCTATTTCTGGTGCTGTTTTGGTTCTTGAGGGATGACTTCTATGGTTGTAATTCATTTTCAAGAACATGAATGCATGGAATTAACTAACTATAGGAATGGCCATCCTTAAGACTAATGAAACTCAACATATTCAACTAAAAAAAGCAAGCCAGCCAAACAAAACTTTCTCACTGAACTAATGCAATGTAAAGGAGACATTAGCCTTCTGAAAATTATCAGTTTGTATTATAAACCCCAAAATGGATAAATATAATAACCTGTTATAGATGAAATGAAGCCACATCGTTGGCTCTGATTACTCATAGATCCTTCTCTTCTCTTGTCCCAATTCTGGTATATTACGGGTGCTCCATCATTCCAGCTGTAGGTAAATTAAGAATTTTAGGGTCTTCTTTTATTCCATATGTTCAATCTCCAACACCATTCTTGGAGTTCTGGGGTAATTTTTATTAAATTAAAAAGATACTCGGGTCTTTAGTTAGAAAAATGGAAATTTATAAATTAAAGACAATGTTTGAAGCCTATTTAACAAATTGATCACTAAGATCTAGTCCAATCATTCTGCAAATAAAACCTGTCAAACAAAATAAAATGCAAATTGATCTAGGTCCACACCGAAATTCATCATTGGCTCTTTCTTCTCGAAGTCCAATCCACCAATTTACACCATACTTTGATAGCTATTAAAAAAAAAAAAAAGAATATGTCAGCATTTATTCTACTTGTTTTCCCTTTTCAGTATTAAGATTAATGGGGTTGCTGTTAATAGCTTTCTATTCTTCACTATTTTACCCAATTATCTAAAGAAGAGTACACTAAGGCCTAGCATCTTGAGAGAACCTGAAACTATTATTTAAAAATATTCCCTCCTCATTATGAAGGGAAATTAGAATCAACTATTGAAAATCTTTCTTACAACTTTCCCTATGTATTTAAAAGTAAATTTTCTAACTCTCATAATAGAGCTTTACAAAATAATATTGTAAAGTAAAATAAGATGCAGACTCCTTTTTTTGATTAAAAATTTAGTGGTTTATCATCTCAGTGATTTATAGTTCACTGCATAAGTCACTCTGTTTGAAAAACAATTCAAAGCACAAAGACATCAATAGAAAAAAGATTTTGAATTTTTGGCATTAGTCTGATTGTTAAGCTTTTAAACAGTATTAGCACCCTCCCCATTTAAATAGACTCAATGTAGGACAAAGGAATACTACAAAACTACCAGTGTTTAACAACCAGAAAATCATTTTTGCATTTTACTAATTTTGTACCATTATTTATCATACAGATATCAGTACAATAAAGTATGAAATGAAACAGCATGTTCATGCATGTGTGCATGCACACACACATACATTACAGCAGATGTAATGCTGGACTTATGACCCAGGAAATTGAAATTCCCTCTTTAACTATAAAAGAGGAAGAAGCAGTAAGGATTTCCCTAAGACCTCTAAATCAATATACTTTATATGTATGCTGTGTGTGTGAAATGTAACTTAATTTTTAAGCTAAAAATTTGTTAATTTGAAAGCACTGTGTATTTAAATTTGCACTTCATTTCTTCTGTAAAAATTGGAAATACACGTTAAGATATATATTTTTTTCCATATGAATTTTGGGTCATCATACAACAGAACCTAAGAGTTCTCTAACATTTTAATTTATAAACAGGTATTTTTATTCCTTGAATAGTGTGGCTGTCTGCCATATCAGCAATTTGAGAATAATGCAAGATGGAACAACTATAATTTGGGGTCCCTGAGGTGTTATTTCATGGACATGTTCTTACATGCTGAATTTAGATTCCTATTGTCAGGCTTTGGAATGGATCCATTGAGACTGGCTGTGAACTCAGTGGGAGAACCACAACAATTTCATTCAATCTAAAGAGGTCTCATGTGCAACAATAGTGGAAATCATGGCCTGATCATTCACTGCCCCAATTAAGGACCTCTAAAGAGAAATTATAACTACATCTTAAGTGACATATTTATTGCCACCTCAATTATATCATGGTGATCCTCCACATGGCACATTACAACCTGTTGTGATGCAGAATAGAACCACAAGCTAGAAGGATGAGCTAGATGATATCTCAAGTGAAAAATCCATGGTGAAAAATAGATGTTGTAACTTTTAGCTTAGGTATCAAACCACAAAAATAGAAGACTTATTAATATTCTCTCAAATAAAGAAATGTAATATGACTACAGATTTCATAACATCAACCATACTTTGTTATAGTCATTATAGATAGAATCATATGGGAAAAATACTTATAAAAAATAAGATATAGCAATATCCAATATAATTTATGAAGTCATTGATCTATGAATTAATACAAGGAAGAGTAACCTGTCATATCAAAACCATGTTATTTTAAGGGTTAAAACACCATATTTTGGAGGATGACTCATAGCTTTAATATATTTTTGTTAAGAGTATTTAGACATGAAATTATAAAAATAAAAGTAAATTGCAATTTTGAAATGCAAATATTGCACAACACAGTATAGGAATGTTAGCCAAGTGGATTAATTGGGTAGTAGTTCATGTTAAAGAACTCCTAAAGTGCTTATGGCTTTTTATTTTTTGGGCATTAATCTAGCCAACAAGATGGCTTAAAAAAGAAGTACTCAAAAATTCACTCTCATCATGCCTGTGGTATTCTGTTATTCAAGGAGAAAATACTGACTAACCACTTTTCCAAGATAGAAACACTTTGTTTAAAAAAAATCTGCTTCAGATTTTTAAAATTTCATCCAGCTTTCTTTTTCAATAGTTCTTTTACTTCCCAACTAAATGTTATTTTTGTTTTTCACATTTCTGAGTTACTACTCTTTATAGGGAAACTATACAACAGATATGTAATACCAAAAATATTTAATTACTGGGCCACCTGGGTGGCTCAGTGGTTGAGCATCTGCCTTTGGCTTAGGTTGAGATCCCAGGGTCCTGCGATTGAGTCCTGGATCAAACTCCCAGCACAGAGCCTGCTTCTCTCTCTTCTTATGTCTCTGCCACTCTCACTCTTTGTTTCTCATGAATAAATGAATAAAATCTCTAAAAATTATATTTAATTACTATTCTGATTCTTCCTGCATTTATAGGACGAGAGTGCCACAAAAGTGAATTTTATGATCTCTACATATTTAGTTACTCATCCTGGAATAAAATAACTTCTGGACTGACTCATTCTAGTAGGACATTACATAGATATGGAATTTCTTACTGGTGAAGTGAAAATGGTCACTATAAATATCACTACTACCACCACCAAAGAGTGCATAACACAGCCATAGATTATGCGATAATAAGAATTGCTTTGGAAACTTAGAGCTTTCTTCTTTCTAAATTGATACCCTTTCCCTTAGTTCCCTTGTCCCTTTTTCATCTACACATTTTAAACAGTCCAGTAATTTTCTTTTGTAGCACAGCGGGATGTTAGATCAGTCAGCTGCCCGCCCATCATACTGACAAGGCATTCTGTATCAACATGGTCACAGGCTGGGTAACAATTTTGCCATGTAAGACACCACAAGGTTCACCTGGTTTGACATCACAACTAGATCTAGTCCTCAACTAGTATCATGGATGGCACTAGGTATGGCTTCTTAAACAGCTAAACACATGGGTTTTACTATTTCCTTCTTCGGGAGGTATTAACTCTGCCATCCCCACTGGCTTCCCAACCACTAATAATTGGGAGAGTGAATTCAGGGAAAGGTGAAGAGAAGAGACCTGCAGATATTCCTAGGAGACCTAAGCCCTGTTGGAAAGATCAAAGAAGTCTTTTATTGCTCATGCGTGAGACAGAGCTGCTGTTCTACTGCTAGCAGAAGGGTTTTAAATGACTCCGTAAGTCAGATGACCTGGGTTCACTTCCAGATTCCATCACTTAGCTGCTGTGTAAGTAACCAAGTTGCTTCACCTCTTTGGAGTTTTAGCTTCCTCAACTGTAAAATGTCCTAATAATAGACTTCCCACAGAAAGTCCTTGGAAAGATTAAATGGCATTAAATAGTAGTACTTAGCACAGTACCTGCTACGGTTACAATAAGTATTGGCTAAATATCAGTTCCAATTGAGACATGCACTTTGTCATGTCGATGGATGGATTGGTTTTCAGACAATTGATCTGATGTCTTGTTATTGCCACCAGGAGTCTGTTGTCTTGTTAAAGAAATAAATGTATTTTTCTGACATGTGGATGCTTAACATGGATTTGGCTTGAGTGTTCTATTTGTAGGAGAGAAAGGGTGGTAAAATAGCACACAAACCAGTAGTGGGGAATATCTCATTCTTGTGGTTAGTCTTCACTGAGTCTCTGTGGGACCGTGGGGTTGTCACCTAATCCCTCTGTTTTTCAGCTTTTTCCATTACAACTCAGTAATAGCCCTGACCTACCTGTACCTTGCAGGCTGTCTGTGCATCAAATAGGATTATAGAAATGGAAAAGCTCCATGAGCTGTAAGAGAAGACATTTCTCTTACATGCCAAGATGTTTTAAATATAGAGCTTCATTTTAACAATCAACTTACAAATATATGAAAAGATGATAGCTCAAGAAAGGATTCCTGGCGATCATGAAATAATGGTAAAAGGTTTTTTTCTTACTTTCAAAGGTTTCCTAGTAAAAATTCAGAATAAGTTTCTCTCTCTTAGTGTTCCCTTGATAATTTGTACATATTGCTCCCTTTTCACTTACTATTATTTCTAGCTTTTTAAAAACAGAGACTATATCTCATTTTTGTGTTCTTGACATTTTTATGACTTTGACAAATATCACAATGCCTGACACATACCTAATGCTCAATAAATGCTTGTTGGAGAAATACACTGAAAGTGTACACTATTCTTTGGCAGTCTGCTTCATTATTTAACAGGTTTTGCATGCTTTCTCTCCAATTAGCCTAGCTCCTCAAAGATTGCCCAAGTCTTTAACTTAAGTTGAAATGGAAAACCACTCCTTATTTTCTGAATATTGAGTCTTTATAGACTTAAAAGTATTATATTCTTGTAAGTAAAATTCAAAATTTTAAAACAGCCATGTACACACACATACACACACTGTTCAGGTACACTTTGTCCTTCATTTGTGCTTTATTTTCCTCCATGGCATTTATCTATTTATCTTTTCCTAAAATATTATGTAATGCTATGTACTTACATTGATTACGGTCTTTCTTCCCAGACTAGAGTATAAGACCCATGAGGGCAGGAATTTTGGTCTATTTTAATCACTGATAAAGCCCCAGCCCTTAGAAGAGTAGACTGAATAAATAGATATTGAATGATTGAATGAGCCTCACTAAAACAATAAAACTCTACTTACTCATAACTGTTGCTAGTAAAGAATGACAATAGTGAAATGATTGACCAACATGGTAAACTTGTGTTTCCATTATTTTCTCTTAATCCCTATAACAGGAAGACGATCAATTCTCAAAAATACATGGCTTTAAATGAAACTTAAATAAATGTCTGTAGTCAAATTTTAAAAAAATCCCCCCAAAGACAGAAGAAGGAGCTAAGCTCTGAATTTCTCATGGTTAATTGTATTCAAATACCGCTCTTATTTTGCTGTGGATAAATTCTTGTTCATGTGCAGAATGAATTGTGAGAATATCACCACGTAGCCAGACACAAACAAACTCAAAGGAGGGCCATTCTGCAGCATAGGTGTGAAAAAGATACTCAGCATCTTGATAAAAGAGCCAAGGTGCATCTGAAAAACAACAACAACAACAACAACACTGAAAACCAATGCAAATGATGCAAAAGCCATTGACTGATATAATGCAATTTAAATAGGATATACTATAATTTACCCCACAATTGTAATTTAGTCACTTAGCATTAAAAAAAAGTATGTGTGTGTGTGCCATATACATAAATAAGTATGTTTACATACATACAACTAAGTATATAATTTGCTTATTTTCCTTGGTTTATCTCATCTAAGAAAACTTCATTTGTATTGCAAGGTCTGGGATAAATACATATTTTAAATTCACATGTCATGAAAATAGTGTTGTTAGAATATTAACCTTTAATCATTTAAATACTTTTTATTAATTTGATTTTTAATTAGTTCTAGATTGACATAAGAAAAGAGAAGCTCAATTGGAAGACAGTAATAATACAGGAATGGTATATAATGGCATGTAATTAGATATTCAAGAACTGCCAGGAGAGTTCTTACCATACTGGTACCAGGGTGGAATCTTGGGTCTCACATCTGCAAAGTGAAAGCAGACAACCTTGAGTGACCTTTCTTCACAAGTGTACCATCTCTGAATTACTTCAGCTCTAAACACAGTATTTTGTACTTTGCCTTTTAAAATACCACTTAAAAACTAGGTACTTTGTCCTGTTTGAAGTATGGTTGGCTCTCACACTTGAAGAGGAGGCTCAAGAGAGGCCTCTGATCAAAGAAGAAAGGATGTGAACACTTGTCAAGGGCCTACTGTGCATCACACACTACGTTAGGTGCTTTCACCTATTCATTTGACAAATAATTTTGGTTGCTTGTAATGTCACAGTGACATTTCTTCCAGATAGTACTTGAAAAATACCGTATTCCACAATATAGTTGGTTACCCTAATTTCCTATTAACTAACTTAGTGTACTGCCCTGGTGTCACTTTTTTCTCATTCCCCCGTGGGGCATTCTTTGCTGAAGTAGTACAGTTTGGATCGTCATGATGGTTGTTGGTACTGCAGTCCAGGTGTTTAAATTTTAGATTTCTGTAACTCTTCACTTGGAAAAATTCTGTAGATTATTAGAAAGTAAACATATAGTAAAAATCTTATGTTTTTACCTCTTGGAATTTTGCATATCCATTCACGTTTGGAACTGCAGTGTAAGGGTAGCAATGTTTTATTTGCCTTATAAACAGCACAATTTCTTGCATCTTCTCCAAAATAAGTATTGTCTAAAAATGAAGAGACAACCTGCAGCAGATGAAGTTCATTATTTCTTAACGATGATCCCCCACAAAAAGTTTCAAAAGATCAAAACAGGCATCTCTGTAAATAAACCACAGTAGACTTGGAGGAAGCTTAAGAAATGTCTGGATAAGATTGCAATTAAAGGTTGCTTCATATTTGTGAAGAACAAGCTAACGAAACTAACATTTTTCCTTAAAGATGCTTTTTTTTTCTTAAAAGTAGGCAAGCTACTCCTTTCTCCAGAAGGAATAAATCAGAAGCAGGGTTCCTTCTGAACTTGTACTGTTTTCTCACTGGCCACAATAGGCTAGCCCTGGGACCTTGGGCAAACCTCTGGAAGGCTCTGATCTGTTAGATTTGGGTCTCATCTGTGATGTAGATTCTTTTGCATATACCCTGAGATTTTAGTCTTTAGTCACTAAATTTTAAGTTTTCACTAGCTTTTACTGGGAAACCATCCAAAGCTTTCCATGAATGGTCATTTAAGAGGGATATTAATAAAAATTCAATCTTATCAATGATTTAATGGCTACTTGACAGAAAAGTGGATGGACCACAGGTGAAACTGGAGTAAAAATTTGGAAAAAAGAGGATGTTTGAAACATTTATACGCCTCCTCAAACATGTACACAATCATACAACTCACCTAACGTAAAAATACATAAGCTCATATGTATTCAGACCATAGTGTGAGTTTGAACATTTGTTTTGTCCAAGTAGGGAGTGGTGATGAGGAACTCCATGCACTGCTTCATGGGTTTATCTCATTTATGCTGAACCAAATAGTCTACTCCTCTCTATTACTAATGAGATTGTTTTACTAAAACAAAAGGAAACATTCTCAGCCTCTACATACCACACTTCGTTTTCCAGGTGCCATATTGACTGTCATTTATGTAGCAGGTGGAGTCTGCTAAGATCCTTCCACTCGCTGGGCCTCAGTTTATCTGATAGCAAAATGGATGGGGCAGGTGATCTCTAAGGTCTCTTTTTACTCTCTGGTCCTGATACCCTTCTCAGAGACGCAGCACTATTTGTGTGTGTGTGTTTGTGTGTGTGTGTGTATGTTACATGTTTAACTAGCATGTCCTTATTATTTTTGTTTTCCACATACAGATTTCCACAGATCCTTTCCTTACTGCAAATTTTTTTCTAGTGGGGCTAGAGATTGTTCTTTTCTATTGATCTTTACTATTTCAAAGTTAGGCTGATGATATTTTGCCAACAAGAAGACATTATAACATCATGACTTTGGAGGCAGACAACCTGTGTACAAATTCTGGTTCTGTTATGCATTATTTTAGGAAAACTATTTAAGCATTCTAATAACCACTGCACTGAATCATTATAAGGGTGAAATGAGATCATGCAGCAGTGCATTCAACCAGTGGTAAGAATATAATTCGGGCTCAGTAAATAAGAGCTGCATTAAGTGCTCACTGCAGGCTTATGTTAGCCTCCTATTTCACAGGTATAACTGAATAATTTGATTTTGCATGTGCCCTCAGATGGATCTCATTTCAATCTGGGATACAGCTCCCATTTTTTCCCTATCATCTTAAGGAAAATATGAGGATTCCTCATTGCACCTGAAAAAAGAAGTAATAGTGAATTCCTTTTTTCCTTCACAGAGCTTTTTACAAGTATGAGGCTGAAAGAAAAGTAATTTTTTTTTCCTTCTAGATAACTTGCTCTGGTTGAGAAGGAGATGGTGTTTCTAAGGCTGGCATTTCTTTTAGAGATAAACTGAAATGGTTCTTTTCATTGTGATCTGGACAAGGGTCCCACATTCATATAATTAGGTGCCAAGCTAGAGAGGGAAGGTGAAGTAAAGAAAGCCTAATATTATTTTAAACAACAGTTGCTTCTTTCTCAAGACTCTTTACATGGAGAGATAGTTTGGGAGGGGGGTTGGAGATTTTTATTTATTTCCAGGATGAGATCCTATAGCTGGCCTCAAAACTATGTAGCTAGCAAAGGTTTCCCAGGACTTTGCAGAAATAACTCCTATGGTACCAGGATCTGGTGCAGTTTTTATCTGGGTCTGAGTCACAGGAAATATGGTCATTATTTCCAGGTTCCCTTGGTTGGTTTACCAAAGTGTTCCAGGGTCACCTGTTTTGAATTCATTTCCTTTTCTTCAGTTTGGAAAAACTTACAGGAGTCCCATCAGACCACTCCCAAGAGCCAGCATTCAGTGGGTTTCTTTTATTAAATCCAATCCAGAACTGCCTTTCTTCTGTCCTGTGAAAAAACAAAAACTTGGCTCTTCCTACTCAATTCACAACAAAATGTAAAAGGTTCAAGTAATATTTTAAAGTATTTATGTGCACAGGAAACAGCTGATGCTCCTGGCAGGATCGATCAAGTCAATGAACATTTACTGAATGTTTTCTGTATGCAAAATCTGAGCTATGGCTTCCTATTACTCTGGGCTTGTATGGTGTGCTCTTTGATGACATGCAGTTGGGGGAGAAGTGAACTCATATTCAGAACACTATTTTCTCATGTTTATAAGGGATGGCAGCACTTTTCAATCATATAAGAACACACGAAGGCAAGTTGGTAAGAAATTTGGAACATCTTTTCCCTAGAGGACTTTTTACTACTTTACTATACATTTACTACTTTCCTATGCTTTGATTTGTTGCTTTTTGGTCAAATGTTCATGTATTCTTTGAAGGTTAATTACCCACCACACCCTTTAATAAAAGGTACACAGCAGAGTTTGTATTTTGTTTTTTCAGATCCCAACATAATTTCATAGCAAATCAGTCTGAGGCACAGTAAATTAACTTCAGCATTCACCACTGGGTTAGACTTGGCGAGAAGCCCCACAGAGAATCATCTTTCCTCCTATTAGGCGGAGGACAAATACATCAAACCACAGAGTACTCAATAAATCAACCAATAAAGTCTAATTGTACAACGAACCATCTCACTAAGATAATATTCTGAGAATAATTTGGAGAATTAAAGATTTAAAAGATTCAGAAGTCATGACAGATGCTTTATTTTCGTTAGTGCAGTGAAGCAAGCTTATTCTGAAGCGTCCTTTTCTCAGATATGTGAGCTATTTTGCTTGAACAATACAAATGAAAGTAAAATGTGACTTAGAAATCCATGAGATCACTGGGGCCTGGCTGATGACTGCCATGATTACAATTTACAATTTACAAGGTTGTGGAGGGGGAGGATGCTGCCTTAAGGTTAAGCCAGGTACCTTCACATCAATATCACTCTCCTGCCTTAAGAACTTTTTATTCCTTTACTCACTGAATTCAGAGTTCTACATTTTTCCTGATACGTACTGGCTCCTAGATGATGAACTGGCATTAATTTTTCCTCATCAATTTCCTATAATTATATCATTTTTAATAATATAATAAATAATAAGATAGAAATAAAAAAGCAGTGCCATAACAAGGAGAAGCATGTATGCTACTATGAGAACTGGTTTATTTGCTATAATCAAGCATGAGATTGTGTTAAACTCCCTGGCAGTCTTGGTGCAAAGTAATATTATACAGCTTTTGTGATTAAGTGCTAAAGATTAATAATTTGGTAGATGCTTGGCATTAAGTTCTACAAGAAATTTCAAGTGTGAGAACTTATATAAATAGACATAATGATATTTGATCTTACAACAAATTTGGATGCAGTTTGCACATGGTTATTTCATATAGCAAACCTCCCTATACTCGATGTTTTGCAAAGAGCTTAAGTCACGAAGCAAAGTTACAACTTAGAACAATGGAGACTATCCTGCATCCCTTGAATCTGTGGCCCCACACCAGACTGTGGTCCACTTAGTCAGGAAGCTTCTTGAACTTTTCTTCAGTCTCAGAGAATCTGATTTTATCAGAAAGGGAGACAGAACATGAGAGACTCCTAACTCTGGGAAACGAACTAGGGGTGGTGGAAGGGGAGGTGGTTGGCAGGTGGGGGTGACTGGGTGACGGGCACTGAGGGGGCACTTGATGGGATGAGCACTGGGTGTTATTCTATATGTTGGCAAATGGAACACCAATAAAAAATAAAATTTATATAAAAGAATAAAAAATAATAAATTAAAAAAAAAGAGAGAATCTGATTTTAGTATATGTGCTGCCAAAGCGAGCACAGGTTCAGAGAATCTGACTCAGCAGTTCTGGTGTGAGACCAGAGGGCTCTGTGTCAAAATGTGTCCAAGTGAGTGTGAGAATCAGCCAGATTTGGGAAACGTGGTTTTAGGTCAGGATTTCTCACAGGGGCTAGAATTTTCATGGGATGTTGATAAGTGTTCTCAAAAAAAGAGGTTTGTGGTAGAAGAAAATGCTTCCTTCTAGAAGCCTTTACAATGCTAATGCATATGGTAAATTTCCAAGTTTCTGCGTTGTTTTGCAAATAATATTTGACTCTTTTCCCCCAACAGTACTCTATGAGAGTACATTGGGAGATGATTTCAATGGCTCCAACCATTAAGAACATTACTATAGATGCAGGAGATGAATAATTTGATAGATGTTACATATTAATCACTGTTTGGAGTGTCCTAAAGGTGACCTATGGGGAAGCCTAGGATTTTCCCAAAAAAATAGTTTTGGATTTTTTCTGTAATTTAAGCAAGTGTTTCATTGAGACTCCAGATTTCCAGAGCTTGGAGCATAGTACCTGATGTTACATTTGTTTTTATTTAATAAATGTATGGAGCCATTGGATTCATACTGCTTTCTCGGGGGCAGGATTTTGTCTGTCTTGTCTATTGCATTCTCCAACCAGCTAATCATTTAGAAGTACCCCTCCCATAGAAGATATTCCAAAAATGTATGCTAGCTGACAAGAACATATTACAAAAAGAGGCCAATGGATGAGAAGACTCACTAAAAGAGAACATAATGGCTGTCTTCAAATGTTCAAAAATATAATCTACTTGATCTGTATTGCTCTGGCTTACTAGAAATTTGATCTTTGAAACCAGCCTCCAACAATGGAATGGACTTTCTCCCAAATAAGGATCACTCTGAAAGGAATTGTGCAGATAGTAGATGACCACAGTAATATACTGGAAAGAATTTTTACATTGGGTAAAAGGTAGCACAAGCTTTTCTCATTTCTTCAAATTTAAATTGATCTTCTAATTCCATGTAATTCAAGATTCTGTAAACTTATAAGATGGATACCGACAAGTGAATGCCTATTTCCTCAAATGTAAAGTTCGGATGTTGGTTTGGAATGTTTTTTTCAATCAGTGGGATTTTTTTTTTTCAAACAAAATCTTACATGGACTCCTATTATATACAAATAACTAGAAGTAGAGCCGGTGGGAGCTGCTCTGGTGAGTCAGTGATGGAACTAGGACCTCAGCCCACTTGATCTCCTAATCTTGGGGTTCTAGGACTCTCGGGATCGTCAGACAACACTTTGAATATCATGGGGTTAGGTAATTAGAGTTTTCTGGAAAGGCTCTAAAATTCTGACTTGAGATACACAGAAAAGATTTCAAATATCAAAACAACCATCACTTTGTTCTTTGTTTTATAGAATAAGAACTTGGTGTAATATAAATATAAAACTATATGAATAAATTTTTCTTTCACAATTAATGGCTAATTGTGTCGGCTTAAAACAAATTCTTGAGATTTTAAACAAATATTTGGGATACTCATCCCTAATAAGTTATTACTGGGAAACAGAATATTTGATTGCATTTTTTCAAAATTAACAAGTATTTACCTATTAAATTTTGAATGTAAAAGTTCATTCACAAAATTCTCTTCCTCAATATGAGCAAAGCTTGCAAGGTGAGCTCCAAATTCTTCACAAAATGCTTCTGCTTCTCTCCACGTTCTTTTCATTAGGACTTTTTCACTATGAAATACCTGGTTTAGTAGGAGAAAAAAGAAAGTTGACACTATCATGGATAAGGTGAGGCGATTTAATTCTGGACAAGAAAATAACAGTAGTACAATTGTCATTATTCTATATTAAAAGCTTGACCCAGTAGGGAAAAATAACACTTATTGAACTAGGATGTGTCTAATCATCGTAAAACTATTTTCTCATTTTATTCTCACAACAAATTCACGAGGAGGATATAATGAGCTCAGTTTTATAAATAAACTCCTTGAGGACTCTTTTTTCTTCTTCTAAATACCCTGTAACTGACATATACTTGTCCCTTAATAAATGTTTATTAAGAGATGCGGGGAGTCAGGCTAACAGAGGTTACAAATTTCTGGTCAAACAACTACAAATAGGCAAAGCTAGGATTAGATCCAGAAGTCCTTGCTTCAAGAGCCCATGAATTTCTATCCCACCAGATTACCTTCTGACAAGTTAGAATTGGCTGAATGATCATGAATCTGGCTAACCTATAGCTGGAAATGAGAAATGAGACCCGGGACCAGGGCAGGTATATTACTAAGGTCTTTGGGTCTTAGCTGTGCCTAAATTCTCTGTTGTTTCTCAGCTGTCCTCACAGTAGCAGAAAGACATCAGTCAAATGGAGATGTACTTCTGATTTTATTTAGGATCAAGGGTGAAGGTCCACAAATACAGAACTCCAGACCTGAGGCCTCTGTGCACTCCTCAATTTTATCTGCCTGACATTGTGCCAGAGTCTGTAATGCCAGGCAGGCATCCTGCGGCCAGGCTTCACCAGACTCTGATTTGCTGAGACCAGAATGAATAGGTTTCCTGGTCCTGTGGGACACAGCGCAGCCTTTCCATCTTAAAATTATATGCCAAAACTCACCTCCTCTGGGAACTTTTTCTTGAATACTTAAAATTCATCAATCCTAGCACCATGCCCATCAAACACACCACACGTTTGTTGACATGTCCGAGTAATTTGTAATGGAAAAAGCACTGGACTGGGAGCCCTGAGATCAGGCATTTGTTCCAACTCTGTCAATAAATAATTGTGATCTTGGGCAAATCACTTCATCTGGCTGCCTCAGTTTGCTAATTTCTAAGGTTTAACTTATTCCTTTGTGAGGTCACTGTTATCTGATGAATTTGATGTAGGATTGTACATGTGTACATTAAACTGAATGCATTCTTAGATGTTTCATGACAAGAAGATTGTAGATACTGATTTACATCTAGGATCTAAAGCTGATTTGCAAAAAGACATTCCTTCACACAATTTTCACACACACAGACATATATATATACACACACACATATATATCAACTGTATCTATTAATTTGTTCGATCTTCAGGTATCTGTTAAGCTGCAAAAGCTATTTTTAGCAGCATAATGGTGTTATTCCATAATAGAGACTTATTCATTTTCATACAAATGATATGGAATTGTACCATTTCAATACCCAGTGAGCATCTGCCTTGTTCATTTGGGACTATGCAGTCAGAACAGTATTGACTAGGGCCTTGATACCAATCTTCAAGAAGAGGACTTCAGTATTATCAGAGATATGTCAGTCTTTTGACTTAAACTTATTTTGGAATATAACTGAAAAGATAGATACAGCCAATAAATATTAAGTACCTGCTGTGTGCTAGGCACTGGTCTGGAGTAAAGGAATTTGGGATACATGAACAAAACTGAAATAATGTTGGTTCCACTGAGAATGCCTAGGTACCCTTGGCATCACCTTGAAGCAGCTGGCCAAGCCAGGCTCTGATTCCCAGTCCAAATAGCAGGGGTGAAAGGGCCATCTCTCTTCCTGCTCCGTTTTCTCCTGTTTTCCCACTGGTTGCTTACACAGGGACATTGCCTTAAAATGTCTGCAGTCCTTCACTTCCCAGCGACCAGGTGGACTCCTTCCTCGCATGACAACACAGCCACCACTGTACCCTAAAAGCAGAAAACAACATTTTTTAATACCAGAATTACTAGAACATTTTGTTCTTGGAAGACAGGTCTTTAGAGCATTGCACAACTGACATCTCATAAAGAAGCGCCACATAAGAACAAGAAAGATGAAGAAGAATGCTTTCTTAGCAGAACTATCTCATTTCTCTTCCTTTCATCTTTGAAGCAAACAATAGAAGATAAAAAAGTAAGGGAAAAGAGCCCATGAAGATTGGAATTTGGACATTTGAAGCTCAGATGGCAAATGATAGGGAGCTAGGCACTATTCAACCTGGGACTCAAATATCCCCAGTATTCAATCAAGCCTCGAATATTTCAGTCAAATGCCAATATTCCTCTACTTTCAATTATTGAGTTTTTTTTTAACTGCTCAGAGAAAAATTCAGACCATCATTTACTGAGCACTTACTCTGTATACTGTGCTTTGAAACCCCATTGTGAAAAATCAACAATGAAAAATGCATTGTGCTTATCCTCTGAGAAACAGATTTGACAGAGAAAATACATAAATGATGGATTCAAGGCAAGGTACATAACAGAAAGCCAAACTGCAAACCACGGGAGAGTGGAGAGAAATTCCATATGGGGTGAAACTCTGGGGGTGGAATTAGGCAGACATTAAGGAAAAGGGAAAGACCATCTAGTTCTGGATGAAGTTCTGTTCTTTTGTGTATGCTTGAACATATTGGAAAATGAACCATATTTTTCCATAGAAACAATTTCTATGTTAAGATGCTCGTTTGTCATCAAATCTATATAACTCACAGGACAGCTAAAAAATACACCTCAAATATCAGTGAATAGTAGAAAGCAATCCGATTCCAAAAATAGAATAAAAATTAAGTAAGAATGAACCTTTTTTTCTTGAAGCCAAAGTGTTCATTTATCTAAATCAACTTCAACAACAACAACAACAAAATTGTGCACCTATATCTGCATACCAGGCTAGTCGGTATAGTAGCTGCTAGGGATAAAAGGACAAAACAAAACAAAACAAAAATTCTTTATTTTAGTGTGAGGCATAGACACAAAGAATTAATTGCATTGAACATAATGTATAAAGTACTACAGTAAAGGAGAGTCCAGATTTCTTTGGGAGATTCCAGAAGGGGTGATGGAGTCCGCTTCAGGATGTCAGTAAAGGATTTGCAGGAAATGACAGTTGAGCTGAAATTTGAAAGATAAAAAGGAGAAAAGAGTTTTCAAGGGGTGCTTATAAAAAAAGGAAGCAATTATAGATGAACATCTGAAGACTCTGATGACTCTGGACCTAAAGGCACTTTTAAAAACGTAGTCACTTGGTACTAGATATTTGTCTTGCTTAATTTCCTTCACAAGGAATGGCTTCAATTTCTTTTTAGATACAGAGCAACTGGCTTTATCCTTGTCAGCAATGGGTGATTATTTTATGCTCACAGAAAGACTAAGAGATAGTGAGATAGAAGACAGAGGATGATATACAAAGAGCCTCTCCTAAAGGAATGGAAGAGTTTGTGGAAAAAGAGAAGGAATAAGGGAGAAAGAGAACCAGCATTTGTGTCTTCAACAATCCTGAGTTCATGTCCTACCTTAGACACTAGGCATCACGGCCTTCCACAGGAAGCTCACAGTCCTCTGTGTGTGTGTGTGTGTGTGTGTGCTGATGCGTCAAAGAGACCCAGAAAGGTGAAAGTAACCAGTAGAAAACAAGAAAACATGACTAGTATGACTTGTATAGAAGAAAAACAAAGTCAAGAGAGAGAGAGAGTTGGTGTATACACAGACCATCAGTCAGCTCCATTGGCCAGAACAGCTAATTAACAGTGTTAAAGATAAATGAATGAGGGATCCCTGGGTGGCTCAGCGGTTTAGTGCCTGCCTTCGGCCCAGGGCATGATACTGGAGTCCTGGGATCGAGTTGGGCTCCCCGCATGGAGCCTGCTTCTCCCTCTGCCTGTGTTCTGCCTCTCTCTCTCTCTCTGTGTCTCTCATAAATAAGTTAATTAATTAATTAATATCTTAAAAAAAGATGAATGAATGATGGGAGCCACGCAAAGGGCAAACACTATAGCATGTAACTGCAACCTCTCAGGAGGAGATGTTTGCAATCCTGTTCAAGGAAAGAGGAGCTTTGCAATCCTGTTCAATGTAATTTTAGAATGCAGCTCATGATCCAGCAGGGTCATGAACAATAGAGGAGATGCTGCATACTCTGTCATGAGATTCTAATGATTCTAATGAAATCAAAATGTGGAAATCTGCATGGAAGCCCCAAATGTAACAGGCCAATGGAGTTGCTCTAGTTGAAAGAACAAGGCAAACATACACTCCCCCTCAACACCTCCGTCCTTCCTTCCCCAGCAGCCTTTGACTTGGCACCTGAAGTTTGGAGTTCTAGTCTCAGCACAAATATTTAGTGACTCAAAAGCCAAACAGGTAATTAATCACAAGAAACTTTGTCTGAAATGTGAGGATAACAGTCCCTTTTCTTCTCACTGGTTTTCATGAAGATCAAATGGAATAATGTATTTAAAAGCATCCTTAAAGATAGGAAGGACTAAAACCACCCCTAAGATGTTGCTTCTATTCTTATTTTGACTTTTCATTACAAAAGCTGGGATTTTGTGGCAGAAGTTCTTCCTGCATGTTCAAAGAATTTTTAAAAAGCTCAAATCAGCAAGTTTAAAATGTAATATACTTTTTTTTTTTTGTTGGTCTTGCATTTTGTCTTACTTTTTCACATCAGACAATGATTAAATAGCTTTGGTTTTAGATACTATAGATACTCAACTCATCTTCATTAGTGGAGAAGGAGATGTTTGTGATCTGCTATGAAGATGAAGAGTGCTGCAGGAGTGTTATTGGTATTCTAAAGTGGTTAACTTAATGGAACATTTGACCCAAATTTTAAAGTCTCAGCCCCAAAGAAGCAGTAAAGCAGGGTAATAAAGGGAGACTGGGCTAAGGGAGATATAAACCGAATTTATAATCCTATATTGTGGGTGTGCTTGCAAAAGCCAAATAATAAGGTAGGGTATGGGAGACAGTGGAGGGGGCTTTTCTCCTACAGAAATTGTTCTCAAATTCAATAACTCATTTCCCATTGGAGAAGAAAAACTATCATCCTATTCCTCAGTGGTGAATCTCACATTTAAACTGATTTTCTTTACGTGCCCTACCCTCCCTCTATCCCCCTTCACTCTCTCCATCAAACATCAAATATGGATAACTTTAGGTCAATTAAGAAATTCCAATTCACTATTCTAGTCCTTCCCATTTGGCAAAGCCACTAACCATAGAAATTGAGCTGATTTGGAAAGCTTCTATCTATCCTCTCTGGCCAAATACCTGAAAGTAGATGAACGAAATCAATCTGTGGCCTCAGGGTAGGAGGGAACTGTAGCTGGGCCTTCAGAGCCTCTGGACAATTATTTTACTTGAGTATAATTATTTTCCCATCCTGCAATAATCCTTACTTCTTAGGTCCTCTTCCTACCCCTTCCTTCTCTGTCCTTTTTTTCTGCCGCATGGTGAGGGTTTGATGCAGAATTTGAAAACAGATTTGACTGCGTCTACCATGAGACAATGTCAAGGTCCAGAGAGGGCAGGCATACAGTAAAGAGCTGTTGAATGATTGAATCTTCCCCTCAAATTATGTTCCTCCATTTCCATGGAGCTCCCTCTCATTCCCCCTGTTACATTTCTTTTCTGTGTGTGCCCATAGCACTTCCCTCAACATCTACAATCCCATTTTTACTTTGTATGACATGTAACATACATGTGACATTATTTACATGACTATAAAGAGATACGGACATTTCCAAAGAGTGCCCAGAAATGAGAATAAGTTTGCCCTCATTTATGTGGTGATTCGTTTCAGAACTCTGGGAAGCCTTAAACTGGCTCTGCCTATCTATCTGCTGGCTGGAAGGCTTTTCCTTGCTATGCGGAGTCACTTTTAAGAAAAACGGATCTGATGTGCTCTCCTGGGATCCCAATTTCCCTGCCATTGGCAGAAGATTTCTACTGACTTGGTAAGATTGGGGTAAATGCTCTGGAGTTATCCCATATGAGTGAAGCACACCTTTTCTTTTCTTTTTAAGATTTTATTTATTAATGAGAGAGAGAGAGAGGCAGAGACACAGGCAGAGGGAGAAGCCGGCCCCATGCAGGGAGCCCGACGTGGGACTCGATCCCAGGTCTCCAGGATCAGGCCCTGGGCTGAAGGCGGCGCTAAACCGCTGAGCCACTCAGGCTGCCCGAAGCACACCTTTTCTGCAGTAGCATCTAGATTTAGAAACAAAACTTTTGTCACAGAGCCTGACTAATAGATGGATGCAAAATAGTGTAAAATCCATTATACAGTATCTATGAATAATTTAGAAATTTCAGAATTAACTGAAGATTTATGTCATGGAAATTATAATTAATTACTTTTACTGTGACAATTGTCTTATAGTCATGTATTTTAAAAAGAAGTCTTTATCTTTTAGGGATAATGCTGAAATATTTGTGGATGAAACATTATGATGTCTGGGCTTTGCTATGACAAAATATGGGAGAGGGGGAAGTGGGTGAGGGTATAGATGAAACAAGATAGACCATGAGTTCATAATGGATGACACTGGTTATGGATATATGCGGGGTCATTACACCATTCGAGGAATGTAATACAAAGTTGAAAAAAGTGGCAGAACTGCGATTCCACCATAGATGGAATATCTTGATGATATGACATAAGGACAGAGTCTTGGCTAAGTTTTTAAAAAACAGCAGGCTTCCTGTTTGGTGGTCAATTTATATAGTCAGTTTGGACTGGATTAAGATTCTGACATGAGGACCAAGTTAATGGATACTTTCATGACAGGCAGGGGAAAAAATGTGATTTAGGATGGTGTTTCTGCAAACTGCAATTTAAAAGAAAAAAAGAAACACAGAGGTTTTTATATTGCTATTTTCTTCAGAAAAAGATTTACATTTTCATCTTATTCAGAGACAATTTACTCAATGTCAGTCAACACGGGCAGCCAAACTGAGCATCATGATATTATTTTTGCTTCAGGGAGAACAGGAAAAGAGTAGTGCCACTCAAATAAATTATAGCAGAAACTTATGAATGACAAGGAGCTCTGCCTCAGTTTCAGATTTTAGACATCCAAATATGCCCCAAGGAAGGTAAAAATCAAGACTTTGTCTACTCAAAATGTATTAATTTATTTTGACAGGTATAGACATTCCTAACAAAATTCCAAAGTATATTAGAAATGAAACCTGAGCTTTTTTTTTTTTTTTCAGTAATAGTACGACATGGAACTTTACTATTCTCTGCATTTTAATATTATTCATAAATTTGTAGAATGAGTAGGTTGTTTATTGACTAAATTATAATGTTTCTTTTATAGAGCCATGCAAAGTCACTGGTTTCTACTATATATATATATATATATATATATATATATATATATATATATATACCAGTGTTTATACACAAAAATGTAATTTGTGTTAACTTCACTCACCTTGCTGGCATCTTTAAAAAGTATAGTTTAAAATAATAATAAACTATGTATTTTAGAGCATTTCAGATTCATAGCAAAATTGAATGGAAAATACAGTCTTCCCTTATACCTCCTGCCCCATATATGTAAAACCTTCCCCACTATTGATATCCCATACCACAATGGTACATCTGTTAAAATTTAGAGTGACACATCATTATTAACCCCAAATCCATGATTTACATTACATTAGATTTCATTGTTGATGTTATACATGCTATGGTTTGAACAAATGTTTATATATATATATATCACTGTATTACCATATAGAATAGTTTCTTTGCCCCCCAAATCCTCTGTGCTCTGCCTATTTATCCCTACCTCCCCTCCAAACAACTTTTTACAAGTATTCTCTTAACTGTCCCGTAGTTTTGCGTTTGTCAATGGTTGGTATCATGTAGTATGTAGATTTTTCAACTGGCCTTTTTCACTAGTAATATGCATTTAAGTTTCTTCCATTTCTTTTATTTTTATTTTTTAAAAATATTTTATTTATTTATTCTTGAGAGACACACAGAGAGAGGCAGAGACACAGGCAGAGGGAGAAGCAGGCTCTCTGCAGGGAGCCCGACGTGGGACTCGATCCCTGGACTCCAGGATCATGCCCTGGGCTGAAGGCAGGCACTAAACCCCTGAGCCACCCAGGGATCCCCTTTTCCATTTTTTTTTTTTAATGGCCTGGTAGCTCATTTCTTTTTAGCACTGAATAATATTACCTTGTCTGCTATACTATACTTTATCCATTCACCTGCTCAAGGCCATTTTGACTGATTATAAGTTTTGGCAAGTATGAATAAAATTTCTATGAAAATCCATGTGTAGATTTTTATGTGGACATTAGTTTTCAGTTTATTCGGGTAAATACCAAGGAGTATGATTGCTGGGTTATGTGATGGTAAGAGTATGTTTAGTTTTGTAAGAAACTGTCAAACTATCTTTGAAAGTGCTATGCTGTACTATTTTGCATTCCTACTAGCAATGTATGAGTGTCCCTGTTCCATAGTCTCATTGGCATTTGATACTGTCAGTGTTTTGGACTTTGGTCATTCTAATAGTGGTATCTCATCACAATTTACAATTTCCTAGTGATACATGATGTTGAACATAGTTTCATGTGCTCATTTGCCATCTATATATCTTCCTTGTTTAAGCTTTGTCCATTTAAAAAAATATTTAATTTATTTTAGAGAAAGAGTGTGAACAGAGGGAGGGGTAGAAGGAGAGACTGATGCAGTCACCCTGCTGAGTGGGAGGCCTAACTTGGGGCTCAGACTCACGACTCTGAGATCATGACCTGAGCCAAAACCAAGAGTTGGATACTCAGCTGACTGAGCCACCCAGGTACCCCAGGTCTTTTGTCCATTTTTAAATCCTGTCCTTCGTTTCCTTATTGTTGCGTTTAAGGAATTCTTTGCATATTTTGGGTAACAGTCCGTTATCAGATGTAGTATTTGCAAATATTTTCTCTAAGTCTGTGGCTTGAATTCTCATTCTCTTGGCATTGTCTTTCTCAGAGCAGAAGTTTTAAGTTTTAACGAAGATTGTTTTTTCATGAATTGTTCCTTTGGTGTTGTATCTAAAAAGTCATTGCCTGACCCAAGGTCATCTGGGTTTTCTACTATGTTATCTTCTAGGAGTATCATAGCTTTGTGATTCACATTTAGGTCTGTGGTGCATGTCAGTCAATTTCTGGGCTCTCTGTTCTGTTCTGTTGATTTGTCTTTTTTTTCCCCCCTAATACCACACTGTTTTGATTACTTTAGTTTTATAGTAAGTCTTGAAGTAAGATAGTGTTAGTTCTCTGACTTTGTTCTTCTCCATCAATATGGAGTTGGCTATTTTGTCTCTCCATATAAACTTAAAAATCACTTTGTCAATGTCCACAAAGTAGCTTGCTGGGATTTTGACTGGGATAGTACTGAATCTACAGGTCAGTTTGTGAAAAACTGACATTTTCCCAATATTGAGTTTTTCTATACATGAACATGGAATATCTCTCCATTTATTTAGTTCTTCTTTGATTTATTTCATTAAAGTTTATAGTTTTACTCATATAGATTGTTGTATACATTTTCTGTTAGGTTTATATATAAGTGTTATAATATGGAGGGTGCTAATGTAAATGATAATGTTTTTAATTTTAAACTCCACTTGTTCATTGCTATTACATAAGAAAGCAATTGACCTTTGTTCACTAATCTTTTATGCTGCAATCTTGCTATAATCACGTATTAATTAGTTCAAGGGTTTTTTTAATTGATTCTTATTTTCTACATAGACAATCTTATCATCTGTGAACAAAGTTTTATTTCTTTCTTTCCAATCTGTATACCTTTTATTTGCCTTTTTTTTTTTGGTCTTATTGCATTAGTGAGGACTTCTAGTTACAATGTTTAAAAGAAGTGTTGGTGTGTTGGTAGGGAACATTCTTGCCTTTTTCCTGATGTTAGTGGGAAAGCTTTTATTTTTTTCACCATTAAGTATGATATCTGTGGGTTTTGTAGATGTTCTTTATAAAGTTGAGGAAGTTCTCCTGTACTCCGAGTTTGCTAACAGTTTTTAAAACAAATAGGTGTTGGATTTTGTCACTTGTTTTTCTGCACCTATTGATATGATTATGTGACTTTTTAAAATAGCCTATTGATGTGATGGATTACACTAATTAATATTTGAATGTTGAATCATCCTTGTATAACTGAGATAAATCTCACTTGGTTGTGGTGTATAACTGTTTTTTATACTGTTGGATTTAATTTAATTAATATTTCATTGAAGATTTTTGCTACTCTCTTCATGAGAGACATTGGTCTGTAATTTTCTTTTTTTGCAATATCTTTGTCCGATTTTGGTATTAGGGTAATGCTGGACTCTGAATGGGACAGCAAGTATTCTCTCTGCTTCTAACTTCTGGAAAAGATTGTAGAGAATTGGTGTAATTTCTTCCTTAAATGTTTAATGGAATTCACCAGTGAACCCTTGTGGACCTAGTGCTTTCTGTTTTGGAAGTTATGAATTTTTGTTTCAATTTCTTTAATAGCTATAGGCCTACTTCAATAGTCTATTTCTTCTTGTGTGAATTTTGGCTGATTGTACCTTAAGGAACTGGTCAGTTTCATCTAGGTTACCAAATTTGTGGATATAGAGTTGTTCATAATATTTCTTTATTATCCTTTTAATGCCTCTGGGAGCTATAGTGATGCTCCTTCTTTTATTTGTGATATCAGTAATTTGTGTCTTCTCTCTTTTTTTAGTCTGGCTACAGGGTTATCAATTTCATTGATCTTTTGAAAGAACCTAATTCTGGTTTTGTTGATTTTCTTTATTGAATTCCTATTTTCAATTTTATTGATTTCTGCTCTAATTATCATTATTTTCTTTGACTTACTTTGGATTTAATTTTCTCTTCTTTTTCTAGTTTCCTAAAGTAGAAGTTTAGATTATGGATTTTAGATATTTCTTTTTTTCTCATATATGCATTTAGTGCCTTAAATTTTCCCCTAAGCATTACTTTCTCTGCATCTTACAAATTTTGATAAGTTGTATTTTCATTTTCATTTAGTTTAAAAGGTTTTAAAATTCCTCTTGAGATTTCTTCTTTGATCCATGTGTTATTTGGAAATGTATGGTCTAATCTCTAAGTATTTCAGGATCTTTCAACTGTTATTGGTTTCTAGTTTAATTTACTGTAGCCTGAGAGAAGACATTGTATGATTTCTATTCTTTTTTTTTGTATATATTTTTTATTGGAGTTAGATTTGCCAACATATAGCATAACACCCAGTGCTCATCCCATCAAGTGCCTCCCTCTGTGCCCATCACCCAGTCACCCCAACCTCCTGCCCACCTCCCCTTCCACCACCCCCTGTTTGTTTCCCAGAGTTGTTCCCAGGAATCTGGTGTCTCTCAGGTTCTGTACCCTCACTGATATTTCCCACTCATTTTCTCTCCTCTCCCCTTTATTCCCTTTCACTATTTTTTATATTGCCCAAATGAATGAGACCATATAATGTTTCTCCTTTTCCAATTGACTTACTTCACTCAGCGTAATATACCCTCCAGTTCCATCCACACTGAAGCAAATGGTGGGTATTTGTCATTTCTAATGGCTGAGTAATATCCCATTGTATACATAGACCACATCTTTATCCATTCATCTTTCGATGAACACTGAGGCTCCTTCCACAGTTTGGCTATTGTGGACGTTGGTGCTATGAACATTGGGGTGCAGGTGTCCTGCCATTTCACTGCATCTGTCTCTTTGGGGTAAATCCCCAACAGTGCAATTGCTGGGTTGCAGGGCAGTTCTATTTTTAAACTCTTTGAGGAACCTCCACACAGTTTTCCAGAGTCACTGCTCCAGGTCCCATTCCCACCAACAGTGCAAGAGGGTTCCCCTTTCTCTACATCCTCGCCAACATTTGTTGTTTCCTGTCTTGTTAATTGTCCCCACTCTCACTGGTGTGAGGTGGGATCTCATTGTGGTTTTGATTTGTATTTCCCTGATGGCCAGTGATGTGGAACATTTTCTCATGTGCTTGTTGGCCATGTCTATGTCTTCCTCTGTGGGATTTCTGTTCATGTCTTCTGCCCACTTCATGATTGGATTGTTTGTTTCTTTGCTGTTGAGTTTAATAAGTTCTTTATAGATCTTGGATACTAGCCCTTTATCTGATATGTCATTTGCAAATATCTTCTCCCATTCTGTAGGTTGTCTTTTTGTTTTGCTGTTTCCTTTGCTGTGCAGAAACCTTTTATCTTGATTAAGTCCCAATAGTTCATTTTTGCTTTTGTTTCCCTCGCCTTCATAGATGTGTCTTGCAAGAAGTTGCTGTGGCCAAGTTCAAAAAGGGTGTTGCCTGTGTTCTCCTCTAGGACTTTGATGGATTCTTGTCTCATATTTAGATCTTTCATCCATTTTGAGTTTATCTTTGTGCATGGTGTAAGAGAATTCTGCACATGGCTGTCCAATTTTCCCAGCACCATTTATTGAAGAGACTGTCCTCTTTCCAGTGGATAGTCTTTCCTCCTTTGTCGAGTATTAGTTGATCATAGAGTTGAGGGCCCATTTCTGGGTTCTCTATTCTGTTCCATTGATCTATGTGTCTGTTTTTGTGCCAGGACCACACTGTCTTGATGACCACAGCTTTGTAGTACAACCTGAAATCTGGCATTGTGATGCCCCGGCTTTGGTTTTCTTTTTCAATATTCTCCTAGCTATTCGGGGATGATTTCTATTCTTTTAAATTTGTTAAAATGTGTTTTATGGCCAGAATGTGGTCTATCTTAGCAAATATTTCATGTGAGCTTGAGAAGAATGTGTAATTTGATCTTGGTGGATTAGGTAGTCCATAGATATCTGATAGGGGGAGTGTTAAAGTCTCCAATTGTAATAGTAGCTTCATCTATTTCTCCTTGCAGTTCTATCAGCTTTTTTCTCATGTATTTTGACACTCTGCCATTAAGCACATACACATTCAGGGCTGTTATATCTTCTTAGAGTACTGACTCCTTTACCATTACGTAATGTTCATTTTTTTAATCCCCGAAAAATTTCCTTATTCTGAAGTCTGCTGTGTGAAATTAATATAGCTATTACTGCCTTTGTTTGATTAGTATTTGTATAGTGTATCTTTCTCCATCCTTTTAATCTACATGTGTCTTTGTATTTAAAGTGGGTTTCTTGTAGTCAACATATGGTTGGGTCTTATGTTTTGATCTGTTCTGACAATCTCTTTTAATTGATATATTTAGTCATTTGACTAATTATTATTACATGTTTGATTTATGAAAATTATTTTGATAATATTACAATAATATTTATCTTTCCTCAGGGAAGAGCCTGAGGCCCCGTTTCCTCCAGAAACAAATGTAGAGGTAACATATTGCCTATCATTTCTTGGGGTAGCCTGATTGAGACCCACAAGTAAAATAGGGACCAAGGCATCCAAATAGGAACTCATGTTGAGGCAAAAGGGTGTCAAGTCCCGGTTGGTGTCCTGTTCCATAGGGCCTAGTTCTAGTGTAGGTTGTGGCTGGAGCCATTTGCTTCTCTGAAACTGACTAACCTGGTACAGTTTCATGTTTTGGGATCTAGAGCTGAGCTTATGAGAGTGAACTAATAGAGCTCTAACTCTGAAATCTTGGCTAAGTTACCACAGAGGTCCATGGAGGAGACGGATTAATGAAAGTCTTACCTAAGTAATGGGCCTGCATTCCACAGCAGAGTGGCACTGACTGTGGACTGACAGATATGTCCATATGTGCCCATTCAGTGTGCTTTGAAGTATAACAGACTATTCTGGCCTGAGTAAACCCCTGCGATTCTTGGACGATGAGGGGGTTGGGGATGGGGATGGGGAAAAGACTTTAGAAGGAAGAAACTGGACTTCCTGCTAATAAAGGCATATGTGATCTTGAGCAATGAATTTATACCTTGAACCTGTCAAATGTCACACGAATTATACTTTTAAAAATAGCCAGCCATAGGTCACCCCCTGAGAACCTGTGGTAATTGTTTTAATTGATTTAGGCAATAAGAAAACATAAAAGAAGCACCAAAGGAGGTGTATCATGGGGTGGAAGGAATTTTGGTCAAAGAAAACAGGAGGGAGAAGTGGTATTGTAGTCCCCTCTACTCACGAGGCTGACGTGCATTCCAGTGTGTGTACTGCACCGGCTCAGACTTCTGCCCCCATGCCGTCTTCCAAGTGTATTCTCCTGTATCATTTTGATCTTGAAGAGCTATCCAAAAATAACTGTTCTTCGTTTTTACCACACTACTGATCAAACTGGTAATAAAAGCCTGTTCAAACCTTAAAAATGGAAAAAAAGGAATGATTATAGTAAGTTTCTGGGCCATAAAAAAAAGTCATTAAAGCATAATGAAGTGCACAAAATGGCACCAGGGTAAACATTTCTGATGAATTCTTCAGAACATGGAGCAGAAAAATACTCAAAGACCCTGAACATTACTAATACATGCCAAATGTCTGTGCAATTCCCAGAAATAGATGAGTGAGGAAAATTTGAGTCTCAAAGACAAGGCTTAATTCTTTCAAGGAATAGAGTCCAGCTCCAGTTTCAGAGTATAGTTGGTAAAGTCCATAAAGCTAGCAAAATATTCCTTGGCACAACATGTCCCTGTTTTGTAATTAGGCTACAAGCACATACCTTGCCATAATGTTTGTGCGGTGGGGAAGAGGAATGAACATTGCCAACATGGAGTTCACATGCACCCACCCACCATACTTGCCTAGTGAGAATGGAACAGAGATTGGAGTAGCAATTTTATGGCTCCCAAATCAGTTTGTTCACAAGCACATGGAGTCATTGGCTTATTCAAATGTGTTCATATGTGTGCATTCACTGAAGATAATTTTAAAACCCTAGGAACTAAACCAAGGATGTACACCCACTAATATTTTTCCCACACGGCTGAGTGAATTAGTGTTCATTGATTGGTGGCAGTTCTCCTTTCCCAACATGAATGCATCAAAAGTGGAATCTGGAAAATTTGTATATATGCTTCCACATGAATATCTAATAGAAAAATGTGAGGATTAAAATTTAACTGGCGCTGAAATTTTAAACTAAGATGTAAACTACCTTGAAAAATTTATTTTCAACACATCTGAAGTTTTTTTTTTCTTTTTTTTTTTTAGATTTTATTTATTCATTCATGAGAGACACAGAGGGAGGCAGAGACACAGGCAGAGGGAGAAGCAGGCCCCCTGCAGGGAATCCGATGTGGGACTCGATCCCGGGACTCTGGGATCACACCCCTAAGCTGAAGGCAGACGTTCAACCACTGAACCACCCAGGCATCCCACATCTGAAGTTTTGAGGAAACACATTTCAAACAGTGGTGACTTTTGGCCAGAACTGCTGAGTCAGTAAGAAAGGGTAGACCTGATGAGATTACCCAGGAAACCCAGGAAAGCAAATTAGATGTTTTCATCCAATTCTGGAATTTTTTCATTAGCATGCATACTTCAGTTGCTAAGGGAAACAAAAGCAATGGGGTCGTTCAAGAATAGAAGAGTTCCAAAGGAAATGGAAAGAAGAGAGAAAAGAACTAAAATTTTTAACTGCCTTATGAACATCACTACCAATATTTAGCGATCTTAGGCACCCATGATATTCCTCTTTGCGGAGCATATGGATTTTTATTATGCTTTAGTAAATATTTTCTGTACTCTATTAATAATCGAAAGAGCACACATTTGAAACTAGAAAAGTTCTTTTTTAACCAGATTGCAGTGGCAGAGTTTTATGTAAATGTGTTTCAAAAGGAAAGTACATAAAACTAAACATTATCTAGATGCTATTGTAATTTTCCTTATGCTTTCAATGGCATGCTCTCATAACTTAGGATCTGCTTTTCCTTCTCTTCTCTGAGACAGAGTTGCATTGTTATCATGCCCAGCCAGTGCCTTTGATTGCTGTCTTAGGAGGCCAGCAAGGCACTTCATCATGGAGGCTATGGCCAGACCACCGTTACTGTGCTGGTTCAAACCCAGGAGATATTACTGGTTCTTCCATTACCTTGTACTATGGCATTTATTGGATAATGGAGAAAAAACGTTGTCTGTGAACTTGGCTACTGGTGTCACTATTCATAACAACATTTTGGTTTTGTTCCCTGTTGGTTTTAGATTTATTTAGTCTACTCTGATTTGCTATTTTATCACTATTAATGATTGCTTAAAACAATAGACCCCCCCCAAAAAAAAAAACCCCAACAAAAAAACAATAGAAACCTTGTGCTTCTTAAATGGGCAAGTATCTTTTAAGTAGTTGCTTATAACACTCATACATTAGATCCTAAAACCTTCAAATCAGGACTCTAGTTTTCTTGGTACAGTTTAGAAGGTATCATTGTTAATAAAGAAATTCAGGAAATATGTCTTTCTTTTAAATCATATATTCTAAAAACTTAACTTTAGATCATAGCATGCAGCCTTTGGAGTGTCTGTTTCCAACAGATAAAGAAATAAGAGGACATTTTATGTTTGTTACCATTCACTATTTGGTCCCAAACACTTAAAAGTGTTGTGAAAGCTCTTGCTTACAGTAATAGAGCAGATGATCTTTTAAAGTCTTTTTCTTTTTTTTTAAATTTGGACTTTTTGTCTGGTTTCAGTGGATTATATAATTCAAATGTTGCTGTGACATAAGACAAAAAGTAACCATATATACATATTTTTATATTATTATTTGAACCAGAATAACATATTATATCTAAGGAATTCAGTAAAGTAAAAATTGTTATTTTTTAGAAAAACAAATTGCATATGTGTAACTACTTATAAAAAAATCAAATTTTTAGGGAAATCATTCTTAAAATCAGAAAAATAATGTTTTCCAATCAACTCCTTAAAAAAGTTAAGAAGTCAAATGTGCATTTTCAATGTAAATACGAAAAATATATCCTGAATTTCCATCAGTTTGATGAGAAATTGTTATTTATGGTGCTAAACATTACATTTTAATTTTAAAAGTGCAATTTGAAGGCAGCAATACATATTTTTGGGATACATTGACAAATTTTGTCATTTCAAAATAAATTTTACATTTAAAAAATTCACACTTCAAAAGGAGATATTGTGTATTTGAATCTCTAACTGAACATATTTCTTTATCCATTTAGCCAGTGACAAAATGTAGCTGAAAAAAAAATATGTTTCTTGTCTGTGAGTAACACAACACTCAGCAGTGTTTGTATTACCTAAAATGAGAAATAAGAAAAAAAGTAATGAACTGGATGCAGCTTCACTAGAGAGCTTATTTCACTTAAAAAAAAAAAAAAATATATATATATATATAGTAATAGTTTTACATATAGTGATCCACTTAGGAGGTATTCAACTTTGAAATGAATAATTACAATGGGATTTTTTAATAACATAATTGTTAACATTTTTAATACCATATTCAAATAACTGACTCTATTGCTGAATGAATAGTTGGATTCTTCTTATTTTAATACCGTTACAAAAATTAACTGAAAAATCATAAATTTCTTTCTCTTTCTTTTAAATAAAGAATAGAAATAGAATATTAGTAGCTTTAAAATGGGAGACATGCACATGATTATTACTACAAGAAGTTTTTGGTGGCATTCTTCAAGGACCTGAAATATTAAGTTTTTGGCTGTTGTTTATTGCAAAAGACTAGAGGAGAAATAGAGACTTTAAAAAGATACTTAACATACACACAAGAACAAATTCCAAACTGTTAATGTCAGTTACCTTTGTTAACTGTTAATGGGAGAGAAGTGGGATTGGTTGGGAGGGAGGAGGAATGGCAGTGAGAGGGCACTTTCATTTTTTAGTTTATATTCTTCTGGCTTGTTTAAATTTATACCAATCAGAATGTTTTTATTGCATAATTTTAAAGAGGATAACTAAAATATGTTTTTTAAAAGAATCTTAGGAGTGCCTGAGTGGCTCAGTTGGTTCAATGTCTGACTCCTGGTTTCGGCTCAGGTCATGATCTCATGGGTTGCGGGATTGAGCCTCATATTGTCAGGCTCCTCACCCGATGGGGAGTCTGCTTGAAGATTCTTTACCTTTGTCCTTCCCTCAACTTGTGGATGCTCTCTCTAACTGTCTCTCTCAGATCAATAATTCTTTTAAAAAATATATAAAATAAATAAAAATAAAGTTAACTGCATTCTATTATTCTATAGAACTAATAAATACAGCAAAGTTCAAGACGCCAAGTCAGCACACAAAAATCAGTTGCATTTCTATATACTAACAATGAAGAATCTGAAAAGGAAACTACAAAAACAATTTTGTATATAATAGCATCAAAAATTTTAAAAATACTTGGGAATAAGCTTAACTGAGGAGGCAAAAGACTTGTGCATTGAAAACTACAACACGCTGATGAAAGAAATGAAAGAAAACCCAAATAAATGGAGAGAAATCCTATGTTCATAGATTGAAAAACCAATTGTTTAAATATCCATACTACCCAAAGTGATCTACAGATTGAATGCAGTCCATGTTAAAATCCCAATGATGTCTTTTGCAGAAATAGAAAAATCCATCTTAAAATTCATATGGAATTTCAAAGGATCCTGAATAGAAAAAAAAAAAACAAACCCAAACCAAAACAAAACTAAAAGAAAAAGAACAAAGTTGGTCTCACACTTCCTGAATTCAAAGCTTACTGAAAGTACAATAATAAAAAACCGTGTGGAACCAGCATAAAGACAGACATAGATTAATAGAATAGAACAGAGAACCTAGAAATAAACATTTGCAAATAGAGTCAAATGATTTTCCACAAGGGTGCCAAGACCATTCAACAGGAAAAGGACAGTCTTTTCAACAATGATGTTGGGAAAACTGGATATCTACCTGTAGATGAATACAGCTGGACTCTTCTCACTTTATGCCATTTACAAAAATTAACTGAAAATGGATCAAAAACCTAAACACAAGAGCTAAAATTATAACACTCATTTAAAAAAAGGGGAAATTTTCATGACATTTAATGTGGCAATGATTTCTTAGATATGACACCAAAAGCACAGGCAACGAAATAAGAATGGATAAAACAGACTTAATCAAAATTTAAGTCTGTGCATCAAAGGACATCAACAGAGTGAAAAAGCAACTCACAGAATAGAACAATGTATTTGCAAATTATGTCTCTGATAAGGGATTAATATCCAGAATATATAAAGCACTACTACAACTCAACAAAGAATAAACAGTCCAATTAAAAAATGGGTAAACGGGACGCCTGGGTGGCTCAGCGGTTGAGCGGCTATCTTTGGCTCAGGGTGTGATCCCGGGATTCCAGAATTGAGTCCCACATCGGACTCCCTGTGAGGAGCCTGTTTCTCCCTCTGCCTATGTCTCTACCTCTCTTTCTGTCTTTCATGAATAAATAAATAAAATCTTTTTTAAAAAAATAAAAAATGGGTAAAGGATTTGAATAGACATTTCTACAAAGAAGATATACAGATGCCAATTAGCACAAGAAAAGACACTCAATGTCACTAATCATTAGGGTAGTGCAAGTTATAACAACAAAAAAATACTATTTCATACCTATAGGATGGCTATTTTATAAAAACAATATAACAAGTGTTGGCTAAGAGAAATTGGAGAAATTGGAACTCCTGTGCACTGCTGGTGGGAATGTAAAATGGTGCTGCTGATGGCTGTTTCTCAAAAAATTAAAAATAGAATTATCATCCAGAAATTCCACTTCTGGGCATACTACCCAAAAGAATTGAAACCAGGGACTTGAAAGATATTTGTAAGTTCATTTTCACAGGAACATTTTTCACAATAGCTAAAAGGTGGAAGCATCTCATGTCAATTGTATGAATGGATAAACAAAATGTGGTATATACATATTAAGGAATATTATTCAGCCTTAAAAAGGAAGGAAATTCTGGGCAGCCCGGTGGCTCAGAGGTTTAGCACCGCCTTCAGCCCAGGGCGTAATCCTGGACACCCAGGATCGAGTCCTACATCAGGCTCCCTGCATGGAGCCTGCTTCTCCCTCTGCCTGTGTCTCTGCCTCTCTCTCTCTCTGTATCTCTCATGAATAAATAAATACAATCTTAAAAAAAAAGAAGGAAATTCTGACACATGTTACAACATAGATTAACCTAAAGGACATTAAACTAGGTGAAATAAACCAGATACAATAGGACAACTACTGCATGATTCCTCTGTGTTAACTTAGAGCAGTTAAACCTCATAGAGATAGAAAGTAGAATGATGGTTGCCCAAAGCTGGGGCAGAGGGAAATGGGGAATTATTATTTAATGGGTACAGAATTTTAGTTTGGGAAGATGCAAAAGTTATGGAAATGGGTGGTGGTGAAGATTGTGCAATAATACAACTGTACTTAATGCCACTGAACTGTACATTTAATAATGGTTATAATGATACATCGTATATTCTACACATTTTGTATGTATTGTGTATATCACAATAAATAATTAACTTCAAAAGTGTTCAGGGGGAAAAATTGTTTAGGGGGTACGTTGGTTGCAGGAAAATAGCAGAGCTGTAAAAATGCTTGAAAATAATGCACATTTAAACCTAGGAGAAAATATAATATTCTAGGATTTTTTTACTTTTGGCAAAATGCAAAAAATTAAATGTTATTTGGATTATTTTATGCCAAATATTCCATATTGACTGATTCATGATATACATGCATTTATACAATTATCCATGGTAACTCTGGAACTCAAGTTTTGTAGTCATGCCCTATATGGAAGTCAAGTGCCCAGGTATGAAAAAAATTTGTTAAGAGTTAGCAAGAAAATAACCTTCTGATATTCGCAATAAGGGTCTGTTTTCTTCCTCTCTATTCCACAAAGTGTTAAATGTCCTAGACCAGGAGCAGTAGGTTGATAACGAAAGAAATTAGAAATTTGTAGCAGGTGGTTCTAATTGTGCCCATCATATCTGTCCTCAATTGTGCAGAAGACTGGAAAATCAATTAGCAACTGCAAGCTTGGGCACTGATGAGTGACAAGAGTGTCTTAAGTCAAACAGGAAATTGGTAATGGAAGAAAATGATTACCAAGACTGCTAGTGGACACTCCTGGACCTGAGGAGACTTTCCCTCTACTGTCCCACCTTCTCGACAAAAGACACTGTTGAAAAATTTTGTTGTGTGATGTCCCTCAAAGAATGAGGTATAGTGTGGGTCTTTGTTTCTTACCTGATGGAGTCTGAATGAATAAAAATTAAGAATGTGGGGCCGTTCCTTTCCTCAACTTGCATGTCTCTGTTGGAGTCACTGCTTTGGATGTAGACATGTTTGCAGGGCAGTGTACACACGTGGTAACTGTCTGGGAGAGATGCCTCTCTGGGGCTAATGGTTAGAACTGCAGGGGCTTGACTGTTCATTGAGTAGCATACTAGCACAAGGTCACCTGGGTGGGCCTACGGGGTTGTGGATGGAATGCAAACAAATTTAGCTATGCTATAGTTCTGCTTTAGAGCTAGACCATACATTAGTATTGGCTACTGAATACAGTTTATAAAAAATAAATCATTTATAACATATTCTTGTATCCAGTTTTGGAGGAAATGAAACCAGGTAGATAACAGACACTTCCTGTTATTTGTAGGAGGTCTCCAGGATTCTGAGAAAAAGAAGCATTTGAACGCTAACAGATTTCTCCCCTACTTTGGTCACACTGACATTATAGGTTATCTGTAATGTCACTTTGAATTTATCCATTTATTATGTTCTTCCACCTTCTTCACTTGTTTCATATTTCTATGTTCTATCTCCTAAGCTGTTGGCCTGCAAGTGGCACCTGGACAATTACACCATGCCTTTTATTTCTTTTGTACAGCATGCCAGTGTTGAACACAGTGCCTCTCACAATATAGATATTTAATAAATAATTTTCTAATAAATTCTTGACCATTGGTTTTTTGCCTTGTCAGATAGCATATGAAAAGTAATTAACACAGTGCCAGGTATGTGACAGGTACTCAAGGAATATTACACACAAAAAAAGAAAAGAAAGAATAAGACATAAGAGACAGGTGAAACGAATTAGACTTATTTTCTTTAGTGAAAAACATAATTACGTTATAATTAACAAAAGAGCATAGCTCCATTGATCAGGCTCCTGAATAAAGCCCAATGTGGGCTCACTTACTGGAGGACTTCTAACCCAAGGTGTTCTTGAAACCTTTTGGGTGGGTGAGCGAGTTGAAGGTATAGGCTTCCTTTTGCTTGTCAGCTCTTCTGGGAAGAAGGATGATAGAGCCCAAAACAACACTGTGACACATCAAGGGTGGTGCTATTCCTGAAGGAAGGGTCTCCTGAGCACAAAATGTCTCACTAGGCAATTTATTTTGCCAAGTGCTATCAATCCAGTCACGTGTGCATGTGCGTGTGCACATTCTGTGCATGACTTGGAGGAAAGACTGGGAAAGAAGGTAAGAGGTAAGAGCAAGAAAGAAATCCTGACGGCACTGAATGTTGACTTCCTCTGTGGGGAGAGCAGAGAAATCACAATTCCTCCTAGAGGTTAGACCTATGTGTGGAGCGTCTCTAGATAAAACCATAGTGTCAGTTGTCTTGTTTCTCGGTCTTCGGTGGATATTTTTAAAGGCAACAGCCTCAGTAAGAAAGCAAGTGACTAGCTTTGCAGGTATAGGTTCCCATGCAACCACTGAAGGTTCTTCCTTGTTTTCGTCTTCAGCTTGGCTGACTCGGTTTCCCAGCCCTCATTGTTCTGGTATTGATAATGACACTGAAGTCATTTCCACTATTGGTACTTTTATTCCCTATTACAATTCTATAGCATGTGGCAAATTCTGTGGAGTGTCAAAGGGACACAGTTTCTCTGTTAGTGTGGAGAAGACGCCTGTGCAGAGAGAAGTCTACGTTGAAGCCAACTTAGAGCTAAGAAGCAATGGGGAAGCATTTGAAAATCCTCCACAGTTTAGCTATACTTTGTTTTTTAGAAAAGAAAACCCACATCACTCACACACATTACATTAAAAACATACTTGATTTTTAAATAACATACTTCGTTTCCATTACAAGCCTTTAGATAAAATCTAAATACAACTGAATATATTAGCAAAGCTAAATAATTAATAAATCTTTATGGAAAATAAAAGTCATCTTAAATTTTCTCTTTGTTACTCAAAAATTGATTTTGGAATAACGTTGTATGATTTAAATTCATCTCAATCAATAATTTAAATAATTTAATACTCTAATGTACAGTACACTTTAGATTTTGACAAGTTACTGATTACCACTAGATTTTATCATCCCAGGAGCCCTCCTGTCAAAAAAGTACAGTCATGTTTCTGATAGAAAATTTCTACCTTACCTGTTTGTAATGGTCACAAGTGCAGGAGGACAGTGATAACCACTGGAGGCGTGGTCAAAAGTTCTAAGGACAGTGTCGATTTTGTAACAGAATCCACCATGTCTCTCCCATCCCTTAAAAAAAAGGAAATAAAAAATCAAGAACATAATCTGATTCAAACAGCACAATATCGTTTTTGTGTATTCTCATTTACTACTTGCATAACTCTTTTTCTCTGACCCACTCAAAACTCAAAACTTGAATTTTTGTCTTGAAATCTTTGTGTTTTACCTGGTAATGCCATTAGCTACAGCCACTTCTATATTCATTTTATTAATCATTAAAACCTAAAAGTTTCAATGCACCTGAAATCTTAAAGCTCAAACAGATGAAAACAAAGGGGCACTCACTCAAGATCTCTCTTTTTCTCTCTCTCTGCTTCATACAAACGGTTCTTACAGGATGGTGGAATTTAAGAGTGCTGGCTTTGAAGGAAGAATGCACAGGTTTGAGTACTGGCTCTACTCCTGGGCAACTTTATTTAGCCTCTAAATGTCTTAATTTTCTCCTCTGTAAAATGAACATAATAATAATATCTATGGAGTTTGGAGAATCAAAGGGAGACAGTGTAGGCAGTGACCTTAAACATTTATAGATACATATGTATCTAAATGATAGTGCGTATTTTTTTCAACTTTCTTTTGTATTACTTATTTCATGTTATCCCACTAAGATTCACTGAGGTTAGAGACCTGGATAAAGTCAGAAGCTAGTGAACAAGCTGACCTGGGACTCAATTCTGGGCTAATATAATTTTATTTATAAGCTATATATATTTATAAAATATATTTTTTTTTGTAAAAAATTATTCCTAAGTCAACTGGCTATCCTTTGAGAGAGAGAGAGAAAGCAAGCTTTGGCACTTAAAAATGACAAATCAATGTGCAGCTCCATGGCTCCGCCCTGGGAGCAACAAAGGGTGGCTCTGTTCTTTAAAATCATATATTATAGGAGACACGCATTCATTAGTCTTCTATACTTTAACTGAGTTATTTTAGTTCCTTTTCTTCTAGTACTACAAATTCACACCACTTACATCTATCTATTTTTATGTATTCACCAGGGTTTTTTTTTTTTGTATTCGCAACTTTTAAAATACACTTTATTCTGTGTCATGCCAATACTTGCCAGAGTTTGATCAGATATAAAATGATTTCTGCTATGTTTCTTATAAAAGGTCGCAGTCTTGCAGTAAATTAAAGAAAACCTTATTTTAGAACTCAGCTATTTTAGTTCAAAACATATTATTAAATGAGGTGTGGATCACAGGAGTTCCAAATCCAGCCAGCCGGAGTGTGCTCTGAACTCACTCCCTTAACCTCTCCCCATAACCTTACCTATGTGAGTAATTGACAGCTCCAGCCAGAACCCCCTGGATCACTCCAGATGGGGTGGGAGGTTAGACTGCTTTTGTATTTGGAAGGACAGGCAGAGGAAGGCTGACAATTTGACCTTCCTAACAAAGTATTCCTTCTTCATTAGTAGTTTTCAGATCACAGGCTGCTTAGTATAATAAAAAAAAAATCTGAGAACTGAACAGGCTCAAGAAAAGTGGCTGGGGGAGGGATGTGGCTTAGTAATAACCGGAAAAACAAAGGCTCTTTACTACAAGCCTTTGTCCACCCAGTGAAAGTGGGAAGAATAATTGATTGTATTTGTGAGTATCTTTTGTACATGAGGTGCCATTTCACTTTAAATGGTGATGATGACAGTATTGAAACAATTGCTCACATTATACAAACCCCAAAAAATAACTCAGAGGGAAAAAAGTCTTTTTTTTTTTTGCTTTGAAATTATCAAGCAAATTTCCCCTCTTATGTAGTGCCTTTACAATTGCTCACATTATACAAACCCCAAAAAATAACTCAGAGGGAAAAAAGTCTTTTTTTTTTTTTTTGCTTTGAAATTATCAAGCAAATTTCCCCTCTTATGTAGTGCCTTTCATTCCTGTGACTTATTCATTCCGTAGCTGGAAGAGTGTATCTCCCATTAATGTTCACTCGTTTTGCCCAACACTGCCCCCACCACCACAGGCAACTATCAGTTTGTTCTATATATTCATAGGTCTGATTCTGCTTTTTGTTTGTTTATTCATCTGTTTTTTGAGATTCCACATATAAGTCAAATCATATGTATTTGTATTTCTCAGACTTATTTCACTTAGCATTATACTCTGTAGCTCCATTCATGTTATTGCAAATGGCACAATCTCCTCCTTTATTATGGTTGTGTAATGTTCCTCTCTGTGTGTGTTGAGGATGTGTGTGTACACCACATCTTCCTTATCCATTCCTCTATTGATAGACACTTAGGTTGCTTCCATATCGTGGCTATTGTTAATAATGCTGCAATAAAGATAGAGTTGCGTATATCCTTTCACATTAGTATTTTTGCTTTCTTTGGGTAAATATCCAGTAGTAGAATTATTGGATCATATGGTATTTCTATTTTTAATTTTTGTGGAACCTCCATACTATCTTCCACAGTTGGCTGTACCAATTTACATCCCCACCAACAGTGCACGAATGCCCAAGGATTCCTTTTTTTCCACATCTTTACCAACACTTGTTATTTCTTGTGTTGTTGACTTTAGAGATTCTGACAGGTATAAGGTGATATCTCATTGTGGATTTGATTTGCATTTCCCTGATGATGAGCAATGTTAGGATCTTTCCATGTGTTTGTTGGGCACCTGTATGTCTTCTTTGGAAAAATGTCTATTGAAGTCCTCTGCCCATTTTTAATTGGATTATTTGGGGATTTTTTAGGTGTTGAGTTGTACAAGTTCTTTATATATCTTGGATGTTAACTCCTTATTGGATATACCATTTGCAAATATCTCCTCCCATTCAGTAGGTTGCCTTTCCATCTTATTGGTGCTTTCTTTCACTGTGCAAAAGGTTTTTTATTTTGATGTAGTCTAAATAGTATATTTCACATTTTGTTTCCCTTGCCTTAGGAGACATATCTAGGAAAATGTTTCTACCGCCAATGTGAGTGAAATTACTGCCTTTCTTCTCTTCCAGGATGTTTATGGTTTGGGGTCTCACATTTAGGTCTTTAATCTAGTTTGAGTTTATTTTTGTATGTGGTGTGAGAAATATTTTATAAGTTGATTTTGAGTGTACAAACTGTTTAGAGAAGTGCACTGAAGCAGTTAGCTAAAAGGAAGGAAGCTTTTGAAACCATTTTCACGGATTGATACATAAAAGTATAAATGGGAATTTCATCATAAAATTAGAGAACTGGCTCTGACCTCCAAATTTACTCTGAACTTTAAATATTGGTAATGCTAGCCAGAAAAGGGAAGCAGTGTACAAAAGTTTGAATAGAACATCAGTTCTGTTTCTACTGTGTAAGGAGTTAATTTCCTTTTCAACGCAAATACAACATGTTTAGTTGCCTTGAAAACCACAGTAAGACCAATATTTTTTTCAATATTTCTGATCAGATAGGGATTAGATCAGCAATCAACTCTAAGTAATTTGGGAATTGTGCTCATTAGATATAATGTTTGGTAGCGTGTCAGCTACAGCACAGGTGTTATTAACCTAGAGTATGAAGAGTAATTCATATATTTACACATTGACTAATGAATAAAATGCAGTTTCTTGGAGAGATGGGTAGAAGAGAAAATAATTAAAGAATTTCATAAAAAGCCAGGTTTGGGAAAATTTGAAGATGCATACGAATCTCCAATATTTAAACCCAAATTCTTTAGTGTATGTGCATGTGAGAAAGAGAGAGAGAGAGAGTGCATGTGTTGAGAACTTTACTGCAGGACATTGGATGTATTTTAAGAAATTTAGGACATAACTGTCTATCTTTTAATTTTAAACCTGAGATACTACACATTTTTTATTACTTTAAGTACTAAAAATAAATAAGTATGTCAAGTACCAAAAATACTTTTTTACTTAAAATATGGAAGTATTTTTATTATCTCTTTCCCAAATAATAAATATATTGCAAACATGCGCTTCTTGCCATTATTGTATTCTATTCAAATATTTAAGTTTAAGAAGAGTGAAAAGGAAGGCAAGACTCTGAGTGCAAAAGTTCACTCTCCATCAAAGGAATGCATTTCTTTTCACTCTAGCAGTCTTCACTGGAAGACTATGAGAGGGGGGCATCGCATGGCAGTCATTGTTTATACAGATGGATCAGTTATGTTTTTAATTTCAAAAGAAAAGTAGTCAACAACCCTTCACAGTGCTGTAAATCCTTAATATGCCCCTAGTTAATAATTGCTTGGTTTGCTAAAAGCAGCCCAGGGTCAGAAAAAAAAAAGGAAGGAAGGAAGGAAAAGAAGGAAGAGAGATAAAGAGGGAGGGGTAGGAGAGGGAGGAGGGAGCAAAGGCAGGTGTGAGAGGAAGAGAGGTTCACTTTAAATTGCTGTTGCGTAAATTATTCTAGTTATGAAGTCACTATACCTAAACACAATGTTAATAGCACTTACCTTTTGACAGCCTGATTCAGTGTCAGAGAGGACATGGCCTGCTTTCTTACAAATGTAAAAAAGTGTTTCTTCACAGTTTTTAACTTTCCAGCGTCCCTCCTAAGTGGAAAAATGTTACAAGATGAATGAATAAACTTCATTATTGATGCTGATAGGCAACATCAGTTATTTTGAATAAAAATATAATTAATAATAAGTGTTTCAGGATGGGGTAATGAGTCAGGACTTTGTGTTGTCCTTAGAAGGGTTGATGCTCTTTCTACATGGGAGTGGGAGGCCTTGCTCTTTCCAGTGTGCAAACAATTCTAAGACACAATCCCATGTTGGTGGGCAGGAGGGAGGGGCCACTCATGTTTCTTGATAATGTGCCAGGCTTCATGTTGGGTAATTGTCATATATAATCTCAATGTTGCTGTGAAGTAGGCATTATGGTTCCCATTTTATTTTTTATTTTTATTTATTTATTTTTTTATTATTCCCATTTTAAAGGTTAGGTTTAATACTTTGTACAAGATCCTATAGTCAGTAAACTTTGGAACCAGGATTTAATACAGGCTTCGCCTGGATTTATATTAAGCTGCTCTCAATTTTTCTTTTAAAAGGATGGGTTAGAGCGGTGATTCATCAAACTTTACTGTGTACCGGAATTATCTGGAAGGGTTACTAAAGCACAGATGACCAGGCCTCATGATCAGTGTGTCTCATTTAATAGGTCAGGTAGGACCTGAGAATTTGCATTTCTAACAAGCTTCCAATTGATGTTGATGCTTCTGATCTGGGAGCCACATTTTGAGAGCCACTTGGATGAAATCATCCCTGTGACCAAGGAAGAATGCTGCTTCCTCTCTTTAACCACTTCTAAGTATAAAATTGAATGCTTTGCTACTTACATGTATAAACCTGATGCTAGGGAAATGCCTGGAAGCTACCATGAATCACCCTAGATAACATTATAATAGCTGATCTTTGTGTTCAAGCTCCTTCTTTATTACTAATTTTCCAAAGCCTCACTCCATTTCTTCTTTATATGACAGGCAGATACTTTCATGTCGTCTAGTTCTGCAGACGGCTGCTCTAACATCCTACATTAGTAATGATATACAATAACTGCTAACAGATTAAAATTTCATCCTCCCAAAGGATTTGTTATTTTAACACAAATCAGACCTTTAGGCTAAAACCACACAATTCAAATTTTAAATGGTATCTCAGGCAAGCAGGGTTTTAAGGGAACATGAATACTGTATAGGAGGCTGACACCTTCATCTGTAAGAGCAGCTCTGCAACCCTCCCACCATGGAATCTTCCAGCAAACCATCCAGCTAAAGGATAAGGTCAGTCATACTGTAGCTGCTTAAGAACAATAGGATGGATGGATGAATGAATGCATGAATGAAACAGTTCCTAGGATCTCACATTCAAATTAGGCATCACCCAGGCTTAGGTAACTTGTTAATTATAATAATTAAATTCATATTGAGATCTACTTCATGGGAATAAATATTCTTTTTTACGCCTCCACTGTATAAGGAGCTGCTGAGTTTCCAGAAAGGAGTACACAAGAACCACACTTACAACAGCATTGTCCTGATACATCCTATAATATTAATACCTGTCCTTACTCTCTTAAATATAATTTTCTGTCCAAATGTTGGCTCCTGTTGTGTGAAATACCAATGTCTGTCAAATGAAAAAGGAGAGTGATGGTAGGAAATGAAGGTTATCTTAATTATCTCAAAGCCAGTGAACCAATAAAGCATCAAATATTGTAGAATAAACAATGATGGCTTTCAGTGGAGTTAGACCCAAAGACAAACATTTAGAGAGGTCATTGTTTGTCCTTCAAATGTGACTTGGGAACTGCCTCAGCATTTAAATTGTAACTGAGCATACCTACGACAGCCTGAAAGATAAAACAATGAAATGTGCCCTGCAAGTAAGTGCTTAGATAATTTCCAAGTTTCCTTGGCATAGTTACTTTGTCAAGCTACTTAAGTAACATTTAATTGCAGGTTTAAGCTGTACTTGTTATGGTATCTTGGTGGTAAGAAAGAGCGAGAATGTCTACCAAATCCTAATGACTTAAAACTCAACCAGTTAGCTTAGTAGCTATCTGATCAAAGAGATTGAGTCTATTCTCAACATATAATAAATGTTCAAATGGTTTGGGATTAAACTAATTTTGTATAGTCTAATCAGATGTTTTAGATAAATGAAAGACTAGAGCATAGAGATAAATGTGTTGTTAAGACCACTGGGACCATTACCTTCACATGAGGAAAAGAACAAAATTTTCCATTAAGTCACACTTTTCAATGGGGTTACACACATTGTAGAAATCCTTTTGTGTTAACAGGACAGTGAAACTTTAAAACCATCAGTTTCTAGAGTAATTTCCTGACATCTTAGATCTTCCCCTCCCAACTTCACCTGGTGGTCAATGGCACCATCATCCACAAATATGGTGGTTGCTCAAGCCAAACACCTATGCTGCTCTCACCCCACATCTGATCATCTAGCAACAATTTCTATCCTCCAAAGGATCTTTGAATTTCTCTGCTTGTCTCTACATTCGCTACCCAAATTCAACCCTGGAGTAACCTCCAAACTGATTTCTCTGCTTCCATTTTTCCTCTCTCTGATCTACTTTCCACATAGCAACTACAGTTCCTTTTTAAAATGTAAATCCAACCAAGCCCTTTGTCTCTCTGAAGCCTATGCCAGGGCTACAAGCCCCACATTTTTGCATTCCTTCTGCTCCTTCTTGATTGAGTCTCTCTTCCGTTCTACCTTCAAGCCACACCGGCCCCCTTTTTGATTATTAAACATGGCAAGCCTTAGCCATCCTTTGGGTTTTACACTAGCTGCTGTCCCCGTCTGTGGAATGTTCTTTCCTTGCTCCTCAAGAGTTGTCTTTGTTGTTGTTGTTTTAAGTCCCATCTTAAATGTCACCTCTTCAGAGAGCCTTTCCTGACTGCCCTGTCTGAAGTAGCAGACCCAACCCAAGTTTTTCAACTTTGCGTCATGTATTTCTTCAAAGCTACCATCACAACTATAATTACCATGTTTCTCTTGTGTGTACATGTTTACTGCCTAGCATGGAAGCCCCTGGAGGAACAGGGACTGTGTCTATCTTAGTCCCTGCCACAAGCCAAGTCCCTGATGCACATGATCCTCAATACAAGTCCAGCAAAGTGAGCATTAAACAAACAAATCAACTTACAGATTGCTCTGCTGAGACACATTGCTGGCTTCCATTTGGAAAAATTTGGGGCTCAAGTGTGTGCCAATTAGTAAAGGTGACTGAGGAGCCATTAGACCATTCAAAGGAAACTGGAATTTTATTGCTGCTCAAACCAATCCATGTTTCTGATGCATTTTCTGTAAGAGATAAATGTAAATTATAGGAATCCTATTATATGCAAAGGAGATAATGTACCGGGCCTGTTACAAATGATTTCTTCTTTATTCCTTCTTGCAATAAAACCTGCTTAAGCTTGGATATAAAATATGTACTTAGATCTTTTCCTCCTATACCACCCCATCTGCTTGACAAGACCTTGGAAGTGGGACAGTGTGTGAGCTAAAACCAATGCAAGGACAAAGCTTAAAAGCAAGTCAGATTGCTGGGACTCTAATTAGTTCCTGCTACTATATGAAAAGTAGATTTGAACACTATGGTTTTGCTTCTGCCTAGAGAAAGGAAAAATAGGAAGGTTGACTGGATTAGGAAAAGGGCACTTAAAAAAAAAACCCCACCTTTACAATATATTTTTTCTTGCCCCCCCCTTTTTTTTTTTCTGCCATGGGGAAAAAAGGAGCAGAAACTCTTAGAAGCGTTAAAATGGGAGCAATGGGGTTGCTAGAAAAGTAAATAAAGTTTGACAGCCCAGGTAAGGTGAAAAGACCCTAGGAGGCTGAGAGAAATGTTCAAGTGCTCCTATTCAGACAGAGGCAGCCACGGGATTCTTTTAATCTCAAATGCAGGAGGTAAGAAAAAGTGACAGAGAAGGATTTTTGTTTTCATTCTAAACTAAAAACCTAACTTTCAAAAGGTCACCAGAGTAGACTCTGGAGATTTTTTTTCATTAAAAAAAAAAATTTACTTTAACTCCATGATTTCAAGTTTTCCCAGCAGAATTCTATGTCAAATATATAACATAGGGGGAGACCTGCTCTGATGGACAGAAGGTGGGTGGAGGCCTAGGAGCTCAGAACTCCTGAATGTGCACACAGCTTGAAACTACCAAACCAAATAAATTTTCACTGGCTGAAGTTATTAAAATCCAGTTACTTATCTCAGAAATTCCATTATTGTTTGGATTACATGACCACAGCACACTACTGCTATGTAGTGGCCATAAAGCTAAATTGCAGGTTTAAGTTCTTATTATAAGTTCCAGAAATGACCTTTGTCCCTTAAAAAAAAACCCTCTAATATATCTGGCATATGTGAGGTGTTACAAAATTTCTGAGCATATATTTTATAGAAATCTAATGAATTTGCACTCCTGAATATTATTTAGAAACTGGAGATATATGTGCTATAAATAATCACTTTTAAATAGCTTAACTTCTTTTCAACTCCATTAATAAAAATAGTAACTCCATTATAGTTCATGCCTCTTAAATCAGAGACATTTGGCACTCACCATCTCCAAGGAGGGTTACAAAAAACTCCACATCTGCTAATGAAGCAATGTTTATCAATGTGCTGTTATCAGACTGGCAAGAATGCAAAGCTTCATTCCAGGTCCTTTTTTCTTTCTGAAGTTTATAGCAGTTATGACTATGGGGATTCCAGCCAGGTTCACAGTGGGTAGTGTAATATTTCCAAGCATCTTTTTCTTTTTAAACCAACAAAAAACAATGTCATTTTCCACAATTTGTAAAATGTTACTTATTAACCTTAATGTAAATTTTCATCAACATAGGATTACTTTAACAATTTGAAAAACAGACGTAATGAAAAAAAATCCCCACATTAAAAAATGGCACAATTCTGCTTCTTTTCCCTTAGCTCCCTTACTTTACCATACCCTTAGGCTTAGCCACTTTAAGAAAAATGAAAGTTAAAGTCTGATTGTAAGGAATAATTTTTAAAAATAATAATTCAGTTTATTACTTAAAATCTGGAGTTGTTTCTAATTATGCTGGTAATGATCCTTTTAGGTATGGTTATGTTTTTATTTCTACTTTCTGAGTTAAGACATTAATTCCCACAGAAACTGAAAAGACCAATAGACCTTAAAAACAAATAATTGGGCTTCAGGTATTAGGCTGTAATTAGGTAGTATTTAAGTCTTAGTCGCACATAAAAGTTTGTATGTTATTTCGAGGACAAGGATAATAAAAGATACAGAGTGTGATAGGAGATCAATGAAGTAAAGAATTTTATAAAACTCTGTTCTAATTTATATTCAATTTCTAGGGTAACCATAAATAAAACTCAAAACTAGAAGAGAAAGGAAGCATATCTTGTTTATCTAATGCAGATCAACTGAGAATGCAAACTTTTTAAAAAAATAAGCAGACAATATTTTCAATGCTTATGTTATTTTGGTCTTTAGTAAAAACCTAAGTGCATTTGTTAAATTCATGGTGCCTTTGGAATCTATTTACATATATTACATATATTTATTCATATAAAAACTAGCCTTAAATTATGAGTTATTAGCAAAAATATAAAGGAATTTGAGTGCATTGAAAGGACAAGTAAGGAACTCATGAAAACAACTTAGAGGGCAGCCCTGGTGGCTCAGTGGTTTAGTGCTGCCTTTAGTCCAGGGTGTGATCCTGGAGACCCGGGATCGAGTCCCATGTCAGGCTCCCTACATGGAGCCTGCTTCTCCCTCTGCCTGTGTCTCTGCCTCTCTCTCTGCCTCTCATGAATAAATAAATAAATAATAAAAATCTTAAAAAAAAAAGAAAACAACTTAGAGTAAAAACACTTACCAATCACTTCTTGATCAGTGTTGTTTAGGTATTTTTTACATATATAAGGCAAGGTGGATTCACAATCTCTACTCCTCCAGGCACTTGGCAAAAATGAATTAAATGTTCCACAGTGATATTCAACAAATGGCTCAAAATTTATTTCTGAAAATACAGTGTGTGTGTTTAATGTTAGAGGCAAAACCAGTTATTTTAATATATATTGATGTCGCTTTATTTATTCAAATATGATATATTTGATATGTATGTAAATATAGATTTTAGCATCAGGGAGATAGCCCTTCTCTTTGGCATGTAAGGCATATCCTATGTTATATTATATCTATGATTTAATATAGGTTTTAGTCCAGACATGACAAATGATTTCACAAAGATAGCAATAGCCGATTTTTATTGTTTTAAATAAATATTTTGCAATTTGTCACTATTTTATTTTATTTTTTATAATAAATTTAAAAAATTTATTTAAAATTTTAAATAAAATTTTAAGATGTGTTCAATTTGCCAACATACAGAATAACACCCAGTGCTCATCCGGTCAAGTGCCCCCCTCAGTGCCCGTCACCCATTCACCCCCACCCCCGCCCTCCTCCCCTTCCACCACCCCTAGTTCGTTTCCCAGAGTTAGGAGCCTTTATGTTCTGTCTCCCTTTCTGATATTTCCCACACATTTCTTCTCCCTTCCCTTATATTCCCTTTCACTATTATTTATATTCCCCAAATGAATGAGAACATATAATGTTTGTCCTTCTCCGATTGACTTACTTCACTCAGCATAATGTCGCTATTTTAAAACAGCTGACAGGAGTCTTGACTCTAACCCAATCCTCCTGCAACCTTGGCTAAATAGCTTACCTTCTTGACCTCCTTCTTGTCTGGAAAAGCTTGCCTGATGGGAATTCAGGCAAGCTTTAAAAATGTTTACAAACCACTTTTGAAATAACAGGACTTATATACACGTGGGAAATAGCTGCTGTGTAAGGGTGCAGGATATTGTCACCCGTTGAAGGCACATAAAACGCTGTAGGTACCTGGGTTCCAGTTCAGATAGTTGAGTGGTGTTCTATCCGACCACTGCCAGCCAGCATTTTCATCCAGCTGATTCAGACCCATCCACATTTCCACTGCTTCACTGCCCAAGTGCTCTGAAATGAAGAGAAATACAGGGTTGTCAACCCGTGGAAGCAAACAACCCCCTCCCCACAGTGTTACACTTCTTTCTAGTTTTGTTATTCCTGAAGGATGCAGTCATAAATGAACTCCAGTCAATGACAAAAGGTTTTAAGTGCTGCTAAACCCCACTCTGATGCTTCAGAGTAACAAAGTCAGCTTCTGCCGACTTGAGAAACACAGCAGTCTCCTAAAGGCTCACTAACAGCAATTCTTTAGCTGTGAAGTCTTCATCTCAGCATCCAGAAGTGCTACCCCTCAGTGATCATCAATCCTTTCAAGACTGCATATTTGTAAATTTGAGACCATCTGATCTGTGTGAGCTCATGCTCACACATTTAGATGGGGGAGGAGGAAGTGTCCAGAAGTCCACTCCAGAAAGTGCCCCTCTGTCTTCCTTCTCTTGCTATGTGTGCCTGGTGCCATGGTAGCCTTAGCTTGAAAACTAAACTCCAGGTTGCTGAGGCCACCATAGGCTCCAAGCAAATGTAGAACAAGAAGAAGTGATGTTAAATCCGTATAATGTGTATATGTGTGTGCACATAAAATTTTCTGCACTCAAATATTTTTGAAGTATTTCACAGTTAAATAATTGAACAATGGGAAGAAGCTTTTCTTTAGGGATCTGGCAAGGAAGAGAAAAGCAGGGAAGTATTATTGGTGAATGGAGGCAAGTCCTCAAATTTAAGAAGGTATGCTAAATAAAGCAAGCAAGGAGGGGGCTGTCCGGTATGAGAGCCAGTAAGAGTTGTCTGATCAAGAGGAGAAGCATAATCCAAAGGACCAGAGTACCCAGAGGGATCGATAGCAGGCTGGAGCCAGGCTATGTTGCTTCTTTCGACCTGGGTTGGGAGAAAGCTTTCTAGCAGGCTGCCTCCACAGCCCCTGCTCCAAACCCCTAGGTCACAGCTCCTCACATTTTAATTTAGCCCGGTTTTAAAAATAGATGCTATGTATAAACATTTGTATTGTCACGCTTATATTGAAAAATCGTAGAGTTAGGGGAAATTTTTCTTTGATTTTTCTTTTGTTACATGAATTTTTAAAAATTATTCTAGCATAAAGGAAATACAAGAAATAAAAATGAAAAATAAAAGTCAACTCAAAATGTAGAAGGCCAACCAGAGAGAAGTATGTCATGGAAATTAAGGGATGGATATTTTTCCGATTGGATAAAAAGTCTTACACTGTTGTTTAAAGGATGCTTTTTAAGTATTTAAAATAGGGATTTTTATTAATATTGAGGGCAAAATGCAACCTTCTAAACTAAAATGTTAAGAATGTCTCTGGATTTGGAGATTATGGCTCCCCAAAGAGAGAATGAGTTCACCAAAACTGATCATATACAATGCCGAAAAGAAAGCCACGATAATTTCAAAAGAATCTGCACAGTGTATATTATGGTCTACTGTTATATTTCAATTATTTTGATTAAAAAAAATAAAAGCACTGCCTTTAAAATCCCCCCAAATTATTATGAATAAAAATTTAAAAACTGTGTCAGAAACATAGTGAAAGTGACTAATTTGGGGACACTTTCGAATATTGTTATTTAGTCTTTTAATCTACAAAAGGGAGCATTTTCCTTTTCCTCTTATGGTTCATCTGCTTCAGAACCCAATATATTTTGAGCTAGATGCAGGGGCCCTGCCCAATACCCAAGCCCTGACAGTCAAGGCTTATAGATGGGGTGACTATCCCAGTTTGCCAAGAAAACTGACAGTTTATGCTGGTAGTCTCAGAATACTTACTAATTGCACCCTCTTTTACTCTCAAAAGAGTCTCAGTTTGAATGATTGGTTGTATGATCCCCAGATTATAAAGATCATGTATTCCCATAACAAGCCTGGGGCATCCCCTGCGATTGAGCATGTCAGTACAATAGTGGAAAACTGGAAGAACCTACCCCACTTAGGAAAGAAAAAAGGGGCTTTATAATTTCGAGACCACAGAAATCCCTAAACAAAAACAGCAAACCGTTCACAGGTCCCACCCTTGCAAGCTCCTGTGGCATTTATACCAAATCTCTTCCTGATGTCAATTTGATTACTCTCTTCACTAATACTATCTGATTAAATCATATTACAGTTATTGTGATGACAGGAGGTGGCAGGGAAGATGGATTGACAAGATAGAGAAATTTTCACATTTCATATTAGAGCAAGTGCCTAGCGATATTTTCAAATAACCTAATTAAAATACTTAAATAGTAATTATTCTTAGAATTATTTTGAATACTCTCTGTACAGTTGTTTTAACAACACACATAAAAATCACTGGGTAATTTATAATTTGTGTTTAAGGTCACAAAAACACCTATTTAGGTTTACAGCTAAATTGGCTCACAATTCTGTAATAATAAACTCAAACCTCAATTCTTTTGGATATTTCTTGACATTTGTGACAGCTTAGATAATTCCTTATATCATAATTAATGTTCACCAGCGATTAGCAAGAAACTAGACTATTCTCATCATTAAAAAATACCTTGGTCAGAACAGGGTTCTGCCTTTATGAATAGACTTCTGTTTCCCTAAACAATCCCGAAGTCTAACTGTAGAATTTTGGTATTTAAATCAAAGTCTTTGACAGATCTTATTTCTTTCATCGTTATTCAAGTTTGTTGAGGAAGTCCAAACCTTATTAGAAATCCTGACAGTCAAGATAGATAACAATTATAATTCATACATGGTATGCAAAATTTTCTGTAAAAACCATTACAGGCTAATAATGGTACTGGAAATTGGTGTTTTCCTGCAGTAGGACTCACTCAAATCAGGTTTGATCATAATTTCCTACTTTTGCATGTCTCTGGGGAAAGGGGCAAACCTGCACTGTTCAAGCATTTGTTATATTCATTCTGGAAGGTATTAATGATTTTAAAAAGCTTTAAAATGTGCTTTCTCTTCCACTTAGTGAACTTAGTTCCACAGACTTATAGAGAAATAATTGGGGGTCTATGCCCAAAGGTAAGTGCAGGAATAATTAATAATAGCAGCAAATAAATAGAAACAAAATAAATAATTTTATCTATCTATCACTATCTAATTGTGGGAGGTTAAATACATATATTATTCCTAACCTATAATACTATGTCATCATTAAAAATTATGATGCAGACATGGATACGTGTTCATCATATGCTGGTACATGAAGAAGTAAGCATATTATCAAACCGTGTGCATAGTTGTTAAATGGTTAACACACAATGAGTGTTTGTTATGTGTGCCAGGCACTTTTGTAAGGCTTCATCTGCATCATGACATGTAATCCACACGTCCAACAAGTAGCACTGTTATTATTTCCATTTGATAGGAGAGAATTTGAGGCCCAGACAGGTTAGGTCACCCATATAGGTAGCTCTGCTGCAAAGTAGAGGCAGGAGTTAAACTCAAGCTGGTGGTTCTGTGGCCCCTGCTCCTGGCCATTCATGCATTTCTTCAAAAACTATTTTCCATACAAACTATATGCAAGCCGTTACATGTTTTCCCCCCAGAAAAACATGGTTATCTCCGGATTATGGAATTATGGGATATTTTTCTTTCTGTATACTTGAAATTTAAAAAATTATTCTAGAATAAACATGTACTACATGTGCAATATTATTAGAAAAAAAGCATCAGAAACTTTTAATTAGTGACTAACTTGGGCAGCTGGGGTGGCTCAGCGGTTTAGCGCCGCCTTCTGCCCAGGGCCTGATCCTGGAGTACTGGGATCGAGTCCCCCGTCGGGCTCCCTGCATGGAGCCTGCTTCTCCCTCTGCCTGTGTCTCTGCCTCACTCTCTCTCTCTGTCTCTCATGAATGGATAAATAAAAAAAAGAAAAAGAAAAAGAGTGACTTTGTGATACTTTCAAATGTTTCTAAAATTTTTTTTAAAAGCTGTGTGTACCCAACTACAAACACATTTAATCCACAGGGAGAAGTGAGAGGAGAGTTTAGGTGATGGGTAAACACAAGACTTAGCCCATTAGCACAACTATTTTGACATATTATTGTCTTGTCCTGTTAGTTAGCAAGTGTGTGCTTTTGCTTTTCCAACCAAATTTTAAGTTCTTTGTCATCCAAGAGAAGTCCTTTGTATTTGTGCATATTGACTGATAGGTGAGATTTTGTTTAATTAACAAGTAACTTATTTATTCATTAATGGAAGCTGAATAGCTACGATCTCCAGCAGAGCAGGAATTTGTTTTTTTTATTTTATTTTGTTTTATTTTTATTTTTTATTTTTTTTAGGAATTTTTATTTAAGTTTGTAAGTCTCCCAGATCCACCTGCTAGAGCTGCAAATTGTTCTGGGTCCCTTGCTGGGGCCTCAACTTCCTTTCTCCAAGGGAGAGAAAATAAGGAAGATGCCCGCATGCCAGATGGAATGGCCTAGGAGACAGGTCACAATTTTGGGCATGAATTGGCATACTAATAAAAGAAAACATTTTCTAAGGGACTTTTTTTCTTAAGATTTTATTTATTTATTCATTAGAGACAGAAAGAGAGGCAGAGACACAGGCAGAGGGAGAAGCAGGCTGCATGCAGGGAGCCCGACGTGGGATGAGCCACCCAGGTGCCCCGGGGCTTTTTTTTTTTTTCAGAATATATTTTTGCATACCTGAACATAATTGTTAAGTCATTTTAATTGCATTAAGATCAATGTGCGTCATCCACCTACTTACTCCTTATGAAATTTTCTTCGTTCTCATCCGCAATGCTGAGTAAAGCTCCTCCTTGCATCTGGCATGAAGAATGTGCCTCACTCCAGGAAAGAGAGGAAAGCAGGTTGAATTGGTAGCAAATGTGTGAATTGAGATCCTTCTCCCAGACAGCATCACAACCCACCTCTGTGGACGCTGAAAATAAAGTCCATTAAAACATTAATTATAATCTTATTTTATCTATACAACACTGCATTTCTAAAATGAATTTGAGTGGAATGATTCCAACTTCAACCTCTAAAACTTCAATGCCTTATTGATTCTTGATTAGGTCTTTATCATGAAATATGCATTGTTATCCCACTGGCACTTTTTAGTTCAACTCTTTCAAGATATAAAGGAAATTCAAGAAATTATTAATAAAGAAGATGTGATCCTTTCTGGGAAACTAAGAGAAAGCAGTCTTAAAAGAATGAAATAGAAAGGAAATATTTGGGAAAACAACATCTGAGTTCCCTAAAAAGTAGTCATTTAGAACTATATACTGAAAGCTGTGTGAATTTAAATGTTTATTTGAGACACATGCAAATGTTGTTTCAAAAAGTCTTTTCCCCACAAATACCAAAATGCTAGGTGGAATAAAAGGGATACAATTGAAATATGAGTCTATAATGAACACAGGTTTTTAAATAAACACTGAGAACAGGAACACTGATACTCAGTTTAAGATAAGGTTCTTTCAACCCAAAGGAAGAGAATCAAAATGTACTTTTTGTACATTTTGTACAAATACTTACACAAGTACTATGTACTTATAAAACATTACATAGTATGCTTAAAAGTAAATTTTATGAAGTATGAAAAGTGTAACTGAAATTTGAAGTTTATTGAAATAACAGAAACGAAAGACTTAGTTTGGGTAATTTTGCTAAATTTTAAATCAAACTCCAAGGTGAACTAAGCAGCACAGTAATTACCCGAGATCATATTCAGCCAAAGAATTTCGGAATGGAGAAAACATGAAACATGCTGCATCATGAGTGTAGCTGATGGACAGGCAACTTGCTAAAATCTAGAACGGTATTTCCCAAAGTGGGATCCACAGAGTAGTGTATTTCCACGAGCTCTCCAAGAGGAGCTGGGACATAATGCATAAATAACCTCCTCTGGTAAATGCAAAATGTACAATAGCATAGTAAAGGCTCTGAGAAGGTCTGTAGTAAAGAAGCAGCACAATTTTAATTTGGTTATACTTCAGACTTATTTGACAACAAAATGTTTCCTTCCCCATAATACTTAGATGGTTCCCTTGGGAAGGTAGAAAGTTTGTTTTCATGTCTGATCACAATGTGCTTTCCCCAGAACCAAGTTAGTTAACTAGAAATTATTAAACCAAATATAAATCTAAAGTTGTCTATATAGCTTTCTGACTGATCTATGTATACATAGAAGGATCCAAGATTGGAGGAGGGCAGAAGACAAAGCTATCACCAAGTAAAACTGAAGGAAAGGAAAATAAAGAAAGGAGGAATATTTCAGTGATCATCTTGCCCTGGTATCTGAAATTTCCCCATGGAGAATGAATCTTTAGAGATTGTCTTCAGTTAAAATGCTAGGCCATCCTTGAGATGGACAGAACAGTAAGTGTGAACAGACATCCGCTCAGCTCTGTTCATGTGGCGTGACAGTTGAGGCCATGAGACAAGGGGCAGGAGGTGTTTGCAATTCCAGTGTGCATAAAAAGCATTTAGCCAGCTTGTAAAGAAAATGCAGATTCCTTGGTCTTAGTCCTAGAGATTCTGCATTCGTAGGTCTAGGGTAGGATTCAGGAACCTGCATTTTAAATATATTCCTGGGGCAGCCCGGGTGGCTCAGAGGTTTAGCGCTGCCTTCGGCCCAGGGCGTGATCCTGGAGACCTGGGATCGAGTCCCACATCAGGCTCCCTGCATAGAGCCTGCTTCTCCCTCTGCCTGTGTCTCTGCCTCTGTGTGTGTGTGTCTCTCATGAATAAATAAATAAAATCTTTAAAATAAAATAAATAAACATATTCCTGATTCTAATACAGGTGGTTCACAAAACGAACCCATGGAAAACACTGGCTTGGAAGAAAAAATTAAAGCACTTCCCAAGGAGTGCAGGTCTGAGTAGCCCTTTACTATTAGAAGGTAGTAGGATGTCAGCGGGAGAGATGTAGGTAGAAAATCTCAAGAGGGGAAATTGGGGGAGGATGACAGGAAGAGAGATCTGGGAATAGAGTAACTGCCTCTCATCTCCTGCTATAAGGAAAGATCCGATAATAAATCCTTCAGCCCACAGCCATATCATGATAAGAAAAGGTCTGGAGGACGCTTCAATTGCTCTCATTCCCATTTTTGCCAAAAGTTGGTCCTGCTCTTTCAATAGGACATAGATTGAGCTGTGTAAATACAGCTTTTTGCAGTAACCTGCCTGAATTCTGTGCTTTAAACAGTTGAGAGGAGAGGCTTGCCGGTGATCCTGTCTCTGTTGCAAATCACACAGCCCATTTTTGTTAGATTTTGTTTTGGATTATCTCCGCCAATTCCTCTGTTTTTAAAAAGATTTTATTTATTTATCTGAGGGAGAGAGCCACGCATTGAATGGGGGTGGAGGAGAAGCAGACTCTCCGCTGAACAGGGGGTCAGATTCAGGGCTACATCCCAGGATCCCGAGATCATGACCTGAGCTGAAGGCAGCCGATTAACTGACTGAGCCACCCAGGCGCTGCTGTGTCAATTCTTTTTTTTTTTTTTCTAAGATTTTATTTATTTATTCATGAGCGACAGAGAGAGAGAGGCAGAGACACAGGCAGAGGGAGAAGGAGGCTCCATGCAGGGAGTCCGACATGGGACTCGATCCCAGGTCTCCAGGATCACACCCCGGGCTGCAGGCGGTGCTAAACCGCTAGCCACCAGGGCTGCCCTGTGTCAGTTCTTAATGTCAATTCTTAATGTTAATCGAAAGGAAACTTTCAGTCAAACGTTTGCTGCAGGTGCCTATATTCTTCTAACAATTAAGTTCATTTGTCATTTTTGGTTTTAACTAAAATGGAAGAATTTGTACTTCTACTTCTGCAGTAAGATAGAAGTCTCTCTTCTCTAGATGGGCTGCATGCCACTCTATGGATCTTATTTGAAGGTTTTATGGTAACAAATGGGATGAAAGTGCCACTCTGGGCCTGGGCATGGTCGTGTGCTGTCCTGATCTCCCTTCAGGATCAAAGGCCTTAAATAAGGCCTTCTCTAGCTGCCAGCAGACACATCTCATTGTTAAACGTTCTTCAAGGATTGCCTTCACTGAAAAGTCTCTTTGCCCAATATCACTCTCCCTTCCCAAAGGCAGCCTGCAAATCATGATTAATCAGTGCAGGGCTATCGATCCCTCCTTGCACCTCAACTAGGGGTAATTCCAGTATGAGAACTTCTCATACAGTCAGTCTAGGGATCTCCAGGCCTGCATCACCATCCTGCACAATGCCACTTTATCCCCTTCCTCTCCACGTGTTTTGATCCTGAGAGCACACCCCCAAGAGAGCTATGTGTTCATCTCTGCCACAGAGACTGCTTCCCAGGAGCCTGCTTGGCACAGGCTCCCATCTTGGCCTGGGGCATATGCATTTAATATTCTTAGTTCTCTTGCTTCTTCATACATAGTCTCTCTTCCCAAGCCACTGAAAATGTGAGATTGAAGGCTGGCGTCTCAGGTGCATTTAATTATTCCTGAAAAATTCTACTCTAAGGACTAGAATCATATTGTTCTATTTCTTTGCATCTGTGGTTGTCTTTATATTGTTGCTCCTGTAGCAACAAATAAATTGTGAGCTCCTTAAGGGAAGCAACTGTGTCCTATATATCTTTGTATTGCCAACTGTTTGATGAAAGATTACCCAAATCTTTTGCATGATGTTTTAAATAGGTGATTTTTCCCCCTCCCTAAATATATCTCTTTTAATGCACTGAGATTTATTCATGTCAACACTGATTTTATTATGGATTTTGCTGGGATGCAGCCATGCCTCCTCCTCTTTTAACATGGCTGGTTTTTCTTCTCTAGGGATACAGATTTGCCATTGTCCCACATCAACTTTAAAAAAATTTTGAATTCTTAAAAAAAATGAATTCTCATATGGTTAAAGCAAGTCCAAGCTACAAGGTTATTATTTTTCTCTCTCTCTGGCCTCTTATATACTCATCACAGTTATTGGATCTCTGCTCCCTGCAAACTGCTGTGTTGGTAAATCTCATGTAAAAAGAATATCAAGCCAAGTCAGGACTTCTTGCTTTATATTCTTAATGCCTTACACACTTCTTGGGTAGCCCTGATAACAACTGAAATTAAATGATGTATTAATTTTTCTTGTTCATTCTCTGTTTTTCCTGATAAAATATAAATATCAGGAAAGCAGGTACCATGTTCCATCTCTTTCATGCTATTCCCCAAGCTTACCTATCAGCATTTATAGATAATTGGGTAGAGAAGAATATACTATCAAAGGAAACTGAGAAGTGGTGGCCACAAAAGAAAGAGAAAAACTAGTAGATATGGGTCCTAGAAGCCCAAGAAAAGTGATGGTTTCCATTTTGTTGCATGTTGCTAAGTCTTTAAGTAAGTTAAGTGCTGAGTCCATAAATGAGCATGGAGTGCTGTTTAAACAAAGGAACCCAATCATCTGCCTTCTCTGTGCCTGCTCCCAACAGATGAGCACAGAAAAGTCATTCTGATCAGTTGATTATCAACCATCCTGAATACTTTCTGGAAACATTACTAGTTTTCTCTAGTAAGCTTGCTCTCCAACAGCCACAATGCTCATTTCATACCATTCCCATTGTCCAAACTTCTTACTCCTTCTTCCCTCTCCTCAGAGAGAAAGTCCACAGCCTCTGGACCAGTTTCTCCTCCCCGTCATCTAATGAGTCAAACTTTTTGGGCCTGCACCATCCTCTCCCTCTTCTCTTCTATAAAGAAATTGTCCTTACATCTATGAAAGTCCAGTCTGTCCATTTATGATCTGGATCCTACTTCCTTTTGTCTTCTGAAAAGCAGTATAACCAATTGCTTTTACTTTCCTGCGTCTTCAGCCTCTCTCTGTTAGATTATTTCTACATGCATTCAAAGATGACCTAGCATCTCTCTTATTCTTAAAAAATAAGAAACAAAAATACTTCCTCCCTTGGAATCCCTGTTCAAGCCATTGCCTTTTCTCTACCCTCGTTAGTCAAATACTTTTACACACATACTGTCTTCAATTCCTCATCTCCCATTTACTGTTTCAAAAATAACAGTATTATTGAGATATACATAACATGACATGTAACTCACCCATTTAAAGTATATAATTCAATGATTTCTAGTATATCCAAAGAATTGTGCAATTGTCACCACAATCAGGTTTAGAATATTTTCATTACCCAGTACCCATTAGCAGTAATTCTCCATTGCCCCGTCAGTCCCCATCTCCACCCTCAGTCGAAGGCAACCACTAATCTAGTTTCCATCTTTATGGGTTTGCTTATTCTGAGCATTTCATATGAATGGAATTCTACAATATGTGGTCTTTTGTGACTTGCTTCTTTCACTTAGCATAATATTTCTAAGAGTTGTCTATGTTGTAGCATGTACGAGCACTTCCTTTCTTTTTAATGCCCAATAATACCCCACTGCATGGCTATACTGCATGTTATTTATGCTTTTATCAGTTCATAGACATTTAGGTTGTTTCTATTTTTTGGCTTTGTTATTATCTTTTTGGTTGTAGCCATCCTGCTGGTTGTAAAGTGGCATCTCATTGTGTTTTTTGTTTGAATTTCCCTGATGGCTAATGATACTGAGCATCTTCTCATGTGCTTATTGGCCACTTGTAAATCCTCTTTGGAGAAATGTCTGTTCAGACACTTTATCCATTTTTAATTGAGTTGTCTTTTTATTATTGAATTCTAAGAATTCTTTACATATTCTAGAAATAAGGTCTCTTATTAGATATATGAGTTCCAAATATTTTCTTCCATTCCATGGGTTTTCTTTTCACTTTCATGATAGTGTCCAGTGAAGCACAAAAGTTTTTAACTTTGATGAAGTCCAATTTATCTATTTTTTCTTTTGTTGCTTGCATTTTGGTGTCACATCTAAGACTGCATTGCCGTAGTCAAGGCCATATACATTCCCTAAAAGTTTTATAGTCTTCTTTTCCATTTAAGTCTTTGATCTATTTTAAGCTAATTATTTTTTTATGAAGTGAGAGATAGGAGTTCAATTTCATTCTTTTTAATGTGGACATCCGGTTTCCCTTACCCTTTGTTCAAAGGCTATTCTTTCCCCATTAAATTGTCTTGGCTTCCTTGTCCAAAGTCAATTAACCATAAATAAAGATTCACAATTTTATCCAATTTCTTTAAGTTTATTTTTTGGTAATATCTTCACCCAACGTGGGGTTCAAACTCACAACCCTGAGATCAAGAGTTGCGTGCTCTTCTCACTGAGCCACACAGGTGCCCCTATTCAATTTTGACAGGACCACATTGTCTTGATTACTGTAACTTTGCATAAGTTTTGAAGTTGGGAAGTGTAAATCCTCCAACTTTATCCTTTTTCATGATGATTTTGGCTGTCTTGTGCCCTTTGAATTTCCATATGAATTTTAGTACAAGCCTGTCACTTTTTGTAAAGGAGCCAGCTAGAATTTTGATAGAGATTGCAGTAATAGTGCCATCTTAGCCATATTAAGTCTTTTTGGTCCCACGAACATGGAATGTCTTTACATTTATTAGGTCTTCTTTAACTTCCTGCAATTATATTTTGTAGTTTTAAGGATGTAAGTTTTTCACTTCTTTTGTTAAATATTTTCTGAAGTATTTTATTCTTTTAGATGCTACTATAAATGGAATTGTTTTCATAATTTAATTTCTAGATTGTTCATTGCAACTATACTGAAATACAACTTATTTTTGTATATTGATCTTGCATGCTGTGAATGTGTTTCTTAGTTGTAATAGTTTTTTTAGTGGATTCTTTAGAATTTTATGAGTACGAGATCATGTCATGTGCAAACAGAGAGAGTTGTACTTCCTCTTTCCAATCTGGATGCCTTTTATTTCATTTTCTTGCCTACTTTCCCTGATTAGAATCTCCAGTACAATGTTGAATAGAGGTGGTAAGAGTGGATATTCTCATCTTATTCCTGATCATAGAGGGGAAGCATCTAGTCTTTCACCATTATTTATGTTGGTTGTGAACATCTTTTTCATAGATGCTCCCATCAGGTTGAGGAAATTCCCTTCTCTTCCTGGTTTTTGAGTGTTGTTGTTGTTGTTGTTTTTAATCACATGAAGGGAGGTTAAATTCTGTCAAATATTTTTTCTGCATTTATTGAGATAATCATATGGGGTCCTTTATCTTATTGAGATGGGTATTATATTAATTGGCTTTCAGATTTCAAAACACTTTTGCATTCTTGAGAAACGTTCCAGTGGATTATGGTGTACAATTCTTTTTATATGTTGTTGTATTCTGTTTCCCAGGATTTTGTTGAGGATTTTTGCATCTATATTCATGAGAGATAGTAGTGTGTAGTTTTCTTTACTTGTAATGTCTTTGTTTAGTTTCAGTATCAAGGTAATATTGTCCTCACAGAATGAATTGGGAAGTGTTTCTTTCTCTTCTATTTTTTCCATTTGCCCTTTAACCCACTCAATCTAGCAACTAGAGTATATCTTGGTAAGGCCATCAATGACCTCCATGTTGCCAAGTCTAGCGAACACTTAAGTTTCAGATCTTGTCACATCTAGCCCATCAGCAGCATTTGGCAAGTTGAGCTTCCTGTCTTGGCTGATGTACTCTCTTTTCTTGCCTTTACATGCCCGGCTATCTTCTACCTCTTTGGCTGCCTGTTCTCAGTCTCCTTTGCTGGTTCATTCTTCTCTGTTCAAATTAAATGTTGAGATCTTAAGACTTGGCCCCGAGTCCCCTTTCTTTCTATTCTACACATACACATATCTATCCCATTCCTATAAATCCCTTAACTACAACTCTCAAATATATAGAGATCTTTATGTCTAACTGCCTGGTCCACATCTCACATGATTGACTGATATATAACATGTTCCAGTCTGAATGCTTGATTTTCTTTTCCAAATCTGTATCTCCATTAACTTAGCTATGCATATCAGAAACCTGGGGTCTTAATTAACACCTCATTTTCTCCCTTATCCTTTATGTTTGTCCTTACCACCGAGTAGTCCACCTCCTGGTTAAAAATCTACATGTGATTTTTCAGGCCTGACCATAGGCTATCACAAGGCTTTACCTGGTAGACCTCATTATCAGACTTGGTTTACAGCCAGTGCACTGAAGTCTCATAAGGGAGTTTCAGTCAAAGACTCAGGCACATCATATTCTTCACATTCTTAGCTCTGGCTCCTTCATTTCTAAGCCTCTTTTTCTGAGGCCTTGGGATGACATCCTCTTCAGGTACCTGCACTGAGGTTGGGGGATGGAGGAGGGGGAACCTTGAAGACATTTTTATCCACTCTCAGTGCCCAGTCCTTTTCTACTCCTAACTTTTCCCCCTCCCCTTATCCTTGGCCCCAAAGTCCACAAAACTGAGGAGGCTTTTATTTAGGCCTCCCTTGATAGTCCCGTGCTGATCTTTGTGACCTTTGAACAGTGTGCCATTCCATAAGGAAAAATTGAACAAGTGGAGTTGGTGCTTCCCCCCATTTTAGGCTCTTGCTTATATCTCACAGTAAGTGATTGAAAGCTTAGCTTTTTCATTTTAGTCTTGTTGCTTTAATCAGCTACTCAGACACCTGACAGCTCAGCTTCTCTCCAGCTCAACTGTGTTGCTTAGAACCACATCTTATTTAGTCTAATTCCAGTTTGGATCTTCAATACACCCATTCTCCAACCCACTTTCTGCTACCTGACCCAAGTCATCACTATCCTTGATTCAACTATGCTGGGGCCTTATAAATGGTCTTTAGGATTTCCTTTTTGCTCCCCTTCAAGCCATTTGCCATAAAGGAGTTAGAGTGATCCTTAAAAAATTTTTAAAATCATTATCATATCACTGCTTAAGATCCCTCTATAGCTTCCATTTATAGTTAGAATTAGGTAAATCTTTACCTGTAGGACACCTTGAATTATCATGCTTCTGAATGAGTTGGCCTCTGCCAACCTTTCCAAGAGTAGCTTGCTCTTCTCTCCCTCCCTCATCGTCTTTCCTAGATAGCAGTAACCTCTTTCCCTCCTCAAAGCCTCAGACATTTGGAGAGTGGCATGCTGGGGGTGAAGGTGGGGAAGCAGTTACCTTGGGTAGGTGAGAGTATTTAATCATGGACATTGTTTAGATCTCTCAGTGCATGTGCATGGTGAGTCAAAAGTAGATTGACCTGTAGTTGGTTTTATTATTATTTTTTAATTCTATTCAAACAATATATTCCCTTTACCACCTGTACATCTAGTAGTGCTGACCATTCCCATAGTCTTCCCTTCCACTTGCCTCGTTGTACTCTGCTTTACCATGCACTTCTAGGTAGATACTTCATCCTCTCACTTTCCATCTTAATAACTATTATTCATTTCTTGGACTAGAGATTTAAACACAACTTAGAAAAAAGCCTTCCTTGACTTACAAATTTAAGTTAAATTTCTTGCTGATAACACTGGTTTTGGTTTTGTTTATAAATAGCACTTACCAAAAGTTATATATTAACTTAGGTATTATACTTGAATGTGAATTTCATTATGACAGGCACTATGACTTTTATCTTTCACTTTCATGATTATATTCCCAGCAAGTTTGGCACATAGTAGGTGTTCGATACAGATGTATGGGAATGAGTGAATGAAATGGAGATCAAGCATGCATTGTCAAAGAAGTCAAGGAGAGATAGTGGACTGAGTAATGAAAGTCAGATGAAGAAGTATAGATATTTCTTTTGAAAAGTCTGTCTATGGTGGGGTAAAAGGTATGGGTGTTTTCAAGAAGCAGGAGAAGTGGGGATGAAGGTGTTATATTATTTTTAAGGTTTATTTTAAGACTTGAGCAGGTTTCTCTTACACTGTTGGTGGGAATGCAAACAGGTTCAGCCACTCTGGACAACAGTATGGAGGTTCCTCAAAAAGTTAAAAATAGAACTACCCTATGATTCAGCAATCGCACTACTAGGTATTTATCCAAGGGATACAAAAATACTGATTCAAAGATGCTCATGCACCACAATATTTATAGCAACACTATCAACAATAAACAAATTATGGATGTCCATCGATTGTTCAATGAGTAAAGATGTGATATATATATATATATATATATACATATATACACAATATATATATGTATATATATATAATGGAATATTACTAATCCATCAAAAAGAATAAAATCTTGCCTTTTGCAAAGATATAGATGGAGCTAGAATGTATTATGCTAAGCAAAATAAGGTAGCCAAAGACAAATACCACATGATTTCACTCGTTTGGAATTTAAGAAACAAAACAGATGAACATAGGGGAAGGGAAAAAAGAGAGAGGGAATCAAACCATAAGAGACTCTTAACTACAGAGAACAAATTGAGAATTGGTGGAGGGAGGTGCATGGGGGATAGGCTAAATGGGTGATAAGTTTTAAGGAAGGCACTTGTGATGAGCAGTGTGTGTTATACAGAAGTGGTGAATCACTAAATTGTACACCTGAAACCAATTTTACCATATGATAACTAACTAGAATTTAAATAAAAACATACAACTAAACAAAAAGACTAAGCAGGTTTAACTGCTAACGGAGAAGGATCCAGTAGAGCGGTGGGCATTGAAATCATCTAGAAGACTTGTTAAAACAGATTGCAGGACTGCACTTCTAGAATTTCTGATATAGTCATTTGGGGGTGTTGCTGATAATTTGCATTTCTAACAAGCTTTCAGGGAATGCTGATGCTGCTGGAATGGGGATCACACTTTGAGAAACACTGAGAAACAGGTTGGAGAAAGTTGAATGGGAAGCTCTGGAGTCCAAGCAGGAATATCTGTCCTAGGGAGAAGGAGGAACACTATCGTGTAGGATGCAAGAAAAAGATGAACGCAGACCTATGTAGGCTTAAAGGTTAGGGAACAGAAATTGTCAAAACTTCTCCTCTGATGGATCCTGTTTTCATTATAAGTAAGAACTGATGAGAACTAATGAGAATCAGGAAGGAGAATGAGGGGTAGGGTAAGAAGAAGAGGAAGTTAAGGAGGTTGGTATGGTCCTTATAACGAGCAAGAGAGCATCATGACAAGAGAAATAACAGCATTGCAACCAGTGTTGGAGACGTCGGTGAGGTTCACAGTCATACATCTATGTTGATACCAATCTGCTCCGTTACACCATTGAAGTTACTGATAAAAGAAATCGTATCAGCTGAATAAGGTTCAAGGACAATCAGACAATTCCAGCGGTTTATATCTTAAAATCTCTAACTAAACATGACTGTCCAGCTGTGTAAGTAAGACACACAGTTTAGAGGGACTAGCTAGGCAACTAGAGTTGCCTCTAAACAAATCCAGAGAAATTCCTATATATCTCCTTGTTCCTGAAGCTCTAAAGTGACAGGTGCTTTATTTTACCCCTCACTGCCAGTGTGTTATATTTGTAGTAGTACTAAACTTAAGTTTTGCTCACTTATAATCAACTTTTTTTAAAAGGAAGCATCATTTTATAGTGAGATACTAAAAATCTCCATTAAGAAAGATGAGATACAGAGGTACAAATCCTTACCTTATTCCACTCACTCCTTTCTGTCCTATCCACTTGTTGCTACCATGGAAAAGCTATCAGCTTGCTCAGATTTCAGGCTCTGACACATCATTTTGAGTTGTGTTGCTCACTAGGAACCAAAACCAAACAAGAAAGCAAGAAAACTGGAACCATAAGTCAGCACTGTACAAATAGTGCTGGTTGTGGTAAAGGTCAGGAGAATTGGAATCTAGCAGGCTGACAAGCAGAAGAAGCTTCTGAACTACAGGAAGACTGGGGGGGGGGGGTGAAAAGCCCCAAACACCACTATACCCAGGCTTCCACCTGGGAAACCATAATTGAATACAAGAGACAGAGGATGGTAACAGGGTTCTTCACAGAACCTCAGAGAGAATACTGTGGTTTAAAAAAGAAGTCCCTACAAATACCCACCATTTTCTTTGATGTGGATGGAACTGGAGGGTATTATGCTGAGTGAAATAAATCAATCGGAGAAACACAATTATCATATGGTTTCACTCATATGTGGAATATAAAAAATAGTGAAAGGGACTATAAATGAAAGGAGATAAAGTGAGTGGGGAAAAATTGGAGAGGAAGACAAACCATGAGAGACTCCTAACTTTGGGAAACGAACAAAGGGTAGCAGAAGGGGAGGTGGGCAGGGGGCTGGGGTGACTGGGTGACGGGCACTGAGTGGGGCGCGCTTGATGGGATGAGCACTGGGTGTTATACTATATGTTGGCAAATTGAATTTAAATTTAAAAAAATGTCCCTAGGATTAGGGCCATGTGAAATACATGTTAATGTTATTGATATTGGTTTATTTTTATTTTTTTATTTTTAGAGGTTTTATTTACTTGAGAGAAAGAGAGAGTGCACACATGCACACATGAGTAGTGGGGAGGGGATAAACAGACTCCCTGCTGAGCAGGGAGCGGACTGGGGCTCAATCCTAGGACCCTGAGATCATGACCTGAGTAGATGCTTAACTAAATGAGCCACCCAGACGCCCCTATTTATTTATTTGAGAGAGAGAGAGAGAGAGAGAGAGAAGGAGAGCACAAGTGCAAGAGTAGGGGAGGGACAGAGACAGAGCAGAAGTGAGGGAGGGAGGGAGGGGCAGAGTGAGAGGGAGAGAGAGAGAATCCCAAGAAGCCTCTGTGCTGAGCATGGAGCCCAACATGGGCATACTCCCATGACCCCAAGACCATGACCTGAGCCTAAATCAAGAGTCCCATGCTCAACCGACTGAACCTCAGTGCCCCTACTTATTTTAAATAATAACATGTGTGACAGCTGGAAATGGAAAGGGAAGACAATGTAAATAATATGGCATCTGATTCAAGAATCTAAGGAGCATAGGGATTACAAACACAGACACCTACATACAGGAATTCGGATTCAGACAGAGAAGGCTAATGACTAAACAGTTATTAAACAATGAAAGACTTTCACGCTGGCTGATGAATAGCTGCCATCCTGAGCTTCTTGAGTGCCCCTTGCTGTCTCAGTCTCTCTCTCTTTTTAAAAAGATTTTATTTATTTGAGAGAGAGAGAGAGGGAGAGAGAGAGCACGCACAAATGGGAGGGAGAGACAGAGGGAGAGGGAGAAGCAGACCCATTGCTGAGCAGAGAGCCTAACTGAGGCTCCTGCGATCATGACCTGACCTGAAGGTAGATGCTTAACCAACTGAGCCATCCAGCTGCTCCGGCCCCAGTCTCTCCTACATTTCTTCCTTCATCACATCTCCTCACACTCCCAAAGCTGAGGGGTTAAAACTAGCACTGAGCCTTCAGGATTCTTTTTTTTTTTTTTTTTTTTTTCTGCCTTCAGGATTCTTAATCTCTATGTTAAAGTCTCCACTTGGACTGGTCAATAGTCCCTATCATACTAGTTGTTAAGTGTCTTAATATCACTGCTGTATATAGATGTATGTTGCACAGAATTATCTGCATACTGTGAATTGTCTGATGAAGAATTATCTGCAACAGGATCATTTGGGTTACTTGTCAAAAATGCAGATGCTTGGGTCCCACACAATGGACCCACTGCATCTCTGAGAGAAGAGCCAGGATATGTATTTGTAACTATTTTCCAGATGATTCTAGAATATCATATCAAATATAATCTGTATTTTCTAGCATCGAGCAAATCTGTCTGTATTACATCTAGAGGCCAAGTTCTTTGAAGGGAGGGTCCTAATCCTAACACTCTTGGTATTCACCACTATACTAGCTCAGTATAATGATCTACGAGCTTTGATAATGATACACATTGATGGTGATGGCAATGGCTAATCTTGGTGAGTGCTTACGATGTACTAAAAGTACATGTGCCTTAGAGGCATCATCAAATGGGATCTCAGTAATCCAAAAAGGTACTATTATTATCTCCATTTTATGGCAAAGAAACTGAGACTCAAGATCTCATTGTTGAAGGGAAACAGACTCTAATCTTGGTCTGTCTGACTTCAAAGCCTGTATTCTCTCTGATTTGCTTAAGTCATCCTAGTTCTTAGATTAGAGAACAATTCTAAAGATAACCTATAAACCACATTCTTTGAAATTCATCTCTTCAATTTGCTTTTGTTTCAAACTTATTTGTATCATTTTGTCATATATGTGGAGTGGAAGTAGGCAAGAAAGAGGAGATAGTAGAAGCTATATTCTCGGACTTTCCGGGGCCAAGGTTAAGGACATTGAATACAGAAAGTAGAAGATATAGTGGTGCTTGGGTGGCCAGTTAAGCATTTGATTCTTGATTTCAGCTCAGATCATGATCTCAGAGTTGTGAGATTGAGCCTTGTGCTGGGCTCCACTTTGAGCATGGAACTTGCTTAAGATTCTCTCTTTCCCTCTATCCCTCTCCCTCCTCTCTCTCTAAAAAAAGTAGAAGATATATATATATATATATATATATATATATATAATCAATATTTTTCAATATTTAACAGCTATTGGAAAGTTTTTAGCTAAATAAAAATAAAGTCTAACTGAAAAAAGTTAGAAGATTGCAGCTGTCAGATTTTGAGGTTATAGCTAGAAATTGAGCAATAAGAAAAGGGAATCAAGATGAGAACTCACTGTTGAGAAATAATGAGGGCAACTGTAATTTGAGAAAGGTCATCAGCGGACCAGGTGATGCCTAGACTTGACAATGGGCAAGACAAGCAGTCTGGACATAGAGAAATTAAGGCAGCTTATAGGAGGGGGTGGATCGAAAGTTGGAATAAAGAATGAGTTTTATATGCATTCAGGTTTGTTTTGACGTATTTTGCCCGGAAGCTGGGATTAATGAGCACACAGAGTGTTATAATTTCATTCTGGTTAAAGCATACTTATGCACTGAGCTTAATGAAGAATGGCTAATTAACATCTTTTGAACATAAGAGGGAAAAAAGAATATACATCAGAATTGTCTTTTCAAGGCAAAACAAACACAAAATCAAAATCTGGATAAACAGAATCAGGGGACTTATTCAGACTTCAATATGTCAATCCTGGTGCTTTTCTTTAGATACAGATAACTTTCTAATCATGCTTGATTCATTCATGACATATGGGGAAAGCTAGAGCTTATTCTTACTGGGATCTGGGCAAAATCCCCACTTCTCATCTCTTTCATAGCGGCTTGTCGTGGCACACCACAGTAAGTCGTCTTCCCGCCCTTCCTGGGTGCATTCATGATGCCACTGTCGGTTATACTGGAAAGGAAACATGCACGGCATCCCATGGGCATTCCCTTTGATTGTGTACATATCTAGAAGAAAAAAATCAAAGTTAAATAAGAATTATGTCAGCTTTATCTTTGAAAGCTATCATATAGAGAATGCATTTCTTATTGACTGAAAATCTACGATGGCGAAGGCCCTTGCTATACCACAGAGAACCCTCAGGACCTCACTGTCTAGAGTGTGTAGCAGTACAAGGGAAAGTGCTGGCTTCAGAGCACGGGCTGGTAAGTGGCTTGTTTAGATATTTTCTTACCTTTTTTTTACAGTGGTGCCCTGCCACAGTAGCACATGGGTTTGTCAGTGGATGGGAAGGAAAATTAAATGAAGATCGACTTTAAAATACTTTCTGGCCCCCAAATATATCAGGGATCAGCATCTGAACCTCAAGAGTTTTATCAGAATTTATTTTTTAATCGGAATTTATGAATTCATTCATTCAACAGATATTTATTGAGCACTGAATGCGCCCAGCATTGGGGATGTACTGGAGAGCAAACCTGCAAACGTTCCCTTTCATATGGAGCTTCTGTTCCAGTGGGGAGAGACAAAGAGAAAGCAAATATATAAGTAAATGTATAATTCTGGGTAGTGATAAGTGCCACGAAGAAAAACTTAAGTGCCACGAAGAAAAACAAAGCAGGACGGGAAGATAGAACAGCTCTGTGTGTGTTTGAAGGATGGAGGGGCACCATTTTGGAGAGGGTTGCAACGAAGGCATCTCTGAATGAGAACTGGGTGAAGTGAAGGAGCAAGTCTTTGCAAAAGAGTTGTTCTGGTAGGAGGAACAGCAAATGTAAAGGGCCTGTGACAAGAGCCTGCATGGGGTGAATGGGGAAGAGCAAGGAGGTGCAAAAGGAAGTGGCATTGGGGAAATGCTGGCGCATCAGCTCACAGAGGGCCAGCTCTGCCACATTGTGGATTTGGGCCTTGCCCATGAGGGTGGTGAGAAGTCACTAGTGAGTTTTGAATGAGAAAATGACATGATCAGATTTCCATTTTTAAAGACTAACTCAGGGTGCAGTGTGGCAAACCGAACCTACACAGGAGAAGGGAAAATGGGATGACTAGCTAGGAGGCCTCTACAAGAGTCTAGGGGAGAGGAGTGTGAGGGGGTGTCCTGTCAGCTGCTTTCTCAGAGTATTGCAATAATTGGGCATCCTTGGCCTTAATCATGACTCAACGGGGGCTTTCCATGGTGAGGGGGCTCAGGGCCATCCTCCATTAAGTCAACAGGTCCTGGAGCAGACGGGCTGGCTGTGGAGGTTCCCACTCCTTCACCACAGTTGGCAGGGGCTAGACTGAGCACACGCCACATTGCCAGGCCTGGAGGTTTGGGCTGTTTAGGAAATACAGATATTTCAGGGCACATCATCTTATTTCAATACCCTGACTTCTACTCAGTGCGTAAGAATGTGAGTATATGGCTAAAAAATGAATATAAAGCAAAATATTAAGTTCTTCCTTAGAACCATAGACTATTCAGAGTGCTGGCTTGCAGCACTTGCTTATTGTGAGTCCTTGCAAATGGCTTGCTCTTGGCTCTGTCAAGAATTTTACGCCAGTAAAATTCATTTACTGTAGGTACAGAAGAAAGTCTTGCTTTGAATCTTAAGAGTGTCTTGCTCTGTTTCCTAGGACTGGTATAAAGTCCTTAGAAGGGTATGCTCTTGTTAAGGCATAATTCTACAGAGCACCATGAGGTCAGGGGCCACATCTGTCTCATTGGCTTGTGTAAATTAAGTGTCTAGCACTGTACCCAAGAAACAATCAGTGCTCAATAAATATGTGAAGGTTGCATAGATGAATGAATGAAGAGAGCTACAGAGCAAAAATCTAAGAAACAGGTTTGAGGTTTCAGAATTTATGCCATTTTCTTTGTCCTTTTATTTCCTGCTCAAAATGCCAAATATTAAGGAATTATGGAGAAATAAAGCCCTTACTCCTGAAATCATGGTTTCCCATCCCTTGATACATGTCAATTGCTCCTGACAGTAGTCTGTGGTTTATCGTTAAATGCCTTGGGCAGCCCTGGTGGCTCAGCGGTTTAGCACCACCTTCAGCCCAGGGTGTGATCCTGGAGACCTGGGATCGAGTCCCGCATGGGGCTCCCTGCATGGAGCCTGCTTCTCCCTCTGCCTGCATCTTTGAACCTCTCTCTCTCTCTTCTCTGTCTCTCTTTTATAAATAAATAAATAAATAAATAAATAAATAAATAAATAAATAAATAAATACCTTGCCATGAATGACATGGATGCGAGTGAGGAGGCTCTGAGGTGCTCTGTAGTCATGCTCATACATGGGGCTGAGTTTCTACAATAAGGGAAATGGTGGCAGGAGAGGTTCTTCTGTTCACCCTGACCAGTCTTTACTTCAAAGACCTTTTCTTCCCACCTTTATTTTCTTTTTCTCTCCTATCCTTCTAGTCTTTCTTCTCTTTTCCATTGATTCCCAGTTATTTAAGTGTTTTCACCCCTAATACCTTTAAATTCTGAGTTTTGCTTCTTTAGCAGAATTTAGAAAGTTCATTCTAAGACTCCAATAATCCTTTAATAAGAGTCATGTAAGCAACTAAAATGTATTTAGCAGAAGTCCCTTGAGGCTCTAGGTGCTGTCATATAATATAATTTACAAATCTTTACTTTAGGGGTAAACATTCTAAATATATCATTTCATAAATACTTTTACTTAAATTATTTTTTACCTTTGTGCAGATATTCACAAATGCTTCCACCATCTGACAAATAGGAAATCCACTTATGAAGATATTTCCATGAGGCCACAAGCATATTGTTGTCATTCACCTGGACTGTGTACTGGAGAGGGCCTATGATCATGTTCTTGTTACAGTGCCATCTCAAGGAAACGTGAGTGGAATCACACTCATATATGCTTAATGGCTGCTCTGGATTAGATAAATTCAGGCCCAGGCAACCACTGCCTCCTATGTTAAAGAGGTGGTGGTTTGAAACCCATTTCCAAAGCATGTGCTTGTTTGGTGGCTTGCAGTTCTCCAGGGTCAGTACAGATTTGCCTGCTTGAATGCATTTCTTGAGGCTCTCACTCTGGATAAGGAACATTCCTTTATCTGAAACAACAAAATAGAAAACGTGGCATGGAACTTTCATATATCATTAACTAGTGTCATGAGGATCCCAGTGTGCATGCCCATGCTGCCATGTGCTATAATTTATGGTCATTTTGAACGGATCTGTTGATAGTTGATAGATGTATCCACCAGAAGGACTTTATTTGCACAAACGAGAGATTTCTTGGGAAACATAAATGGACTTGTTGGAACTAATGGGAAAGTGACCTAAGACATCCATGGTCATATTGTAGCAAAGGCTGCCTGTGACTCCACAGGGGAGTGGTATTATGGTGAAGGAGCTCACCACAACTGGAGAGAGAACAGGGATTGGTAATAACACCAAGGGCTAAAGGAGAGGGACATTGTGTGCCCAGAAGTTTGGTGACACTTTGATTTTCTTCAAGCAAGTGCCTGAATATTAGAAACATACCAGCTGAATCGAAAAGTCACTTAAATAAAAAGTTCTACCATCAAATTCCTATAGAAAAACAAAAGGGGATATAAGTAAAGTGCTGTTTTGTGTCTTGATACAAGATGCAATGCTGGTGGGGGAAAAAAACTTCTCCATATTCATTCTCTTTGCTGGGTCCATGTGGAATAAAAACATGAGGACATTTGCTGTGGGGATGGCCTCTTCACAAGAGCAGCCTCGTTGGGTTGGACTAGCAGTAGATGAATGCCCAAGACGCTGGTTCAGGCCTGGCACCATTTGTAGATACATGAAAAGTGGTAGAGTGCTATGGCAGTGGCAAAAACCACACAGGCCACAGGAAGATATTGAGAAAGTAGCTTTTGTGACATACCTCTGAGCCTCTAACCCCCTGGAGCCAGAAGAAGAGATCTGAGTGAATTCCCTGTGGAAAAGCTGGTGGGGCTCAGCCAAGGAATGGTGTTAGCTACGTGCCCACTATCTGACTATACCTAGAGTCACTGGTCTGGAAAACATCTGCTATGTGGTTATGAACTTGTCCTCTCACAGGTTTTTCAAAGGTAGAAATCATCTAATTTTTTCAGTCTAAGCACAGAATGTACTGAGGACATTATAGAAGTTCAATAAATACTTAATGTTGATTAAATGTGCTGACAGCTACACAGGCCTGCCTGTATAGGCTCGGAGGCCTAGGGTTCCTGGGTTACTCAGCTCAGAATGTCGGTCAGGTCCAAGAGCTCTTTTGTTTTTTCATTAAGTAGGCTCTCTTATATTTTACCTCCTGTCCATTCTTTTGAAAGCTGAAGGGACATTATCAGCTTTCCTTAAAATGCCTGTGGTTTGGGGCAAGTTGTGTTGTGTGGCCAGGGCATAGAAGTAACAGGCAGAGGCCTTCTAGAGATTTGGAACAGTGCAGAACTAGCCACCTTGTGCGTCAGTGCATGGGGACAATGCTTCATTTTGGTAAAAGTTCTTTGTTTTTTTCAAAGTTAATCAGGCCAAGAACTGATTTACAGTAACCAAAATCACTTAAGACATTGTTAAAAAAAAAGATTGTCAATGTATTAATAAAAGCTATACCTCGTTTAATAATTGATAACCTTATTTATAACCATACATTTGAGGAGTTGAATTAGTTGTCAGAAAATTGCTTTGATCATCATATATCAGAGCAAAAGAGAAGCGAGTGTGTGTTTGGGCGGGGGAAGAGAATGAATGGTTTTAGGGAGATTTCATTTAGATCAGGAAATTTGTTTTCCTAATGAAGACCATGTCTATATGGTTATTAGTAATACTCATTCAAGATCAAATCTACCCCTTGCCAGTGCTGTGTGGACTCTGATAATTAACCTTCTCTCCAACTCTCCTTTTCACCTTTTCATGCTTGGGTAGAACGTTAACCTTAATTTCTGTTGTAACCTACTAATTACTTTCTAGCTAACCCAGAGTTTCATTAATTTTTCACTAAAGGATAATTATTTTACTATAAATGTTCTGTAATTTAGCTTCTATCTCATATACATGTTCAAATATCTCCACCTATTTACTGGCTGGATCTCAGCCCTCTGGGCCTCAGTTTATACACTAAGATGGGTGGACAGACTAGTAGTTGACATCTCTCAAACAGGCAGACTAGTCTGGAACTTTGAGAAATTTTTTTAATCTCAATGAGCCTTGCCTTTCCCTTTTGAAATGGGAGCATGTGTGATACTGACCTCACAGGGATAGCAAGAGTATTGCGTTAAATAACCCATGCAAAGCACATCACCCACCACTTTGGCATAGGAAGACTTCGGCAAATTGATGTTGTTATTATTGTTACTATTATCCTTTTGGCTTCCCAATTCTCGGTCTGCAGAGGCAACTGTAGATCCGATGGAGCACCTGGAGAGTGCTAACTTGAGCGTCCCCAAAGACTCCAGTCATTTTCAGAAAAATTCATCCTTACTTTAGCTTTTGTAGCACACAGTGTGTATAGGCTTTTTAGTTTTAGATAATCCTGAGATCACCTTTTATGGAGTAAAAATACTCTTCGAAAGCCAAAAAACAAATTTCTTGTCTTGTTTGTTCAAATATATATGCAATCATGAATTAAGAGTCTTCATCTGTTCCTCTTTCATGCTCATCTATCTGTAAAGTCTATTCTGCAGCTCTCTTATGAGAAAGAGAAAAATACATGGTGTTGACAAAAGGTGCATGGATGAGTGAATGGATGGTCTATAAATCAACATGGAAATTATATATCACTAAAATTTTGGGTAGATAAGTAATGTTTTTAAGTGTTCAAATTATTAAGTGTTATGAGAAAAGGAGTGTCAGAATCAGAACTTCTAGTTACACCAGTGATCATAAAAATACCTTCCTGAAGCAGAAGATATTAGACAAACTTAATCCCATGCTGCTCACTTTTGGAGTGTTATTATGTTTTCATGCCCAGCTGCCTTTAGAATGTAGCTTTGGAAAAGTTCCTCGGAATGTATCATAAACAAGTAGCTGTGGCTTAACAATAACAATAAATATGCCATCTCCAAAAGAATACTATGCCATACGAAGCTAAAAAATGGCCCAATCCCATTTTCCCATTAAACTATAATAGAATCTGGTCCTGGCACCATTAATCTCTATAAATTCACTGAAGAGAAAACAATTGCTTTCAAATAGACTATGAGGAGACCCAATATAGGTATCAATATTCTGATTATTATTATATGCATATATGGGTTGTCTGTAACAAAAACATAATGTGAAGAAAAGCCACCAATCCTTAGTGTCTATAGTCAGGTTTTAGAAAGGATGAAAATCAAATGTGGGAGGAAGCAAGATTGATTATATATGTCAAGGACATCAGTTCTGCTTGAACACTGATTAAGTGATTAATGAAGTACTGCCAGAATTACTAAATCTCTTTGCAGTAAAATGTTATTATACTTCCCTTCATAATTATAAGTTTAAGAGGAGAAAAGGATTGATTTACTAGAAGTAACTTATAAACTAATTTTTATCCTTTTTTTGGAGAGGGAATAAAATAGAAGATCGTGGTTCTACTTTCTACTTCTGGGTTCTTTTGGGGAGGAGATCATTTTAGATCCACTCTTTGGCCCCACAGGATAACATGCACTTTTCTAAGAAATGGGAGGAGAATTCTTCCTTGATTAAATGTAGGACTTCAGTCAAAGGTAATCCTTTCATGACTGCATGTAGAATATTACTTTATTTCACAAGTATTTGTTGGGTGCTAGCCACGTGGTAGGCACTGTGTAGGATACCAGAGATAGAAAGAGGCATTATTTGGGGCAGCTGGGTGGCTCAGTGGCTTAGCGTCTGCCTTTGACTCAGGTCATGATCCCGGGGTCCTGGGATTGAGTCCCACATCAGGCTCACTATGGGGAGCCTCCTTCTCCCTCTGCTTATATCTCTGCCTCTGTCTCTGTGTCTCTCATGGATAAATAAATAAAACCTCTCTCTCTCTCTCTCTCTCGAGAGAGAGAGATTATTTTCCTAAATATCTGTCCCTTAAAAGTATATCTATTTCTTCTGAAATCATGAGAATCTGGTTAATAAAAAAGAAGGAAGTTCCATCAGTTCCAAAGAAAACATTACAGCTACATTAGAGTATCCCTTAAAGGCAAGTGATGAAAAACAAAAGAAAATAGCCCAGAAGTTGAAACACTTGACTGGATCCTCAACTAGTGTCCTATATGAGATAGACATAGGTCCTTAGTGTCATCGGATCATTCTGAGTGGGGAGAGTGTTGGTGTATGCATGCACTTGTCCACTTTCCAGGGAGGGGACAGAGAACAACGCTGTAAGGAATGAGGTCATTTGGAGGAGACTAACTCTAACCATAAACCTGAACCATAAACTTTAGAACTGGTGGGACTTTAAAGGTTATTTAATTGAGTCATTCTTTTACATTTTTTCCCAAATCCATTTTGTCTTTGAAGTTTAATAGCCACATGTTCAGTGAGGACCATAAAGGTCTTAGTCTAGCTTTATTTACACATGTTAATTTATAACCTATAAAGGAGAAAACAAACTGCTGCAAATTCTTGCCAAACAATTTGAAGTAGGAGAGTTAAAATTTGAAATGATTTTTCAGTCCCTAGTATGGTATGTGTTAGGAACCCTGCAGAAAGGAGGATATGTATGTCATAGTGTTTGCCCTTAAGGAATTGATGCTATCCCTGAGAGCACATCATGAAATGTACAGAAAGAATTATACCTTAATGCTGAAGTATATTTTGGTGTCAGAGGTATAAACAAACACAATGAGGAAGAAGCCGGATCTAGAAGGAGTGATTTGGCCTATCAGAGATATCTCTTGCTTTCTTTCAATCTCTCTCTCTCTCTCTCTCTCTCTCTCTCACACACACACACACACACACACACACACACACATTTTCGTTCAACAGTCCTTTATTAGGGACCTAACATTTGTCACACGTGGAGGTACTTTGGTGAAACTAGCCAAGCAAGATGCCTGTTTTCACTGCAGAGAGAGAGAGAGAGAGAGAGAGAGAGAGAGTTCAGAGTAGTGGAGGAAGTCTATAGTTGCACAGCCAGGGAGTTGGGCAAGGCCGGATTCTGGAGCAAAATCACCAAAGCTCAGAAGTGACAAAAACAATCAGCTTCAGGGTGATGAGAGCCTACCTATAAAAAAGACTTTGGTGGCTGTAGAATGAATACAAAGTTAGAGGTGGTTTGGGGTCATTTTATGAAGAAGTTGAATTTTATTCACAGATATGTCTATTAGTCTTCGGATGAGAGAGAGCTTTAGGAATGAGAGAAGGCATGACTGAGGCTGTGGTGTAGAAGATGAATCAGCATGCTGAACAAAAGCATTTATTGAGCACTGACTGTGTGCCCCGCATTGTTTTAGGTGCTCAGAATATAGGCGTGAGACAAACATCCAAGTTCGAGGCCTGCAGTTCTTCTTTCGGTGGGATGAGATGGTCCACCAGTGGAACTGGAGCACAGTGTGGGGACTATTGCTGTGATCCAGCCAGGGGACAGAAGCTGTCAGTTCAGCTGGTTGTGGTGGGAAAGGAAAGGAGGAGGGAAGAAGGGTGAGACTCCAGTCACTAGGAGAGAATTCAAAGGAGGAAGAAATGACAAGATTTGGTGATTGATGGAATGTGAGGATTCTGGAAAAGGCAGCGGCAATGATCTGTTTTCTGGTTTCAGCTGTGCAGTTGGCTGGTAAATGCCTGCCAATTCCTGTGATACCACGAGGTTGGCATCTAAAGCCTGGGGGCTACTATTACCATCTGATCTGTCTGTCTGAACAGTGCTGGCTGGTGGGAAGTACCTGTAGGACATTTCTCTTGAGGCCCCCACCACTTCGCTTTTGACACCCCTTCTGATCACCTCCACCTATATTGTGAGCACCTAAAACAATGTGGGGCCCACAGTCAGTGCTCCACCTGTCTTCCTGTCTTGTGGTGCCTCCTTCTGCTTTAGACAGCTCTTCTCTTAGAAATGGCTGAAGGTTTGAAGTGGTAAGTGAATAAGGTTTGAAGCTTTAAGACTTCGTTGGGGTTTCTGTACTTTTCACACAAAAACACTTGAAACAAACAATAAAACAACAGTTCCTAAAGAAATGCTCTTTTGATGGTGGGACTTTAGGCAAGCAAAGGGCTTTCTGCTATTCAATAAATTCCATCATGAGGGGGCTCTAATCCAGGCTCTGTGCTCCTCCTCGTTAAAGGGAAGTAGAAGGAAAAGTTCACATACACGGTTCACATCAAGTGCACTGCTTAAGACAAGCTATTAGGAAACTACAGCTTGCCAGATGCAACCCAGTTTCAATCTCCCACCCCATTTCCCTGGGGTTAAAGCTCTTCTGTTCTATCCACCCACACAGCTGGTGCTCAGGCACTCTCTGCCTGTAGTATCTCTTGAGTCTGTTCAGATCCTTTCTGTTCTGACAGGTGCAGTAGTCCCTCCCCCACCCTTATCTGCCATCTTGCTTTCGGCTGTTTCAGTTTACCTGAGGTCAACCACCGTGAAGGCAGCAGATGAACCTCCTTCTGATGTGTCATCAGGTCACATGTGGCCTAATACCATGTTAGAATATCTATGGCCCTCATCTCATGACATAGATATTTTATTATCTCACATCATCACAAGAAGGGTGAGTATAGTACAATGAGTTATTTAGAGAGACACCACATTCACATAGTTTTTATTACAATATATTATAATTGTTTTATTATTTGTTACTCTGGTTAATGTCTTACTGTATCTAAATGATAAATTCAACTTTATCATAAGTATGTATGTATAGGAAAAGCCATAGTCTACATAGGGTTTGGTACCATCTGCGACTTCAGACATCCACTCGGGGTCTGAGAATGTATCCCCTGCGAAAAGAGGGGACTACTCTATTTCAGTTTGGACAAGGAAAGGGTCCAGAAGGTAGTGGGGAGGGCATTTCTCCCCTGTAACCAATCTGAAAGGTGAGCAGCATCCCTCTAGGGATGTATTGGCCTTTTCCAGCTACACAAATTTGGATTTGTCCTGTCCAGTGAACAATGGGTTCAGATCTGATTGTGTTCCTTACTTAGATTACTCTGTAGCAGGAAAGGATGTTGTAAGCCACTGAATCGAGTTCTGTTCATGGCTGAATGGTGCAGAAAATCTGGATTCTTAATACGACTTTCCAAACCAATAAGCAAGGAATTTCTGATGCTTGCAGCATGTGCATTGTACTTGAAAGAACAGTCCCACAGAACAGTGGAAAAGTGTGCCTGCCCCTCCTGGCTCTCTGCATGCATGTTTGCATTTTATCCAAAATCATCTGAGACTTGGTGTTCGTCTCTTAATCTGACAGCACCTACCAAGGCCTGTGGCTACCTCTCATCTGAGACTTGGTGTTCGTCTCTTAATCTGACAGCACCTACCAAGGCCTGTGGCTACCTCTCAATTGTCTTCTATTAATCAACTAAAAGGTAAAGTACATTTTAAAATATCTCCTTATCCCATCCAGAACTTCCATCTCTTTATCTGCCCTAGCACTGTCCTTGATTTTGCGCATTGTTTATTCTCCTGCAGCTTCTGAACCTGGATAATCACCACCTCCACAGGCCCATGGGATCCTTCTCAATAAATCTTTTTACGTGTCCTCTCCCACTTTCTCTCTAATCTTCCCAAATCGCCACTCCCAGTTCCATGGGGCACACAATACTCTTTCTCACATGCCGGGAAACATGAAACCCAGCTAATCAGCTGTACTGGCTCCCGTTTTGTGGGGATTCAAATTACCTGTTCCCAACCCCTGTGTGAAGTGGGTTAACCATTTAGACTGTCCTTGCCACCCCCACTCCCTGCTTACTCGGATTCCCTCCCATCCCTTCCTCTCTGCCATTCTCATCTAGCAGTAGCTGACCCTTGCAGAAAATCTCATCTCTTCTGCAGTTCTTTCCTGGATCTCTGTATCTTACCAATGAATTTTAAAACTGAGTTGAAAACCTTTGTCTTCCTTTTAGCTTTTCGCCTATCCCTCCATCATTTTGTCTTTAGCTTGAAAGTACCTAACAGACGTTGCTGGTATAAAACTCATTATTCACAGAAGTTCTGTTACCCTATAGACTGGGTTGAAAATGTACCATCTCAGTCACCAGGAAGCCTCGCTACAGAGAGCAAGTTACAGCAGGACACAATGAGACAGAACATAAACTTCCCTCACAAATGCCTGCATGTTGAAGCCCTGAGGATATAATTCAAAGACTGGGTCACCAAAACAAACAGAAACAGAAAACAACTCCACCGACAACCACAACAATCTTGGAAATGATGTGACATTATTGAACACAAATGTGTTGACGCTGAGCTCATCCATCTTAGGTGCTTTAAGAATATACTCATTTAAGAAAAATACACATTTACTTAACTGGGAGATAGGGAATAACACAAAAACAAATCAACTTTTAATGGCAGATATAGTGTTAGTCCCTGGACTAGTTTGCTAGGGCTGCAATAACAAAGTCCCACAGACTGAGTGACTTAACAGAAATTTACCGTCCCACGAATCTGAAGGCTAGAAGTAAAAAATCAAGGTGTCAGCAGGATTGGCCCCTTCTGAGCCTGTGAGAAAAGAATCTGTTCCAGGCTCCCTCCTTGGCTTGGCGACGAATGGCTTCCCCCTGGGCGTCTTCATGTTATCTACTCTCTATGCATATCTCTGTGTCCCAATTTCCCCTACTTATAAGGACACCAGTCATCTGATATTAGGGTCCACCCTAATCACCTCATTTTGATTTGACTACCTCCATATAGGTCCTATCTCCATATAAGGTCTCAGTCCCCCAGTCCCTATGGGGGTTAGGAATTCAACATACCAATTTTGAGGGGGTTACAATTCAAACCATATTAGTCCCCATGCTTCTGGTTCAGTCTGGCCACCTACTCTGCAGGGCCCAGAGTAAAATAAAAATGTGGGGCTCTACCTGGGGCAGGGAAGTGAAGGCAATTTCCACTTCCCGTGAGCCCACAAGGGATTGCAACCTCTGTGTCAGAAAGTACTGGACTCACACTCAGTACCTGGACTGGGGATAGGTACAGGATCCCCACTCAGTCCTCACCAAACACGCCTGGTACCGTCAGCCCAGGGTGGGTAGCCGCTGCCCTGTTCTTCCCTGAGATGCCACTGGGCATCCGCTGGCAGACCCTGGGCCTCCTGTCCCCTAACCAGAACACAACCTGGTTGGCACAGTGGATGGAGAGTAGGAATGGGGAGGCAGCAACTTAGAACCCATCCAGGGGATCTGGTTAGGGATGGGTGGGTGACAAAAGTGGGACTGAACTTGAGCTGAAGCTTCTAGCTTCTGGTTCATGTTTTATTGTTCCATGAGACTTCATGCCCAGAGCACAAATTTAGAGATTAAAATTATTGAGAATTCCAAGACTCAAAACCACAGGACATCAAACTCCAAGTGTAATGCCCTGCTGAGCAGGGGACTCTAAGTGTCTTCATTGGCCACATGCCCATGAACCCACCCTGTTCTTACTTGAACAAATCTACACTTTGGAAGAAAGGCTTTGGCAAACTACCGAGCACAGCTTTTAGGACAGAACTGTTTGAAGCTGAACAGTAACTGCCTTGGTTTCTCCATCTGTACAATGGGTGTAATAATAGCACTGGGTTCATAGGTCATAAGGATAACTTCAGTCACTTTGATCACCTTATAAATGTTAATAAAAGAAAAGCAAATCATAACGCTGAACATGGATAGTGTCAAATAAGGCAACAATGTTTTCAGTTAGATAACCACTTTGAATTTCCTCTTATATTTTCATAATTGAAAAGGAGAGTTCTCAATGCCAAAAGCCAGACATAGTAAAAGTTTTTACTAGCATATTTCTTTTTTACATTAACAAGCTTTTTTTGTATTTATTTTATTACTTGGGAGGCTGAGTATGTTTTTAGATTAGCCATTTATCTTTTTTATTTTTATTTTTTCCATTTATCTTTTTTAAAAAAATGTTTTCATTTAAATTCCAGTTAGTTAATATACAGTGCGATATTAGTTTCAAGTGTACAATATAGTGATTCAACACTTCCATACAACACCCAGTGCTCATCACAACCAGTACAGTCCTTAATCCCCGCCACCTATTGCACCCATCCCCCACCCACCTCTCCTCTGGGAACCATCAGTTTGTTCTCTATAGCTAAGAGTCTGTTTCTTTGTCTCCCTCTTTTTTTTTTCCTTTATTCATTTGTTTTGCTTCTTAAATTCCACATACGAGTGAAATCATACAGTATTTGTCTTTCTCTGACTGACTTATTTCACTTAGCATAGCACCATATTTCTTTGAAACTGTAGTAGTCTGGAAGATCTCATAAATTTAAAAATCGTGTGACCACACATCAAAGCAGAAATCTCTTATTTGTTTTGTTTAGCTCTGTATCACAGAACCCAATTTACAGAAATTTTAATAATATTCCTCCATTTTTCTTGAGTGGCTTTATATTTTTCTCTGAATGACCTAATACCATGTTTACAAGGCCTTCTTTTGTTCATTTTTTTTATGAACTATATCTCCTTTCAATCTGAATAATTAAAGAAATATAATTTATGTTCCTAGCTTTGTACTGGAACATCTCCTAAAGGGCTTTCAAGGATAATTTCGAAAAGAAAATGGAGGCAAGGGTCTGTAATGTCTCAACTATATTACTTTGATAGATCATAGGAGGATTTATCACACAGGGATGAGTTTAAGAGGCAAAACAAAGAAATCATTTCTTCAGAAAACTGGAATAAATAAGCAAATTGTTAGGTCAAGGAAGGGGAAATGAAGGGACAACTGAATTCTGTGTGACTCTATTGTTCTGGTCATTGGCTTGGAACCTGCATTGTGTGGTATCAGTTACTGTAACAAACAATAATAGGAAGAATTTAGAAGCTTAATGAGAAAAAGAAAAGCACTAGGAAAACTAGAAGTCTATGCTGACTCTCAAAGGCTCCTGAGGAAAACAGGCAGTCAGAGAAACTGGGATGAGAAAAGTATGAAGTGGAAGAGATTCTGAGACAATGATGAAGATGGGAGAAACAGAGTCAGGTGGTGGGAGTGACTGATGGCCGGGTAGGACAGCTAAACCAGTGTCTGATCAGGCTTTTACTTAAATTCCACATCTCTAGATTAGAGGATGGCTCATTGCCCAGGGGTGTAGGAATTGCCTAGAACAATTTCTTAAAAAATCAATAGCTTTTCTGCTTTAGGAAAAAATTCACTCTTACATGTGGATGTACTGGTAATTGCAGAGAACAAGAGGCTGGCTTCCTTTTCCTCCTGTCACAGAATCAAGTCATATGCTCCCATCAATGAACTATTTTATGAGGTCACAGGCTATGGGGAGTGTCTGTTGTATCCGTACTTGAGTGTCTGGTTCGAATTACCATTTTTCAAGTTCCTATTGGGGCAAGCTCTCTAACCTTCTTCATCAGTAAAGAAGGGTATGTATTAATAGTACCTGCCTCACTGTGGTGAAGGCTCAGTGTGTTAATGTATGTAAAATAGCACAGTGATCATTCTCCAAATGTTAGGCACTATTAGGAGCAGTCAAGGGAGTCATTGTTACCTTTGTATCAGAAATGGAAGCTATGGGGAAATCTCGGGGTCACGGCGTCTGCCCACTGCTGCCTCCAGGTGGTGGCTCTCAGCACCCTCCTTCACAAACCTCTCCCATATGGCACTCAGTCTTCCCTTTCTCAACACTGGGGTGCACCATCCTGAACCTCTTCCTTACATTCACTATGACTTTGATGCCCACAAGCTCCCTGTTGTCTTCTCCACCTCAATGCCTTTAACTTCTGCACAGATGCCCTAATATTCTGGCCCAGTGTTTTCTCCACCACAGGTCATGGCTCATCAATGGGTCATGATACGAATGTAGTGTGTCATAAGCCGTGTTACGAAATGAGGTAGCATGGAACCGAGTCAATGAGTAGCAGCACGTCGTGTTAGGTAATGGTATTTTTTAAATGAAACTTTCGTTTCACATACATATGTCGGTACTGCTATGAATGCTGGGTTCCTCAACTTCCTCTGCTCCAAGGACTTCTTTCACCCATTCCCCACTTCAGTGACCATGCCTGCAACCACACCTTGGACCTGGTCACTACTAAGAATAGTTCCACCTTGTTATTTCCATTGAATAACCACTGCTCCTCCTGTTCTGTCATTTCTCCCGTGTCCTTCACTAAGTTTATTATTTTTAATTCTCTTCTTTTTTAACCCATATTTCTGGAATCTACACTTTCTGCTTCTCAGTATTCCTGCTGTGACTGACTTAGCTCAGGTCATCAATGTCTTTCTTCATGGGCAGTCACTTTAACCTCTCACATGGTCTCTTTGCTGCCTTCCAGAATTACCCTCTTCAAGTCCCAAACTGACCCTGGCATTCTTAAGTTTAAAAGTGTGATCTGGTTCCCTTTTGTCCAAACCCATGAGACTCCTCTCGGCAGTACCCAATTCACGCAACCAGAATTTATTTCCATAAGCAGAGTGCCTCTGACCAAATTCTTCATTCCCTCATCTCTTGCCTGCATCCAAATATAGATCTGTCACAACTGCTTGTCCTGTCACAACTACTTCTCCTGCCACAACCTCGTCCTGGGGATCTCCTCCATCACAGTCTCTGAGGGAGCAGATCCCTGCGTGCACCTCACACCACTCTCACAGCCTACTAGCTATGGGAAGGCTTCTGATTCAGGCTAGAGTGCAGGGACTGGCCAGCATGCTATGACAAGTGTGGCCAGATTCCTCTCCTAGAAGATTGAGCAACTCTACCCACAGAAGCTCTGGGAGCTACACATGAAAGGTCTTGTAGGTTGAAGCAGAAGAAACCAGTCCACAAAAAGTGTACCAAACAGGGACCAGCAGGCAGCCCCTGAGAGCAGGAAACAGAGAAAGTAGTTTTATTTCTGTTTCATTTCAGCCAGTTGTCAGTTCACAGGAGGCCTAGTTGCACAGGAGAGCCTGCCCTTGGGTCCCCCTTGAGATCCTAGTGTCCTTATATCCAGCCTCATGTTTGCCCATGTGACCTTCAGTGGGTCCTCTTTCTTCCATCCAAAAGAGCTCAGACTAGAACTTTCAGCCTATTGCCGAAACACATGATTCTGTGCCTTGGCACACATTCTATGCTTTCCCCCAGGATCCTCTCTCTCCTTTTTCCCACGTGGCGACTACCTACTTATCTTTTGGGAAAATAAATGCGTTTTTGAGTGTGCAGCCCCTCAGGCCAGTCCCTTCTCAGTATGCCTTTAGAACTTTGCTCATACCTTGTTATCTTAACATCTACTGCACCGTTTTGTAATTTTTGTATTTCTATATCTGTCTCTGGACTCTCAGCCTCTTGAGGACATATCCTACTCATATTTTTACCCCCCCCCCCAAATCTGAGAGTGAGTAGCAGATTCTATTAGTTCCTACCCGCACTGCCTACCCTGGAGGTCATTTGCCCGAGACAGTGCTCATATTTTGTGACTGACTCTGTGTCTCCTTGCCTGACAGCGCTCATGCAGGCCAGAGACCGGGAGACTAGTGCCCCAGGAGGAACCCTCCATCGGTGAGGAATGGGGGTTGGTGGATGAATTCCTCTGTTTCCTGCCTCTCAGTGGATCCACGGCATTTTCCACAGTCACTGAGAAGGGCACCTGTGAAATTGAGCCCCTTCCTGGTCTCATTTCCTTATTCCTTCATCGTGTCTTCTAGAATCACCTCCCAAATAAACTACTTGCATTGAAATAAGTACATGTCTCAGAGATTGCTTGTGGGTGAATCCTGAATCCAAACCACGAAGAGAGACAAGGCACATAGTGCTCAACAGATAGTGAATACACAGCAGAGGTCTTCAGCCCCTCACCCTCTTCCTGTTGACACAAGATTTCAAGAGATGACCCTACCCCTCTACCCCAGTTCACTGTCTTCTTCTAGACAGGCCCCCATGGTCATGCACTGTGACCTCAGGCGCATCAGCACCCTCACTTCCCTTTGATCATTCAGAAAAGCCTACCCATAAGTCCATAAGGACTAACACAGCCATGGGCTCCCTCCAGTCCTGCCCCTGGGAAGATAAGTGCTGCTGAGGAAAGTCTCCTATTTTGGGGTAGGTTGGGGCCATTTCATATCATTTTCAGCTCTCAATATAGCTTTAAAATTCTTTTTAAAGAATTTTATTCCTATTCATTTCCTTTAGCAACCTCTACAGAAACTATGTCCACCTTTCCCTAGAGCCCACTCCCATCTTCATCCTCCCACCTGCCCTCCCAGTGTTGGGGGTACTTGAGTGAGTGAAGTTACAAAGTTGCAGCACTTGCTAGAAGAGCTCAGATTCCAGAATCACGGTGAGTCATGTATGATAGCCAACTAGAGGTAGGAGGCACACTGCAGACATGCAGTACTGTGCGGTGCACAGGGCAGTATATGACTGTTAAAGGTCTATCAACCTGTCACAATGGTCTGGATTGGCCAGAGGAAGATGGTGTTGTGGTGATACTGAAACAAAAGGACAACACTTGAGTAAGTACTATTATTCCTTCCATTCTTATATATGAGGAAACTGAGGCACAGAGAGGCAAAGTAACCTGTCCAAGGTGACATAGCCAGTAGAGACACACAGTCTGGCTCATGGACCATGAACTTAACTATTATACGACACTGTATCTACTGATTTTTGAACACAAAATTATTGATGAATGAAAAGTCCCCACGATAGCATCCATCATCTGCCTCCCAAGACCTGGATGTTTATAATATATATCAAATCAACAATACATATGAAACAACTCAGATGAAAAAGTGCTATATGTACAATCTGCCTTGAATTATTACATATCCCTTATTAGTGAATATCAAGCTGAGATGCGTGCATATGTCATCTAGCTGCTCGGTGGAGACCAACCATGGCTAAAAATAAGTCAGCGTGGTTTGGTGCACATGTGGAACACAGCAGTAAACCGAGGCACCCCCAACACATGGTCAGAAACCTGTGTAAAAGCTGTACCTCAGCTCCCATGTTTCAAAGACGGATGTCTGGAGCAGACAATGTCTCAAGTCCCTTCCAATGCTAAGATCTGCTTTTTCCATCGTTGTATAGACAGGAAACACTTGATTTCAAAGCCATCTAGATCATACTTAAAATTTTACCGATGGGGGAATAACAAAAAACAAAACAAAAAAAAACAACAACAAAATTTTACCGATGGGGATGGTGGAAGTCAGGGAGGGGAATCTGTGCAAGGATTGGCACAGTCAACGTCACACAGTTTCCGATGCACACAGCGTGCACATTCAGTGAACACTAGCAACAGCATTTCCTATCTCTCTGCTAACTCTGTCGGGTTTTCAGATTTGCAAACTGTCACTTGGAATGTACAGGAAGTAGCAGACGGTTTTAACTTCAGAGCGTCCTTGACCACTGAGAAGAAGGCACTGATTAGAAATTATCTCCGGCCAGGATTTGGGTCTGCTACATATAGTAGGGATTAGCTCATTAGTGCTAACCCTGGCTCAGAGGGTCACCAGCACATTTTTCTCTGTGTGGCCTGAGTCCAGCTTCCGTCCCAGCGTTGCGGCCCGTTCTAGATCCCCAGCACTCAGGTGCATTTGAAAATGTAAAGGAACAAGCACTGTGTGGTAAACCCCTGGTGGAGATGGATCACACAGGACCATTTCCATTGAATTTACCATGAAGGTTGAGAGGTCTCTCATCTTTGGCCGTTTTAGAGTAAGAATTACTCAACCTGTCCCTGATAAGGCCTGGGGGGGGGGGGGGGGGGCTAGAGAATCTAGACCAGAAAAGATTGCCTCAAAAATGAGCGCACAGTATGTTGAGAAGTAGAACAAAAATGAAGGCGTTGGTCACACCTTGTCTCACTTCTTCTTTCCAAACTCATCCTCCAAGGCAGACAGGACAGGAGCTGCCTGGGGGCTCCTTCTGGTTCATTTACCCGCCGCCCCCCTCCTTCCACAGAGGGTCCTTCCCTCTGGGCCCCCGCCCCTGTGCCTCAGGGGCACCCATGCCGGGTTGTCCCCGTGGGCCCCCGCAGGACAGCCTCTCCTCGCGACTCCTGACACATCTTCTGGGAGTCCCATGCCTACTGGGTGCTGGTTGGACGCTGGGGGGGTGATCTCTGTGGGCACCTGTGCTGCGGGGCGGGGTGGGAACCTGGCTCCCAGGCTCCAAATGCCCCGCAGACCACCTCGTTTCAGCCTGGCCGCATTCCCAGCTCTCGGGGTCAGCCCCAGGGGAGCTAGGGCGGCACCTGCTGCAGCTCCCCGGAGGACCCGTCACCCTCCCGGGGCGATCTTCCCCATCAACAGGTCTCCAGAGCCCACATTTTGAGCGTCACCCAGTCTGTGCCCGGCAGCCTCTCGCAGGGTGCCCCGCGGGTGCGGGTGCGGGTGCGGGGTGCGAATGCGGGTGCAGGGTGCGGGTGCCGGGGTGCGGGGTGCGGGGTGCGGGTGCGGGGTGCGAGTGCGAGTGCGGGTGCAGGGTGCGGGTGCCGGGGTGCGGGGTGCGGAGTGCGAGTGCGGGGTGCGAGTGCGGGTGCAGGGTGCGGGTGCCGGGGTGCGGGGTGCGGAGTGCGAGTGCGGGGTGCGAGTGCGGGTGCGGGGTGCGGGTGCGGGTGCAGGGTGCGGATGCGGGTGCGGGGTGCGAGTGCGGGTGCAGGGTGCGGGTGCCGGGGTGCGGGGTGCGGGGTGCGGGTGCGGGTGCGGAGTGCGGGGTGCGAGTGCGGGTGCGGGGTGCGAGTGCGGGTGCAGGGTGCGGGTGCGGGTGCGGGGTGCGAGTGCGGGTGCAGGGTGCGGGTGCCGGGGTGCAGGGTGAGGGGTGCGGGTGCGGGTGCGGGGTGCGAGTGCGGGTGCGGGGTGCGAGTGCGGGTGCAGGGTGCAGGTGCGGGTGCGGGGTGCGGATGCGGGGTGCGGGGTGTGGGGTGCTGGGGTGCGGGGTGCCGGGTGCGGGTGCGGGATGCGGGTGCGGGGTGCGGATGCGGGTGCGGGGTGCGGGATGCGGGGTGCTGGGTGCGGGTGCGGGGTGTGGGGTGCGGGGTGCCGGGGGTGCCGGGTGCGGGTGCGGGGTGCGGGGCACAAGGCCCGGCGGGCGCAGGAGCGGCGGGTGCGCACGGCCTCCTCGGCGCCCCCGACAGCGGCCGCCCCGAAAGCACGGTCGCCTTAGCCTCCCTCCCCGGGGCCCCCCCGCCCCCGCTGGCGGATCCGGCCCCTCGGGCCCCGGGGGACACTCACCCTGCCACCCGGGCACCGGCTCGGGGCTGAGCGCGGCCACCGCGCCCCGGGCGAGGCTCCGCGGCGCCCCCAGCAGCAGCAGCAGCCGCAGCCACAGCATCGCTAACCACTGGGCTCGCCGGCCCGGGGGGGTCGCAGGGACCCCGCACCCCCGGCGCCTCGCGCCCCACGCCTCGGCCGCCGCGGCTCCGGCCTCCCGCGCCCCGCTCTGTGGTCCCCGCGCCGCGGGCGGACACTCGGGGCTCCGAGCAGCGGGCGGGGACGTCGCGGAGGTTTTCCCCGCCCTGCTCCCTGGGGCTCGGAGGGGGAGGGGGGGGAGGGGGAGGAGGAGGCCGTGGACCGCCGGCGCGTCCCAGAAATTCCTGCCTTTGGGGTGGGGACGGAGGAGGGGTGAGGCCGTCTCGTGCAGGCTCCTCCTGCTTCCAGGCCCTTCTCTTCTTCCCGGGGGAGGCCGAATAGCGGCTGGGGGGGGAGCAAGTTGAGAATCTCCGGGACAGGAAGTGTGACATCTGGGTTTGCAAACCACCCGGATTCTGGAAAACACTGCGGGTTTGGCAGCAAGCAATTTGGGAGTAAACTGAGCTGCTCCGTGAACCCAGACGCTCTGTGAGTTCTCTGGACCTCCCCTCCTCCGGAGTGCGGACCATGGAGACCCGTGGGGTGCACCCGGGTCCTTCCTCCAAGTACCCCGAGGTTCTTCCATTGTTGATCTCCTTTTCTAAAATGCCATCCCCCACTTTCCATCTCCTTGGATCCCCTTCACCCAGCAAAATAGCTGGGTTATCCCACTTCATAGCAGTTGTTCCACTTTACAGCCAAGAAAAGCCATCTCGAAAGGCAAAATTGTTTGCTCCAGGCCACTCCTTAACGTAGCAAAAGTTGCTCCCTAAACTAGTTAGTAGGAAAAACTTAGAATGTAGTTTTTCTAGCTGTTGTCTTTCAAATAACCAGCAGAACACTAGGAACATTTAATATTCATGAGAACAAGCTAACATAAGACCTTTCCTAAATAGGACCTTGGCCTTAATCACTAAAACACTAGAGGGAAAAAGGAGCTTAAAGAAAAAAAAAAATAATAATAATAATAAAAGGAAGGTCGTGGAATCTTGGGGGACCTTTCTCAGCCTTATTGGTCAAGATCAAATTAACATTTATGAGTAACAGCGTCTGCTATAGTCTACATTGCATCTGCCTTCCCCAGTTCATACATTGAAGCCCCAAACCTAGTGTGATTGTATTTGGAGAGAGAGCTTTCAGGAGTTAATCACATTTAATGAAGTCTTAAGGATGAGGTCCTAGACGGGATCAGTGGCCTTGGAAGAAGAGGGAGAGATCTCTCCATTTGCAGTCGTCAAGGAAAGGCCACATAAGAGCACAGCAAGGTGACCATATGCAAGCCAAGAAGAGAGTTCTCATCAAAGATTGAAACTTTGGATCTTGACCTTCGATTTCTAGCCTCCACAGCTGTGAAAAATAAAGTTCTCTTGTTTAAACCACCCAATCTATGATATGCTCTTATGGCAACTCAGCCAGACTAATACACTGTTTTAGCCTGGTTCCCCAGAAAGCAGAACCTGGGATGAGAAGGCTGCCAGGAAATGAGATTGAAGACCAGAGTGAAATAGGGTAGAAGGGAAAGCCATTGCCTTGGCCATTGCAGTAGCAACATGTGTTCAGTCCTGTAGGGCCTCAGAAGACCTTTGAGCAGTCTTTCCTGAGGAAAAGAAGAAAGCGTTTATCTACAGGCTCCTCATTCCTGCTGGCTAAGGTGATCCTAGGATTATTAACTCCTCTGCACATTTCCTTGGCAGTGGTGAGCTTTAAGCATGGTCCCAGGCCTTGGCATCTAAGAGGCCCAGGGGCAGGTAGCAACAGGTGCATGGCACGGCTAGAGGTGAGGTGCTGTCAGATTGCCCCAGAAGGAAGCTGGGGGAAGCCTGTGCAGGGCTGGCTACTGCAGAGGCAGCTGGAGTACGAGGTGAGGCTGAGAGAAGTGAGAGTTTCCAGTGTGTGCACTGAGTCAGCAGTATATCATTAGATGTAGACGTTAGCATCTCTGCCTGAAAACAGGCAGAAAAGGGATGCCTTTAGCATACTGACTATGGAGATTTTAATCATGAAGCATTTCTCCTGTGGCCACGGAATTACATTGTGTACTACGGGAATATCTCCAAAGTAGGTGATTCAGGCACGAGTGGGCAGGTATCTACTACCACAGTCAAGTGCAATCCACATGCATAATCTGGAAGCAAAGTGCAACGCTGATGTCAAGCTTTGATGAAGCGCAGGGCAGGGAGAGTAAAAGGTTGAGAGATTGAGAGGAGCTAGAGTGATTGTGCAGGGGTAGATGTATTCAGAGAGGCACGGGAAGAGGCTGTGCTGGGATGGGAAGAAGTTGTGGGGAAAAATGCAAAGGTTTGAGTGTGAAACGCTTGTATAAGCAACAGCGAGTAGATGGACCTGGCTGGGGCAAAGGGCAGCTATTGGGGCAGAGGGCAGCTGTTGGGGCAAAGGGCAGCTATTGGGGCAAATAAGGTCAGTCACTGGGACATTGAGCCATCTCCCACTGGCTGTGGGATCCAGGTGAGACAGTCACCTGCCCTGGACTTCAGTTGTACCCTCCGTGTAATGAGAAAAGGAGAAAGCCTTCCTTGCCCCAAAACAGAGAACATTCAAAAGTAGCAAAGCTATGAATGTGAGGAGGATAAAAAGGGGAAACAAACCATATTTAATCTAAGAGCAATTAGTGTAATGAAGAGTGGTGATGACAGCTTCCTGGCCTACCGACACCATATTTCTTATTCAACAATTAGAAGACTCAGAAAAGAGCTAGTTTTTCGTCTCTTCCTGAAGTATTGTGGTTTTGAGGTGAAAATCTGTGGCAAAGAGCTTTTTAGCCTTGGAGAAAATTATTCTTTCCCATACCTCGATCTTGTGTGTGTTTTAGATTTATGACACAGGACAGTATCATGGTTAAAAGGAGTGCTCTGCTACTTACCAGCAGGCTACTTAGCCTCCCTTAGCCTCAGTTTCCTTTTGTGTAAAACATAGGTGGCAATATTTGCTTTATAGGGTTGCTGTACTAAATGGGGTAAGTACATACAATGCCTAGCACGGAGTCTGGCGTACCAAGGGTGGTCATTTATGGGAAGGCCAGTCCTGTTGTACTGATGTCTCTTGACTTCAGTCAGGAATGAGGTGGCTAGAGCTCTGTGCCTTCAGGCCTTTGTACATATCTCCATTGCTCAATGTATCCTTTTGAATGAGAATTAGTTATTTGATCATATCTCTCACTTGAATGTGAGTTCCTTGGGGGACTGACTGTATTTTCCTTCTCTGGGACTCTGCAGGGCGGCACAGTTCCTGGTACTTAGTAAATTGTCAAGAAGTTTCTGCTGAATGAGTGAGTGAGTGAGGGGAGGTATGAATGAGGTTAAAGGAATATAGTGTTTGGAGTCATTTGAAACTCAAGAAAAATATTAGAACTTGAATTATGTTGAATGAAAACAGTCGAGAAAATTCAGGGATTTAAAACTCACTTAAGGTATGGGTTATGGTGAGGGTCAAAATTAACAAATATTTTTTTTTGTGCAGGGAATCAGGGTCTTAGCAAGAAAAAGAGGTGAGGCCCTGAATTATAGTGAAGATTTAATGAAAGAGCTATAAAGGTATGGACAGTGTGAACAGAACCAAAACAGAGTGGTGAAGACCGAGTTTCCAGCAAGTGCGGGAAGGGAGTACTCACAGGATCCTTGTGAGAGCTATACCTGTAGACAGGGAACATCCAGCAGCACAGGACAGCAACTACTACCGAACTGAACCTGTCAGAGAGGGAGCTGAGAGTAAATAGTCTGCTCTATCTTCTCCCCCCTCTGATCTTTCTCACCAGACAAACCCAGCCAGAAGTCAGTGGACAAGGGGCCCACCGAAGTCAGCTTCCCAGAGTACAGAGCAAGGTGGAGAACTCTGGACAGTGATTCTGGAGAGCCAAGCAGAAACTACCCAGAGCAAGCCTCTGTCAATCTTTGTCCTGGTGAAGAGGATACAACAAATAATAGGGCATAATGAGTCCTTGCCCATGAACACAAACTTTAGATTCTAGGAAAAGAAACAAACAGGTAACCAAACAATCCTAACAGGATACAATGCTTATCGTGATACAAGGATGTATTTGAAATTCGACAAGTACTTAGAAGGTCCACTCATCGAGGCTTGAAGCTCTGAAAAGGGTTCTAAGAAAAAGTGGCATCTAAACTGGCACTTTAAATACCTAGCTGACCTTGAAAGATACAGTGAAGAATATAAAAATGAAAACCACTACTGGGTTTGCAAATATTTGCAAATTGTATATCTGATAGAGAACTTGTATCTACCACATATAAAGAACCCTCAAATTCAATAATAAGAGAACACACAATCCAAATAACAAATAGGCGAAAGATTTGAACATACACTTCACCCAAGAAGATATTCAGATAGAAAAAGAAATATATGAAATTATTTTCAAGGTCATTAGGCATTAGGGAAATGCAAATTTAAACCACAATGATATACTGCTCTACGCCTATTAGAGTGGTTAAAATTAGAAAGGCTGACCATACTAAGTGTCAGTAAGGATGAGGAGAAACTGGAACTCTTACACACTGCTCATAGCAATGTAAAATGGTGTGATCACTTTGGGAAACAGTTCAGCAGTCTTGAAAAGCTAAAAAAACATATAACTACTTCATTTCCTAGAGCTACTATAACAAGGACCACAACTGAGTGGCTTAGATCAACACGAATTATTCCCTCAGAGTTTTTTATTTTTATGTTTTTAAGATTGATTTATTTGAGAGTGAGAGAGAGGGGTGTTGAGAGGGGGAGGGAGAGGGAGAGAGAGAACCTCCAGCAGACCCCTCACTTGAGTGAGGAGCCTGACGTGGGCCTGGATCCCATGATCCTGAGATCACTACCTGAGCCAAAATCAAGAGTCAGGCATTCAACCGACTGAGCTGCCCAGGCACTACTCTTTCAGTTTTTTTAGACTAGAAGTCCAAAATCAATGTGTTGACAAGGTTGTTTCTTGAGGCTCTGAGGGAGAATCTCTCTCATGTTTCTTTCTGGTAGTTGTTGATGGTCCTCATCATACTTGGCTTGTAGCTGCATCACTCCATCATCCTATTGCCTTCTTCCCTGTCTATCTCTCTGTGTCTTGATATAGACTTCTTGTAAGGACATCTGTCACTGGATTTATAAAATTTTGGAAAATGTAAACCAATCTGTGGTGACAAAAAGCAGAATAGCAGTTGCCTGGAAATGGTAATGGAAATGGGGGGTTAGTGTGAGAGACTTTGCTGAGCTAAGAGACTGGGCAAATGTTTTAGTCAGAAAGAATAGAGGCAAGAGTGGACATAAAGTACTTGAGAAAATTTTGTAGCAGAAATATTGGATATTGAAGTGGGAGGTTCTGGAAACACTGAGGCTAAATGGGAAAACTGGGGCTAGGTCCAAAATCATGCTAATAACCTTTATGCTGAAGCCAATAGGAAGCCATTAAGGGGTTTTGCTGTGACCAGCTTTATGTGTTATATTTTATTGTTTTTAAAAGATTTTATTTATTTATGTGACAGAGAAAGAGAGGGAGAAAGAGAGAGAGAGCGAGCACAAGCAGGAGGAGCAGCAGAGGGAGAGGGAGAAGCAGGCTCCCTGCTAAGCAGGGAGCCTAATGTGGGCCTCCATCCCAGCACCCTGAGATCATGACCTGAGCCAAAGAGAGATGCTTAACCAAGCCACCCAGGTACCCCTATGTGTTACATTTTAGAAAGAACATTTCTGATGTAGAATGGAGAATGGCTTGGACATGAGTGCTTAATAAGGATGAGGAGGCTGTTGCATTGCAAGAGTCTGGACAAAGAGATAGCTCACGATCGGATTAGAAAGGAGACAGTGGCAGATTGGGAGAAGTGAACACATGTTGCAAGATGTTGAGTCACAGCAATCATCAATACCAGGTGTATTAGAAAGAAAGAGGAATTGTCAAGAATGATATCCCTTTGTTGGTATGGCCAATCTGCGGGCTCCATGCACTGAGAAACAAGTTGGGGAAGGAGTAGGATTTCAGTTTACCATATGTTGAGAGGCTTATGGGACATCTAGGTGGAGATGTCCAAGGTGCAGTTGCATATATGTGTTGAGCATAAAATTGGCGGTTATCTGTGGTTGATATAAAGCCATGGGAGTGGATGTGACTGTTGTAGATGGAGAGAGAAGAGAAGACCCCTGAAAAGAATCAGAGGGAACAAAAACATTTAAGGGACAGCTACGGAAGCAGACTGAGAAGGACATGGGTGTCTAGAAGCTGAGGAGGAGTCTTTCAAGGAGAGAACTATCAACAGTTTCATATGCTCTGGAGAGATCATAGGATTCAAGGGCAGAAATTTGCACTGGATTTAGGGACAAGGACGTAAGTTATGACCTTAGGGAGAGTGCTCCTAGTGATTGAAGCCACAAGATGCATTAATGGTTGGGGATGACTAGGATCAGAGCCATCAAGTGTAGACAGTTCTTTCAAGCAGTTCATGGTTGTTGGGAGAAGGAAAAATAGCTGCATAGACTGTGAGAACACACTTGGGAATGAGAGCAGGTGCGGTTGTTATTGTTGTCACTAAGTTAGTTTTTAGGTGAGAGACTTGAGCATGTCTGGATGCTGATGGGAAGGATCCAATAGAGATGTGGAAGTTAAAGATACTTGTTACAGAAAAAGTCAGGGTGAGGTCCCTGAGAAGACAGAAGTTTCTAGAGCAAAAAGTAAAAGGATTCACTTTGGAAAGGAAGGCAGTGCCTCCCTTTACAGCAGGAATGAAGGAAATAATGGTTGCAGATACAGGTGAAGTCTGCACCCGGAGAGTAGAAAGTTCTGTCATTTGCTAGGTTCTAGTTTCTCTGTGAAGTAGCAGGGAAATTCATGTGTTAGGAATGAGAACAGAGCTGGAGTCAGAGAAAGGAGATGAGCCTAGTTCCTATGTCCACGAGAGAGCTGCTGTGGAAATGTAGCTGGAAATCTGCCCATTGCCAGGGTCCCAGATATGGTGAAGAACCATGAATTTATAGTGGATCACGTATTTTCTTAAGGATGCCCAGCAGCCTAGGCACATACAGGGAGAAGGCGGCCACTGGGTGATGTCACCCAATCAAGATGTTACATACAACGGAGTTGAAGATATTGAAGATATTGACAGGAGAAAGGTTGATGATGGTGGTGCATCACACACAGGACTTGGTGTCATGATCACTGATGGGCAAGTGGAAACATGCAGGGGGGAATCTGGGGTCAGATTTTTAGTTTCAGATTCTGGCTTTGTCACTCACTAGTAGTGTGATGGGTCACTTGCATGACCTCTATGTGCCTTAGTTGCCTCATCTGCACAATTAGCATAAAAACAGTACCATCTCGGGATCCCTGGGTGGCGCAGCGGTTTGGCGCCTGCCTTTGACTCAGGGCGCGATCCTGGAGACCCGGGATCGAATCCCACATCGGGCTCCCGGTGCATGGAGCCTGCTTCTCCCTCTGCCTGTGTCTCTGCCTCTCTCTCTCTCACTGTGTGCCTATCATAAATAAATTTAAAAAAAAAATTAAAAAAAAAAAAAAAACAGTACCATCTCACTGGCTTCTTGAAATTACGTGAGTTAATACCCACAAAGTGCTTAGAAAAATGACTGAGACATAGTAAATGCTCAGCAAAGTGGGTTTTATTATTATTATTACTTAAAGCAAATAAAAGATATTTTGGGGCAAACAAAGAATGAGTATGAATTTGGTTTCTTGCTGGGTAGAGAGAAAAGTCATATTCTTGTCCTTCTTTCTTTTTAGTAGCTGTCCTTTATGGGGTGTTTGCTGTGTGCCAGACTTTGCTCCAGGTGTAGTAGTTAAAATGTCATACTGCCTGGGTGAGAATCTTCTCTGTGACTATGCCAAGTCATTGCACCTTACCCAGCCTCCGTTTCCTTTCCGTAAAATGGAGTAATAAGAGTGTCCACTCCATAACATAATACATGGGAAGAACTCATAACCTGGCAAATAGTGAATCCTCATGAAATGTAACTACAATTGTTAGATAATACCCACGACAGTTACATAATGAGGTAGATATTATTGCAGTCACTATATAAGGATGAGGACACTGAAAGAGTTTAAGTGACTTATTGTTACAGCCCTACCCTAAGCTACACATTAACTTCAGGTGACAAGCTATCTCATAAGAGGTAACTGTACTGTAGATAAAAGGGTATGTTGGTTTATATAAGACAGAAGTTTTCTAACCTATTTGATATCTATTTTTTAGGAGACTCCCCCAGCCATTTATTAAAGTCTTCTGAGTGTGTTCAAAATATCACTTTATGTTGTGATTCAGCAACACCATGGTATTTTAACTAATAATACACAAAGTGGTTGGAGTACTAAGGGGAGAAAACAAGTGAAAATTCACTGGGCTAAGGGCCAGTTTCAGGGTGAGTCAATGAATTAGTTTTTTGCCTTCATCCAGGCAGCAATTTATATCAATTTAATTCAATTAACGGCTTTCCAGTGTGTGGTATTTAGCCAGAAAGAAAGTTCCAGTCACGTGGAAGTTTCAGCTGAATCTCGGTCTCGGTTGGTCTGCACAGGGTGTCTGAAACCTGCCCTGTCAGTACAGAGCCTAGTTTGTGCCATGCTCATGCTTTCCTCTACCCTCCGAGTGTAATCTTGGAGAGGATGTGCAGAGGAAGCAGGCAAAAGGGCACACATCCGTTGACAAAGGAGGAGAACCCTCCGGAGAGAATGTTCACTGAAGAGCTTTCTCAAGGCCTGTATCTCTGGTGGCCACCCTGTGAGCTCTTTCTTAGAACTTAAATGGAAAGGCTGAGGAGTGATCAATATTTGTTTGACATCTATTAATCATTTTCTGGTAATTTAGATATTCTATTCCATTTAATTTTCTGCAATCATATGTTTATAATTTCTGTATATGAGATACCTTTTGTAATCACCAACGCTCCTTTTAAACAAGAACAATAACAAAATAGAGGGGTTGCTGCGCCTTTTAATTTCATCTAAAGACTCCCCAGAAAAATTCAGCCAGAATCCGTGAGTGTGTTCTCATCTTGAAGGAGTAGATAGGGGAGAAGGAGGCAGAGAGAGAGAGAGCAAGGTAGGACCGATGGGTTGAAAGTCTTTCTTCCATTATTTCTTAGCTGTGTTACTTTGGTCAAGTTGCATAAATTTGCTAAGTTTTGTGTCTGTGTGTGGGACAATAAACACCTACCTTACAGGATTATTGCAAGATGAGAAATAATGTAAGCCAAATGCCAGGCACAACTGGGCCTCCAGAAATACAACCACAGGCATTGTGAGGTAGGGAAAATGATCCTAATGGATCAGGGGCAAAGAAGTTTCTGGTGTGTTCATACTTATCATGTACACTCATAGGGTTGGAGATTGTCAGGTTTTATTTTTTATTTTATTTTATTTTTTAAGAGAGAGAGAGAGAGAGAGAGAGAGAGAGAGACTATGATAGGGAGACAGAGGGAGAGAGACTCTAAAGTAGGCTCCGCACTCAGCATGGAGTCTGATGTCGGACTCGATCTCATGACCCTGAGATCATGACCTGAATCAAAATCAAGAGTTGGATGCTTAACCAGCTGAGCCACCCAGGTGCCCAACCATCAGGTTTTATTTCTAAGCCAATTTAAAATGCTAAACCTCAGGGTAGAAAAGATAATATAGTTGAGATTAGACAGGAGATATCATGGAGCTATGAAAAGAAACCTGTAGACAGAGATCTTCACCTACCCTTCTTAGGTTTAACTGGTTAAATATTAGACTTCAGGGCAGCTTTCTAAAAAGAAAGTCTGCAAAGCTCAATGAATAGAGAGTGCTAGGATATTGGTAAACCTGTTTGATATTGCTAGTTCTCCTGGGAGTCTTTCAAGGCGTGCTACTTGGCTTTTACTGTTTATCTAGGTTGAAACAGGAATCATAGTGTTCTTAAATATATGAATTTCTATAAAGGTGGAAGGTATGGATGGCTAAATGACCAGGAATCCATGAACATAAGTTATTTTTTGTGCATTACGTTTATAAATCAATCTATAGTTTTGTTCCAACATAATGACTTTATTGGCATTTTGTTACTGGAAAAAAGCAATTTATTAGTCCAAGGCCAGAAACCTAACTAGGACTGAGGGGTTAAATGATATTTTATTTATTTATTTTAAAGATTTTATTTATGTATTCATGATAATACACAGAGAGGAGAGAGAGGGAGAGTCAGAGATGCAGGCAGAGGGAGAAGCAGGCTCCATGAAGGGAGCCTGATATGGGACTCGATCCCAGGACTCCAGGATCACTCCCTGGGCCGAAGGCGGTGCTAAACTGCTGAGCTACCCGGGCTGCCCTAAATAATATTTTAAATACATTTCCTTGTGAATGCACTTACAAAATTATAAAAGGCTTTTGGTGTACTTTTATTGAGATAAAATAGAAAAACAAAAAACTGCACAAATTTAAAATGTACAATTTGAGAATTTTTGACATATCTATATACCAATGAAACCATTATTATAATCAAGGTAGTGAACATATCATCCCTACAAATTTCACCGTGATCCTTGGTGAGCCCTTTTTGCTATTCCTCTTCATCTCAGGCCCCAGTCTGCTATTGATCTGCTTTCTGCTTTCTAGATTAGTTTGCAATTTCCAGAATTTTATATAAATTAAATCATACAGCATTTACTGCTTTTTTGTCTGGCTTCTTTCACTTAGAAGAATTATTTCAAAATACAGCTGTATTGTTGCATGCATTAATAGTTCATTTAAAAAATTGCTGAGTAATATCCCATTGCATGGCTATACGCAATCTGTTTATCCATTTACCTGTTGATGGATATTTGGGTTGTTTCCAATTTCATGCTATTATAAATAAAGTTGCTATGAACATTTGTGTAGAGATCCTCCTGTAGACGTATCTTTTAATTTTTCTTGGTTAAATGCCCATAATTAAAACAACTGGATGATATTGTCATTATATGTTTAACTTTTGAAGAAACTACGAAATTGTTTTCAAGTGGTTGTAACATTTTACATTCCCACCAGTAGTAGGTGAGAGTTTCAGTTTTTCCATATCTTGTTATGGGTTGAATTGTATTCTTCCCCAAAGATCTTGAAGTTCTAACCCTCAGAACTTGTGAACGTGACCTTATTTGGAAATAAGATCTTTGCAGAGAATCAAGTTAAGGTGAAGCTATTATGACTGGTGTCCTTATGAAAAGTGGACATTGGGACACAGAGACAGACACACACACAGGGAAAATAGCATATGAAGAAGAAGGTAGAGACTGAGGTGATGCATCTACAAGCCAAAAAGTACCAAAGATTGCCAGCAAACCACCACAACCAGGAGAGAGGCATGGGATAGATGGTCCCTTATAGCCTCAGAAGGAGCTAACCAACTCTTCCAACATTGATTTTAGCTTTCACAGCTAAATTGCTATTTAGCTATTACTATACTATTAATAATACTATTACTATTAAATTACTATTGTTTAAGCCTCCTAATTTGTGGTACTTTGTTCTGGAAACCCTAGGAAGCTAATATCCTGGCCAACACTTGGGATGGTCAGTCTTTTCAACTTTAGCCATTCTAACAGAGTATAGTAGTATTTCATTGTTATTTAAATTTGCATTTCTTTCTTATACAGCATGGTGGCTATAGTTGATAAATATATGTATCATATGCTTGAAATTTGCTAAGAGTAGATCTTAAACGTTCTTGTCAAAGGAAAAAGTGAAAAGAAAAAATGTAACTGTGAGGTGATGATTATGTTAATTAATTTGGTTATGCTAGTCCTTTCACAATATACACGTATATCAAAACATCATGGGCAGCCCGGGTGGCCCAGCCGTTTAGCGCCACCTTCAGCCCAAGGCCTGATCTGGAGACCCGGGATCGAGTCCCGCGTCGGGCTCCCTGCATGGAGCCTGCTTCTCCCTCTGCCTGTGTCTCTGAGGCCTCTGTGTCTGTCATAAATAAATAAATAAATAGAATCTTTAAAAACAACAACAACAAACACCATGTTGTGCTCTTTAAATAGATATAATTTTCTCAATTATACTTCAACAAAAAAATAAGTAAATTTACTTTCCTGTAATAACTGATGATGTTGAAAATTTTCTCATGTGTGTATCCAGTATCCATATATCTTCTTTGGTGAAGTATCTGTTTAAATCTTTTGTCCATTTAAAAAAATCGATGTGTTATTATAACTCAGTTTTGAGAGTTCTTTATATATTCTGGACACAAATTTCTTATCAGATATATTATTTGCAAATTTACTCTCCCAGTGTGTAGCTCATTTTTTCCCCCTTTTCTTAATATTGTCTTTTGAAGAGCAGATGCTTGGGTTTTGATGAAGTCTACTTTATCAATTTGTTCTTTTTGTGGATCATGCTTTTAAAAAAAAGATTTATTTATTTATTTATTCATGAGAGACACACACACACACACAGAGGCAGAGACATAGGCAGAGGAAGAAGCAGGCTCTATGTAGGGAACCCGACCCGGGACTCCTCCCGGGACTCCAGGATCACGCCTTCGGCTGAAAGCAGACACTAAACTGCTGAGCCACCCAGGGATCCCCTGGATCATGCTTTTGAAATCTAGAAATCTTTGTCTAACTCAGGGTCACAATGATATTCTATGTTTTCTTCTAAGGTAGATTTTAAGATTTTACTTTAAGGTCTGTGGTTCATTTTGTGTAAATATTTGTTTATACTGTAAGGTTTATTTTTCTATGCATGAATATTCAATCTTTCCAGCACATTTATTGAACAGACTATCCTTTCTCCACTAAATTGCCTTTTCACCTTGATCAAAAATGAGTTGTCTATATATGTCAATTTCTAGACTTTTTTGTTCCATTTATTAATTGTTTTTATTTGTACTAGTACCTCCACATTGCAATTATGGTAGTGTTATAGATATTGGTATCAGGTAGTATTAACCCTCCAATTTTGTTCTTTTTCTTTATTTTTTAAGGATTTTTTATTTATTCATGAGAGACACATAAAGAGAGGCAGAGACATAGGCAGAGGGAGAAGCAGGCTCCCTGCAGGGAGCCTAGTGTGGGACTCGATCCCAGGACCTCCGGGTCATGACCTGAGTCAAAGGCAGTCGCTCAACCACTGAGCCACCCAAGTGCTGCTTGTTCTTTTTCAAAGTTATTTTGGCATTCTAGATCTTTTGCATTCTCATTTGTATTTTGAAAATAGTTTGTTAGCTTCTACAAAAATCCTGCTGGGATTTGAATTGAAATTGGATTCAATCTGTAAATCAATTTGGGAGAAAGTCATCATAACATTGTTGAGTCGGGATGCCTGAGTGGCTCAGTGGTTGAGCGTCTGCCTTTGGCTCAGGGCGAGATCCTGGGGTCCTGGGATCGAGTCCCACATTGGGGTCTCCACAGGGAGCCTGTGTCTCCCTCTGCCTGTACCTCTGCCTCACTTTCTGTGTCTCTTATGAATAAATAAATGAAATCTTAAAAAAATAAGAATATTGAGTCTTCTGATCCGTGAATAAGCAATATGTATTCATTTATTTAAAGCTTTAATTTTCTCAATATTTTGTGGCTTTTACATCTTTCATCAGATTTATCTCTGTTTCATATTTTTGATGCTATTGTAAATAGCATTTAAAATTATTTTCAATCTGTAATTTTTGCCAGTTTGTAGAAATACAATTCATTTTTGTATATATTGATCTTGTATCCTGCAGCCTTGCTAAATTCATTTATTCTACTAGCTTTTCATAGGTTCCATAGATTTTTCTGCATAGTGAATAAAGACAGTTTTACTTCTTCCTTTCTAATCTGAATGCCTTTTATTTTATATCTTAGCTGATTGTACTAGTTTGAATCTCCAGTACTAGAGGTATAAGTTGAATAGAAATAGTATGAGTGGAAAGCATCCAGTCTTATGCCATTAAGTATGATCTTAACTATAGGGTTTTCATAGATGTCTTTCATCAGCTTCAGGAGGATCTCTTCTATTTTTAATTTGGTGAGAGGTTTTATTAGAAATGGATATTGCATTTGGTCAAATACTTTTTCTGTATATATGAGATGATCATGATTTTCTTTTAGTTTGTTTATATGGTGGATTATTTCATTGATTTTTGTATATTAAATGAACTCTGCATTACTGGACTAAACCCCATTTAGCTATGACATATTTTCCTTTTATGTATTGGATTTGACTTGCTAGTGTTTTGTTTAGAATTTTTTCTGTGTTCATGAGGAATATCGGCTTTAGTTTTCTTGTAATGTCTTTTCTTTTGATATTAGCTTAATGCTGGCTGCAAAGAATGTATTGGGAAGTATTCCCTTTTCTTCAATTTTCTGGAAGCATTTGTGTAGAATTGGTAGGCAATTTCTTCATTAAGCATTTGATGGAATTTATCTTTGAAGCCATCTGGTCCTGGGCTTTTCTTCGTGGGAAGGTTTTTTTGTTTTGTTTTGTGCTTAGAGTGAGCGAGTGAGTGAGGGGATTGCCAACAGAAAGGGGGAGAGAGAATCTCAAACAGGCTCCAGGTTCAGTGTGGAGCCCAAAGTGGGGCTTGATCTCATGACTCTCAGATCATGAACTGATCTGAAATCAAGAGTCGGTTGTTCAACAAACTGAGCCACCCAGGCACCCCTCATTGTGGGACGGTTTTTAATTACGCTTTCAATTTCCTTCACATATAAGGAAACTCAGATTATCTATTTTTTCAAACAATTGTTTTTGTCTTTCAAGGAATTTGTTCATTTCATATAGGTTTTCAAATTTATAGGCATAAAGTTGTTCATAACATTCCCTTATTTATCCATTTAGTGTCTGTAGACCCTATAGTAATATTACCTATCTCATTCCTGCTACTGATAATTTGTGTTTTTTTTTTAATTTGTGTTTTCTATTTTTCTTTTCCCAATATCTCTAAAGGTTTACCAGTTTTATTTATCTTAAAGAAGCTTTGGGTGTCATTGATTTTCTCTTTTGTTTTTCTGTATTCTATATCATTGATTTCCACTTTGATATTCATTATTTCTTTTCTTCTGCTTTTTTTTTCCCTCTTCTGTTTCTGGTTAAAGTAGAAGCTGAGGTCATTGATTTGTGATTTTTTTTTCTAACATAGTCATTTATTGCTACAAATTTACCCCATGTACTGTTTTAGTGACATCCTACATATTCTGATATATTGTGCTTTTGTTCAGTTTAAAATACTTCCTGATTTTCATTTTGAGTTCTTCTTTGACCCATGGGTTTCTTAGAAGTGTGTCATTTGGTTTCCAAATATTTGCGGATTGACCAGATATCTTTTTGCTATTGATTTCTAATAAAATTCTATTATGGTCAAAGAACATACTTTGTGTGACTTGAGGTTTTCTAAATGTATTGAGATTTGTTTTATGGCCTAGAGTATGGTCTATTTTGCTAAATACTTCATGTGTACTTAAAAAAATAATAGCTTCTGCTGTTGTTGGGTAGAATGTTCTACAACTGTCAATTAGATAAGTTGGGGCTACGTAGGACTCACTTTGTTTGTCTCTTGTGTCTCAGGGATCACTGTCCTTTAATGCCTGATGTCTAGTGTCTTGAAAACCATTGTTTTATGTATTTTGTTTATTTTTGTTGTTGTTACCTGTGGGGGAGTAAATCTGGTTTCTGTTGCTTCATCTTTTTCAGAAACAGAAATCTCATCCATTTTTTAGGGATTTTTAAAAAGCAAATCTAAATTTGACCTCCAAACTCTCTTTTGATGAGTAAAAGGAGGAAGCAGGAAATAAAGATTAGCATGAGGAACTCTAGAAATCTGTGCTATAAAATTTTTTTCAATGGTTTATGACTCTGTTTGGTTTCCCCCAAGGAGTGTTTGTGGTATGTATGTGTGTGTGTAAGTGTGTGCAGTGTTGGTACATGAATGCATTTCATATTTATCTAGAGCACACTTCAGAACCAATGAATAAACTTCAAAAACAAATCAAATCTGGGCAGCCAAATCAGACATAAAATCTTAAAAGCATGTTACTGAAGTCTCTGGGCTAAAATGTTTTAATTGAGGAGAACACTTTAGACCCATACTCTTATACATGATTCTAACACTGGGAATATCAGGTTTTGATCCAATTTCATAGAAAAGATATTTGAAGGACAAGAAGCTACACTAGGCATTCTTACTGAGAAGCTTGGTTAATGGTCTCTGCACTCCACCAGCTGTCCCTCCAGGCAAGGGCACACCTGTGTCCAAAGCTTCCTATTAATTTCTGGGAATATGAGGAAAACAATGACCAGGTCTTTCCTTCACAACTTGCTTTTCCTAGGCTCCATGAAGATCAGTGTTTTCCATTAACACTATCTTTCCTCACACCATACAGTAGAAAATACCATCAATAGTCTTGTGACTTTTTTTAATGGAAATCACGTTCTAGCCCTATTCTAGTTGTCTTCTATCTGTAGATATCCAAATCTTCCTGAATCACTCATTTCAAGATAGTCTCTTGGATTATCTTTACAAGGGGTTGATTATCTCCATTTGTGCTGATTTTTACTGGTTTAATTTCCAAAATAATTTAATTTTCAGCTCTGGGGATGGCACACTTCCTCTTTGTGGGCTGGATAAAGTTATGCCATGCATAAACCCGATCACCAAGACTTTGTGCACCATCCTGCTCACTCCAGTGTGATGAAATACTCTGCCTCCTGGATTTTCCTTGGTCCTTTGCCTTTAATTGTATTCCCTGAGGTGATTGTGTGACTCACCTATGTGAGCTGCAGAAAACCTGTGTGTCTCTTTTTACTAAATCTTTCTGTGTTTTGACTTGCACTTTCTATTCAGGCAAATTCCTGTTTGTTAGTAAAAGCAATTATTTTCAAGAAAGGCTAGGCCCAAAACTGAACTGGTCTTGGCTTGTTAGCTCAAGTTTCTTAAAAAACAAAATCTGAAATCTGTCACTTGTGTTTGTTATTTGTCATAAATAGTTGTGGCCTTATTATTTCCATTAGTCGTCTTAATTTTGCCTGTAGGTCCTCGTGACCTACATCATTCTTCTACTCCTTTCCTTGTTTTCCCATCGCCTTCCTATTTCTAAGAAAAACCTGTAATTTGTTTTGTGGCCTGTCCCTCTGGGAGGACGGACTAGGGAAAGGACTAAGATACTTTACTGTGAAATTATTCTTAGAGCTGAGCAATGACCTCTAAGGGCCACAAATATTAATTTGAGAAGTGTTGCTTTAAGTGATTTTCCATTCATTTATATCCATATCAAATATGTCTATTCTTTGCGTCCCAAACCTGAGTGTCAGCACCCAAGGGATATGAATAAATCTTTTTAACATTTTTTAGTATTATTATTTTTTTTTTAGATGGCGGAAGGGCAGAGGAAGAGGGAGAGAGAGAATCTTAAGCAGGCTCCATGCCCAGTGCGGAGTCTGTCACAGGGCTCGATTTCACAACTGTGAGATCATGACCTGAAATCAAGAGTCAGATGCTTAATAACCAACTGAGCCACCCAGGCGATCCCACATCTTTTTAACATTTAGACTTAAATTTTGTTGGCTGTATTCCTCACCATGATACCTGGAAGTCTTCAGGGACCCCCTTCTGAAGTTTAAACTCACCTCTGGTGTCCGGAAATCCCTGGGGGTGCCTTACATGCCCTATGGCAACTTCTTGGTACTTCTTCTCCATGGCACCACACCCAGGCCCAGAACACTGCTCCACATTCCACCACCTAAGCTGACTGAGCACTTGCCTCCAGGCCCAATCTCCCATCACCCACTATGGTCCTGGCTGCTGCCTGTCTCTAGGTCTCGGTTCAACCTGCAGCCCTGGCAGGTATCTACTCCATTGCTGCCACTCACCTCCACTCGACAGCCTGATGCTCTGCTTTCTGAGCCAATAGAACCCATCTTCCTTTAGTCATTTGCAAGCAATTCCTCTTTTGTGTGTTCCACTCTTTCCAAAGGGGCCCCACAATAGAGTTGCCTTGCCCCAGGAGTTCACAGGTCAGACTTCAGTTTATATGGACTTCTTTTAAGGGCTCATTTAAGAAGCTGTTACTACATTTACCCAGAAACAATATTCTTGTCTTACACTTCAACCCTTATTCTGAGCTAATTCATTGTATCAGAGACCCTTCTATGTTATTCTTTTCATGCACTTCATGGTTCTCCCTTAAAATTTGTCTTCAGTGTACATACATAGACCCCAGCCTTGGATACTCTACTTTTTCCAAGAGGGTGATTATTGGAGGAACTCAGTTAATGAAAAAGAACTAAAATTTACTGAACATTTATTAAGCAAATATGTCAAATTCTTTAATATGTTATTTCATTTAATTCTCACAAGAACCTCAGGAAAATATGAAGAATATATGCAATAATGATACAACACAGAAACAGTTGAGGACAGGAGTGTCTATCAGATTGTTAGCTCTTCCCTGTGAACTTCTCAGCAGGTGAGGTTAAGACACATATATTCACATCCTGTTAAATCTGAGCCTAAATCTGAGCCTAGGATATTAAATGGAAGCTTTGTGTGCGAAGAAACTATAAAAATGATAATGTGTGCTTTCCTGTGTCCATCTGGAACTGGAGCCATTTTCAGAGTTTGGAATGAAACAGAATTATATTGAAGCATGAATTCGTTATCTTTTATTTTTTTTAAAAGATTTTATTTATTTATTCATGAGAGACACAGAGAGAGAGAGGTAGAGACACAGGCAGAGGGAGAAGCAGGCTCCATGCAGGGAGCCCAATGCAGGACTCAATCCCGGGACCCCATGATCACTCCCTGGGCTGAAGGCAGGCGCCAAACCGCTGAGCCACCCAGGAATCCTTGAATTAGTTATCTTTTAAAATGAATAGTAGTTTTGATTAAATCAAACAATGAGTGAACATGATCAAAAAAGCTTCGGAGAAAAACATTGTACATTTTCTTTTTTGCCTCTATGACAAATTCATGTTTTATTTTGCTCAGTGCTTTTAAACTTTTATATAGTTTAATTCTCCAATTCCATCTTCTCAGTAAAAAAGTTTCTAAAAACTGACACATTTCCTGAAATCAATGACATAGACATTTAATACACTGAAACTATGCAAAATACATGTAACAGCTACTTATCTTAATTTTCATGATCCCAGGGCAGGGTTTATGCTATTTATGATCTCTGTGACCCAGTTTTCTCATCTGTAAAATAGGAGGTACTAATAATACCATACCATCTGAATAAGTTAGCATATATAAAGCACTTGGAACAGTAGATGTTACCAATTTTTATTAGCAATGCAAGCTATTAAATGATAGTAAGACACATCTATTAAAATAAGAAACAATAGATACATCTATAAATAGTAATAGATATAAATAAATAATAATAGGTACAAATAAATCTAGTAACATCTACCTATTAAAATAAGAAAGAAATATGTATGTGTATTTATAAATGTACTATATATATAGCTACATATAGTAAAATATGCAAACAAAAAATTGTTCAACAGGAAGATTTTTTAATAACATACGCATACACACACACTTATATTAGGTGTAGCAAAGCAACCTGGATGAAAAAAATTAACCTAGTGACTTTCTCCCCAATTATTGACAAACAATGGAGTTTCATGATGCATCATCTTTCCATGTTGACCTGAAATAGGATTGGGTGCTATGCAACAACCATGAATGTAAATACATTTCAGGCTGAAAAAACAAAACAATTTGAGCAGTAAGTTTCCTTATAAAACATACACCTAGAAATTGCAAAGGCCAGGTTGAAATTTCCAACTGAACTTGAGCTGAGCCTCCATGAGGTTTGTAAAGTCTTGAAGTTGTTAATGACACCGAAGAGCAGGTTTGGGTCCAACCTGTGCCTTTCAGTGCCCAGTGCCTCTCCCAGGGCCTATTCCCAGTGCCCAGTGCCTCTCCCAGGGCCTACCCCCAGGACAGGTTTACAGAATGAAAACCCCTGAGATACTTGTGTTGCTCTCTCTTTGCTGGTTGTGCAGCCAAATGGGAGAGAACAGAGGATGAAGTTTTGATTCATATTTGAATATCTCCAAGGCATGGGGAAGCAGCATTTAACCTTGCTGTGATCCATGAACCAAAGAAATTAATGCCTCGGCCCAAGCTTTAGGACTATGTGGTTGCTGCCCAACCACTGGCTGCAGAAGTCTCATTCAGAACTCTGCTCGTTTAGTACTAGAGTATCCAAGCCCGACTGACTTTTTTTTTAAGATTTTATTTATTTATTCATGAAAGACACACAGAGAGAGGCAGAGTCATAGGCAGAAGGAGAAGCAGTTTTCCCATGAGGAGTCCAATGTGAGACTCGATCCCAAGACCCGTGATCAAGACCTGATCCAAAGGCAGATGCTCAACCACTGAGCCACCCAAGTGCCCCCCACAACAGACCTTTAAAAGAGCCACTGTGAAATCTCAAACTTAACTTGCCTTGCTTTTTAGTTGTGTTGACTTGAGTCTGCTGCAGAGTAATAAAATTTAACAGAAGGGAGAATGTTTATCACATTTCGTTCAGTACCTATTTCTCATTCCCTCTGCATAAGGATTTTTTTTCCCACTTAGATTTCCATAAAACGAAGATGACACAAAATTGTTATGACTCATTAAGATTTAAATAAATTTACTCTTTTGAGAGGTCAGCGTTCTCCTATAGTTAAAGACTGTTATTGGTAGGATAGCTTCTCCAGTACTGGAAGTACCTGAAGGACTGTGGAGAGGTGAAGGAGAGAGCAAATCAGAAGACCGTGGGTTGCTTTGAGCGCTGCCCTTTGCCATTTGGAGGGTTTCACAGGGTGTTTCAGGGCACGATTGTTTCTGATGTTGAAGAGTCTTAAAGGGGAAACCTGAACCAGATTAAAACACGTGACTTCTCAGCCAAAACCCCTACGGAGCTAGGTCTTCCCACTAGGAAACCCCACAGGCGGCCTGAGTCAAGGGAATAGCAGCCTCAGAAGAATGAGTAGATTTAAAATGAACAGCCAATCACCCCCACTCCCATATATCTCATTCTCAGCATCAACCATACATAGTTGCTGCCCCAAAGACTTTTTCTTCCCACTTCCCAAACTTTCCAATCTTTCCTGGCTCTCCCCCAAGCCCAGCCAGGTAAACTTTTGTTTTTTTACTCTCCCTCCCCTGGTTTAGTTAGTGCCTAACTGTTCAGAGCAACTTAGCCTTGCATTCTTTTTTTAAAACTTCTGTCTTATTACCCAGATCCAGTAGGCACTCTGACTTGGGCACAGGAGTTGCTGTGGTCCCCCAGTCCCCAAGGAGTTGGGTGGAAGATGGGGCTTTACGATTAAGGGAACTGTGTGAGTTGGTGCTGGGTTGACTACTGGCTTAGACCTAGGGCACAGATGGGGACAAGTGGATCTGGGATGTGCATACCCCAATATCATATATTCATTTGTTTACTACCTTCTCCCCCACTAGAGAGCATAAGAACTGCTTATTTGGTTCATTTCTGGATCCCTAATCATAAGAACAATGTCTGGCCTTTACTAGGCACTCAGTAATATTGACTGAAGGAATTTATTGGGCATCTACTCTGTAATAAGTGCTGAAAGAGACAGGCACTGCCACCATGTTGCAGATGGAAAAACTAAGGCGAAAAGTGATTCTCGCAATGCTATTAAAAATGGGAACAGTTTCTGAATCTCCAGATATCCAGCTTTCTTCTACAACAAACAGTTTGTTTCAGAGTATAAATACTCTTGACTTACCCTGCCCTTTTGCAAAGAAAGAAAAGGACTTCTTCTCAGCTGGCTCCTTTTGTAAGAAGTGGTTTCTCTCTGCTTAATTTTGGAAAATGAGCATGGCACCATAGAATTTACCAAATGGATGTCCAGCAAAGTAGCACCGTCCAACTATATTGGTTGGCTAGGGCTGTCATAACAAAATATCAGAGTGGAGGGCTCGAGCAATGGAAATGTATTTTCTCACAATTTTGGAGGCCAGAAGGCCCAGATTAAGGTGCTGGCAGGGCTGCTTGCTTCCAAGGCCTTTCTCTTTGGTTTGTAGATGGCTTTCCACTCTCTATGGCATCCCATGGTTGTCCCTTTGTGCACATCTGTGTTCTAATCCCCTCTTCGTATAAGGACACCAATCATATTGGACTAAGACCCAACCTAAAATTGTGTCACCACATTTTAATTTAATTACCTTTTAAAAGACCTTATCTCCTAATTCAATCATATTCTGAGGTACTGAGGGGTTAGAACTCCAGTATGCAAGTAGAATAAGACCATAATTCAGCCCATAACACTAATCCTGATTTTACAATATCCCAGCCTCTTTTAAAAAAACTTGTATGTGGGTATTGTAACCATGCAGCAAACTGCAGCCTGTTCCTTTCTGTCTCCTCCCTTTGGTGGCTACCTCTTTCTGTTCTTCCCTTTGGCCCCAGAATGGGACCAGTGGGGTGGTCAGAGCAGGTCACACAGGGACCCGGAAACCCAAGAAGAGGGTTTTGTACCTAGTAGATGAAAGGAATTATTATCCATCTAAGGTTTATTGTTTAAATTACCATGTTTATTTATGTCAACACAAAATACTGTAAGACAACTTACAAAAAAAAAAAAACATTTATCTTCATGTAATATAACTCTTCAGTGAACAGAAGTAGTACCGTTAATGTTTTGGCCTTTTCAAGGTCCAGCCTTGGGTCAAAACAGTATTCAGAGAAATAGCAGATTCTTCTCTACCTTCCCCCAATATACACACAAAGGAAACTCATATTTTCTAGAATCTCATTCTAGTAATAATAAAAAAATCACATGTAGAGGTGAATACTACTGTTGTGTCACCACTATTGCAACTTCCTTGTTGCTATAGATGTTCCCCAGACCCTGGGCTTCAGTCAGGAGCACAGGGGGTACATCTGCCCTTCAGGTTTCCAAGGTGATTGTTTAGTAATTCTTTTAGGATAGCTGTGTATTCCCCAAGTGTCTGATTTACCTGAGCTGTTTAGAAACCAGAAAAGAAATGTCTCCAAGCAATCAAATCTATACAGATCTGTTCAGTAGAATTGAAGAAACTTATCGTAGGTTCTGTGCCAACTCAATGGATACATTTGAAGCCTCCATTACATAATGAACTATTCACCTAGTGAAAGGTTTCCCATGACAATTTACTCAAAGGTGATGAACACTGCACAAAAGTACAAGACCTCACCTCTGCTCCAGTAGTTTAAATGCTATTTTAGTCTCACGACATTTTCAAACAAATGATAGTTATCACTTAACGAACCAAATCTTTCCATCATTTCACATAGAAAAAAGAGTCAGTCTCATACTGTGGAGAGAAGAAATAGCTCTGGAGCTGGAATATCTGGATTCTGGACCAGTTCTTCTACTCAGTGTCTGAGGCTTAGCTTCCTTACGAACATCAAATAAATGGTAGCACTCTGTGAAGCAGTACTAATAAGAAATAATATTCTATGGAGTCCATCTCTTCAATCAATCTATGGATCCTTAATTATCCACATGTAATTTGCGAGTAAAATCTTACTCTTTAAAGTAAAGATACAATGCATAGTCACCATATGCAGCTGAAATGTGCAAGTGAAGTTATATAAACGGAAACGAATATGAATAGAAAGCCTATTTTTCATGAGATACTGTACTCTTGCTGTGTTTGCTTTAACGCCATTTAAAATGTTATTCTGTTTAACCCATGTTCCTTTTGCATTATTGGAGCTCTTTTTGATTAAACTATCTAACCACTTAAAGTAATTTTTAATAAGAAATTAAAACTTAAAAAAAAAAAGAAATTAAAACTTTCATATGACATTTCCAGGGTTTAGATGGCTATGAAACTAAGTAAAATGGATTGAGAAATATGGGAGCAGTATGGTTTGGAAACTCAGGGTAAGGAGGGAACTTGAGTATAGAAATTTCTTCTTCAGATAATTAAAAATAATCTAGACTAGGTATTTTTGTTTTTACTGGTAACTTTCTAATTTATTTTTTAACTTTATAATGTATAAATTACTTCTTCTTTTTATAAAATACTTGTTTGTGTTCCCAACTTTAGGTACACGCAAATCCACAGAAATTATTAACATTTACTATGTTTGGGACGTCTTTAGAAGAATTGTATCCTCACAGTTGAAGTAAAAGTCAGTATCTCATTTTTCATAGATTTTTAAAATAATGCTCCTTTAGGAAAGGGCAGATTTACTAAAAGTTTAGAATTAATTCAGGAGTGTGATTATTTAATATGAGCATATGGACTTTGTGACTTTGCTGAGACAAAGACTTTAGGTAGCTATATTCCTGCAACAAATGAGATTCTAATTTCAAACATTTTTCAAATGCAAATCAGGCCCCCATGTGTCATTTTGATGATTTTTTGAGGCATTAATGCAACAGAGTTAGTATTCCTCAATGATCCCCAAAGTCACCCCTTTGCTAAGGATATTTCTCTTCCTGATTATTTTGAACCTGCCAACACAGTCTCTAACCTTCATACAGACAATGACTGATCTCCAAATGACCTATTATTATCTTAAAGCAACCTCGTTTTGGAGCAACAAAAAAAGAAAAATTAAATAGTGCATTAACATTTCATATCAGTGAAGCAGACTTTTTCATGCATGAAGTAGTTCTATCCATCTGTGGAAAGGTCCATCTTTTGTTTTTCCCTGTGTTTATAGGTTACATTTTTAAAGGTACTGGTGGAGCCTCTGTATAGTGGATTCGTTCCCTAAAAAAAAAAAAAGAAAGAAAGAAAGAAAGAAAGAAAGAAAGAAAGAAAGAAAGAAAGAAAGAAAGATTCAAATGAAAGTAGATATCTATTATTACATGGTTTTACTATATTTAAATCATTTCTTGTACATTACAAACTAAAGAAGAGAGTCAGGCTCAAGCTTGGAAGCCATTTGAATAATTTTGATTAATGTCATATATCATACTCTTAGCATTTTAAAATTTACACATCTTCATTTAATTTTTTAATACGCAGAACCAGTGCCTTATGTGTATCATAAAAATCTTACCCTGTTTGGAAACACACTAATTTATGGATAGAAAACAAGACTTTGGCTGTTTTACACGCTGCTGTTTTACCAGTGTTGAAAGAAGTGCCTAGCCAACAGCAGGTACTCAGTATTTACTGAATGAATAAATGAACCAATAAGTGCCCCCAACATGAAATATAAAGTAAAAAAAAGTAAGAAAAAAAAAAGAGAGAGAGAGAGAGAAAAGTGAACATGTAGAAACGTACAAAGATGAATGACCTAGTATCTGCCTTTAAGAGATGTGTTACTGGTGAGAGGCACCACACAAGAGCACTGATAATCTTGCTGAAATGAGATCAAAATTCAGGAGAAACACTGAACTGCTTGGGGGAAGTAAGGAAAGGTCCCTAGGACAGTGAACATCTGCTCCAGATGGTAAAACAATTCGGTGGCATTTGCTTACTAGGGAAGAGCAGTGTGTGAGATGCAGAGTTACAGGGCAGTAGCGTGTGGGTCATGGGGCTCAAGAAGAAGGGCAGGTCCCAAGGCAGGTCGGGCAAGAAGGCTTTGCCTTTGGGGCAGTGCAGAGGAGTTGTGCCAGTCTGGGGAATTCAGCTGTGCCCTTCAGGTTGTAGATGCGTTTCCAGGTGCCATCACCAGGACCAGCAGGACCAAGTCTCTGTAGGTGTTTAAAGAAACACCAAGCTTGATCCTCCAATTTCTCTACTTTGGTTGAATTGTTCCAGCCCGGCTCAAGATGCTTGGAGAGAGTGCAGGTTTCTTCTCTCCCACTTTCTGAGGTTGGCCCCACAGGTATTAATATCAGACAGCCTGGGGTCAAACACAGCCTCCACCACATGACCTCATTTAAGCAATTCCGAGTCGTGGTGTCCTCACTCATAGGAGGCATTACCAAGGTGCCTACCTCATCCATGAAATACTTTAGCAAAGACCCCGGCCCATATTGAGTGCTCAATAAACGCTGCCTCTTCTTATTAGTTCTTATTTATACCTCTTCTTCTCATTTGGAATTTCCTTTTTAAGTTTTTGGAGAGGGTTAGAAAGAATTTTTTCTCCTGGAGCTTTCACATTTAATATTTCCAAGCCTATTTCTGCTTGTAAATGAAGTCTAGGTACCACCAATGATCTTCCAAATCACTAAATCTTATATTTGGTCTCCTTATCCCATGAACTGTAGAGATGTCAGCAAGTTCTAGACGTAGACTTCAAAAACACAATTATATTTGCTTTCCTGAAACGTTTCTCACTGTTCTCAGACGAACTGAATAAAACTGAAAAACATTCCCAGGCATCTCCCACTTGTCACCCTTGGATTTGCTGCAGTATCTTTATTTTGAGGAGGAATCACACGTGCACTTGCTATTTCTGTGTGGCCCAGAGCCAGTGGCCTGACCTCTGACTGAGTAACATGTTACCTTTGTTCATGTGCCTTCAGAGAGAGATGCTATCTCAGTAATGAGGCCAAATAGAAAAGAGGCTCCTTGGTGGTAGAGGATAAGTGAAGTGCTTCTTCTAGTGAAGACAACCTGGATAATTCTGAGGACCCTCCAGTCCTGATTTAGTCCTGCTGCCATAGGAACTTGGAACTGGGGGCACCTGGGTAGCTCAGTGGTTGAGTGTCTGCCTTCAGCTCAAGTCGTGATCCCAGGGTGCAGGGATCGAGTCCCTCATCGGGCTCCCTGCTGAGAGCCTCCTGCTGCCTCTGCCTGTGTCTCTGCCTCTCTCTGTGTATCTCTCATGAATAAATAAAATCTTAAAAAAAAAAGAACTTGGAATTTGGAGAGTGAGGGGCAAACTGATGTGGTCTTACGTGTGTGTAGAATCTCATTTGGAAACAAAAATCATGTATGAATGCTATTAAGTTTAAAAGATGATAAGCTATTAAGTTTAAGTTGGTTTCAAAAAAAATAAAGGACTCTGCTAAAGTGGAAAAATGGCAAAAATAAGTGCAGGCTGGAGATGACAAGTGGAGCATTGTTCCGGGGGAAGAGGGAGTCTTAGGGAAGAGAAAAAAATACTCTGAAAGAGTAAATGGAGTTATGAGCAGGGCCAGCTTAGATCTTTGTAGGACCAGGAACTCTTTTGTGGGCCCCATCCCTTATCATGTCAAACATTAAAATGTGGGGCTTCTAGGTGATTCGGTCAGTCTAGCGTCCAACTCGTGGTTTCAGCTCAGGTCAGGATTGTAATATCGAGCCCCGCATTGGGCTCTGCACTCAGCTCAGAGTCTGCTTGAGATTCTCTCCCTTTCTCTCCCTCCCTCCCCCTCTGCCCCTCTCCTCATGCTGTCTCTCTCTCTCTCAAATAAATAAGCAAACATATTAAAATGAGCCCACATTCTGCACTAAGTATAATTTATATGCACTATAAAGGAAGTGACTTAAGTTGCAATTTACTGAACACATGATGTTATTTTGTAGACATTTAGTTGAATGTTAATTTTGATTGGGCAGTTTTCATTCCGTATTTTGAAGCAACTTTATTCAGGTCTACAATATTTGGGAGGTCTCTTGCAAAGCTAGTTGTAGGGCCTGGGCATGCTGATACGGGGTGATGGGTGAAGCAAGACCCTACCGTAGTAGGAGGGTAAGGTGGGATTTTAAAGGTGGAGAAAGAGCGAGTATGTTTTGCTGGGAGGCAGTCCTGTTTCTTGCCCTCAGCTGATAATCTGAACTCAGGAAAAGGTTTTGTTGTCAGGAAAAAGAGTGGCAATGTCTAGTACTGCCTCCTCTAGTGCCATGTGAGTAGCAACTTCTCTACAGAGGATTTCTAGCTGAGACACAGGCTTGGGTCTCCATTTCAGATAGGTCTGAATTCTTTCACTATTTAGACAAGGTTGGGTTTCACCCCAAAATCTGAGGTGACCAGACTGATTTCCCCAGGAGTCTGGGGGGTGCTAATTTAGGCTGCAGATTCTGTAAAGGCAAAGGCACACTTTTGGAGCTTGAAAAGTGGTAATAAGAAAGTTCTCTGTCATGACCCACAGCTCTCTTAATGATTGCCTAACTGCCAAATGCAGGCCTGATTTGCTTAGCACAGTACAAAATCAATCCATGACTGCAAGAAATGTCAGACTGAACATTTTTTGCCTCTAGTTAATGACTTGTCATCCTAGAAAAAATGTCTAATCAAAGATGAATTTAAATATCTTCCCTTTGTGTTTTCATAAAGAATATGGATGGTGAGGTTATTTTTAAAAGTATGATAAAAGGTAACCTTTCTTTATGTCTGTGATGAAATGTTTCAAGAGGCAAGAAACAAAGCGCTTTCTTGTCCTGAGCTCTGTCACCTTTGGAGTCCGATGGAGGCCTATGGGTCAGGAGAGTCAACTACCCCATCAACTCTGGAGGTCCCCTGGGGTTTGAAGACCAGCCAAATTCAGTTCTTCAAGAAGAAACAGGTTTTAGATTTCAAATGGAACCAAAATGAGAACCCCAAAAGGATGTACTGAGTAACATTTTATTTCAATAGGATGTGTTAGTGAAATTTGAATAGAATTATTTGAATTAAACCTCGTTTACATCCAAGTGAATAATTATTACTCAGTTATTATCTAGTCAAGAACATCAAATATTTGTTATTCAAAGAAACTCGATTTAGCAAGGGAATAATATTTTTCATTTATAATTTTATCTGTTTAGTGCATATTTTTGTTCCATTTTAGATGAAGAAACAGTAAAAATTCAGCATTTGAATTTCAGTCATGTTCTACATCCTGAGGGAAAACAATGCATGTTTTAGGGAAATTAACTGTTAATTAAAATGTTATTTTAAAGATATTAATCATTTGTCAGTATTCATGCCTTTGTATGAGAACATTAAAATGTGCTAGTTAGTAGATACACATCACATAATTGTCCAAGTACTTGTTTGCAGGACACCTGCTTATTATTTCTAGAAAGGTCAAGACTGTTCTTGGAAGGGACTGCAATAAGGTTTTCAGCTCCACCATGGACCAATCCTTTGGGAAGTCTCTTAATTTCTCTGAGTCTCAATTTCCTTACATTGAGAATGGGATTATTCCAACTGCTTCACAGGGATGGCATTGTTCAACCAACCATTGCTATGTGTTGTGTTAACTTAACCATATTCTTTTGACTGATTGCCCTTTTTACCATTGCCAAGCATTTGCTTGACAGTTGGTAGAAGTTAAAAACATCTATGACCAGGGGATCAGGTGAAGTTAACTGACCCAACACTTTAGCCTCATAATACTATGTTCTAAGTCACCCAACTAACGTCTCAGGTTACGTTTTACCTGTTAGGAATGGATAAATTATATCCTCATTGCAAATCCAAATTTACTTTCCTAGAGGGCTTTATTTAATTATGAAAAATTCATTCATACACAAAAGAAGAGGAAAGCTGTATAACAAATCTCTATAGACCCATCACTTGGATTCAATGATTATCAAGATTTTGCTGCACTCACTTTACGATTCCCCTCTCTCTTTTGGCTGAATTATTTCAAAGCAAACCAAACCTTCAATTTTCCTTTCACTCCAAAATATGGATATTTTGTAGCAAAGTCATCCTGCCATTATCCTACCTAGTCAAATTAATCATAATTCCTTGCTATCATTCTAATATTTACTCTATATTATCCTTTTTCCAGTTGTCCAAGAAATATATTTTTACAGCTAGACTGTTCAAATCAGGATCAAAACAAGATCCATGCATTGAATTTGCTTGCTGTGTCTAAAGACATTTTTAGCAGGAAGATGAAGTAGATGAAAATTTCATTGTCCATTGCCCTGCACCACATGTTAGAGTTACTTCAAAATAACGGCATAAGATATTGACATCTCTCATCAGGATAAATTTATCCAAAACATAAATTCCATTTGCTTTAAGAAATGAATATTTTACTATATACTTAGAGAAAAAAGTGTTAACATCAATTTATTTGGGCAGATGAACCCAAAGGAGCATTGTGTTTGTCTGTATATTCTCCAGTGAAATCACTGTTTTTAGAATCAGCAATGTAAGATAATTGCTATTAGATAGCTGGGCACACCATTAGGGATAGAAAGATGAAATTAAAACCATGAAATTGTTTCTATGGCCCTCTAGAAATGTAATTATCTGCCCTGTAGAAAAGAAACACAGAAAATTGGAGTCCTGTGTTTGTCTACTGTGAGGAGGAGACACATAAATTATATCTATCGAGTACGCATATTTAAAAGTTGACACTTTTTTGGTATTTTTCAGGTATGTGTTTAAAATTTGTTATTCAGAAGAACAAACTGGATGGTATTTAAAAAGTCTCAATTTGGCACTGTAACCTATTATAAGTAATGAGTAGTTCTATGGAAATTGGCATGAACTGTCATATTAGTCATGAACGTTATTCCGTTGCCTATAACACAACCAGCTTATGGAAGTGTTTAGATATAACACCTATGCTTTATCAAATGGGGTCTGAATGATCCTCCTGATGATGAAGATTAAATGTATTTCCTTGATGTCCCTATACAGCTACACTTCAGAGTAGAGGAAATTCCTACTGCACTGAGAGACACTGTATATGCGATGAGCACTGTCTAGGCCCCAGAAAATGGACAGAGGTTCCTTTGTCCCCAAAGCAGATAATAAATCAAAGCTGTTAGGGACACAGTGAGAGGAGTAGGGAAAGAACATGACATTCTCACTCTCTTTTAGAGCAGAAGAAGACATCCGTCGCTTCCACAAGTCACTTTCTCCCCTGGACAAGGAACAGCCCTTGTGTTTACATACCGTTTGCCACTTGGCCTTTGACCGTTCTGCTTCAAATTTGGCAACTTCTTTACGATCATGAAATGACACCAACAGCTTCCAAATGCACAGCAGGACAACCCCAATGAGAAGAATGGCCAGTGAAACCCCCAACATAATCATGGGAATGTTTGGGGGCTTTGGACAGTCTGTGGAAAAAAAGAAAATTACATTAGGAAGAGGTATATTGGGGTATCTGGGCAGCTCAAACAGTTGAGTGTCTGGCTCTTGGTCTTAGCTCAGGTCTCAATCTCAGGGTCATGAGTTCAAGCCCTGTGTTGGGCTTCAAGCTGGGCATGGAGCCAACTTAAGAAAAAGAAAAGGATGGTGTAATAAATATTGTGATGTAGAGAAAACAGTTCTCATTAAATTTTTCAACCATAGTTTTTCCAGTAGAAGGAAAATAGTAACACGTTTTATTTTGCTGAATTAAAAGAAAAATGAGTTCCTTGTTGAAGGAGATAGTCCTGTATAGTAGAACAAAAGTTGGAGTTTGGTTATTTAAAGCAAATGGATATATACTTGAATGGCTGACTCAAAAAGAGTTGCAATCCCAAGAATGAAAATTAATACACACAGAATATATATATAGGATCATGAAAAAAGACTAGTTTAATTACTAAAAACGATCTCGGGATCCCTGGGTGGCGCAGAGGTTTGGCGCCTGCCTTTGGCCCAGGGCGTGATCCTGGAGACCCGGGATCGAATCCCACATCGGGCTCCCGGTGCATGGAGCCTGCTTCTCCCTCTGCCTGTGTCTCTGCGCCTCTCTCTCTCTCTGTGACTATCATAAATAAATAAAAATTAAAAAAAAAAAACTAAAAACGATCTCTTTTGGGTACATGATAGAATAGAAATGAAATTTGTGAATATGCTCATTTACACACACACACACAATATTAGTTTTTCATGGATTTCCTTGAAACATGAACTGCCCGGGAGATTATATTCAAACTGCTATGAAACCCACCCCTTGAGAAGTTTACTACGTGCTTTGTTTTTTGTTTTGTTTTGTTTTGTTTTAAGCAGATGGAGGACAATGATGGCTTTTAGTTTTATTTAACATGAATGCAGTGCTCTGGTGTCCTGGATAGTTCCTGGACTGGGGTCAGGAGAGGTGGGTTCAATTCCCATCCGATGCACAGTAGCTGTCTGATATACATCAAGTCCCATGATTTCTCTGAGCCCCAGGATCCTTATCCATCAGACAAAGGTGTGGCACTCCAGCATTCCCTTAACTTCCCTGAGGATAAGATTGAGCTCAGGTGCTCATGCTTATTAAACTCCCAGCTTCCTAGATCCCTCCCCAGAGATTCTGATTCAGTGGGTCTTAGATGGAGCCACGGATTTTTTTTATTATTAAAAATATACCAAGTGATGCTTATCTTCAGGGAAGTTTGGGGAACTAGATGTATCGTCCCTTCAACTTGAACATTCTATTATTTTGACTCTATTGATGATATTAATATAATTTCACAATTATACAGTGCTTTCCTTCACTGACAGCAGAATGACTAATAATTCTTGCAATATGCCTGGGAGACGATACATTTCTTAATGAAACATTATAATTAAGCTCTCCCCTTGCTTTCATGAGAAAAAAAAAATCCCACATAAAAATTATCATTAAATATCTGCCTCCCTCTGCAAGAAGTGAGGCAAATCTGTGGTATCTGGGGAGGAAATGAATCATGCTTAGTTTATCCTAACTCTTATTGCTTTTAGATATTTAATAAGGAGAGTTATACACACAGGTCTAGTCATGCTGCTTTCAAGGTAAGAATCTGTAAGTGATCTGAATTTGAGCAGGACTAATGACCGCACAACAGCATGATGCCTGGCTTCACACACTTTTGTTCTTTGGATAAAAAAAAAACCATGTAAGGAGATTATGCAGAAATAAGTAAAAGGAGCTAATGAAATAGTTACTATAGTATGAAGATCTAAAGACTGTTTCCAGCATAGCAAATGAACCATGGTTTCTTCTAAGGTGGTAGCAACAGTCCCGCAAAGAAAGTGGCAGCTCTGTGTCAGGGAGAATATGTGCTGGCTACATCTTTGACTACAAAATGTCTGGGGTGGGGCGTAGCATGTTCTTGCAGGAAGCAAGATGAAGCTTGCTAAGACCCTGCAGCCAGACTGTGAATTAGGAGGACGCTCCAGTAGAGAATAAATAAAGAAGGAACAGGCATGGCCCAGCAGAGATCATTTTTTAAGAACTTAGAGTATTATACGTTGGGAATACGTATTACGTGAGAAATTATGTGTTTCTCAAGAAAAGATTTTGGCCCAAGTACCAGAGCAGGTTATTATACAATAGAAATGTCCACTGTTTATACTCTCTTTGGTATTTCCTGAGATGCTCAGACTGATGGCAGTGGAGAGAAGGTGGGACAAGAGGGCCATCGTCATCACTGTGTGCAGCATTGCCTGTGGAGTCCTGGCCAGTGCCAGCTAGTTCTTTTTTTTTTTTTTAAGATTGTATTTATTTATTAATGAGGGGGAGAGACAGAGAGAGAGAGAGAGAGAGAGAGAGGCAGAGACACAGGCAGAGGGAGAAGCAGGCTCCACACAGGGAGCCCAACGTAGGACTCGATCCCAGGTCTCCAGGATCAGGCCCTGAGCTGAAGGTGGCGCTAAACTGCTGAGCCACCCAGGGATCCCTAGTGCCAGCTAGTTCTAAGGTCCTGGGTCCCCAGGGCTGCCAACCTGCTAGCTCTGTCACACGCAGCTCTTGAGCACAGAAATGTGACTTTCCTGAATTAGGTCGTGTGTATGTGTAAAATACTTATTGATTGTGAAGACTTAGTATAGAAAAGCATCTCAATGGTTTGTGTATTGATTACATGCTAAATGAGAATATTTTGGATAGAATGGATTGAAGAAAACATAACTAAAATCCATTTCACCAGATTTCTACTTTTTAGTGCAGCTACTTGAAAATGTAAAGTTACATATGTGGTTTGCATAACATTTCTATTGGTGCTGATCTAACATATTTTCGGGAGCCCGGTATTTATTATGATCCTGCAGCCAGTGGGAGGCAGTATAGCACAGTAATTAAGAGCTTGAGCTCTAAGCCAGACCTCCTGAATTCCCCAACCAGCACTGGTATTTAATTACTGCAAGACCTAACTAATTTTTTTAACTTCCTTTTTATCTCAATTTCCTTATCTGTAAAATGGAAAGAATAGCAATACTTGCTTTACACGGTTGTTATATGGAGGAGGCTAAAAGAATTAATGCGTGTAAAACATATAGAATGATACCTGGCATATGGCATTAGTAAAGGCTCAATAAATGTGAGCTGCCATTATTATCACAAATTACAACAAATATACTCTTCCTCCTTTTCTATCCTCAAGACTTCAAGGGCTGGAACCTCTATGTTGGGGCCTGTGGGTGTAATATCAACATCCACATCTCTGTTAGGAAGGCTCCTAACTATCATTCCTTGACTGTGGCTCTTATGAATGTGGCTCTTATCTCTGAAAATTCTTCCAGATTTAAGAAAAAAAGATGAGCAAAGCTCTCCCTACATCCACACATACCCTGATGGTGACTGTTCACTTGGTTTCTTTTTAAATTTGTTTGTAGGACTGTGGGTCTCCTTAGCCTTCACCTTCTCCTTTCTACCCTTGCCTCTGACATGCTGTCCTGCAATCCTCTGATCTTAGTGCTGTGAGAGGGTCTACTGATTCTAGGACAGGCTCTGTCCTCGGGGCCCCTCAAAAGCTTGGGGCCTACCTAGGAACATGAATATTTGCCAGGGAGAAGCATCCTTGGAGCTGTCATGTGACTCCTGTTAAGTCTCAGGAAGGTCATTTCCCCCTGACTTTTCCCTACTACAAAAGCACAAGGAGAATAAAAAGCCCTAATAAAAAGTCATCAGGGAGTCTGAGTACTTTCAGAAGGATGGCATGTTTATGTGCCACTTAGATTGTGTGGAAGCACCAAAACAAGCAAGCAAGCAAATGAACAAAAAACAACCAATAGTTCAGTAACAAGGAGGCTCTTATGAAGCAAAGGCATGTTTCTCTCTCATACATACACATACAAAATAAAAATGAAAATAAAAATAACCAGATCCCAAAGCCCCTGAATTAAAAACAATTTTGGAAGTTCATTTTTGTTGTGTGGAACTCATTTTTCCAATGGAATCAATATTAAAAGGACTGGCTTTGATTTCAGAACTCCCTACAGCAGCCCTGGGGACTCAGCGATTTAGTGCCACCTTCGGCCCGGGCGTGATCCTGGAGACCCCGGATCAAGACCCACGTCAGGCTCCCTGCATAGAGCCTGCTTCTCCCTCTGCCTGTCTCTGCCTCTCTCTCTCTCTCTCTCTCTCTGTCTCTCATGAATAAGTAAATAAAATCTTAAAAAAAAAAAAAAAGAGAGAACTCGCTAAAGCTACCACCACAGTCACAAAAACAGAGGGTTGCGGGGTATAGTGCCAAGATTCTGACTTTATAAAACGCATAATGAAGAGGCAGGTTTTTCTGTACTAGGTATTTCTTCCTTGCACAGCAAGATTTGCTTTAAGTTCCCTTAACTAATGGCCTCTATAAACCATTTTTGCATTTCAAAGAAGTCGATTTATATGAGATTTTCAAGAGCAAGTCCCAGGTACATTCTGGCAACCTGAGCTTCAAGACCAAGGTCGCAATCATACCCTGGTAACCTGTATTGTGCTGACTTCTACCTCTCCTCGACCCCCCATTCTGCAATGTGGTAGTTTTCTAATCATGTTTTCTTGGTTGGTTTATAATGTCTTGAACTTACATTTTTGGTTTCTTTGGTTTTTACACTCTTTAGTGATGGCACTTTGATACTCTTGGCTTCAGATTCAGGATTTAATATTTTGTTGGCACATTGATAAGCAAGCACACACAAAAAACACATCTGCCTGTTAGCCTGCCCTTGCTGCTGTTGTCTGGGACAGAACTTAGGCCTCAAGGTTTTGGGGGGAGGAGGCGGAGGTTGCAGGCAGGGTCTGGAGAGATCTGATTTAATGCAGCTGTCATTTCTGCCAGAAAGATTTAGGAACATATCATTAATTGAAGACAGAAAAGGTGAGGCACCTGTGAATAGCTAAGACTGCAGCCAGGGAGGTCTTGAGCCATCTGTAGCAGAGTAGTATTAAAATGCAGAGTCTTGGGCCACACTTCGCACCTGCTGACTCAGGATGCAGGCATTTTAACAAGCTCCCCAGGTGAGTCCGATACTCACTAAAATTTAAAACCTCTCAACAGCAGTACCTTTTCCACTATTCTCTTTTCTACCTACTATAAACTTCTCTCTCCCCTTTACTGAAGATGAGATTTTTATTTGAGAGCTTCCCAAGTGCCAAGCAAACTCCATGAGTTGGTATGGATGAAAACCCACCAAAGCAATGGACTCTTTGACTTCCTGTATGGATTACTTCCTTCTTCACCTGCTGCTTCATGTCTTTTCTGACTCGATGGTCCATTACTGTAGGTTATGAACTGGCACATGTTTTATATACATTATTTTATTTAATCCTTGAGTGAACCCTTAGAAGAAGGTAGTATTATTTTTTTCCATTTTACAGAGGAGGAAATAGACTCAGAGGCAAGTATCTTACAGAATGTCAAGCAGCTATTAAGTAGTAGAATAGCCTTTCCTATGGATATACCTTCTGCTTATATTAGATTTAATCAGTCCACCTTTCTACAAAACATCCACCAGCTTTTGGTACAAATATACTCATCTTGTTGTTATGTGGGCTAAGGAAGAGACATTGAAACACATCAAACCTTTCAACAGGTATGTTTCAATCGTTGGGAAAGTAGAAGCCCTCTATCAAAATTCTGGAAAAGTCTTTCCTGGAAACCTACCCAAAACCTCTTTCTGGTTGTTTCCTCCTCTCCAATGCAGTAGTACCACTTACCGTTGACAATGGAAGGCATACCACCCACCTTTCTCATTGATGCTGTGAATGATGGTTTTCCCTTCATTATCTGTAGTTATTAGGAATGTAATAAGACATTCATTTTCTCCTTGCAGAGAACAGGGAACAGAACTATCCTTTGAAAAATCTGCAGATAAAGGAGTCATTCATTAGATTAAATGAGATTCCAAAAGAGATTAGTTTATTTTTAAAGCAAAGTGGTATTAAGTTTTAATATGCAAATAGGAACTTCAACACTGCAGAATAGAAATAGAAAAGACATAGGATTTTTTCCCACCACCTGAAGTTTTAGTTTCTATTCAGGTTCCAGAAGAACAGTTCCAGGTGTGGTCAATCAGGACTGACCATCTAATGCACTTATCAAACTGATGGGGGCAGGATTTCAATAGTGAAAGTACTTGAAGGCAGGTATACCTTGTTGTTTTGGGAGTAGAATGGCTCTGATTGTGGTAATGAGGGGGCTGTATGTTCCTCTTGGCTGAGAGCATCTGGGAGAAAGCCTAGATTACATTTCAGAAAAAGACTACACAGCCCAAAATGATACTGATACTTCTAAGGGGGCCTTTCCCCAGTCAAGATTGTTGGCCATGTATTGTCACAAAAGTAAATATCAATTAATATCAGGAAATGGACATTGAAGTGTTATGCACTCGGGGACTAATAGGATGAAAGTAAACCCCAGATTAAAAGGAACTCATTTGACAGTTTGCCTCCCATTCAGTATAGACTCTTTGTTAATAAACAAAACAAAACAAAACAAAACAACATAATCCAGTTTTCCTCAAATCTTTTTCAAATAGAAATGTTTTCTTATTGAGCTCATTCAAGAGGCAGAAAATGAATGCCACCAAAGAAACTGAAAATATAGTAAAATAGTCAATCCAAGACATTAATACTATTTATCAGAATTTTTAGTGGTCTGGTACCTCTGCCAAAATTATCTAGCCTTTTTCCAATTAAAAAGAAGCAAACTTGCTTAAAATTCTCCTATCTTCTAAATTGGAGACTTTGTAATGATACTGTTACAAACGCTTTTTTTGGAAACCATTTTTTTTTTCAGAAACCTGTAAATAGAACAACTATTTGCTTTTAACCTAAAATTTTGACATATGATCGAATATTACTGTATTACAACACAGTGGGTCAGAATATTGAAACTGGGACTGTCCCAGATAATCTTGGACATACTCTTGCTAGACCTATACCTTTCCTCATGAGCTTAAAAATAAAACAGTTTTAATAAAACAGAATCTATATGTATTCCTTTGAGTCTAACAAAGAAAAAGTAAATAATATGCTATTTTTTGTTCAACAATGCCATAGCCACAGAAAGAAAAGCATTAAGTTGTTTTTGCATTTAATTTATAAGATAAAAACCTCATGTCAGTGTCTGCGAGAAGAATGTCTGTATTATCTATGAAAAAAGGGACTTGTAAAACATTTAGCATTATGGATAGGATTTCAGATGATAGACTTAAGTGAAGAAATTGCTTTGGAATCCATTAGAGGCTTCTATTTACATAGGAATATTAGGAAATCTAATTCTAAATCATTCTTACCTGGTCATTCCCAAATATTTATGAACATCTAAACCATCTGGGATTTTTTTCAAATAAGGATTCCGGGGGCCATCCTGGGTATCTCATTTGAGAGGGCAGTGGTATGCACAGGAGCTTGTATTTTAGTGAGCTGTTTAACAGTACTTTTAATAAGGTGTCCTGATTATGACATTTGGGACCTCTGGGCAATAGTTGATTAGTGATATTCGTGTTATTTCGTGTGTTATGTCCTGCAATAACATTACATATATAACTCACACTTTGGTATTTTTAGATGGCCTTTACCACATGTCCTCCTACCACTCCAGTGGACTAGGATTCATGAAGTCTTGGAGAATATGCTTTTTCTTGTTAGAGTTTTTTTCCCTCCTTCGTCCTCTCTGCCATGACAGTGCACACCCACCCTGTTCCCCTTAAGTAACTTACTGGAACATTTTATTCTCAGGTAGAAAATATGTAGATAGCTTATAATACTCCTTCCAGTAATACTAATCCTGCTTTTTTATTTTCTTTTAAATAGCTACACTGAAGTACAGAGAGGCTTAATTTACTTCACTGGGATTATTTAAATTTTAATGGAACTGTTAATATGACCTTTGAGTCATGACTTCCTTCTTGCTTTAATTACTTCACCACTCCTTTCCATGATGGTTATGACTCTAGATTTAGCCAGTTTTGTAGTGTTTGGGTATTAAAATGGCATTATTGAATGTGCAATGAAAGGGTCCAGCTTGGGCTGGAGATTTGCATAATTAGCTGCTAAGGTTTTCTTTTGTTGTTCATTAAGAAATGGACCTTTCTTTTTTCCCCTCTTTATGAGTGCCAGCAGTGCTGCCCTAGAATAATAGAGTGAGAATAAGATCTCAGGCATTCCATGAAATAATACTTCAAAAAGGGAGAAATGTGAGAATGGAGGTTGGGAGGCGGGTATCTGGGAAGGTCCAGGAAGGATACAGAAATATAAACCACGCGCCCCACTGAATTATGACAACTATGTGTTTAAGACCTGTGCTCTGGGGATGAGTCAGGAATTCTCAGGCTTTCCCAAGGAAAAGAAACGGGCTCTGTGGTCAAGTAAGTTTGGGAATCCTTCCTCATTCTAATTCCTCCTTTTGCTTCTGAAAATTCACAATGCACACTTAATGTAATGGGCATTTTCCAAGAATCCGGTGAAATAAACAAAAAGCGTAGCTTCCCATGTTCAAAATTTATATGACCATGGGTGCTATTTTCCATTTAACACTTTCAGAACTAGTGTCCCAGAGAACACACTTTGAGTAATGATGCTCTGAGTACATGAATGTTGGGGTAAATAAAAAAATGACCTTCAGGATGAGTAAAGTTTGACCACATGTCTTTAGAAATGCCCACACAAGTCCCCACCGCACATCTGAGGAACATTGTCTTTGGGTGATAGTTATGCTATTTTCCTTTACTCTCCATGTCCTTGTTGGGGGAGAGATGAGCTGATAAAAGACCCGATTCAAGAGCAAATATGTGGTGACAATTTCAAGGTGATGTGATCAATGACATAACTAAGTGGGTGAGTAACTTGAAATAGAACTTATAGAAAGTGTCATTAGAAAAGTGACTTTTTAATTCCTAGGCTGACAAATATATTTTTTCTCTCAAATTCAACAAAGGTTAGTCCTTTAAATGGTATTAGAAATCCAGTTATTATTGTGTTTCTGAGTTAGAAATGGTTGTATTCCCCTATTTTGAAGATAATTTACCCAATTACACAAAAAGAAAAATGCAAATGTTTAAAAAATATTGCTCTCAGATCCAAGCATTTATGATAATCTACTTAGAAAACTGTGTATTTAAATATAGTAACTCTCTGTTCATGACTGACACGTTTCCAAGGTTTACTCCTTTTCCCCACAGCACATTAGATTTCCTATGCTGCCTCTGAATGGAGTTCTAGTAATTTGCAGGGCATTTTCTGCAATTTTTAGCCATTTCTTAGAAACGCTTGGTAAATATCTCAACTGTTTGCCGTGAAATGAAGCTTGAGGATATGCCTTGACTTTGAACTAGTTACTAATGTGGAATAGTCCACAGATGCTACTTTCCTTAGTGCTTTTACCGCATCCTACTTTCAGTATTAGTGTAAGGTACACACCATTTTGTCCAATTTATGTTATTTGGCATATTTATCTTTAGTCACCAGAAAAGTACAGACAAGGGGTTTTACGAGCACTAATCATGCTCCTCCATACGGGGTCATTCAACTGTGCACAGTCAGAAATCTCAATTTTGAAACAATGTAGGTAATTTTCAAAACAATATAAATGCCACTAACTTATTCCACTTCAGAAATGGATTAATTTCTCTATTCTATTTGTTTCTTCAAGATACATATCCTAGAGTGTCATAAATTGTCTTAGTTATTGCGCTTTGCCTGAGATACATCTTGGTCACGTCTCTAATGCATGTGGAGCAGCAATTGCACCTAAGCAGCATGAGAATGCAGAATTTAGGATGATGGAAAGACAAATCCCCCTAGATCATCCCTTTAGGAGGAGCTAGTCATCTTCTTCACAAAGTACTTTTTAAGTGGTCTTCCCAGCTAAAATACAACCTATTTAAATATTTGAGATGACATTTGCCATTAAAAAGAATCTGATTTTAAGTAATTAAATTTTAAAATGACAGGTGAAAGAAAACAAGAGCAGAATTTGCTTAGCAGTTAAAGGTAACAGGTCCTTCTTGTATTTGGGGAGTGAGCAACAGGGAATTAAGGGGGTCGTGTAACACCCGTGTTTGAAAAGTTGGGAGTAAAAGCATATGAAGAGGAGTGGAGGGAGGGCTCCTCTCGGGAAACCCATATTACACTTCACCTTGTCCTATCTTGAAATAAGCCAACCAGATAATAGAGGATGATTTTAGGTTTAGGGGTTAACATTTAGCTATCTTAAAATTTTTCTTCTTTTCTAATTTTAAAAAATATCATTCTGGAGTTCTCTGTAATTGTACTTTTAAGCAAAGGTGAACTTGCCAACAGAGCTGAAGTCAAATAGAATAGCTATGACTTTAAATTGCTTGTATCCCAAATCATCATGTTTTTAGTCTTACATCCCTTCATAAAAACTAACGTTGAACTAATGCCCTGGTTCAAATGAGGTCGAGCTACTGAAAAACCCTTCGCAGCGTTTCTGCCTCTCAGGAACAATGTAAAGGAAAAGAAAGCTTAATAAGACAAAGTATAACCTTCTGCTTCACTGATGGTTGCACCAGCTAGTTTGCATTTGTCAACACATTCTTCTCGGGCCTGGCCATCTGCAGACAGGTGGCATTCAATGCAGCTCCTGTAAACATTATTCAGTAGAGTTTATCAGTTCGTGTTGGTGGAAAACAGATACGCAGCTGGGATATTGCTCTAATGCTTACTGTGATTCATGCTATAGGAGTGTCTCATAGAGGACATTGCCTTTTGTTGCTTTCAGGAAGATATTTGGGTGATGTTCAAGAGGAAATTGCTTTATTCTGATTCCATTTAGTAATCAGTGTTTTGTGAGCCTGTCTTGATAATAGCTACTACCCTCATTTATTTATAATGATTGCTTCTGGTTGGTTAACTGACAAAAAAATCCCAACATCAAGACACACCTATTTTGGTATTTGATTTAGGTTTTTGGTTTTTACATTTTCATAAGAAAGGTTTATGTTCTAAAATATGATTAGTGACTAAACAAAGTTTGAATTTCTTAACAGAAATGGTCTGTTTTTAACAAGAATTCCAAGACTTCATATATGTCATGAATGACTATTCAAGATTCACTAGTCTGTGATTATTTTGAATGAATCTAAGCCTTCTAGGGGTATCTTCAAAAGCTGAGGTTACAGCTTGGATCCTGATTAATGCAGGCTTTTTAATAAACAATCACTACTTACAGAAAAGTGTATTTCTAAGAACATAGCCCTGGAATTAGCTTCTCTAATGATGTCTATACAGCAAAGTAAAACTCAGACTCTAAATTAATCTTGTGCTGAAAAATCACTTTACAATCAGATTCTGTTTGGAGTAACCCAGAACAGCTAAAGTTTTCTTACACATCATCCTGCCTCTCTCTTCCCCAGGCCACACAAATGTATACTCTTTAAAGTTCTGGAAATTTTCTTTCCACACTTGGGCCCCAGGCCTCCCCCAGTCTCAGCCAAAACTGCACTGCCCTAGGCAAGCCTTCCCTAACCCTTACGGGTTAATTCTCTTGCGATTGCAGAGAAAGTCTCTGCATTCCTTTGTGGAAAGGGCTGAGGAGGAGTAATCTATGTGGGAGTGGGGATAGAAATCTTGTCTGGAAATTGCCTTCGCATTGCAAGTATATTGCATTTATCTAGGTTATATATTTACTTAGAGTGGCTTTGCAGGGGGGCTGCTGGACACTGTGGAAACCCTCAAAACCTCTACCTCTTTGTGCATCTCACTGATGTCTGCCCATGCTAGTGTGGTAGCCCTGCCATATAATTCCACAGCACCCTCTGGATCTTTTTCTGTAACTGTCAGCTCAGATACCATTATAATTACTTTAAATGATGTCTGTCTTTCCCACTAGATTCTTAGCACCTGTGATGGCAAGAACTGTAACTGTTTTGGTCATCACTATATGCCCTTGGCCTACCATGATTTCTAGTGAACGGTACGTACTTAACACCTATTTGATAAATGAATGTATGAATGAATAAATGGAAGAATGGACTCATCTCAGAGCTAACATAAACACCAAGGAGATGAACCGATTCCTCAAATTCAAACTACCTTGGTTGTTAACTTCATATTTTATAAACCAGATTTAAATTCCATCAAATTTACGAGAAGATTAAATAGATAAATAATGGAAGAAACATCCTGACAGGACATTTTACATTTAATTCCGTTCAAATAGGTCTAACCGTGTCCCCACACTTCTCTTGCTATATGTCCAGGCCCAGTGACAGAAAAGTTTTGACCCCTGAAAGGTGAGGAACCACTGGGTGAATATTGATTTTTTTACTTTGTTTACACAGGAAATGCAAATGTCACCATGTTGGGTATAGAGTCAATGAAACTACAAACTGCTTGAGCATGCTTGCCCCATAATACTTGATATACTGCAATGTCATAACACAGTTCATTTGGAGACTTGCTTCATTTGACCTAGAAACGTTGCCCCCACTTCCATGAAGAAGTTAGCTACCAGCCAAAGAAATAGTTTTTTACTGGAAAACAAAGGAAAGTTTTGTTGCTGTTATTGTTCATATGGTATAAAAGAAAACACAACACACAATAGCTGTGTAAAATGACAACCAAAGAGAGGTGCCAAAGAGCATGAGTGGTAAAGAAGTGGGAAGAAATGGAAAGTCAAGATCTCCTTTCTGCCTTTTTGCCTCCGTGAGGCTATAGATAGGAGTGAATCAGCAAGGTCAGGCTATAAACTTCTAAATAAGAAAGAAGCTCATCTGTTTCCCCTGAAAAGGCACCAAATGTGGGTGTCATCAGTCTACCTCCAGGGCATTCCTTATGTGCGGCTGCTATTGTAAGTGAAAGGCCATCCGATGTTATCAGTGTGGGACCTCAGCTCAGCTTCCCCAGGCTTGTCTCCAGCAGAAATGTGACATTGTGGTCCGGGATAATCAGGACAAAGAGGCAAGTGAGACACTGCTGACGTTCACAGGTGGGTTTGTGTATATGGGGGGATGCTCAGAGAACAAACCCACCTAAAGCGATAAGCGCCGCTGCGCCCCAGGGAAGTTGTGACATTACCGTTTAGAGTTACAGGGATCGCCACAGGTAGGACAACGTTCACAGGTCGGGCCGGAGGCTCCGGGGTTCGTGCAAACACACTTGCCACAGACGCAGTCCCCTCGCCCGCTGCAAAGCACCCCGTCCTCCGAGCCGCAGGAGTCGGTGCTGGTGGTGCAGTTGCAGTACTCGCCCGCCCAGCCGGGCCTGCACACGCATTCCCCGCAGTCACACACGCCGTTATCTGTAAAACAAACAGATAAATGAATGTATGAATGAATGTATGATGCTTAGGCCCCTGATGCTTAGCGCCGCAGCCACTTCAGATGCAAGTGGGGGGCTGCTTTTCTCTTTGCTTTTAAATACCATCAGAAAGACTGAAGAAGAAAAATGAGGAAAAAAAGTGAACGTGTGAGGAGGAGCGGTGAGTGTAGATATATTTTATGGAAAAACTTTGCTAAGTGTGCATATTTATTGATCTGGTCTCTCTCTCTCTCTTTTTGATCTGGTCTCTTAACTGAAGACCAATCTGATTACCTGGTGTTATATCAGAGACAGCTCATAGCCAGATGAAATGACATAATCCAGAAGCCTATAATAGCAACTTGTGTGTGTGTGTGTGTGTGTGTGTGTGATTCTGTGTATGTGTGTGTATTTAAATTGTTTTCGCAATTTTTTTTGCTTTTAATTAAGGTGTCATAAGATAGAGATGCAACGCAGACCTGGGTAATGCCCCACCTCTACATCATTCAAGCTGAGTGATCATAAAAGCCTCATCTATCAAATAGAGGGAATAAAATCTTACAGTCGCTGTGGTCGGATGAGATAATGTGTAAATCTTCTAGCTTTGCATTCACCAATTAGATGTCCTACAGGCATATAGTGAGTGCTCAACAAATTCATTTATTTAAGAAACTTTAATTGAGCATATATCATGTGCCGAGGATTGCAGTAGGCATGAAGATACAAATTTAAATAAGGTCACTGAGCTTATAGTCTAGAGTAGGAGACAAGCAAATAAACACTGCCAGTAATAAATACACCACAATGTGATAAGTGTTATGCACACAGAGGGAGAGTTTCTAAATTAGACCAGAGATTTGGGGATGTTTCCAGAGGAGATGAAGCTTGAGCTGAATTTGGACAATACAGAGAGAAGGCACAAGAAGGCTACATGCATTTTAAGCCAGGAAGAGAAGCATAGGTAAATGACAGAAGAGCGTGATCGTGTAACCTCCTTAACACCCACAGTAGTTTCATATAGATAGAGCCAAAGGTGCAGATGAGCTGTGGCAGGAGCGCAGGATGGCGAGGGCGGGGTTGGAAAGGTCAACAGAAAGTCAGAAATCACATCATGAAAAGCGTTATGGGCTAAAGAAAGAACCGTTATCCTGAAAGTTATGGAATTTTAAGTAGAGACTTGAACAAATAGATACGTGTCTAGAAATATCCTGGCATCGGTAGAGAAGGTCAAACTAGAGACAGGAGAACTGGTTAGGAGGTTGCTGTAGCAAACGAGGCAAGGAGATCTGAGGTCCTGAACAGCGGCCAGTGGGAAGGAGAGGAAAGGGGGATGAATATTCAGGGAGGGATATGATTGCTGGGGGGGGGGGCCTGGGCTGCTCGGTGGACGGTGCAGCTTGTCACTGACCAGGGATGGAAGCTCTCAGCTCATGCTCACTGACTTAGCCCCAGAGCCTGGCACAGAGTAGGGCTTGATTGTTGAACGAATAGATTGTTCTGAAGCAGATGAAGAAGAGCAGCTTTGGGTGGGGGAGATAACGAGTTCATTTTTGGCTCTGTTGAGTTTTCAGGGGCCTCTGGGACATCTTAGTAGGCGGATATATATATATATATATATATATATATATATATATATATATATATATATACATAGTCCAGAAGGAGAGACAGTGAGGTTTGAGGTTTGGATCCATCAGAGAGAGATGGCAGGCCAAGCTGTTGTGGGTCGAGTCATGTAGAGGAAGCAGAGTGAGAAGAGTTCCAAAGAGCATCAGCACTTAAAATATGATCAGAGAAGGGGGCCTGGGTGGCTCAGTTGGCTAAGCATCTGCCTCCAGCTCAGGTCATGATCCTAGGGTCCTGGGATTGAGCCCCATAACGGGCTCCCTACTTAGCAGACAGTCTGCTTCTCCTTCTCCTCCTGCTCATGCTCTCTCTCTTTCTCTGTCTCTCTCAAATAAATAACTCTTAAAGAAATGTGCAAAAAGAATCTTACCAGGGAGACTGAGAGGTAGGAGAGCAAAGCTGCAGAAGCCTAGGGCAGAGGCAGCTTGAAGGAGGCAGCGCCTGGAAACTTGCTGCAGACATATCTCATCTAACTTATCCTCTAAAATACAATTGCCTTTTGTTTCTTCCTCAGCAGAAAGGGAAACTTATTCTCATGATAGGGATAGACTTCTATATTGAAGTTTATTCAGAAAAATTAATATGATTTATAAATATTGTCAAGTGAAATGTGCATTTCCTTTGAGAATGCCCAAGTGTATCACTGCATGCAAGAATTACTTGGCAGAAATTTAGAAAACTCTTTCAAGAGCTCCTGTCAGAATTTAGCAACCCTTCTTTCTGCGGGCTTTCCAGAACCATCCACCGTATCACCGCTAATTGATATTCACAAGTAACCAATTATAAAGTACCTGTTCATAAAACCACAACCACAAAAACAACAATAAAACCTTCACAACGGCGTCATGTAGAAGCAAGATGATAACCAAAGATCAAGAAAAAAATTGTCAGGCTCTTTTCAAAGGGATAGATCTTTCTGGAATGCCACTGACTGATAAGTATAAGTGTATAATGGCAGAAAGTATTTTCTGTAATGTCATTTGCCTGTTAGTTTCCCGTCTCTTAGCATCAAAATATAAAAGACTAATGGAATTTGGGCAAGGGAATAAATCAATGGAGCCCTATATCTGTGAGTACTTACAGATGGATGAAAGAAGGTACATGAAAAAGAACATTGTGGTAATAGCCCTTCAGAGAAGTGGCACATTGCAGAGCGAATTAGTTGTAAAATAAGTGAGATCTGCATGAGAAGGGAAGCTGTAGAAGCCTCTGTTGCAAACAACAGAGTGTCTGTTCACAAGGCCAGGGACAGTTTTTATCCTTGCACTAAGCAGGATGCCAGGCACATAGTGGGAACTCCAGAACTTTTAGTTAAATTTGAATAATAATACTTCTAGTTAAATTTGAATAATAATACTTGTTATACTTTTAAAACTTTTTTTTTAAGTAGGCTCTACCCCCAGTGTGGAGCCCAACTCGGGGTATGAACTCATGACCCTGAGATCAAGACCTGTGCTGAGATCAAGAGTCGGATGTTGAACTAACGGAGTCACCCAGGTTCCCCTTTATAACCTTTCAAGGAGAAAGTAACTAATAACACAGTGACATTCTTTGCGATGTTGCTACAAACAAAATAGCTTTTGAGAAACAGTAATGATTGAGAATTGTAAAGTACCCTCAAATATGAAGGAGGTTGGCATTAGTGAAGTTTTCTGAGTCCAACTGAAGAAATAACTGTGTTTCCTAAATAGAATCTCTCTAGGGATCACTGTATCTGATACAAAGAGAGGCCCTATTGTCAGACCTTCCAAACTACAATGCACAGATCAAGTCGACTCTTTTTGAGTTCGTTTCCATTTGTGTGCATGGTACCAAATAAAGCGAAAGACCATCCACAAACCAGAAGAACTGTGCTGCTGAGCACAGTTCAGCAATTTACACTGCTCCAGAATTCTTTGATCTAAGATTTAAAGGGTGAAATATCGGTGAGGGTAGGATCGCTATCATAGTATGTTAGATTACAGGTAGAATTTTTCTGAAAGGTAATTTCAAATGTTTTGAGCACATACTTTGCTAAAACATTTCTATTAGAGGTGCAATCTGGGGATCTGCCAAGCATATTCTTTTCTAGACATGGTGACAGCCTCTGGCTTCAGGCTGTGTCCCGCCTACCTCTTACAAGAGAAGAGAACTGATGTGGGTTTAGAAACACACCCATTAAATAAGGAAATAGACCTCCAAGTGAAAGGGGGAGAGAAACGTGTCTCCATCTGGACAGACCCTAAATTTTCCACTCTGTGGGGAGAAGAAAGAAGGCAGAGGCACCTGTTGGTAGCAAGAGCTGCTGCAAAGAAATGAAATGGAGGTGTGCTTCCAAGGGCCTCACACGGCTTTCAAAGAGCTCGGAATTCTCTGAGGCTTCTCTTCTCAGGCCTTTTTTCCTGAAAATCAGTCTCTTTTATATGTTCCTGACACTGGGGTTTGAAAACATAACTCTCTTAGTTTTCTTTAAAGATAATGGCTTTCTGTTTTGAAAAGCTGTCTGGTCACACACTGAGAAAAAGGGAGACACTGGGAGCTTAAACTCAGCGGTTAGTTAATATTCCAGTTGTAACACAAACTTATATCATTTTAAAGAACATGAACGCATTTGCAATTCTTCTGCAGATAGATCATACCTATATATATGGATGTATGTCAAAATGATTCTATAGTAGTCACACTATATGCAATATATCCTTAAATTACAGTGATTCTCCATATGCAAAGGATTTTTTTTTATTTTTTTGTTTTGCAAAGGATTTTAAAACATACATTTTTCTGCTTTCTAAACATTTTCTCCATCTTAAAAAATTCCAAGCAATGCTTCATTCTTACCTTTTCCATAGCCTTCATATGTCCTTATTCATCTTTATTATATCTGGTGTCTAATCTAGTATCTGCCACATAATAGGTGTTTAATAAATATTTGTGGGATGAAGGAAGGCCCGGAAAGTTCATTTCGTATTTCTGTGTCCCTTGTCCTTGGCAATATGCTCCTTAAGCAGCCCAGCTTTTCATTTTTCCAAAGGAACAGGCATTTAAGAGTTGGGTAAGACACCCAGAAGCCTGATGCTGAAAGGTCTGGAGGATAATGGAGTTCAGATTACGTGCAATTTTTTGGAGTCTGGGTAATAACCAAAGAGAAGATATTTCCATTTTTTGCCTACTGAACTCTGAGGGAACTAACAATGGAGATAGAAGTTGCACTGGCAGAGATCTCACCCCAAGAGAACATAAGAGAGAAAATGCAAGAGGAGATCAGTTACCTTAGGTCTAAAGATTAAGCCACTCTCTTGATCAACAACTATTTATTAAGCACCTACTCTACCCGGACAACTGTGGAAGGCACAAAGGATGCAAAGCCCCCTCTTGATACCCGCCCAGTCACAGCATGAGGTGGATTTAGACAACACCTACCTCCACAGAGCAGCCCTTTGTGCCTCACGCAGGAGAAGTCATCACACTGGCAGTAAGGCCCATAAATGTTTCCATAGGGAGACAAGTGGCAGACACACTGGCCACAGTAGCAGTCCCCTCTTCCACTGCACGAGGGGTGATCAGGGGCCTCCTTGCAGGAATCTGTACTCAGCGTGTCCTCCCCACACTCGCAGCGAGGACCCATGTGGCCAGGGTTGCAGGCACACACCCCACACTGGAAGGACCCGTTCCCGTTGTGGCATTTGGAGCTGTTCACCTCCACTTCTTTCTGACAGTCACAGTTGCATTCCGGACTGACAAGTATTTCCAGGGCGTCCCCCAGCCCCACAGGCTTTATGATAATGTGCCTGCTTCTTCTCTCACAGTTCGGTATACTCACAGTCACGTTAAATGAAGCCTGGAAAAAGAAAATACTAATTATCTTCTTCCACCCACCAAAATGCATGGGAGAAAACAAAGTGGCATGGGGATCAGCTTTGCCAAAAGCATTTATTAGGAAATTTTTGAAAATCACTTTTGAAATTCTTGAAAGGAAAATTCCAGCTTCAGTGCAATAAGATAACTTCTTACTTACCTGAACATATTTTCGACAATTGACTGACCCTGTACTTACTGTGTCTCCCACCTTTATGTGAGAGCATTTCTTTTGGTGTGGGAAGAGGGCCCTGTTGTTACAGATAGCTGTGAAGGACAGGTTGAGTCCTTCCGTGTCTCCTAACACTTCCAGTTCCACCTCAGACCGCAGTTCCTTCAGTCGGGACATAAAGAGTTAAAATCACAACCAAAAAATACAACCACAATAAGCTGTGAATCATGTTCATTAAACTACAAATGAATAAAATGAAATTGCATTTAAAAAAAATCACCATACCATCAATTAAGCAAGAAAGCTAGCAAGACATGCACACACACACGCACACACACACATGCACACACATGCACGTACATTTACACACGTCACATTTTATTGAATCTAGGATGCCATCAATTCTAAAACACACCACTATTTTATGACAATGACATTATAACAAAATATCTCAAGATCATTCTGGGCAACATATGAATCAATCCTGTTAGTCTATCATGGCTTTAAAAAATATTTTATCCATTCTGAGGGATTTGACAAATTCTCCAGCCCTGAGTTGCATTGCTTGGCATATAAAAGGCATTTTTTTGCTTGTATCTCAGTAACAAAATTTATTTAATTACAGTCATTCCTCCGACAATGAATATTTGCTTCACTGATACCAAATTTATACTCTGCTGCTCTGTTTTGGTACATTTCTGCATATACAACAATTTTTCATTTCAATATCAAATCATAGTGCAAACTTTTTGAAAATATTTGAAAATGGCAATTAGGCTCAACACCCATAGCACCAATAGTGTATTTAACAAATTGAGGTGACAACAACTTACACACTTAGGGCCGATTTCATACATCTGCAGGCAATGAATACTACATTGTGACTTCTACCCAACATTTGTAAGACACCATTAATCATAAAACATATCCCAATTTAGAGATGTTAAAATGTGGGAGAAACTCTTCCTCAAAATCAATATTGGAATTTATCAACTACCTATTATACAGTTAGAGTCAGATCTGGGGAATGAGTGCAAAAATTTAGGGTGGGATATGAAGATTAAGAGACTGTGTGCAGGGCATGTAGTGTGCAATTTTCAAAAAAGTAGTTAGAGTAGGATTCAATAAGAAGGTGATGTTTTGAGGAAGTGAAGGTTCAGAAAGCATGCAGATATCTGTCAAAAGAGTGTTCCAGAAAAGGGATACAGTCAATGCAAAGGCCCAGAGGCAGAAGCATGTCTGGCATGCTCTGGAAACAGAGTAGCAAAGAGGCCAGAGGCTGTACTGGAACAACTCTCTGTTGAATTAATAAGACGTGAAGTCACAGAGGTAATAGGGTGGAGGAGAACAGATCCGGTAAAGTCCTAGTGGGTGGTTTTAAAGAATGTGATATTTACTTTATGTAAAATGAGAAAACAATTAGGGTTATTTATAGAAGAGTGATATGACTTTACTTAATATTTTTATTTTTATTTTATTTTTTTAAATTTTTATTTATTTATGATAGTCACAGAGAGAGAGAGGCAGAGACATAGGCAGAGGGAGAAGCAAGCTCCATGCACCGAGAGCCCGACGTGGGATTCGATCCCGGGTCTCCAGGATCGCGCCCTGGGCCAAAGGCAGGCGCCAAACCACTGCGCCACCCAGGGATCCCTACTTAATATTTTTAAAGGAAAATTCTAGCTTTCTGTTTTTTTAAAAACAGAATGTAGGAAACCAAAGGTAGAAACGAGAAACAGCATTTAGGAGGCTTTTGCAGTCATTCAGGTGAGTGAAGATGGTGGAGCCAACCAGGATGAAGGCAGTGGAGGAAGTATCTGGATCAAATTCTAAATAATTTTGAAGATAGAACCAGCAAGACTTTCTGATGGGTTAGATGTACAGGAAAACAGAAAGAGGGGAGTCAAGGATCATTACAGGCTTTTTGACCCTAGCAACATGAAGGATGGAATTACTATCAATTGAGAAGGAGAAGTTGATGAAGAATGTTTTAGGAGAGTCCAACGTACGCTCCTGAAATGCCAACTAATTGTATCAACCAACTCCCAGACATCTGTGCTTGGATGTCTCCTAGAAAAGTATATTTAGCGTGGTTGCTGGGTGGCATTGAGGCCCTGTCTGAGGTACATGATCATGAATTTAAAGTGAGTCCGGGGTCAGCCCAGGTGGCTCAGCGGTTTAGCACTGCCTTCAGCCCAGGGTCTGATCCTCTGATCCTGGAGTCCCGGGATCAAGTCCCACATCGGGCTCCCTGCATGGAGCCTGCTTCTCCCTCCACCTGTGTTTCTGCCTCTCTGTCTCTTTGTTTCTCATGAGTAAATAAATAAAATCTTTTAAAAATAAATAAATAAAGTGAGTCCGGTTAGCATGATTGTATGTTTTTCCTTTTCCAGTTCAGCTGTGCAGGACGAATGGACAGTTGGGTTTAAGCAGGATCATGATTGGCCGAGCAACCTTAGTGGAGCCACAAGGGGCATGGGAGCTGAGGATGTGTCTACAGAGTGATCCTAATGGTTGAATTTAAGCTGGGGGCCCAGGCAAAGAGGACACCAAGGGGATGAGGAACTGCAAACAGAGGATAGGATCACTTGAATAAAAGAAGAGAGGGAGGGGATCCCTGGGTGGCTTAGTGGTTTAGCGCCTGCCTTTGGCTCAGGGCGTGATCCTGGAGTCCTGGGATCGAGTCCAATGTCGGGTTCCCTGTGTGGAGCCTGCTTCTCTCTCTGTCTCTCTGTCTCTCATGAATAAATAAATAAAATATTTAAAAAAAAAAAAAAAAAAAGAAGAGCGGGAGAGAGAGGGTAGAACCAATTAGTTGGAGATCCTGATGGGTTGGAAGAAATGCTAGGGGAAGCAGCAGAATGAGCTGAAAAGGCAGGAAGTGGTGAGCAGGGAATGGGTTTCAGAAAGCTGAGATTATAGAGGAGTCTATTAGCAATGACAAAGTTTAAGGTATGACAGAAAAAAGGGGAACAAGATCATTTTAGAAGCAGAGTTCAAGGAAGAGGCCAGGGTACAGGAAGGAATATGTGCAGACTTAGACTGAAACCATCAAGAGTTAAAGCAGGAGTAATATTAGAGACAGTGGCATGGTGAGTCAGGAGCAAAAGGGGAAGTGAGGGATATGACCTGCAAGCCGGTAAATTTGAAATTAGGAATAGTGGATGACATAATCTGACCAAAATAAGGGAAATCTCAGCATTGGTATAATTAGAACATCATATTGCAGATTTTGCCAGGAATATTTTAATGTGAATTTCCCAAAGAAAGGACATAAATGTATATTTGTATATTTCATCAAATCATTCACTCATTTACTGAGCGTCTACTATGAACCAAGCAAAACGAAACAAACCCAGTCACTTCCCTTCGGAGCTTAAATGCTAATAGTGGGGAGCTTACCCTTGGGAGCAATGACATTTCAGCAGCTTTTATTACATGTTTAAGGAAGGAAGAAAATTAGTGAATGATGATCAAATGAATGCACATTTGGTATTTAATAAGGGTTTTTACGCCAGGACACCTGGCTGGCTCAGTGGATGAGCATATGCTTCAGCTCCGGGCATAATCCCAGTGTCTGGTATCAGGCTCCCCATGGGGAGCCTGCTTCTCTCTCTGCCTCTTTCTGTGTGTCTTTCATGAACAAATAAATTAAAATGTAAAAATCTCTAAAAATCATAAGGGTTTTTAATGTCAATATGGTCCTGTAAAATACTGAGCTGAAGTTCATGGTCACTAATCATCAACACAAATTGTCTACCCCTACCCCACTAGAAGTTAGTCAGAAGTGTTTTATCTTTCCCTCAATGTCTTTCCTTTTTATCTTTTTACAGACTAGAAAGAAATCCAGTCAATGGACCACCATGTTTTATTTTATTTTTTGTTTATTTTATTTTTATGGTGGGGAGGGGCAGAGGGAGAGAGAGAATCCCAAGCAGGCTCCACACCCAGTGCAAAGCCAGATGCGGGGCTTAACCTCACAACCCCAAGATCATGACTTGAGCTGAGATCAAGAGTTGGACTCTTAACTGACTGAGCCACCCAGGTGCCCTTGGGTCCTCATATTTTTAAAGTCCTTTTAGAATATATTTAAAAATAACAGAACAGAAAAATAATGTGAACGAGTGCCAAGATCTATTACACACTTCATTCAGTGAATTGTGACTTTATAATAATAACTCCAGAGCAAGATTATATAGTATAAGAATAATAGACACTTCTTTGTATTTTTGGACAGTAAACTAAGAATGTGAGATTCACTTCAAATGTTTGATGCCTTGATTCTACTACCCTGGAAATTATGTGAGTGATTGGAGATCACAAAGTGATGGAGCATCTGGGTGGCTCGGTGTTTGGGCTTCAGCCTTCGGCTCAGGGCGTGATCCCGGGGTCCTGGGATCGAGTCCTGCATTGGGCTCCCCATAGGGAGCCTGCTTCTCCCTCTGCCTGTGTCTCTGCCTCTCTCTCTCTCTCTCTCTCTCTCTGTCTCTCATGAATAAATAAATTTAAAAATCTTAAAAAAAAAAAAATGAACCAGAAACCCTGACAGAGCGAGCAGGAGCATAGAGGGGGCTGGTCAAAGAAGAGGGAGAAATGTTTTTGACATTTACAGTTTTTTAATTTGCTTAATTCCTTTGAAGATGTTAGTGGCCAATGCTTTTGAGAGTGCCGGGTTAAAGAAAATTGAGTGTGTCCTAATGCAGTGGAGGATTGCTGTGTGATTTTATCTGATTCTCCACATTAAAACTTTAATTACCGCATAAGAGGGAGGATGGTTTTTATAGTATTTTGTTGACAAGCTTTCCTGTCTGGAAGAATTTCAAGCATGAGCTAATGTGGTAGTTAATTTTTGATGTGAGCTAAGAAAACTGAAGTTTCTGAGGATATAAGTTAAAAAACAAAAACAAAACCCTCATCCTGTAGTTTTAATGGACACATCTGTTATTTTCTTCTCTGATGAAATATATTTGAGAAGAATTACCTTGCTTTCCTCCCTTAAGGTGAGTTTCAAAATTGATGGGGTGTTGGCAAAAATCACTGGGGAGATCTTTTCAAATTATGTAGCTCTTCCTTTCCTTAAAGTTCTCCTAAGACATCTGTGAGAGGAATCTGGATACGCCTATTTTTAAAAGCTTCCCAGATGATTCTGAAATGTTGCTCAGTTAAGGAACCCTGGCTCAGTATATGCTAAGTATTGGCAAATAGCGCATATAGGTCATTTATCGGTGATTTTAAAACATCCGAAGTTAGAATTTTATTTATTTTTTATTATGTAACTGCTGTTTAGAACAAATGTTAGAGCTTTACTGCTTTATAAAAATTTACTTTTTTTCATTCCTGTCCTTAATTTAGAGCTTCATTTTCATCTTCGTATGTATGCATCCATGTGGGTATTTTTTCTTTGTTAAGTTCAGGCAGAAAAGGGAAATGGTACTTAGGAAATAAAATAAAAAATGAGTCAGTAACTGGTCATCCACTGTTGATTAAGTTATGAAATGGGGACAAAGTAAAAGAATATAGCAACCCTATAGCTATGTATTTTATTTTAAGGAAGGAATGCTGTCCTTAGGTACTAATTTACAAAGTCAAGGCAAAAAAAATTATGTCTCTCTCTCTTTCCCCTCTCTCTTTCTCTCTCTCTCTCTCTCTCTCTATATATATATATATATATGTAAATATCCATAAAAATGAAAAACTCCTTGGTTCTCAAAAGAGTCTACCAAGTGGTGCTTCTGATATGCTTTGGTGTCTTTTTTTTTTTTCACTTTAAGTTATGAAGTAGCCTCATTAAGCCTGTGGAGTTAGTTCTCCACATGGTTCTGCTACTCCCTGGCATTTTAAACTAAATTTTTTTTTCAGGCAGAGAAGAGGGGAGCTTAATTGTAGCGCTCATGGAGCCTTTGCAATAGAATTGAAATTTTACTGGTGACATTATTATAAAAATAACCTCAACTTTAGATCAGGTTATGATTTTTCTACCTTCTCTCTCACCTTTCAAGAAGAGTATCTGCAAATAAGGAGAACAAAATCTATACTTTGGCTGCATTAATGCAGGGAGATTTTCTTTGGATAAGTACTCTCTCTACTAACAAATCCAAGTGCATTTAACTGCCTAAAACACATCTTAGTTTTTGAATACCACATAAATGCAAAAAAAAAAAAAGCCAACTGTAAAATATCATACTTCGTAAGCAGAGATGATCAGCTGGAGAATGTTCCCGGAGTCCTTCTGAAGTAGCCCTACTGTAGCTCCAGGAATGAGTTTTGCATAATTCTGTAAACAAAATAGAATAAGTCAATCTGCTCCCTGTAATCAAGAAACGGTAATGTGGGTTTCAGTCTGCTGGTTGAGCTCACCTCTATTTAACTGGCTGGGGGAAACAGGATCCTGATAATAAACCAGTGTTTCTCCCAAAACTGTAGCCCTGCCTGGTGCTTGTCCTGCACATAAATGGGAAGTGGACTGGCCAGAGTTGCCACTGGGAACATCAAGTGTCTGTGGTTGCCTTAGTCTAGAGTTGTGATTTATATCACAACTGGAGTCAAGTCTCAAATAATAACAGCACTTATATACCATCTTCCATTTGCAGAGCATCCTTTGTCCAAAAAATTCTGAGCATACTACCAGGAGCTATCTTCTTTTTTGTCATTTACAAAAACCCAGGTTCTGCATTGGCCCCTCTCTGCCATCAGATTGCTCTGCAAGTCATTCAGCCCAGAAGTCTTAATCGTCCATTGTTTGGTGGAGAAAATGAGTGAGTTATTTGGATGCTTGCTGTTAACCCCCTTTCCTAGTGGTAACGAGCACTCTTTGAGGGATGTCACCATGTACTGGGGTTGATTAGAATTGATTTCCACTCATCACGATGGAGTCAGTCGGAACCTATCTCTAAACCATCTGCATTCTCCACTTATATCCTTTTCTGAGATGTCATTCCCACTTGCGGAAAACTCACATTAGTTCAGCCACACTTCAGGTATCAAGCATGACCAGAGAATGAGGCACTGCAAAGCAGAAAATTTTCCAGACCGCTGAAAATTACCCCTCCCTTAAGTTCTGTGTTTTAAAACTTATTTTCAAATGAAAGGTTTTCTGAAGTGTATGGCACACATCTCTGTCTTCTTAAATAAAGATTCCCAAGCATACTTGGACCTTTTTTCCTGAAGCAGCAGTCATATGTATCAATATTAACTATAGCTTTATTATCATCAAAGACTTCTAAAATCCATGGGTAGAACACACTCATACCAAGTGGCCCCCAACTGCTATGCTTTTATTTCTTTTATTTGTTTTTTAAATAGTTTCTATCTCCTTGTTATGCTATAAGGTATCACTCACCTACCAATTTTCTCATTAATTCATTTACTGTTGCATTCAATATCTATTAAGCAGGTTTAACATGCTGTGTTATATTAAGAAGAGACAATCACTCTTTTTGGTCAGCTGTGGTCTTCTGAGTTGCTGTGTGTTGAGCAATCAGATGACTGAATTGATTAAAATCGCACATAGAAAGAGAAAGAAGTTTTGAGTGAAGAATTTAGGGCACCTCCTCTAGTTCAAACATCATGATATCCTGTCTTATTCCCAAGAAGATTCAAGTATCTTAGAAGGTATACAAAACCAAGTTAGAATTAATAGGAATTATTGATTAAAATCATGATACTAAATAAATAGATCAGGTCAAGGGGAGCCAAGGAGAGGAACAAATGAAGCCAGGGTGACATTAGAACACCAACACATTCTAGGAGGTCTTAGGCACTTGCTAGAGGTGGGCACCTGGGTTAAGCCTAAGGTTTCTACAACTCTTGTATGGGAAAATGGGTGCTGCTTTTAATTGGTGATTTTTGTAACATTCCACTTATTTCAGTGTTTGTGATCGTGTATAAGTTTGAAATTGATGGAAATTTGGACTCTTAAAAATGTCAGTTGTCACTCTGCCTTGACACTGCACTTTATTATTGAAGGGACCATGGACAGTAATCCAGGTAACATTCCTCCCATTACCCGACGCCCCCCATCATTGTCGGTTGAAGGTGGGCCCCACTATGTTTCCCTGAGTCAGATAGAACTTGTCAAATATGAGGAAGGCACCGGTTCATTGACTTACCTTTTCAAATAAACACATGTCAAAAGAGCCGTGAAGCATGAGACCTGTGGTTAACAGTGAATACTTAAATAGGAACTTGAATTTCACTCAAGTGGAGCTGGAATGTGTGTAAATTTGACTGGTCCCAAAAGAGAAGGCAAAGGGAAACTTAAAAGCTTGACAAAGAAAGGCTTGGATCTTCTCGGAATTTCAAGGCTCTTAGCTTTGCATGAAACTCCTAGCCTTGAAAAATGTCCTGGTTTCTCCAAGGGCAGGTATAAAGGGTACTCTCCACCGGCACTAGTTCAAGTGGCCTCTAAATTTTGGGTTAATTCTTGGTTTACACAGCCAAATCCATCTACTTCCTAAAGCATAATTATGACCCTGCATGTGGTATGACATTTGGCATCTGGCTATTAGGACAAGTAGTTTAACATTAATCGCATTTGCTGATTGCTACTAGAGCGAGGGTATAAAGGAGTTGGCAGCTAGTAGCAGTACCCTGTGATAACACTGACAATTGTGTAGAGGAAAACTATTAATTAATTTCTGGATGCTGATTCCTCCCAAAAGCATTGCAAATAATTAACTAAAAACATGGAAATTTGGCTTCCTGATCTAACACTGTAAAAAATTATACTTTAAATCCTGTAGTATTATGATTACTGTAAATATCATGTGTCAAATGCCTTTCTTTCATTACAGCCCTAAAGTGCTATTATAAATTGTCCTGATTAAACATGTTTAATGTTAGAAAAAGGATGGTTTTGCATGCCTGGATGTGATAAATTATAGCACCGTGACTGTAAAAGATAATTCTTGGATAGTAGATATGGTGAACTCTAAAAACACGATGTTTCATGAGCTGATTAGAAATGCCAGCTCCTTGGGCTTGAATTTCTAGGGCTTGAATTCCCTGTTTTCTGCCCATGGATTATCTTAATTATGGATTTTTCTCCTTCTCCTGCCACCATGCCACCCAGGAGTTCCTGAGGTTGCTTTTCTCACTCGTGTTTGCAAAGTTGGCTTTTTCTGATTGCCTTAGTTTTCTTAACTTCCTTCATCAACCCTATTTGTTTGCTATGTCCCCATCTCAAAAAGATTTCTTATTCATCCAACAGTCTGTATTTGTTCCTTAGAAATTTCCTGCTAGTCAATGAAGGAAGATAAGAAGTGGACAGGGGATCATTTAGTGGGCAGGCAACATAGGATAGAGAGGAAAGTGCCTGAATTCACACCTGCACTCTGGGCTCCTCTCAGGGTATGTCTTCAAGGTCAGTGTCTCTTGGTGTCTTGCTGCTAGAACCAGCTGTCAGGTGTGTTCTCCTGCTTGGTTGAGGGCAGAAAAACATGCAGGTGCATACCTACCACCTCAGCTATCCACGGACAGACTACTGGTTAGCTTTTTTTTTTTTAATTTTTTTTTCCAAAAGAGACACAGACTAAGGACCTTGGCAGATACTTGGCTGCTTTTGGTGCTAGAAGGGACATTCCTGATGTGACCTTCATTTTTGCTTTGACTATACTTCCTGTTGGGTTCACTCATCTCCAGGTTCAGTTTCTGGGACATGGTTTCATATTAACTGTATCCTTACTGGACGTCTTGATTGAGTTTCTGCCTTAAATGGTTACTTTCCTGGATCTTTCTGACCAACTATTGTGACATTCCTGCTGTGGTTTCAAAGACTCTTCACCACTTCTTCACTCAGTAGCCACCATTTTATACAGGCCATGCTACTCATGCCCCTCATCAGAGAGTGGAGAAGTTGACTTGCCATATATCCGCTAGCAGCATTTCAGTAAAGAATTTGTGTAAAACCAACCTGCTGCTTCTCTTTAGGTTCTATGCTTGCTTAACTCTTTCTGCAAAGCCTCATTATTATGAAGGGACTTTATGCTCAACACCGTTTATTTCCAATACTATATATTTTTTTCCAATAATATATTATTAATCAACATCAGTACTTCTGGTCTTAAAATGTATAACTAAGTGTCTTTTGTTTGCTAAAATACATTTAGTAAAAGTTTGGCTTGTATAGATTGAGAACCTAAGATGTTATATAATATGTCCACAAACATTTTCTCTAATATCTCACATATTTCTCTAATATCTCATATATATGCATATCTATGTATATGTATGTGGGGTCATTACCTTGTATATCTTCAATTAGCAGCTCCTATTAGTCCATTTTTTCTCTTTCAGAAACATTAATGGCAGTATAACGCACATGCACAGCATACAGGTAATAAGTATACAGTTCAATGAATATTTTAAAAGTAAACAAGCAAGTGTAATCACACCAAGATGAAGAAATAGAGCATAATCAGCCCCCTGAAACCCTTCCTTGTACTGCTTCCCAGTCATTACCAGACTAAACACTGTTTTGACTTTTATTACTATAGAAGTCAGGAGATACAATGTCATTGCCTTAAGGGTAACAAAAATGTCTTAAGTAGGACACAAAAGCACTACCTATATAAAGGAAAGAGTTGATAAATAGGACTTAACGGTAGGGATTTCTGTTTTGAAATGATGCCTTTAAGAGAGTGAACAGGAGCCCTTAAGTGGGAGAAAATATCTGTAATACATACATCTGATTTGGCACCGGAATACCTAAACAATTCCTACATATCGATAAGGAAAAGACACCTGGAAAAAAAAATGGGTATGCAAGTGGCAAAAGAGTATGGCACAAGTGTTCAACATCATTAATCATTAGAGAAATAGAAATTAAAACCATGACGAGATGCCAGTGTGCACCCACTGGAATGGCTAAAATTTAAAAAAACTGACGATGCTCTCAAGTACTTGCAGGGGGCGTCTACACTGGAACAACTACTTTGGGGAACTGTGGCAGTATCTGCTGATGTTGAACATGAGCCCACCCGATGGTTCACTCCTAGATATAACTGCACAACAGAGACGATCCCACGATGTACGACTGCTCTGAGATAAACAAATGCATAGAGAGGCATTCACTCTTGTTGTCAAGAGGGTGCTTTTGGTAATCAAGATGTCACCTAAATTAAAGAAAGTACAGATAATTCTCAAAGGGTCTTAGATCTTTCAGGTGTTTGGCCATAAGGTATAATCAATTCTTACATTGATTCCTTCTATCTCTATTCCATCCCGTTGGGATGGACCCAACGGAGGTATACATTGGCAAACTCCTCAGCACTCACAGCATAGCCTGCCTCATTCTGAATCTCTCTCCATCCTCAGGAGCTGGTTTCAAGACCAGGTCTTCATGAGTCATTCACCAATTCAAGGGGCCTCACAGTGGGATGGAGAGGTCCTCCCAAGCCTCCAGGTCTCTCCATACATATCCTGCCTTTTGACACTTTTCATCCTCAGAAATCCAAGGCTCCTAGAGTGTCTGTTATTGTGGACATTCTGGGACAGCCTTGGGGAGGTGATGGAAATGCATGGGGTGGAGAGGCCACCTTGCTCTTTAGGTCCTTAGTTCCACATAGTTCTTTGTTTTGGAATGAGCCCACGATGTAGACAGGCCTAAAGGTGCTCAGAACTCGCCTGTAGCCCACCATCATCTGGAAAACACTAATTAGAGCTAACGTTTGTTGTACCTGGCAATCTCATCTCTTTCATTCTTCCCACAAGCTCTTTTGTTTGGGGACCATTATTAACTCTGCTTTATTGCCAAGATATTGAGGCCCAGAGAATGTAGTTAGCTTGCCCGAGGTCATCTAGCCTAGAAAGAGCTGGATTCATCTGGTCTGCTTTGCTCTAGAACCAGATCTGTGAGCCAGGCCATTGACCGTTAAGTGCCTGGCAATGGCTGTTCTGGTCTGGTGATGTCATTGGTGAGCCTGAGAGAAGTTAACAGGTAAGCCTAAGTTAACTGAGTGTTATTAGTTCCAAAGGGCTGCTATAACTAAGTGGCTTAGCCCAACCAAAATTTGTTATCTAACAGTTCTGGAGGCCAGAAGTCTGACATCAAGGTGTCAACAGGGCATGCTCCTTCTGAAACCCATAGAGGAGAGTCTGTCCTTGCTTGTTCCTAGATTCTGGTGGTTGCCGGCAGTCCTTGGTGTTCCTGGGCTTGGAGATGCATCACTCTAGTCTTTACCTCCATCATCACATAATGTTCTCTTTTCCGTGTCTCCATGGGTCTCTTCTCTTCTCATAAGCACACCAGTCACATTGAATTAAGGATCCAACCTGCTCAAGTATGACCTTTTCTTAACTAATTACATCTGCAAGGCCCTATTTTTAAATAACGCCATATTCTGAGGCAGGGGTTAGGACTTCAACATGTCTTTTGTGAGAACACAACTCAACCCACTACACCCTGCTAGAGTTCTTTTGATTTGCTTAACCCTCAAACTCATAGTTTTAGTTGGAGAAGCAAGTGAGAAGCGAGTACCTTGCATGGTCACAGAGCTAATACATGGTAGAAAAAGGTCTTGACTCCAAAGCTAGTGCTTATTCTGCTCCCTCAGGCCCTTGCTGGGCCAGAAACTAGCACAAATGCCAACTGCCATCAAGGGAGAGGCTCATTAGAAAGCTGGGATAGTAATGCCTTGTATTTATATATAGTGGCTTAGAGATTATAGAACATTTTCTTACCTGGAGCAAAAAGAAAGGGAGTGATAGGGTTGTGGCTATAATCACTTTCAAATGGAAAGGCTGCATCTTGAAAGAAACATAGCAAGTAGCAAAAGCATAGAAGCAAATTTTTTTTTTTTTTTGTCCTGGAGGACTGTATTGTGCCATTTATCTGGTCAAAGGAAAACAGCTCTTTGCTGGTGATGCCTTGCTTTTGTCGAGTGGTGTGCTTCTCCCAGAGCTAGGCCGGGCTGGGTTTGCTGAAATAAGTCCTCCTTCTGAAGGCAATCAGAAGGCTCCCTTCCCGTGAGGTCTTTCATTCTTGTGGGGTTTTTTATTCTGCTGGTTCTCTTGTTCATTATCGGTAAATGCAGGGCTCCCAGTATTATGCAAAAGTTTACCCCCAGGCTTGACTGTGTTACTAGGACACCCGAGATTCCAAGAAGAATATGTAATTGTTTCTGGCACAAGGTAGCATGAATGTCTGTCTCTGGGTTGCATGATATCTGCTTTGCCTTCAGGCCTTCAATTGTCAGCATTCCACAGGCAGGCAGGCAGCAAAGGGAGTGTGCTAATTAGATCAGGTGCTTGATCTCGAAGTCTGCACCAGCAATGACTAGCTAGTCGGCTTCGGAACTTTCGAGCACTACCTGTCTTTCTCCCAGTCTGCCCTGGAATGTAATTATCTTGTCAGCCAAGGAGCTGTAGCACACAGCTGAACGAGTGCTGGGCCGCAGTGACAGAGTGATAAGGGAAGACGAATGGACCCACCGTGCATGACTGTTCTGGGACAAACAAATGCATGGAGAGGCATTGGAGGACGGAGACTTCGAGAACAAAGAGGCTACACTGAGTATTTGTTGCTGAGGAGACTTCAGATTGTCCCTTAATAAGATTACCTAGCTTTTCGAGAGGGATTGCAGACCTTTGTTGGCAAATGCAAGTCCCAGAGCTTTAGAAAGCGCTTTTGAAATGGGAAGTGATGTTGGGTTCAGGGGCAGCTTATGTGCTTTGCAGACCAAATGGCAAGTAACAAAACTTTGAAAGATGACTAGTAGGAGCACGATGGAGGGGACCAAAAAAAATAGAGAGCAAGTATATATGGGAGGAATGCTAAGGAGGTCTGAGCCCCTGCTACCACAAGGGGGGTGGGGGGATCAGTAGCAGCAGCAGCATCTAGAAAATTGTGAGAGATGCAAAAACTCATTTTTGATTCTTTGAGGACCTTCCATATGGTTTTTCATAGTGGCCAAATCGATTTACATTTCCACCAATAGTGCGGGAGGGTTCCCTTCTCTCCATATCTTCACCAGCACTTGTTACTTCTTGTCTTTCTGATGACAGCCATTCCAACAGGTGTGAGGTGATGTATCACTGTAGTTTTGATTTCTTTTTTTTTTTTAAGAATAAATTTATTTTTTATTGGTGTTCAATTTGCCAACATACAGAATAACACCCAATGCTCATCCCATCAAGTGCCCCCCTCAGTGCCTGTCACCCAGTCACCCCCACCCCCCGCCCACCTCCCCTTCCACCACCCCTAGTTCGTTTCCCAGAGTTAGGAGTCTTCCATGTTCTGTCTCCCTTTCTGATATTTCCCACTCATTTTTTCTCCTTTCCCCTTTATTCCCTTTCACTATTATTTATATTCCCCAAATGAATGAGACCATATAATGTTTGTCTTTCTCTGATTGACTGATTTCACTCAGCATAATACCCTCCAGGTCCATCCATGTCGAAGCAAATGGTGGGTATTTGTCGTTTCTAATGGCTGAGGAATATTCCATTGTATACATAAACCACATCTTCTTTATCCATTCATCTTTTGATGTGGTTTTGATTTCTATTTCCCTGATGATGAGTGAGGTTGAGCATCTTTTCATGTGCCTGTTGGCCGTCTGCATGTTTTCTTTGGAAAAATGTCTATTCCAGGTGCTCTGCCTTTTTTTTTTTAATTGGATTGTTTAGGGTTTTTTGTTTGTTTGTATTGCTATTGATTTGTATGAATTCTTTCTATATTTTGGATATTAATCCCTTATTGCATATAGGGTAGGTTGCCTTTTCATTTTGTTGATGATTTCTTTTTTTGTGCAGAAGCTTTTTGGTTCGAAGTAGTTCCACCTGTTTAGTTTTGCTTTTGTTTGTTGCCTTTGCTTTTGGAGTCAGATCCAAAAATATCACTGCCAGGACCAATGTCAAGGAGCTTACCACCTATGTTTTCTTCCAGGAGTTTTATGGTTTCAGGTCTTACACTCAAGTCTTGAATCCATTTTGAGTTAATTTTTGTGTGTAGTGGAAAACAGTAGCCTCATTTCATTCTTTTGCATGTGGCAGTCCAGTATTCCCAAAATCCTTTATTGAAGAGACCTTCCCTATTGTATATTGTTGCTTCCTTTGTGGTAGATTAATTATATATATATATGGGTTTATTTCTACCATATAATGCAGCAATTCCACTTCTGGGTGTTTATTCAAGGAAAATGAAAACACTAACTCAAAAAGACATATGCACCTTGATGTTTACTATAGGATTATTTATAATAACCAAGATATGGAAACAACCTAAGTGCCCATCCATAGATTAATGATAAAGAAGATGGCGCATGTGTACACACACATACAGAGTGGAATATTACTTGGCCATAAAAAGGAAGAAAGAAATATTGCATTTGCAACAATATGGATAGACCTTAAGAGCATTATCCTAAGTAAAATAAGCCTGTCAGAGAAAGACACCATATGATTCAATCAAATAATAAAACAAAATAAACAAAAATGTCCAGCTCATAGATACAAAGAACACATGGGTAGTTTCTAGAGGAGAGAGGGGATGGTGGGAGGTTGAGGATGGATGGATGAGGGGAGTCAAAGCCTCAGACCACCTCCTAGACCTGAATCAGAGTTGGTGTTTTAATAAGCTCCCTGAGTGATCAGAGACACCAGAGGAGCTTTAAAAACAAAAACAAGAACACTAATGCTTGGGTCTTAGCCCTAGAGATACTGAATTTTAATCGATCAGATCAGGGTGTAGCCTTGGCATCAGGTTTTTTAGAATGCTCCCTAGGTGATTTTAATGAGTACCAAAGTTTAAGAATATTTGTGTATATCCTTGTTGTCAAATGAATGCTTCCAGGAAGGGCTGTGGCAATTTAGAAAATAAAGTTGCTATGTTTTTAAACCTGTACACCCAGGGGAACCTGGGTGGCTCACTCAGTTAAGCCTCTGACTCTTTGTTTTGGCTTACATCATGACCTCAGTCTTGGGATTGAGCCCTGAGTTGGGCTCCATTCTCAGTGTGGGGTCTGCTTCAGAATCTCCCTCCCCTCTCTGTCCCTCCGCCACTCACACACAGGCTCTCTCTCTCTCTCTCAAATAAATAAATCAAATCTTTAGAAAAAAACCTCTGTATACCCATAATTCATAAGGGACCCTCAGTCGGTCAGTTACCTGTGACATCTATTCTCTAATTAAGAACAAAAGTGGTCTTTTGGAATGCCTGATGCCCATAGAATAACACCATGCTTACTACTCTAGGCCTTCAAGGCTGAGGTATCTAGTTTTAGCCAACCTTTTCCACTCCATCTTCTTCTATCCTGGCTCATATCAGGCTGACTAGCCTTTTTTCAGTCTCTCAAATACATTGAGCACTGAGTCCTTTGCTGTCTCAGGGCCTTTGCATATGCCTTCTCCTCTTGAAAACTCCTCAACCTAAAGGTTGCTGCTCTACAAGCACTTCTTTAAAGGTGTCTTCCCCGAAGATCCTATAGAAGTACGGTCTCACACTCCCCTCTTTCATTTTTTTCTATTGCAACACACTATTCTTTTCCATTTTTTAGTAATATTTCCAAAGTTTTTAGTATAAATGTGTCCCAAATATTGCATGGAACATATTAATACTAAAAAATCTTTTTGTTTCTTTGAAATTCATATTGAATGCTCTGTATTTTTTTTGTGCTAAATCTGGAAATGCTATAGATAAGGTGTATGACTTTTGAATAAGTGAATAGTGTGCCCAAACTATTCAAGCTCAACAAAATATTCTCCTTGAGAATTTTCAGTTTTGAAGATTCGATACTATAAAGGTAACAAAATATTGAGCTATGTTATAATTCATAGTATCCCCTTGTAGCATATTTTTGGCTCTTTCAGGTAAGTAGGCATAAAATTAAAATACATAATACTCCCAAACTTTTCTATGCCTAGGGGCTGTCAGTTTAACTTGTCCCTTATACCTTGATGCCCTATGCAATCTATAGAAGGCTATGTCATGTGGAGAATGCTTGGTTGTAGTTAAATTCCCACATGGTGATCCAAGCAAAGGTGAGCTTCCTTTAAGCATCACTGTAATTCGGGCCAGCCTTGCGGGCATGGACAGAGTGGCCAACTGTAACCGTAAGAAAGTCTTCAGGGGATAAATGAGTAATTGAATTAAATAACAATCCCTGAATTCTGTGAGGCTCTGAGAAAGTATAGAGTAGAGCAATTAGACAGCTTTGAGCACTCTGTGATATCCAGAGGTGCCTTTGAAGAAACTGAGTTTGCTCACAGATGTTAGAGTCCTCATCAAAAGGGCACTTTCAGAGACTAGAAAAAGGACTAGAAATAATTTGTTTGTAATTCCTATTAAGGTCATTACATGAATGTATATAAAAGTAACTAAGTATCATTGGAATATATTAAAAAGTAATCTGGTAGTAAATGTAAAAATATAGTAATTGCAGATGTTCTGGGGCTGCTGGTGGGAGGTGAACAAGTTTTTTTAAATTAATTAATTAATTAATTTATTTATTTAAGAGAGAGTGTGTGTGTGTGCATGCATGAGCAGAGAGGTGCAGATGGGGAGGGAGAGGGTGAGGGAGAAAGAATATGAAGCAGACTCATGCTGAACAGGGGAACCCAATGCAGTGATCCATCCCGTGATCATGAGATCATGACCTGAGCCAAACTTGAGTCAGAAGCTTAATGAACTGAGCCACCCGGGCACCCCGGAGCAAGTTTGTTTTTATTTTAAAGCAGATACCCTACGTACGGCAACCACAGATTTGGAATATTGTAGAATGACCTTGATTTCATCTAATGAGATTCTTGTCAGTAAAAGTGATTGTTTGACATATAACTAAATGCAATTTAATTTTCATGCCTTTATAAGACTGTAAATGTATAAACCCATTAAAAAAATCTGAATATACTTAATATGTACAGTATGATGCCAATTATGTTAAAATATGTAAATGAATGCAAAAAAGAGAAGACTTATTTTAAAATGTCAAGAATGGTTTAGCTGTGTCTGAGTGGTGAGTTTATGAGTGATCTTTATTTTCTTCTTTGTGCTTTTCTGTATCCATCTCCCCCTTCCTCTCTTTTGGGCAAATAACGTATCAATTTTGTCATCAAAAAAAGAGTAATTTAAAGTGTGTGGTGTTTTTTGTTTTTTGTTCTTGGCCACACTCCCACACTGTTGGTAGGAGAATACCTGATACAACCACTTTGGAAAGTAGTTTGGACCCACCTAAGAGTTTTGAAGATGCCATTTCCTTGACTCAAGGACTTCAGTTCTAGACATGTATTGTCAGTGGAGAACAAGTGTGTATGAACGTGCATGGCCGCAACATTTGGAATGCTGCACAACTGGAAGTGATCTGATGTTCTCAGCTGCAGAATGAACACACTACAGTGTAAACACTCAATGGACTATGCATGGCAGTGGAACAGAGTACACCAGAGTTACCCATAACTCTGTGGATGAGCCTCAGAAATGTAACATTGAGCATCACAATATGAATGTACTTAAGGCCACAGAACTGATATCTAAACATGATTAAAATGGTAAATTTTACCTTATGTGTATTTTACCATCATAACCACCCCAAAACATGACTTTAAGTCCAAAAGCAAATTATAGAAATAATATGTACAGGGCGGCCTTGGTGACTCAGCAGTTTAGTGCCGCCTTCGGCCCAGGGCCTGATCCTGGAGACCCGGGATCAGGTCCCATGTCGGGCTCCCTGCATGGAGCCTGCTTCTCCTTCTGCCTGTGTCTCTGCCTCTGTGTGTGTGTGTGTGTGTGTGTGTGTGTCTCATTGATGAATAAATAATCTTTAAAAAAAAAAGAAATAACATGTACAGCACAAAATTAAACCTATAGGCCAAAACTATGAAATTATTTATGGATCTATATATTTTTTAATGGAACAAAAAACCATGGGCATGATAAACACTAGGTTTAGGACATTAGTTACTTCTATGGAAGAAAAGAGGGCGATAGGATTAGAGTTGTACAGGTACCCAGCAGCCAACTGTATCTGGAATGTCTTATTTCTTTAAAAAATTGGAAGCAAAAATGGTGGTGAAATGTTAAGGTTTGAGACAGCTGGGTAGTAGGCATGTGGGTGTCATTACATGACTATCTTTCTGTGTGCTTGAATTGTATCATCGGAAAAAGCCCTATAATCTTTGTTAAACCATGTGTCCCATTTTTCTCCTTTGGTTGGAACTGTAGATGGTTGATTAGCATAGACAGTAGCTGTTAAGGATGTGTTGACCAATGGCATGATGCTCCCTAGCTGTGTGGCCTGTTCTTACCCCCTCAGAACTTAAATAGCCCATAAGACAGTGTCCAAATGTCTCTCTTTTTTCAAGTCTGCACATTTTAAGATTGTTTCTACTCATCTAAATCAACAGTAGCAGTAAAGGACCTTAGATGACGTGTGCACTGGTTTTGAAGGACTTGGCCATTTTTAATTCTATCTCTTCATCTCTTCATCTGTTAGGTTGCTCTGTTCCACCCTGTGGCTCTGTGCTTTTCCTTCTTGACTTTCAAAGCTGGTTACTTTGTTTAAAAGGCTGCTTCTTTGGTCGTCTAGAAGTTAGGAACTGGCATGCTCTTTTACTATAGCAGCCAACGTTCCAGTGGGACTTAACTCCATGATTAAGGCTCATAGTGCCTTGCTTCAAACCCTGGCTTTCACAGGCAATTTGCTTTATTTTGAGTTATTTTATTATTTATTTTATTTATTTATTTGGTTCCATTTTTATTTTTTATTTTATTTGGGTTTATTTTGGTTCACAAAATGGAGTTTAAGTGACAAAATAAGTTAAAATACTTAACTCCAAGCTCCCAACTAATAAGCCCTCAGCAAACCTTCCTTATTATTCTCATGGTCATAGCTGTATAATATATTTTGCTCTCAGTTTCCACTGCTATAAAATGAAGGGCTTAGTCCAGCACTATCATACTGTTAATATCAAAGCTAGTTTTATGATAGGCAATTAATTTGCTGCCCCTTCTAACAAAGACGATGAGTACAAAAAGTAAAACATTGATAGATATGAAAATTCTGACCCCTCAGCAAAACTCTGCCTTGGGATGTCTGTCTAGAACACAGCCTCTAAAATGCCCTCATCCTGTTTTTTTGGCAAATTATTGGTCTACGAGTCTATTAGTGCTCTGTGAGGCTTCTTAAGGCAGTCACTCTTATTCTTCTCTGTAGTCATAAACTGTGACCTGGTCCAAGGGATGTTCTTATGAAATGTTTGATGAGTGAGTGAATAAATGAATGAATGGCAACAGTCAATAGCATATTGGTTGTAATGATATGCTGGACATTCTGGGTGTTGATTAAATCTTGAAACATTTAGGCTTTGTATTGAAATTCCATCCTAGGGGGCATTTGGCTGGCTCAGTTGGAAGAGTATGTGACTCTTGATCTTAGGGTCATGAGTTTGAGCCCCACATTAGGTATAGAGATTACTTAAATAAATAAAACTTTAAAAAAATCCCATCTTATATTTGTCCAAGGGTTGGTCTAATAGGGCATTTCATTAAAACCCTACTTTAAATCTGTACCTTTTTTTTTTTTTTTTTTTTACCTGTGTGTTTCTTTTCTAATTTATGAGTCTATGAGTTCTTTAGAAGAAAAGTACTATGTGTAAACTATACTGGTGACTTTTCATTGTTGTGATTTATTAATTAGTCTGGAAAATGCTTCTAACAACTTTGCCCTGATAATCTGAGGACATGAGTTTTATTTCCAAATCCTCCCTCTCTCAGAGCTCTTTTTATTAATGAGGAAAGTGTAGGCTGGCTCTCCTCAGTCTTTATTCCCAGATACCATCAATTAAAGGGAAATTAAAGTCCTTTTCCATTACACGTGAGTTGAGTAATTTGTTAACTGTGGGGATTTCTCATAATCCAGAAGTTCTCTTTTTATTCCTAGATGATTTTATATTCACTAAAAGCATAAATTTGGAATAGTTCATTACAGGATGGGGTTGATAGGATGAAAAACAACTTTTTAGTCCATACCCTAAAATTAGCTATATTATGGTTAGCTGAACTTTGTGTGTAGATCATTGGAATTCGTGGTGATTTCCCTCCTCCAGGTATAGAGTCATTGACTACTAAAGCTGGAGGTCACCCGGTCTAGTCTTTTTATTTTGTTAAAATTGAAGCCAGAGAAAAAGAGATTTTCATCAGAGCAAAATTGTTTTGATCTTTTCCAATAGCGAACATTATAAAACAAAACAATAATAGAACAGGCTAACATATTGCAAAAGGGTCCAATTTTGTTTTATCTCCCTCTCTAATTCTCTGCTTCCTTTCAACTCTCTTGCTACAGTGAAAAGCTCAAAAGATGAGCAAAAAAGGAAAGGAGGTGAAGTAAAAACTGGGTTATTGATTTCTGAAAAATTGAAACTTGTATATGATAGATAATATTCACATGCCATACAAAAACATCAGGCTCACAGCATGTTGTGGCTACTCTTTATATTTGTTCTTAAATAACAATGATCACCAAATGGAGGTACTTGCTCATTTTATAGCCTACTAAGAAGGCTCTTGAGCTAATCCAACAAGTTGATCCCAAGGGTGATGGCAGAGGGTTCCCTTCTTCTGGTGCTATCTAGGTCCAAGGTGGAAGGAGTGGAGGAAGGGACAGCCAGGGCTGCAGATAATTATAGCAATGGCTCAAGCACACCTCTTATGCATGGGCTCCCTCAACTTTGACAGGTATTTGTCACATGAAACTCCACATTACTATTTAGAAACTTTGACTCAATTTGACTAAAGATGAAAATCTATTGTGTATTGAGAAATGGCCTAAACAGAAAGATGAGCAAAACACACCATTCTCCTCAAAGAGGTAATTTTTGAGGGCTTTTCACCTCCAGAGGCAAGGGCCCTTTGGTGGTATTAAAACCTGCATTGGTCCCCAGTCCTTATGCTTTAAATGCATCGCTATGTCCTGATAACCATGGGGACATCAATTAGTGGTTATAGATGTTGGCAACTAAACTGGAAGTGTCTATTACCAATATGTCTTGTTTACTTCCTAATGTTTCAACATTATGTTGTAAATACGAGATTATCTAACAATTATCATTATTAACTTTACAAAATTCATCTTTTCCAGCCAGATGTAGACATTTTGAAAGATTAGAATATTTTAAAGTCTTGCAACTAATCCCAGGTGATTAGTAATATGATTTGACAATGTAGTTAAGAACAGTAATTTAATTGCTTTTTATCTCAATATCTCACTAGGAAGGAAAGACTAGTCAAATTAGACAATTGGGCTTTAGTAGCCTGATACGATCTTAATGTAAATTAACAGTAAACATTTGAAAACAACAGAGGAGATAAATTTTTTTTCTTAAGCTTGGGTAATTGAATCCTGATTCAAAATGGTGCTTAGCACTAGAATGTAATATACTACCTACTGCTCAGTCTATTATCTATCATTATCTTTTGAACCCTGTAATTGGACAAACAGACATCTATTCATAATAATAAGCTTGTTCAAAATCATCTGTTTGCTGGAGTCTGGGGTGCCCACTGCAGTCATATTGAACTAAAGGCAAAACTGCTCACCTTATCCTTTCCATTGTTTCCACAAAGTACAGCAACACTATGCATCTGGACAGTCCAGAGCATCTTCCCAAAATTATCAAAAACTGAAAACCCAAACCAATTTTTCCTGCATTCCGTGAAGGGGCAACATATATTGTATTTGCTGCAAGAGGGGCTGCCATTGAATCAGAGCCATCCCCTGCCTGGAGAGTACGCGCATAACTATGCTTAATGTAGAACTAGGGCAAGCAAATTGCCTTCTGGAATTTCCATTAGATCCACCCAGTTAGTTGCTTTATTTATCCTATCACTGGTTTTATTTTTCAGTGATACTTTAGTAGTTACGTGCCTTCTATCACAACTATCCAAACATCAGGTTGCATAGAAGTCCTGCTCACACAGGACCCCTTCTAAGAGATTTAAATGGAAAGGCAATACAAGCCATTATTGGTTTATTTTCAGTTTTCCTTATCAATAAAACAAGAAATCAGCATTTTCATGCTGTGTGAAGCCTTCAGGGAAGTGCAATGTCGCCGTCATTATTTTTAGACCAGGCTGCTGCCTGCCCCCACTCATACAGATGGAATGATGAGTCCATCAAAATAAAGATAAAACGATGAAAGAAAGCATCAGAGTCGCAGAGTGGGCTGCTGCCCTGGTCTGCTGTGTGGCTCTCTGACAATGTCCCTTTGAATTTAGTGGAGCCTGGATGGTAGAGACCACAGATCATGACAGAACATAAATTCGCCTCATAATGAGATTAGTAGGCAGGCAAAATAAATGTCCTGCTGTTATGTTAGAGGCAGGCTCTAATCTGGTGTTTTCCTTGGAAATGATCATTTCCTTTGCAACAGGGGACCCATTGGCGTAACTAACTTAAATCCGACAGATTCCGTTTTGCCACGTGGTTATTTTTCATCTTCTACTGTCTTTTTAATAGCAGTTCTGAGGAGGCGTGTAAATGAGTTGTGAGTCTTAAAGACTATTACGGAAGTGAGTTATGGACGACTATGTTCATGATCATCAATACTGTTTCCCAGACTCCCCTTTTAAGAAGACTTCTGTGCAACCCTCCTCCCCCTTCTAAACAGGAACCGGCTGTGGAGGAGGTGTTGTGACCCTCAGGGTCCTCTCACTCTAGCCTTAAGGATCAAAGGCAGAATAGGCTCACTATTGTATTTGGGGTATTTTTTTTTTTAATCTTTACCGCAACTCTACTACTTAAAACCACTGGAAACAAGTATCACATACTAAAGAGCCTTAAAAAAATGCCCAGATCAAGTGAACCCACATGGTCTCTGAGTAGAACAAAGGCCTTGAGTATGCAGCCTGATTGCAAAGGACTTTTTCGGTTTCAGCAGGAGGCAATCTCACCTGGAGTACAATACCCTCCTCTCATTAAAAATGCAAGATAGGATCTCCTCCTGGATCCTTTCTGCAGAACCTGATGCAAGTTCATGGGCTGTACTGTCCTTAGCAGTGAGTGGCATTTAATCAAAGCCTTCTGTGAAATAATCTCAGAGTGTCCTGAGCCCTGTAAAGTCACCAAGAGAATTAAGAGGTCCTTTCAAAGGAATGGGATATCAGACTCTGAACTTGGAAGCATTTGAAGCTTGTGCATAGAAGGTATCATAATTTAATATACCCCTATTTTCTCTACATTTTCTCAGGCCAGCCTGGAGATTCCTTACTTCTCTGTGAAACCACCCATTAGGAATAAATCGTTTGCTACTACCTTGATTCTTCATGGTTTCTGACGTATTGTTTTCTGAGGTTGGAATGAAACCACAGAAACCTGTTATGTTTGTTATGTTTGCATATGCATTTTACATTTAGTTTATGCAGTGATTGATGAACATTAGCTCATCTAATCAAACAGTTCCCTTTCTGCATCTGGTGCTTCCATTCAAAAACTTGAACCGCAAATCCAGCTACTAGGAGGGAGAAAAGATATTTTGGCCCCATTTAACAAGCTTTTTCTTTCAACTTCCTACTTTCCAATGGTCAAAATTGTATCTCTACTTATATATTTTTCTATACATCTGACTTGTAGATGTCTGCAAGTTTCAAGTCAATTCTGCTCCCATCCTGTTAGCCCTCTGCTCGTCAGATGAAACAGTTCAATGGAAGACAGAGTGATTTTTGTTAGGTTCATTGGTATTCTCTTACAACTTATCGTGTCATTCCTTATTTCTTTCTTCCTTGCCTAACCACCACTCTCTATCACACCCCTGGGGTTGTAATTTAAATTGCCATCGGTAACTGAATCCACTTTACCAAATGTCCAGTGTATTTGTCACGTGTTAACGATTTTCTAATGGCATCCCACGCGTTAAACCCTCAGAGTTTCTGTTAAAGTTTCAGGTCAAGTAATCTCCCTGAAGGAATCCCCCAAATGGTGTTTGCTTACCTCATATAAATGAACTTGTTCTTGGGTGACGGCAAAGATTAATAACACGTTATTTTGCACCAGTTTATCAATGAGTTGTCCAATTGTTGGATATTCCTAAAATTGACATAAAGATTTTAAGTAGCATTATAACACAAGTATGTAAAATAAGGAAAGGAACATTTCTTTCAAAGATGTCATACTGAGCTTGGCATTTCAGTTTGGCTCTAAGTAAACAAGTACACGATTAGCATTAGTAATTTCATTGGTTTAATAATTGTTTTCTAAATCTTGTAAATACAATTAATTCCTAAGAGTCAGTCCCTGGCAATGTGGTGTATTATGGTCTGTCACTTCTAAAGAGAACGCTTGGTATTTACTTAAAGACTTATACTGTGTCATATTTTCAAGGGTAGAGACTCATTTCTTCGAAGTGCCACTTGCCAGCAGGCTCAAACTGTAGAGAATGTTGGAGTCAGAGGAGGAGCAGCTAGATGATGACAGATGTGACTGAGATGACTCAGGTAGCTCAGAAACTCCTATTAGAATTGGATGAGGCTGGCTGAGGGCTGAGGAGGGGACAGCCTGCTGAGGAATGACACACTACAGTGCCTGTGTCCATCTGATTTGAGACATTCCTGCACCAGTTTGGGATTTGGTCTTACTGACTTTTTATGTCAGTAATCAATTTTATGGGATCCTGCCGTATCTTTATAGAACAACTGAAAACATATCGTACTTTTTTTTTCATTGACACATTCATTCCCAAGTAATACGAGTTCTTTAAAAAATAGAGAAGGCACAGATGATCAAATTCGAACATGGCCTCCACTTGCCAAAGTTAAAAAATGTGCAGAGCCTTTGGCTATTGTATGACTCCAAATGTGGGTAATGTACAAAGAGGAGACTCAAATGAAAGAGTAGCTTGCAAGCAATTAAACTAAGAATATGTTGATCATGAAGTCAGCTAAAGTGGAGGAATGCTGATAAGTAAGCCTTCCTGTACACTAGTGTGTTCACATATTCTCAGCACTCCGGGAGTATTTCTGCCTAATGTCTTCTTTAGGCCCAAGATTCAATTTGAGGGAAAAGGACAGTTTTGCCTAAAATATTCAGGTAAATGATCCAACTGCATATTTGGCTGTGTAATATGTGCTTGCCATCCAATTTGGATTTTTATTAGTAGAAGAATCCAGATAATATAAATCTTCCAGAGTGTGACATTTTCAGTGGTCTCTGCTTTTTCAACTGCCCAAACACCAAGAATCCTTCACTTTTCAGCCTGAATCCCCCCAATTCTGGTCCCTCCTATCTCCGTGCTCTTGCACTTTCCACTGCTGTGGGTGTGTAGCAAGGATCACACTACGAAGTCCTTCATAGGTGGGTAAATGTGGTTTTCTATTTGATCTAGGTCAGTGGCTTAATTCACACACAAGGTCAGGGACCATGTCCTATTATTTTGTGTCCCTAGGAGCCAAGCCCAGTGTTGAGCACATAGGAATTGTTCAAAGGACTCAGGGAACTATGCTGTAGACAGACATGGAAATAGCCTTTCATGCATTTATAGCAACTTACTAAGCAAAAATGAATTGAACGTTTGATAAGAAGGTCCTACGAAGCAACAAGTAGTGTTTGCTTCTACGATCCTACTTTGTCCAAGATGTCTATTAATGGGACATTTGAATAGTGGCAAGAAAAAGTAATAAGAAAGAGTTTGCATTTCACAATTTCTTGCTACTCAAGGTTAAAAGACAAAATGTGGCTACTCTCATGGATATTGTAATATGGAAAGGCAACTTATGTGATAAAGTTTGAGGACTACTCTCAGTCAAAAGTTAGGGGAAAACACTCATCTTGAAGTTTAGAAATTTAAGTCAAGGAATGGTACCAGGTGATTTATGAACCATTTTTTTAAACTAATTACCATCAGTGTATTAAATATGTGTGTGTGTGTGTGTGTGTGTGTATATATATATATATATATAATCTCACTGAATTATTTTTTTAGAGAATAGTTTTTCCAATCTGATATTAATATTCTGGGTTCTCTTCTCTCTCTCTCTCTCTCTCTCATTTCTATAGCACTGTCATTTTAAGAAGTCACTTAAATTCTCCATGCCATATTTTCCCAACTGTTAAATGGAGATAGTATGACCTTCCTAGGTTGTTGCTTCAAAATTCAATTTTATTTCACACATAGTCAACACCCACTGTCTTCCAGGCACTGTGCTGGAAGGAAATAGAAATAATACACCAGTTCTGGTACTGAGGAATGCATATTAGAGAAAGACAGACAAACATGAGTAAATACATTTCCACATAGTGATGGATGAGAAGACATCTATGTACTAGAGCGAGGGGAGGGATGATCACTTTGAGGCCTAGCAAAGGGCAAAGAGGGCTCTTTGGGAGCAGTCATGATTGAGTTGGGCTTTAATGAATAATTAAGAGTCTCTCAGCAGCCTAGGAGGCAAGGGCATCCCAGACAGAGAGAACAACGCATGCGCGAGCAGGTCCATACAAGGAAAAGAGATACATAGTGTTCTGGTGAGCATCAAATATGATTATGTATATCGAAGACCTCTAAAAATTTTACATCATTTTATATAATTCAAGAGCTTTTTTTTCCCCCTTTGAATGTTGGCAGTGTTTTTAAAATGTTTTCAATGACAAAAATAAGCCAAATGTGAATAAGTATCAGCCAGGCAGTACTTGACAATTGTTCCCTATGGAGCACCATGATGCATAAAAGCATGACATTATTTAGGAGGCCTAACTCCGGGACCCATCATTCACAGAAACACCTAGGTGATGGTTGTTTGGGCCTCCGTTCCTCTTTCTGCAGCTATTTTGAGAATAGAATGAGCTGACTGTACTGCTTTTTACTGACCTTGGGCTCTTTGAAAAATCAGGGAGGTTCTGAGATCATTCAAGCTGTAGTAGCCCCAAACTTCTCACATTAATCCCCACCGCCCACCTGTGCTCCTGTGGGAAGCTCTAAGGGCAATTTGTTAATCTCAAAGCAGAAAATGCACAGTTTTCATCAAAACGTGCCCTATTTTGCTAGAGTTGCAGTGATTATTGCTTCATTTGCCTACTTGCAGCCCTGAAAACAGTGTAGACTGCAGGTTACACACCAAGACAGTTGACATGGAGTATTCATTCTTGTTGTCCAAGTGACAGAGCCCATCGTTAGGAATGACGATGCCTGCCAGTTTGCTGTCCATTCCAAAATGAGAATCGGCATCGCTCACAAAGACCAGGAGATGGAGGGAGTCATTCCGCCAGCCAATTTTTTCCTACAGTGAGAAAGACACATTTGGGTCTTTATGGGATAGAGGCAGGCATTTATTGAGAGTGGATCAATTACGATTGGATATATTCAGATTATATAAACTATATTGCTGATCTATCTATTTTGGCCTTTTTCATCTATTGCAAGTTGATAATTATTAATTTATTAAATAATGTGAAAATCCATGGTATTTGCTTCTTCTTGGATAACACTTTCAGATGACTTATGCTTCAGAAAAAATAGTTCCACTATAATCACTATTCAGTTGATCTTGACTCGTACATAGTTAATTATTTTTACTGTCCAGCTTTCAATTTACCAGAAAAATGAGAGGAGGGAATAAAGGAGGTCTTAGATGATCCCAAATCCAAGCTGAAGCAAAACTAGTAAGAATGCAAGACACAAGGAACTTAAAAGTATGCCTGTTTTATTAAAATGTCACCCAACATTTAGGCACATTTTTCTCTTTCTACTGATAGCACCCCAAAATTATAAATGTAATACAAAGATAAGAATTTCTTATCAAAGTATGACCCCCAGCATATGGCTATTTAAGATGGTCTGTTTGTTTCTTTGCAGAGCTCTCTCCTTTAATTGATATTAGTCCAGGAACTGGTAGGACCAAAGCTCATCCTGGCAGCACTATCCCATCTTATCCCATCTTATTCTTTTCCTTCCTTCCCTAATCCCTTGCCCCTTCCCCAACTTTCAGGACTTTCAGCCCTCTCTATTTCCTGGTATTTTCTAGGAAGAGCTGTCATCTGAAGACAGGGGAATCATTCCCTTCAGTACCTGTCTGATTGTCAAGGAGGAATGGTGTTCCCACATTGTTGTAGGGACAATGAAGCTTCTGATAGTTATTTTGTTGGTTCAAAACAATAGATATCTCATCCTATGTAGAGTTTATACTGATTCAGGGCATTTTTACTTTTTTCATTAATTTCTGCCTGTGATTTTTTTTACTTTGAACATGGTTAACTCAAAACTAATTTAATCAAGGGGCATCTGGGTGCCTCAGTGGTTGAACGCCTGCCTTTGGCTCAGGTCATGATTCTGGGGTCCTGGGATTGAGTCCCACATCAGGCTCCCCAGAGGGAGCCTGCTTCTCCCTCTAGCTGTGTCTCTGCCTCTCTCTGTGTGTCTCTCATGAATAAATAAATAAAATCTTTTAAAACCCCCCACAAACTAATCTAATCTTAATCTTTGAAAATTAATCATACAAGACTATCATTTTAACCAATTTTTCCCAACACTAGTATAATTTTATTAGATTATTTGTTTTTTTTTAATTTTATTGGAGTTCAATTTGCCAACAAATAGCAATAACACCCAGTGCTCATCCTGCCAAGTGCCCCCCTCAGTGCCCATCACCCAGTCACCCCAACCCCCCACCCTTATTAGATTATTTGAATATCAGGCATAAAAAAGTGTCCATTTCAACATGACTGAATTACAAAGTTTTGGAAATTCTGTTTTTTAAGAAATGCAGAAATATGCCAATTAAAGGAAAGATTAAATAAACTAAGCTTTTCAAAGTAGATTTGCTAATAAGAGATGCAATTTGTGTTAGCCCTCAGCATACCTTACACACAGCAGCTTGCATAATTGCATCAAATCCTCCTTCTGGTGTGTCAATATTAGCAGAGATTTTCTGATTCTTCACAATTTCATTGAATCTTTCAGCATCATTCGTCAATGGCAAAATGTGTTTGAATCCAAATGTAGGTAAGCAGAAGTATGGAATACTACTGCAAAAATAAGATGTGAAAATGTTCTTAATGAAATATGATACAACACACAAGTAATGGACCTCGTAGCCTAGCAACTTCATCTTAAATGAAGATGGATTTGCCTCAAGTGCCTGACTCTGGAACTTGGTTATGAGTTTCCCTGTTAAGCTTGTTTCAGCATCTCCCACCCACCCCTTCCAAATTGACCGTATTAGCTACCACTTAGAGCTTACCGTGTGTTTTACTCTGGCTTAAGCTCAGATAACAGATAATCAGGTCAGACTCCCCACTCCTCTATGTGTGTGTGTGTGTGTGTGTGTGTGTGTGTGTGTGTGTGTAATCACTACCTTCTAGTGCTTCTCAACCAAAATCTACCATTAAGTTTCCGTGATGACAACAATTCCTTTGTATTCTGATAGCTTAAGCTGTTATCAAGTATGAGTCACCTTGTAGCAAGATTGAGAGAGATAGCTGTCTTCTTTCTTCTCTGCTCTTTCCTATAGTCCCAGTCCTGCCTGCCAAGGGCTGAAAATCAGAGCAGGGCTCTTGGTTCTGGAACTCAACTCTACTATGACTCTATGACTGAACAGACTCTTGTGGACCTAGCTAGGGATAAAACTACCATTAAAACAGTTGATATAATGGGATAAATGCCACGTTAGGATGAAATCTGCCCCAAAGATACTGCAGTTGAACAGAAAGGGCTGATCATTAATTCAGCCACGTCTTATTCTGGAAGCCAGTTAGTAGTTGTAGATGAGACTTTGGACAACTTACTCGACCCTTCTGAGCTTTGGGTGCTCATTTGTAAGAGAGAGATAACAAGATAGAGCAGATGTCTCAAATATAGTCCTTGGACCAGCAGCATGAGATCACAGGGAACTTGTTATAAATGCAAAATCTGGGGCATTATTCCAGACTTACTGAGAGAAATGTGAGAGTGGGCTCCGTGATACATTCAAATCTTCCTGTTGCATTCTAATGTTTGAGAAACACATGTATGGAAGTATACAGACAAGAAGAGGAGCCCCCAGCGAGGTTGTGCTATGCCACCTGGGGAGAGCTAGAGTGGCTTTCCAGGTTCAAGAGACCGTGTTGCCAGCACCTGAAGAGCTGGAGCATCTTTCAGAGAAAGGCACCTGTTCACCTAGTTCATCTGCCTGAGGTGTAAAGCCAATCTCCTATATTCACAGATTCCATATATGTGAATTTACCTACTCACTAAAATTTAATTTAACCTCCAATTCAATACTTTTTAAGTACTTTCTGAGTCCCTCATGTACACACACAGAATGGCAAAAAATTTGAGTCACCTGATTCGCATGTGCCCAGCTTAAGTGAAACAAGGCTCTGTGTTCTTGCTGTAGCTCTCACGTGATAAACAAGTGTCCTTCTCCTGGTCTATTTGGCATGACTCTTTTTCATTTTTTTGTGCTTTTTGTTGGTGATTTTGCTGTTTAGAATGGCCTTCAAGTGTGGTGCTGAAGTGTTGTCTTTCCAAAGTGCAAGAAGGCTGTGATGGGCCTCCCAGGGAAAATATGTGTGCTAGATAAGCTCTGTTCTGGCATGACCTATATAGTGTTGTTGACTGTGAGTGCAATGCTAACGAATCAACAGTATATATTAAGTTGTCTTTAAACAGAAAAACACAGGAAATAAAGTTAGGTATTGATCAATTGGGGGGAAAAATGGCCAGAGGCTCACATGAGCCTAATCCTGTTTCCCCTAAGAGCAATAGTTTAGCATTGGCTCAGTCAGTGTTTGAGGAGATTTTATAGAGTAAGATTCCCATTATGATGACAATCAGCTATACAAATCAGAATGACTATGGTTCATTCACACTGAGAAATGGAGCTCTGCTGAGACCAAAATGCTGGTGTTGGCAAAGGTAGCTATTTTATTCCTGTAAGTAGACTTTCATGGAAAGTAAATTGTAATCCAAAGTGTCCTCAGGCTTCAGAACAAGGGGAGTTGGAAGACCCCAGCAGTCTGAGATGTCCTAAGATAGCCATCTCCAGAATGGATGCTCTTGGTCATATCTGGCTTTTCCCTCACCTGTGGTTGGCTTTCTCAGCTAACAAAAGTTTGGGAAGCCCTCGTAGCCAACAGGACTGGAAACTCTGGAAAGGCCTGGGCTAAGGCTCCTGGATGGATATGGCCCATACTCGCCTCTGGGATTGCTCTTTCTTGGAATTCCCCTAACCTACCATGAGTAAATCTACAGGCCTGTTCATTCTTTCAGCTCTGTCAAGACACCTGGTCTGGTAGGCCCAGGAGCCAGCCTGTAACTTCTAGGGAACTTTTTGTATTTCCTTTCTGACTCATTATTTTTAACTTTAATCCTCAGAAGGCAATCTTATTCTCTTATTTTTAATATCTTGCATTAGCTTTCACTAAAGCTCTGAAGTGCTGACCATAGATAGTATCTACTTAGTAGGATTGTTGGAAGGCCTAAAGGAGGTAAAATATGCAAAGCACACAGCACAATGAGCTTTTTAGTGCTTACTAAACATTATTGTCACTTTTTATATAAATCACTTTTACAGAGTCAAGCACAGATTTGAGGACAGATTGGATTTGGCCAATGACATCTCTAGAATCATATGTATTTTGTCCTGATTAAAGTAATAAGACATGTTCACTGAAGAAAATTTGAGTTAATATAAAAATATAATTATTTAATTATGGAAAGATTTATGAAATAAATTTTTAATAATAGATTATCAAACTGTGATACATCTCATAATAAAATTTATGTTTTTTTCCTTATATTTTTTCTCTCACAAATAAATAAAATCTTAAAAAATAAAATAAATTAAAAAACAAAAATATACTGGTTGATTAGTTTAAAATGGCATCTTAATTTTTAATTTCCATTTAATTGCTACTAAGACTGCATACTTGTTCATATTTATTGACAGTTTGTACTTCTTCTTTTGCCAATTGCCAGCTTACATCTGCTTATTTTCTTATTGGGATTTTTTTTTTTAAGATTATTAATTTGTTTATTCATGAGAGGCGCAGAGAGAGAGGCAGAGACACAGGCCGAGGGAGAAGCAGGCTCCATGGGGGGAGCCTAATGTGGGACTCAATCCCAAAACCCCGGGATCATAAACCGATGGCAGACACTCAACTGCTGAGCCACCCAGGAGTCCCTTATTGGGATATTTTTTATTTCCTAACTTAATTTTAAGAAACTATTCTCTTAAAAATATTAACCTTTTGGGGTACCTGGCTGGCTCAGTTAAGTGTCTGCCTTCATCTCAGGTCATGACCTCTGGGTCTTGGGATGGAGTCCCAAGTAGGGCTCTCTGCTCAGCAAGAGAGCTCAAGCTCATTGTGCTCAAGCTCATTCTCTCTCATTCAAATAAATAAAATCCTTTTAAAAATATTGACCTTTTGTCTTTATGGTTTGTCTTTTAATTTTGTTTATGCTGTTTTTTAATATAAACCTTAAAACTATTTATATAGTTAAGTGTTCTTCAACCTTCAAAAATGAGATGTATTTTAAAGAATTATATAAGGAAGAGGTTTAATTTTCTTTTCAAATTGTTACCTATTAAATGGCAATGATTTAGCAGTTGTTCTAATTGCTTTGATAGCATTTGAAGTAGTTGTGTGCTGGAAGAAATTGCATTTGATTTAGAATAAAAAGACTGAACAATTATCTATTCTTGCACAAGTTACTTATCACTGCTGGGCCTCAGTATTCTCTTCTGTAAAATGAGACTGAAAATACCTACTTCACAAAGTTCTTTTGAAGGTTACATGAAATAAAAAGTATGTAACTATGTGAGGTGTACCATTGTCCATATAATCCAGCTATTCTCAGAAATTGTTAGTTTAATCTTTTATTTTGGCTGCTTGTTTACACTGTACCAAAATGGCATTTGAGCACCTTCTGAAACCAAAGAACTGACATTCGTACCTTTTTGTAAGAAATTTATACTTTGTTGGTTAGAATTGCTAGGTAGATCCTACCGGACTCTGTGCTTTTGGAAAGTGGAATGAAATGTTAGTTTAATTCAGTAAACAGACTCGTGCGGAGAGACTCATGTAGCTAAAGCAAAGCAGAATGCCAGACTTGGGTCATGCCAGCAAATTTTGAGTGGAGACTCCCCTGTTTTGGTCAGAATCTTTCCTCTAACAGAGGCTCATATTTGGCTGTTACTTTCTTAGCATAGCAATTGAAGGAAGTAGGTACTTATCACCAAATAATTTGATTTTGAGTCCCTAGATAACAATAGATTTGTATTTAAAATGTAGAATAATTATGAAACACAATATACAAAAATATCATTTATATTTTTGTTAGAATCCGAAATAAATATACATAAACTAAGATTACAATGATACATACCAAATGGCTAACATCATCTTTTTGAATGGGATTAGAAATAATTTCCATTTTCCTTTCTTTGTCTGCATTCTCACATGGGATGGTTATTACCTTTGCAATAAGAAACTATTCTGTACATTCAAATATATTTATGTGTGTGTACATGTAAGGAATCTAAGCATTTCATGGTTTTGCTTTCTCTTTTGCAAAACTACAATGAATCCCTTACTGTTGGTGTCATATTAAAAAGCAAACAAAACACAAAACAAAACATAAAATGGAATGATGTTAAAAAAGAAATCTCACACAATGTTTAATGGAGGAAGAAAATTTGACCTTTTTTCTATTAAATTTTTTAAATGTACATTATAACCTACTTACAAATATGAAAATGGAGAAAATATATTTTTGTTACTTTGTCTTAGATAATAGCCTAAGAAAAACTTCTTTAAAAAATGTAAGCCACTTAAGCATTCTTACATGGTGAAATAAAATTTTTTAGTGACTCTACATCCAAGGAAGATAAAGAAGGAAAGCTACTCCAAAAAGCATTAAAGATTAAGTGGGTGCACAGACCCACAAAGGTTCCTGAGACATTTTCAGAGAGGTCTTTAGGTCAAACTATTTCCTAATAATAATAAAAGATTTTATTTGTCTTTTTCATTGTGTTGACATTTGCACTGATGCTGCAAAAGCAATGGTGAGTAAAACTGCTGGCCCCTTAGCATGAGTCAAAGCAGTGGCTTGAAACTAGTGAGTAGTCCTTTTGATTTTTTCCTGACAAATATTTATCATCATAATAAAATTGCTAGTTTCACTTGATTATCCTTGACAAAGCAGTAGGAGTTATTAATTTTATTAAGTTTACACCCTTGAATATATGTTGTTGTTTTTTTTTTAATATTTCTGGGGCACCCAGCTGGCTCAGTTGGTAGAGCATGTGACTCTTGATCTCAGAGTTGTAAATTTGAGCCCCACCTTGGGCATGGAGCTTACATAATAAATAAATAATTTTAAAAAGATTTCTCTGTAACTACATGGGAAGTATTCATCAGCATTTCTGTAGCACACCAAAGTATAATATTTATAGTGGAAAAAAAGTTTTGCAATTGTTTGATCTAAACTGGCCCTTTTTTATAGAACATTTTTGCCAAAAAGAATGTTTGACAACCAAACTATTATTCCAAGTTGTATATTTAGTAGACATGTTCTTAAATATGAGAAAAGCCTATAAGTTCAAGGAAAACAACTGTCAGTATTTGTTGCCAATGATAAAATTTGAGGTAACTAGAAAATTAAAATTTTGGAAAACTTTAATCTGCTACCCATGAGATTAATAGCTTTTCAGTATTTCAAGATTTATATGATAAGATTTATGGTGGATTAACAAGTGTGACTCTTTTGATACTGTGTCATGAACGTGGAAGATCTACACAATTCACTGAAACAATATTTTCCAAATTGCCAAAGTACTATATTACAAAATCACATACATACGTGAAAGAGCCATTCAAAGTGCAAGATAGGGGCACCTGGGTGACTCAGTCAGTTAGGCTTCCAACTCTTGGTTTTCGCTCACGTCCTGATCTCATGGGTCAGGCTCTGTGCTCAGCACAGATTCTGCTTGGGATTCTCTGCTTCTCCCTCTCCTTCTGTCCCTTAACCCCACTCATGTGCACACGTGCACGCTCTCTCTCGATAAACATAAATAAAATCTTTAAAAAAAAAGGTGCAAAACAGACAAATGGCTTTATGAAAAGTCCATTGATATTGTTCATATTCCAGTTGAAACAAACTTTTACCTCTTGTCTAGTTTGAATGTGGTATCAAGGAAAAATGTCCACAGACATTGCAAAAAGATATCAAATGTTTCTCTCTTTTCCAACTATATATCTGTGTGAGGTTTGACTTTCTTCATTGAGTTCAACCAAAACCAAATATTGCAACAGATTAAATGCAGAAGTTATGAGAATGCAGTCATCTTCTATTAAACCAGAAATTTTAAGAGATTTGTAAAAATGTAAAACAGTGCCACTCTTCTCGCTAATTTTTGTTTTGTTGTAACAAATATAATTATTTTTAACAAAGATGTGCTTTTATAGTAATGTGCAGTGTGTTTCTTATAATTACTAAATAAATGAATTATTATTTTAAAATTTTCAGTTTTACTTTCTAATATGCTGAATATTGATAGATATAACCCACATAAACTAAAGCTCTTTGGGGTCTTAATTTTTAAAATATAAGAAAGTCCTGAGATCTAAAAGTGTGAGGGCTCTAGCTTAAAATAACTAGTGATACCAAGAGTTGATGAGAGGAAGAAAATTAATACATGTTTGTTATATTCTGAGCTTGTTCAGTTCTCACAATTATCCTAGGACGTGAATATTATTATCACCATTTATAGATGAAGAGACCAAACTCAAAGAGAGTATGTCCAAGGTTATGATTTAAACCCAGGTCTAAAAACCTCCACACTCTTTCCTTTTACCTCTCATTGCCTTCCTACTAAAGTACATTTTATTCCATAATTATAAGGTTTGGATTGATCAAAGGATTGACTTTTATGTTTGGTATTTGCATTCTTGGTGTGTATATGTCTGGGAGGTGGCATCTGGACAGGGAAAGTGGGAGAATTAAGGTAAGGATGTGATGGGCAAGGGAAAAATAGAATGTTGCAGGAAAGAATTCATTATTTATCATTTTAACTAATGATGCATTTTGCCAATAAGAATAAAAGAAACACTTTTAGAAAATGGAAAAATATTGACCTTCCAGGATCAAATATGTTATCCTCTTGGGGCCCCATTCACCACACCTTGTGCAGTGCTCTGGTCTCCCCAACTTCACTCTGTTGGTGTTGGTAGTAGCTACCATTTATGGAGTACTTCATGGTCAAGCCTACTACCAAATGCTTCATTACCTCACCCAATCCTTACAACCACTTTGTGTGATTGGTATGGTTATTCCAAACTAAAGCTTTGAGAGTGATATAGTTCACTTAAGGTGATGTTATGTGAGTAGATGAATCAGAACTAAATCCACGGCTGACTGCAAAGCCCATGCTCTTAAATCACTGTACTATACTGCATTCCTGCTCTCCAAAGACTTTCAGCTTTTTGAGGGCTGGGTGCAAATCTTTTTCTTCCAGATATCCCCACTCCTAGCACAATGCTTGGTACATAGTTGGAGCACAGCAAATTTTTGTTGAATGAATGAATGAATGAATGAAATGCAGTCAGAGCTATGAAAAGCCAACCTGATTAAAGACAGGGTCTTACTGTTAGATAATCAGCTGCCTGCTTAGCTGAGCCATCTGTTAATTTTGTTTTCTCTGGTAACATTCCTTACTCATTGTTTCCCATTGTCATTATTGTACTTCATATTACTACATCTTATCTGACCTGTGACAGAAAGAATGATTTTAAACAAGCTCCCTGAGGCAGAGGTAGCACTTTGAAATCCTAAATGAAACTACATTACTGGACTCTCTACCAAAGCTTAAAATTCCAGGAGAAAGACACCTAGCATACCAAAGATCTAAATAGCATAGATTTTAAACAGGTACAACATTCTCTATTAAAAAAAAAGAAAGGCCAAAGCATTAGAAATGCTTTTATATTAAACAGTTAGGAGGCTGTTAGAACCAAGTTTATTTCCCCTTACAAGCGAATCAAACAGGGCAGCCCTAGTGGCTCAGCAGTTTAGCGCCACCTTCAGCCCAGGGTGTGATCCTGGAGACCTAGAATCGAGTCCCACGTCCGGCTCCCAGCATGGAGCCTGCTTCTCCCTCTGCCTGTGTCTCTGCCTCTCTCTCTCTCTCTCTGTCTAATAAATAAATAAAATCTTAAAAAAAAAAAAGCGAATTAAACAATTGATAACTAATCATACCTTACTATTTATTATACAACATAAATCCGTTCTCTAGAAATCTGTTCAGTGTTGTTGGAACTGCTAGATGCCACTTAGTATCCATTCTTTTCTTCTTCCCTACTAACAGAATTCTGACTTTATTTGGGGTAGCAAATGCTTCTCTTTGCAGCTAGCAGTGACCATGTAACAAAGTCCTGCCAATGAGATATAAGTAGGTGGGGAAAATTTCTGGCAAAACTCCTTAAATGGAGGAAATAAAGTTCAACAACCATTTAAGATTTAAAGAAATTTTACCAAACAAGGAATAGAAGGGAATGTCCTTGATCTGATAAAAGTAATCCAAAAACCACTAGCTAACAGCATAATCAATGGTGAAATGTTGAAGATTTCCTCCTAAAATTACAAGCAACACAAATGACATCTGTCCACCTCTATTTAAAAACTTTTTTTTTTTTAAGATTTTATTTATTTATTCATGAGAGACACACACACACAGAGAAGCAGAGACACAGACAGAGGGAGGAGCAGGCTCCATGCATGGAGCCCAACGTGGGACTCGATCCCAGGTATCCAGGATCACACCCTGGGCCCAAGGCAGCGCTAAACCACTCAGCCACCCGGGCTGCCCTGTCTACCTCTATTTAAAATGATCCTAACCAGTGCAATAAAGCAAGAAAAAGAATGAAGAGGTATAAATATTGGAAGAGGAAGAAGTTGTTATTCACAAATGACATGATCAAGTACACAGATAATTCTAAGGAATTTATAAAAAAATCAAAGAAGAACTAATGAGAAAATTTATCAAGTTTGCAGAATACAATGCGAGTATGCAAAATCAATTGCATTTCTATATGTTATCAACAAACAAGCAGAAAACACCATTAACAATGGCATTTTTTAAAAAAGTGTAGGAATAAATTAAACAAAGGATGTGTAGGATATTTACCCTGAAAATGACAAACCATTGCTGAGAGAAAGAAGAAAAGAATGAATGGAAATACATGTCATATGCAATGACTGGAACATTCAGTATTTTTAATTCTCTCTAAATTGACCTATGATTTCAATGCAATTCTAATAAAAATCTCAGCATATTTTTTGAAGAAATTAACAATCTGATTCTAAAATTTCTGTGGAAACGTGAAGGATCTAAACTAGCAAAACAAAAGAGGAAGAAAGTTGGAGGATTTACACTTCTGATTTCAAGACTTTTCATAAAATTGCAGTAATAAAGACAGTAAGGCATTGGTGGTTACGTGGGAATATTCAATGGATCAGTGGAACAGGATGAAGTGTCCTGAATTACACTCATACATATGCACTCAATTGCTTATTAACAAAAGTGTAAAGATAATTCAATGGGGAAAAGAAAATCTTGCTTAACAAATAGTACTGGAGCAAATGGATATTTGCATGGAAACAAAAGATGAAAATAAGCCTTTTCTTCATTCCAAATATAAAAACTAATTAGATCATAGACCCAAAGGCAAGAGCTTGAACCATAAAGTTTCTAGGAGAAAATAAGAAGAGTGTTTGGAATATTTGGTAGGCAAAGATTTTTTAGGACAAAAAATACACTAATGATAAAATTAAAAATTGGCAAATCAGACTCCAACAAAATTAGGAACTTTTGCTTGACCAAAGGCATTACTAGAAAAATAAGAATGTAACCCACAACCTGGGAAGAAATATTTATAAAGCACATATTTGACAATTAACTTCTTTCCAGGATGTAAAAGGAACTCACATAATACACTATTAAGAAGAAAACTGAATTTTTAAGAATGGGCAAAAAAATTTGAAAAGATACTTCACAAAATAGGAAATGAGAATGGGAGAAAAACACATGAAAAGATGTTCAACAGCATTTGTTATTAGGGAAATGCAAATTAAAAGTATAATAAGACACATGGCTATTAGAATGGCTAAAATTAGAAAGACTGACAATACTAAGTGTAATCAAGGATTTAGAATGATTGGAACCCTTGCACATTGCTGATGGAAATGTAAAATGGCACATCTACTTTGGATAATATTTTGCTAGTTCTCTTAAAAATTAAAATGACACTTATTATACAATTCAGCAATTCCAATTCTAGGTATCTATCCAAGAGAAATAAAAACATACACACGTGCAAAGATTTATAGGCAGGTAACCATAGCAGCATTCTTCATGATAGCCAAAAAATGGAAAACAATCCAAATGTCCATCAATGAAAGAATGAATAAATGAAATATGGTAAATACATACAGTGAACTATTATTTAAAGCAAAAGGGAACAAACTGCTGATAAACACAAACTTATGGATGAATCTCAGAAACATTATGTTGAACAAAAGAAGCCAGAAACAAAAGGTATATACTATATTATGTCATTTATATAAATCCAAGAATAGGCAAAACCAATCTAAATTACAGAAATCAGAAGGTGGTTACGTCTGGGGGAGTAGAACTGACTATAACATGGCACGAAGGAACTTTCTGAGGTGATGGAAATGTTCTACATCACATTTTAGGTGGTAATTACGTTGGTATATTCAATTGTCAAAACTCATCAAACAACATTTCTGATGTGTGCATCTTGGTACATGTCAATTTTACCTCAAAATAAAAGGTGGGGAGAAAGTGCCCTTTATTGATCCACCCCTCTTTTCCTCTTTCTTTCCTGCCTGGAAGGAAGAAGTGATGAGTAGCATCCCAGAAAACTCCTTGGGCCTTGAAGATAAAACCCAAGAGCCAATGATTGTAGAACAGAAAACAGAAAAAGCCCAGATCCCTGATGTGTGGAGTTGCCATACCCAGCCCTGAATTAACTGCCTTTCTCTAGACCCCCTACATGTGAGAAAGAAAAAAATGCTCCCTTATAAGCCACTATCTCTGATGCTTGCAACCAAACATAGTTCCTAACAGTTACAATCAGTGATGAGTTCCTTTCATGGTCAAATGATTTGGATCGTGTCAGATTCTAGTTGGGAATCACATTGAGATGTTTTTAAATATTATAAAGGTGCTTGTCCTTTAGAGATTGATGCCTTGGGTATATACGAGTATTAAAAGTCAATATACTTTTGGAAAGTCATTGCATATATACTAGATTCATAGTAGTAAGGGGCTTGGTTTTGGATAAACTCAGATTTTGGTACAGATCACTGATTAGTTATTTGGCCTTGGGAAAATTAGTAACCTTGCAGAGCTTCTGTTACTTCCTCTGAGTATAGGTATGAAAAAACCTGTTATTATGAAGATTGAATGAGGTCATGTATGTGAAATCTTTAGCACAGGGTCTGGCACAGAACAAATGGTAGCTCTTTTTAATAGAAGGATATTGAATAACTTATTCTGAACATGACATTCACTATACAGGTGAGTCATCACAAAGCAACTTGCCCTTGACCATCACCTGGATAGTATACGGTTTTAATAGCTAATAATAGTAGATTTTAATAGGGTCCATAATGCTTAATTTCCTACTGAATTGGATAGAGTGAAGGCTGCAAAGTCTGTCTCTGAGCAATAAGAGAAATCCACATTTCCCAAAGTATGTCAGAGGGAGAAGCACAAATTGTTGTTTTGGCACAAGTCATTATAGTAGAGACAGACACTCTGAGAAAGCGTGAGCTACTGTCCAGTAGCCTCAGGAAGTGGTGGTCATTGGGCATAGAAGGTCTCTGAGGGGCTGTGGATGGAGACAGGCCATTGGAACCTACAGTGAAAGACTCACTTCCCTAGTCTGCATAACACAAAGCCAAATTTGCCACATCCTGAAAAAGATGCTATACAGGAAGACAGATGTGAGATGCTGCAAGGACCCAAGAGTAGAACCAAGTATTACAATGAGGTCCACCTTGGTTCCCAAGAGCCCAGGCAACTGAAAGAGCTGTGAAGATCCAACCTGGCAGGAGGAAAATGCTAGGAAGTTAGCTCCTGCCTAATGCGGAGCTCAGAGCAGGGCTATCTCTATAGAAAATCAGTGTTCAAAGATGCCAGAGAATCATTTACTTACCTGCAAGGGTTGGCAATTTCTTCTGGTGTTGTTTTCACAAAAGGGGAGACGGGTTTTTCCACAAAAGAGCCGAAGCCCAGTCTAAAGTTGCTGGTTAATTTAGACATCTCCTTGGAAAGCAGGGAGCCCAGCTCTTTGATTGTATTGAGGTCATCATCCATGGATGCCGAGAGGTCCATGAGGTAATACAAGTCCACCGGGTAATCCTCCGTCTGGCGGACTTGCACTTGCAGAGTCTGTTCACTGCCTGTAAAGCCCCCGCGAGAAAAGCAAATCCATAAAAACACGTTGAGACTTATTTGTGAGTGGCCAATTACTGGGCCACCTGGCTATTCATTTCAGCAAGAGCTTACTGAAGATACTTGGGATTTCATAAACTCTCTGGTAAAGTTTACAAATGAGTGAGCCCAGGAAAATCTTTCAGCAGTGAGTTTAGAGCTACTGAAGGAGGTAAAAGTTAGGATATTTTATATCTCCTTGGGAGAACTAGCATCCACTTAGATGGAAGATAAGCTGAATTTTTTGTATGTGGTTTTAGCAAAAGAGAAGAAAATAAAGAGGAGTTTAAAGCTACATTACAACACTTAAAGAAATGCGAGGTAAGCCTTAAAAACATCTGAGTAATTCAAATGCTTACTATTAGATAAGCTTATTTTAGTAATGCATTTGGAGTGCAAGTGACCGATGTGAATGAAGAAAAGTGTTAGGCCAGCGAGTCTCTATTTCCTCAAGAATGGGAAATCTGAGTCATAATAATCAATGATATGTAATATGGTACAAGATATATTAGCTTAATAATGGCATTAGCATACGTGGCATTAGATTTATCTACACGAGCCAGTGTTCGTGTAAGTCATAACATACCTGGTCTCAATTTAAGAGTCAACTTTTGAGGCGCAATCTGAACAATGTCAGAACTATTTTTCTGTCTGCCTACACTGAGAGGCTTATTTGTAAGTATTTCTACTTGGGAGACGGGGTTTTCGATGAAAGTTAGTTGACATCCTTTAGCTAAAAGAGTTGCTGGGGTATCACACCTTTCTCCAACTCCAGATGGATGGGTAAAATTCTATAAAAAAAAAAAAAAGAGAGAGAGAGAGAGAGAGAGTGAAAGAAAACAAATCTCCATTTATTTATAAGACAAAAAGTTTTTTTGCTTGTTTTACTAGTTAGACATCTTGGGATACTCAGTATATCATATTCCCATGTGCCTGATGTTAATTGTAGGTCTAAAATCAAATTTTAGCAGAATAACCAGAGAATTATGCCAGTAAAATTGAGATTCTCCTTCTAATTATATCCAGTTGAGGGGCACCTGGATGGCTCAGTTGCTTAAGCATGTGCCTTCAGCTCAGGTCATGATCTCAGGGTCCTGGGATTGAGCCCCACATCAGGCTCCCTGCTCGATGGGGAGCCTGCCTCTCCCTTTCCCTTCTCCCCCTCTCTGTCTCACCTGCTCTCTCTCTCTCTCTCTCTCTCTCAAATAAATAAACAAAATCTTAAAAAACATCATATCCAATTGAATTTGTCTAACAGTCTTTCATTTGTTGGTGTTGCTATTTTGTTTTTAAATTCACTTTTTAAAATCTTCTTCTATGCCATTACCAGATCCTGGAAATAATTGGGTTCTAGAGTTAATATCATCCCATGAATTTATCTGTCTGGGTTGACCTGTAGGCTCCTGGACTATCTTAGCTCTCAGCGTGTCTATTACCAATTCTGGTGCAAAAGAGAGCCTTTCTTGTGGGGTCTCATAGGGCAAAAGATTGTGACATCTCCCAATCTAGCTCTCCATTGTGGTTTAATTCATAGATGCATCCTTCTACTGTAGCCTTACTTCACTAAAGTCGAACTCTTGGGGACTTTAAATTCAGTGTCTAAAAGTGTTCTGATTCAAGGTCTTTTAGAATTTTTCTTCAAGATTTGGAAGTGAGGAAGGGAAGCAAAAGAGAACATGGTATAAGAGACTGCTATTCTGTGTATGACTCAGGAGTTTCTCAGGCCCTTTCTGATCCACTTGATAACAGCAGACAATGAGATGAATATTTCCAGGCAGAGATGTGGCCATTATAACCCTGCAGTGTTGACCCATCTTACCTTTACCTGTAGGCAAAGTCAAAGCTGAGGTTCATTGACTATCATGCTTAGAAAGAAGGCAAACAATACCCATAATGTTTTTTCTAATCTCTTGGAATTCTAAGCCACTCTAGCTGTTTTCCCAACTAGAAAAGTTACATTTCTTCTGAAATTGATTTTTTTAAAGATTCATTTATTTATTTTAGAGAGAGAGAGAGAGCATTAGCAGGAGGAGGGGCAGAGGGAGAGAGGAAGAGAGAATCTCAAGCAGACTCCTGGCTGAGCACAAAGCCCAGTGCGGGGCTGGATCCCATCACTATGAGATCATGACTGGAGCTGAAATCACGCATCAGATACTCAACTGACTGGGCTACCCAGGCACCCCTGAAATTGATTTTTTATAATATAATTCATTATCTGTCAGTCAGACCTGTGCATATTTGAAGCCCTAGACTAAGTATAGCAAACACTATAACTTCCCTCCATACATCCAAGGCAAATAGTGGCTTGACAAGGCCTCAGGATGCTTCTCGGCACAATGTGGCTGCTACCACCTATAACCAGTGTTGGCCAATGCATCAAAGGTGTGTTAACCATAGAACCTATTTTTTTAATCTGCTCTAAACAGAAGCCTAATGTAATTTTTGCTTCAGTTGCCTCAACTACTTCTACTGTTAGAGCACATTTAGAATAATCTGGCCTTAATAATTGATGGTGATTTGTGGGGTGCCCAGGTGGCTCAGTCAGTTAATTGTCTGCTTTCAGCTCAGGTCATGATCCTGGGGTCCTGGGATGGAACCCCACATCAGGCTCCCTGCTCAGTAGTGAGTCTGCTTCTCCCTCTCCCTCTGCCACTCCCCACTACTTGTGTATACACGTGCTCTTTCTTTCTCAAATAAATAAAATATTTTTTTAATTGACAGTGATAAAAAAAAATTGACAGTGACTTGGCTAACAAGTATCCTCCACAAGTAAAGCTATCACTAGTAACCTAAGAAGCTCTCTTAAATGAATGCCAGAAAAAATACATTTAAATAAGAATTTTACAGGTAGGCATGTAGTTAGACTGATTTGTTAGGCATGAAACTATACTGTCTTCTTCAGGGAGTCAACATAAAAAGTTAGATGAGTTTTTCCCTCTTCGTATATTCTCAAAACTGCTTTTGATATGTGACCTCCAAAAAAGCATAATTCTTTCACATTTGTGTATGTGGTCCATTAGTCAGGGCAGTAGGTGGGGAGCAAGCTAGGTTTGTGAAAAGTGTGAGGCCTTCCTCCGTGGTACACATTCAACCTGGAATCTGAGTCTGAATAGTTATAGCCTCTTCCTGAGCCAAGTACCCGGGTTTATTCCCCTTTGAGCCTGCTATTCCGTTTTTGCTGAACTTGGCATTGTATGCTTTCGTTTGTGTTCAGATACTCTTTATGAGATTCAGTAGAGAACATTTTTAAATCCAGAAAGAGTTAAGGCAGCTCTTGCTTACCAGGAATCATTTACAGACTGCCTTACAGTGTCACAGGAGGCAGCCACGCAGGCTTCCTTGTTACAAGTGCCCCCCACCCCTTTATATTGCTTTTGCATACTTTTCAGTTTGATCAGATAAGGAATGTCTGTTTGGGGCTTTGTCATCAGTATGGACGGAGTCACCAAGCTCATGAAAGCTTAATTTTTAAAAGAACTGGATACTGTCTGAACAGTAAAGTTTTTCCCCAAACCTAGAAGACTTCTCTTAGAACCTAACAGTGGTTCCCAATGGGTCCTGGTTTCCAGATGGACTACAACTGTGATATTGAAGTCCAATGTATATTTAGCTTCAAAAAATACCATCTCCATGATCTCTGATTACTCAGAACCTTGGCATTTGACATGTAACCAGTTAGAAGTGACTTTAATGTAAGAGGAGGAATCAAGTTAAATAAAGGATCCCGAGTTAGGTATTTTACACAATGATTTGACATTCGTTTACCTCCGCTAGTTGTTTTTGGAAGTAATCGCATGAATGACACTGTGACCCTCTAATGCTTACATTTTTCCTTTCTTAATGTGTTTCCCTCCTATTCCCCACAGAGAGCAGGACACTATTAGACCTACTGCTGGTGGAATCAACACATACACATAACTGAAGTTTCTACAAACACATTGAGGTTGTCTGTTTACCTCCTGAGAACACCAGGCACACTGAGGTCCAATGAGTAAGCAGTCTTCACAGGTTTCTGCACCTCCCATGGCACAGCCACCTGTGTTTAAACCCAGCAAGACACAAGGGGTTCAGCACACTCTCAGGCATTTCATTTACGAGAAAGAAATACAGTTCTTAAAGTTCTTGAACGAAGCAACATCAGAGATGATTTTAACTTTCAAAGATCAGTCCTTAAAATGTTAGCCACTCACTAAAACGTTCATATTTGACATCTGTCACATTGGGAACATGTGTCTTTTTATCCAAAAGTGATCATTCTTTTTTTTTCTTCTTAAAACATAAAAATATCTCAGCATTCAGAAACTTAAGGTCATTCATTATATTTATTATCCTCATTCACTATCACCCATTTTAAGTTTTAAAAACTAGTAACCAGTAAAAAATGCTCCTCTCTGAAACATATGATTTTTTTTATTTTTAAAATAAGTTCTTCTTTCTCAAGCTTTTTTCTCACGAGTGGAAGACCTTGTCAATAGAACAGCTAGAAAAGTTACCAAGATGGTTGTCACTAAGGTATTAAGGAGCCCTATTGTGCAGTAAAGCTGTTTAATTCTCCTCATTAAGATGCCCAAGCAACCTTTGTATTTATTTACCTGAAGCCTAGAGCATTTGCTGTGGGAACAGCCCTGCCTCTGCCTGTAATTTGTTAAAGTGTTCGGTCAATGGCAAAAGAGCAATCGAACAGATCAAATAAAAAAATGACTTCAGATCTAGTTTCTGAACCAAATGACAGGCTTGTCAAGCATACCATGAAAGCGATATATCGGAGAGCTTAGGTCTTACCTTGTACGTGATCATTCCTTCCTAGAAATAGAAAGAACAGGCAAAGCAGTTCAATCCCCATTCGTTTCAGTTCTCGCTGTGCAGACAGATTAAAAAATGAATTACCTTCAGCGTTATAAGACCAAAGCTGAACATCGTTAAAGTCTTTCTTTCTTGAGGTGTAAAATTTTAAAGACTACTTACACTGCTTTGAAAAGAAACTTGAGATGTAAATTTAAAAGTTTTCATTAAGACTGAAATGAAAACAGGCTACCTGGACAGGTAAAGAAGGAAAGCTGTGTTTAAAAGCAACTTCAACATGATTTACTTCCTTGTTCTCCTTATAAGGAAGGCAGGTGTACAATCACCAAGAAGGTGGGGATATTCATTCAGTAGAAATTTTTGTGTAAGTTCTCTTAGTCTTTCTGCACCCTAGAGAAAGTTAATATCTTTAGTAAAATATTGGTCAGTAAAATGTCAAAAGAGGGATGGAAATATAATCTAAAGTTGTTCCTAAAAGAATTTTAATTTAATAGCAACAGTAAAGGTGATAAATAAAATACAAACATAGAAGTTATATGTAAGGAGAGTTTTAAAAATGAGCCAAAGGAAGATACCTGAGATTTCTGTATTCCATTGTTAGATCCTTTGCAGAAAATTGAAATGAACTCTGAAAAATAAAAATCATTTTATAATTAAAATAGAAGGCAGGCTAAGGAAAGCAAAACACTGTGCTCCCTTGCCTTTCAAACCGGGTGAAAGGTATTTTTCCGCGAGTATAGAATTCTTAATTAAAAAGTGATATTGGAAATAAATATAACATATGAAAATGAAATTAGAGCCAGATTATATAATTTCACAACAACAACGATGGAAACAGACACGGTGGTGCCTAGGGTGCGGCATCCCTCTGGATAAGGACCAAGGGCTCTTCTCCCTGTCCCAGCCTCTAGCTCACTGCCTGGCACACAGCAGGTACTTACTTGTTAAAAGGAAGAGTCACCAATTTAAAATAGATACAATCTATGGCTAAATTCATGAGGTTGATTATATATTTTTCTCAATGTATTCAGGAGAGTGTTTGGGGATTTGTAAAACCTGAAAGCAGGTAAGAATCAAATATTCGCTTTGTTACTCTCTAAACTCTCTGACCTTGGACAGGCTTCTTTGTGGCTGGGCATATGTCCTGGGAGATTATCTTTTAAAGGTGTATTTCTAGACAAGCATGCGAATCCTGTGGAGAGAGGAAAAACTAATTATAGACTGCTCAGGTTCTTCTCAGAAAGCTATGTTCAATTTTGAACTCCATCATACACAAGAACATGAAAGAACATGGAAAGAATCCTGGAGAGAGAAACCAGAATTATTAAAGAGCTGAAAGATATGCCTTTTGGGAGAAAAATACAGTTGTATGAAATCAGTGGATTTAGCTTAAAGACAAAAGATTGAGGCACTAATATATCTGTGCCCCTGATATCATCTCCATATTTGTATCTCATATTAGCTGTTATTCATTCATTCATTCATTCATTCATTCAACCGATTCTTATTGTGCATCTATGCTGTGCCAGGTATTGTTCTAGAAGCAGAGGATATGTCAGCGAACAAAGCCAAATTCTTAACTCATGAAGCATATATTCTAAGCTACTGCTTAAAATCAGGTGGTAATAAAAGTGAAGAAAAATGATAAAGCTAGGTAAAAGGAAAGAGGGATAGAGAGGGTGTGTTATTTTACTTAGGATTGCCAGGGATGAGTTCTCTGCTCAGTTGACATCTGAAAGAGCCCTGACTTGGGCAACAAAGTGCAAAAGCCCGGAGCCAGCTTCATGCTCAGCATTTTCAAAGACAGTGAGCAAGGAGGGAGGGGAAGGGTAGCATATGAGGTCAGATTTAGCCGCAGAGGTCAGAGCGTATGTAGTCTTGACCTCGAATTGTATTCTAAATGTGTTTGGAATATCATTGGAAGGTTGACAGCAGAATAATATTATTTAATTTACATTTTAAAAGAAATACTCTGGCTGCCATGGAGGTTAGAATGTATGGGGCAAGATTAGAAGGTAGGAGGCCGATTAGAAATTTATGGCAGTTGTCTAGGACAGATGAGGTGGTTGAGACTAGGATGTTGGTGATGTAGAAGGATAGCAGTGGTCAGATACAGGTTGTAATTTGAAAACAGAATAGGCTTATGGAATATTGGTGTGGATATGGAAGAAAGAAATTTTTGGCTTGAGCAACTGAATATATAATACTCTCTCCTAAGAGGGGTTACCCTGGGGCAAGCTCAGTTTTCATGTGGAGAATGGGACTCAAAAATATGTTATGCTCTAGACTTCTAGAAGAAGTCTAAAGTCTAAAATGGGACGGCTGGGTGGCTCAATGGTTGAGTATCTACCTTCTGCTCAGGTCGTGATCCCGGGATCCCACGTTGGGCTTCCCACGAAGAGCCTGCTACTCCCTCTGCGTATGTCTCTGCTTCTCTCTCTGTTTCTCTCATGAATTAATAAATAAAATCTTAAAAAAAAAAGATTAAAGACTTCTAGAAGATAACTAAGTGAAGATGTCACATAGGCAATATGATATCCGAGTCTGGAAGTAGGGGCAGTGAGGAAGTGCAAATGTAAATTTGGGATCATCAACATGGATTTAAAGATAAGAGGCTGAATGAGATTCCAAGGAAGGGAGTGTAGATAAGGAGGAGGAGCTCTGACAACCGAGCCCTGGGGTCTGCCAATATCTAGAAGTCAGGACGACGAGGGTCCAGTAGAGGAAGCTGCCGTCTGAAGAACACTCCTGGCTGAAAATGAGCCTCTTTATTGGAGACAGTTCCTTTTTTTTTGAAAGTAGAGTAACTTTTTTTTCTTAATTTTTATTTATTTATGATAGTCGCACACACACACAGAGAGAGAGAGAGAGGCAGAGACACAGGAGGAGGGAGAAGCAGGCTCCATGCACCAGGAGCCCGACGTGGGATTCGATCCCGGGTCTCCAGGATCGCGCCCTGGGCCAAAGGCAGGCGCCAAACCGCTGCGCCACCCAGGGATCCCTGGAGACAGTTCTTCAAGTAGCTCTCACATTTCTGCACATCTTGCAAGCAGAGATACGACTGCCTTTGTTCTAGATTCTCTTTTCAAGGAGGTTTGTAAAGTGAACAGCCTTTGAAGGCAGAGATATGGTCTGTCTGTAGGGCTAAGAACACATTACTTACAGTTTTGCAAGACAGAGATCATGTCACCTTCCAGAACAGGAGCAGCATCCTTATTGCCCATTATAAGGGATTCAGTTACCCTAAACCCGGGGCTCCTTTCTTCTAACACAGGACGTCACATACGCAGGTGTCACCTCTTCCTCTTTGTGTCACCTTGTGGGAGTAGACCTTGGGGAACTGGTGGAAGAAAATGCTGTCCCTCTGGTGCCTGCTATTGCTGTGAATTACAGAATCCTTTATCTCTGACCTAGGCTCCTCCTGTATCTATCAGCATCCATGAATCTGTGATGAGCTAACTTGTTAGCCTGCAAGGAAAATCTCAAGCCCTTCACAGTTCTTGACAACTTTCTGCTTGAAATTCACTTTTTTCTATAGGCTGAACATGCAATTGTCAAGTGCCATTTTGGAAGATAAGATCTTACACCGCCACAAGACTGCCTAACGTACCTGAAGTACCCTGGACTGACCAGTGTGGCTGTGGTCACCAAGTTGTCTGTGTGTCAGCTGACCTCTCTGGCAAACCACTGTCAGGTGCTTCGGATGAGCTGGGATCAAGGATGGCTGGCTGCACGACTCTGGATGTGACCACTTCCTAGAAACTTCTAAGGTTCTAGCTGCCACTGAAAATCTCTTCTTCCTGGGAACACAGTCAGACTACCTCTCCCAGCCTGTCTTGCAGTTGAAGGAATTCCAAAGACTAGCTCTTGCCAACAGAGTATGAGTGGGAGCTGTATACACCAGGTCAGGACCATCTTCTTGTCCCTCTGCCAACTGGGTGCAGGCATCAGCAGCTAGGTCCTAGAGGAATTCCAGATGCTCAGTTCGCCCCGTGTTTAAATTGAGGACCCTGGACCATAGCACGTATAGACCTCCCTCCCAGTTCTTAAAATCATAATTGCCTGCTTTATTTATCCTGTCTCCAATTGCAGCCCCTCGATGTCCATGCCCTCCCCTACTTCCAGGCCTTTTCTCATGCCCTAAGTGCTGCACGGAGGCCCCTGCCTTCACCTCATTCCTCTCACTGGCTACCTCAGCTCACCGCCAGTTCTCCGAGGAGACCAGTGCCCACAGGAGGATGTCGTGGTCTCTCCAGGCCTCTTCCTGCAGACTTTCTCCAGGACAACCCTTCTCATCCTGCTTTTAATTGCCTAATACTTGCTTCTTTTGCCCATGAGGCTGGGAGCTCCTTTAAGGCACTTGCTTATTCAACCAGTATTTATTGAATTCTTACTACCTATCAGGCAGGGACTGTGTCTTAGTTGTCTTCATAATCCCAGCCAACAGCATAAGCCTGGTGCTTTGCAGGTAGTCAGTTAATATTCATCAAGTAAACGGATGAGTTTTATGTCTTTATTGTCTAGAAGTTCACCTCCTACAAGCAGGCACTCCATAGATATTGAATAAATCGATAAGTGAATCAATGAATGCTTCTGGAAACTACATAATGCAGTTAGAAGAAGGAAAAGGTGTCCCTTGCTTGGGTCATGAGGACAGCTGAGGAAAAGCTTAAAAGGCAGGGTGAAAAAAATACTTAAGAGGAAATATCAAGCAAAACAATGCTACAAGAAAGCGTCCATCCACTCTTTTCACCTTGGCACCACTCCAAAAATTTGTAACAGACTGCAAGGTATAGAGAAACATTCTTGCTTGCTGAAGATGTGGTGCCTGGTACCTCCTCCTGCAAAGTACCCATCCTCTGTACCCCTGTGAAGGGAGGTACACCAGGTTGGAGGGAACATGATGCGTCAGGAGCGGATTGATCGTCAGGGGAAACTGGCAGCTATGGAGAGGTTCAAGAAGGAAGAGGCCCAAGGCAGAAGAAAGCTATAATGAGCAGATGAGGTGGTGAATCGAGAGTATCATAGTCAAAGTAGCAGAGAAGGGACCCTGAGCCACATGAACAGGGCACCAGAGTCAAGTTGGCAAACTCACTCTGTCAAGAAGAAAGGAGCATGGTCCAGGCTACAGATCCCAAATGCCCTTCCAGATTGAATCTCTCTGAGGCCTGGCTCTTCCTGGGTCTCCCAGAGTCCTGTCTCTTTTAGGGCAATGTGTATCCTTATAACCAGTTCCTATTACTTGTAGGAAGTCAAGGGAGTCTATATTCTTTAAGATCACGAGGTCCTATCATACCACGTACATTTTTTTAAAGGCTGGTCAGACTCACAGATAGAATTATACTGTCCTGATTGCTCACGCCCCCCAGCCTGGGAGCTCTGACTCCCTCCAGGAGTCTGACCTTCTTCAAAGGGTCTGAGTTGGGGGGCCGGTGGACTAATACAGCTCAGGGAATCCCTCCTGCACTCTGTCCTTCAACGAGCCTTTGCTTCTGAGATTTAGCAACGGGCTGTCTTCAGCAGAGCCCTGGCTTCAGGAAGCCATGTGAACCCATCTGACTCACTGTAATTGGCTTGGATCTCTCCTGACATAGCCACTCACCAACATCAGAGAATGTTAGCTGGCGAGCCCCAGGGCACCTCAAAACACTCCTGAGTATCAGAACTGGCTGGTATCCAATTCAAACCCTGGGGAACTAGTGAAGACTGCTGGTTTGGGGGATGGTCTTGCTGTTACCAGCTTTATTTCAAGTACCAATAACAAGTCTACCTCTAGTTGTCTTTCTTTTCTTTTCTTTTTTTTTCTTTTCCTTGTCTTTCTAAGAAAATGTTTCATAGTGAGTAGCTAAAAGAAGAGAGTGGAAATGGATGCTTTGTCTTAGGCTCTGGCCCTGATGTGGCTGTGTGTGTGCTATACTGCAGGGGAGGTCGTTTGCAGCATCGTGTGGCTGACTTATGGATGTGTAGGATTTGGGAAGTACGGATACCTTTGTATCCACTCCAAATATGACACCTCCATACTTTAAGACTTTCCAAAAAATTCTTTTAAAGAAGATATGGGCCAGTCTCCTGTCATCCAAGTGAATAATGCTCACAATATATTAAGTGCTAGAGAAAGTTTTTGTGGCCTAGGCCCTACATTCTAGTCTGGAGTTCACTTTATCTATTGTGGTAACATATACATAACATAAAATTTATCATTGTAACTGTTTTTAAGTGTAAACTGTTGGCATTAAGTATGTCACATTGTTGTGTGACTTTCACCACTGTCCTCCAGAATTTTTATCACCCGAAACTGAAACTTTGTACCCATTCAACAATAACTTCCTGTGTCCCTGGCCCCTGCCAACCACCACTCATTCTTTCTATCTCTATGAATTTGACTATTCGAGGTAACTTGCCATAAATAGAATTATACCATAAAGCCTATTATGTATAGCTTACTTCATTTAGCATAATGTTTATGAGGCTCCCCACATGCTTTAGAATTTCATTTTTCTTTCAGAAATAATATTCCATTGTGTGGATAAAGCACATTTTGTTTGCTCAACTGTTCATGGCCATTTGAGTTGTTTGTACCTTTTGGCTATTGTGAATAATGATGCTGTGTGGACATGGATTTGGGTCTGGAGCTCCCTTTTTGAAGTCTTCATGATGCTCATGATGGGAGGAAGTTGGGTAAAGTGGGAAGAATTTATATTTTGTATGTAGTGAGACCTGGGTTCAAATAGCAGCCCCACTGCATTGTTGAGGATAACATTGATCTCTGAGCACTTCCTAGTCTAAGAGATGGTGATAATATCCACTTTTCAAGATTATGGTGAAGATTAATTATATCATTCTGGGGTGAATCTAGTTGTGAAAGGCCTAAAGATTATATGATTTGGGGTGCCCCCTTTAAGAAAAGGAATGCAGGGGCACTCCTGGGTGGCTCAGTTAGTTAAGGGTCCAACTCTTGATTTTGGCTCAGGTCGTGAGGCTCAGTGCTCAGTGGGGAGTCAGCTTGAGATTCTCTCCCTCCCTCCCCCTCCCCCTCCCCTCGCTCACATGTATGTGCTCTCTCTCTCTCTCTCTCTCTCTCAAATAAATAAATACTCTTAGAAAAAAAGAAACGGAATGCAGAATTGGAAATAAATTAGACATGAAAGTGTCTATTTAGTTAAAATGAGAAGGAAAGAAAAAAAAAACAGGACAAACTATGGAAGACTTGGAAATTCTAGTCCCATTCTTCTTGACATCTCCTTAGGCAGTTCACAGGAAATGCTTCCTGATGGTTATCTGGCTTCCCGTCCTCATTTGGAGCTGCCTGCAGCCCTCAGCTACTCCCAGACACCTGCACAGGTGGGACGTGGGCTGAGCCTTCATCCCTTTAGTGGCCAACTCCACCCTGATTTCTCTCAGGGTTCATGTTTACTGTAGTTACTGTTACATTGAGCTCTTCCCATTTGCCAGGCACAGTTAAACATTTGGCATTATTTTATTGCCTTATTTCATTCTCCTAATACTCCTTTGAGTAGGAACTGTTTTATTTCCATTTACCAGGTGAGGAGACTGAGGCATGAGAAGCTCTGTACACTGCCCAGTGTCACAGAGCTAGCTGCTCAGGCAGCAGAGCCTTGGAGACGGAATGCTCCCTCCAACCTGAGCTTAGCATCCCCAGGCAAGCTGCCTCCCGATAGATAAAAGATGTTCATAGAATCATCAAGCAGCTGTCAGCAAGCAGTGAAATTCTCCAAGGAGCTTTAGACATGTCTGCCTCTCAATCTCTAGACTCTGTGTTCCAGCTCTAGCTCTGTATCCAGCTGTCTCCCTTTCGGTTTATTTTGTTGTTCATCTTGTGGATGATTCACTGCCAAAAATGAGACAGAAATGTGGTCCTGGATCACACAATCCTTTTTTATTCTTTCTCTGATTGAAGTCTGGTACAAATCACTTAAAAAACAAATGAAACAAAGCGTGTTGCCTGCCCCTTTGGGGGAAGGTGACACCGCTTGTAGGAGCCAAGCCTGGCATTGAGTCCAGGAGAGGGCGGTCACAGGCATGTCCTGTAGCCAGGAAATGATTCAGGATTAACTCAGGACTATATTTGGTCCTCCAGATACAGTCGCTCTCCACCCAACCTTGCAGTTAAAGGAAGGTAGTTCTTATGGGCCAAGTCTGATGTACATCTTGTCTGTTAGACCTGCCTGAGAGACTCATTCACTTCAGATTTGGGAAATTATTTTGAAGTCTAAAAGAACTGAGCTCCTTCTGCATTTTAGTTTGTAGAAAAATCCCAAAGATAAGATTTTTCATAAAATATTGGTGAATATGAGTTTATCCTAACTGGACCCAAGAGCTCTCTTTGTGGCCCTATTTTCCTATCTATGAAGGAAATGGTACGTCACGGCAAGAAGTCCATGTGAGCACACAGACTGCAAAGTGATTTGCTCATTCACAGCTTGCAAAACTGCTAAGCATTTGTTTTTCTTTTCTTTTTAAAAGATAATTCAAATGGTCTGACCAGAGGTTAGGATTCCATGGTTTTAAGGAACTATTTTTTTCTGATGAGCACCATGTCTTATTTCTGGGGCTGCAATGGGCAGTGGCATTACTGGTAAAAATTGACTCTGATTCATTCATTCATTCATTCATTCATTCACTTACTCATTCAGCAAATATCTATTTAGATCCTACTGTGTTCCAAGCACTGTTCTGGAAATACAGCATTGATTAAAACTGACAAAGTCTCTCCCTTATGGAGCTTACATTCCTGGGAGAGATGGACAATAAACCCACAAAGATGTCAAGCAGTGATACACGCTAAGAAAAATGAAGAATGGTAAGAGGTCAGAAAATGACTGAGGTGGGCCGGCCAGAGAAGTCTCTGATAAGATGGCACGAGGCAACACCCTGGGGAAGTAAACGAAGGAGACACATGGCTCTCCGAGGAAGATCAAGTATAAGATCCTGGGCAGCAGTACTTGGGAACAGACACGGTGGCTGGTGAGATTGGGTTGGACAAAGTTTGTGAGCACGAGGAGATAATAGGGGACAGACCAGAGGGGCAAAGGGCAGTGGGGAGCTTGTCAGGTGAGCCTTGTAGGCCATGGGCGGGACTCTGGATTTGTATTCTAAGAAAGGAGGGAAGTTTTTATGGGGTTTTGTGGGACATGACATAGCTTATGTTTTGAGAGGTTCACTGTAAGCAGACAAGGATGGAAGCAGGGAGACCTATCAGAGGCTACTTCAGTAGTTGAGGCCAGAGATGATGAAAGTGCAGACAAGGAATGTAGGGAGAAGTGATTAGATTCTGGACATACTTTCACGATACACAGGATTTACAAATGGGATTCATGTAGGGAAGGAGAGAAATCAAGGGCTGAAGGAAGACATCAAGAATAATGGAGGTCTCTACTTGCTAACCCCACCATCATCAATAGGTTTCTCCACATGTCATAGAGATATCAGATAATGTCTGTCCCCAGTAAGAGTCACAGTCAGTTCTAGTTGGCTCTAATAACCTGTGGAGTCATGTGGAATCATAACTGTGCAGAAGGTGTTCTTTGGTAGAACAGGAAGGATCAGAACTATGCAAGCAAGTGTTCCATGGTGAGACTGTCTACACACTTGTATTGTAAACGTTCCTTCAGCTGGTGAAAATCCAATTAGCTGGCATCTCTGTTCTTGAATTCCCCACGACCTGGCATTTGAGGAGCAAAAGAAAGCCTGGAAAATCCCCACGGTCCCACAGTCCTCTCTAGCTGCACAGGTAAACAATTGGGGTGAGTTTCAATAGGAAAAGAATCTACCCTGAGTTTTTAAAAATACATTCCTTGTGAGGCCACTGTAAGAAGGGCATATCTTAATTTTTAAAACTTCTTGCAAAGTGAAAGCATTTCAGACTTCTTTTGACCTTGAAGATGTAATTTATGCAGCTGCAACAGTAGAGAAGATTTTTATTTTCTAAAAAGCTGGGAGAAATGGTCACCAAGGATTATGTTTAAGGATCTCCTTGAGGAGATCCATGGAGGATTTACTTTCACCTCCCATTTTATGGATTTTTCTGATTGTTGCTGATACCTACTCACTGAATCCTACCAGTAAGTTTATGCAAAGTCAAATAGGAAGAGGGATTGAACATCATCAAATGCTCTAACCATTGACAAGACTAACCAATAAATCACTCTAGCAAGGTATTCAAAATGTCATTAACCTGGTAATGTCTCAAGAATTGGAAAAGGAAGGGCCCCTGAGTGGCTCAGTTGGTTAAGCAGCTGCCTTTGGTACAATTCCAGGGTTTTGAAATAGAGCCCCACATTGGACTTCATCTCAACTGAGAGTCTGCTTCTCCTTCTTCCTCCCCCCAACTTCTGCTCTCTCTCAGATAAATAAAATAAAATAAAATAATCTTTTAAAAGAGGAAATGGAAAAGGAGAAAGAAGAAAATCCTTTAGTAGTAATATTGGGACATCATCAAGATAAAAAGCTTTTGCACAGCAAAGGAAACAGTCAACAAAACCAAAAGGCAACCCACAAAATGGGAGAAGATATCAGATAAAGGGCTAGTGTCCAAAATCTATAAAGAACTCAAATTCAACACCCAGAGAGCAAATAATCCAATCAAGAAGCGGGAAGAAGACATGAATGGACATTTCTCCAAAGAAGAAATACAAATGGCCAACAGACACATGGAAAAATGCTCAATATCACTGGTCATCAGGGAAATACAAATCAGAACCACAATGAGATACCACCTCACCCCAGTCAGAATGGCTAAAATTAACAAGTTAGAAAATAACAGGTGTTGGTGAGGATGCAGAGAAAGGGGAACCCTCTTACACTATTGGTGGGAATGCAAGCTGGTGCAGCCACTCTGGAAAACAGTGTGGAGGTTCCTCAAAAAGTTGAAAATAGAACTACCCTGTGACCCAGCAATTGCACCACTGGGTATTTATCACAAAGATGCAAATGTAGTGACACGAGGGAGCACCTGCACTCCAATGTTTATAGCAGCAATGTCCACACTAGCCAAACTATGGAAAGAGCCCAGATGTCCATTGACAGATGAATAGATAAAGAAGATGTGATAGATAGATAGATAGATAGATATAAATATATAATGTATATTGTATACATATACATATATAATATATACATATATACATATAATATACACAAATATACATATATAATATATGTATATATGTATATTTATACAATAAACATTATATATTGTATACATTGTATATATGTATATATATTATATATACAAATATATAATGTATAATGTATAAATAAATATATAAATATACATATATAAATATATAGGACTACTACTCAGCCATCAAAAAAGAAATGAAATCTTCCATTTGCAACGACGTGGATGGAACTAAAGGATATTATGCTAAGGGAAATAAGTCAATCAGAGAAAGACAACTATCATGATCTCACTCATATACGGAATTTAAGAAACAAAACAGAGGATCATAGGGGAAGAGAGCAAAATATGAAACAAGACGAAATCAGAGAGGGAGACGAACCATAAGAGACTCTTAATCATAGGAAACAAACTGAGGGCTGCTGGAGTTGTGGGGGGGATGGGGTAACTGAGTGATGGACATTAAGGAGGGCACGTGTCATAATAAGCACTGGGTGTTATACAAGACTGATGAATCACTGACCTCTACCTCTGAAACCAATAATACATTATATGTTAATTAATTGAATTTAAATAAAAAAATTTTTAAAGGCTTTTTTTTTTTTTTTTTTTTTTTAATTCATGAGAGACACAGGCAGAGGGAGAAGCAGGCTCCATGCAGGGAGCCTGATGCGGGACTCGATTCTGGGACTCCAGGATCACGCCCTGGGCCAAAGACAGGCTCTAACCGCTGAGCCACCCAAGGATCCCCCTAAAAGCTTTAAAAGCAAATTTAGCTGGCATGTGAATTAAAGACGGTATGTTGGATTTTTACACAGCAGAAGCAATGAATCTATATATTGCTGGGCATGATGACTTTCGGACAAAATGTGTCTCCAGTGAGCTGTCAGGCTGAGGGACTTTGAAGAAGAGTGAAAACCTACGCCTCTCCTGCAACCTGTTGTCTCAAAATTACTCTGCGTGAAGCTGTGCTGGCAGATAGTCCCTTCCCTGGTCAGACAGCCGAGGAGAGTATACCAGGGTCTTTACTGATGTCTAGGGTAGCAGAGGGCTCAACAGCAGTTTCAAACATTTTTTCAAGTAGTGAATAATTTTCTTCTCATCAAGGAGTTCAAAGTTTTAAAGTACCAACCAAAACACATATAATGAAAGTTTTTTGATAGAAGAAAATTTGTGTTAGTTGCAAATATTTTGAGAGAGTTTTTGGTTTTTGGCAAATATTTCTATACATTGATAAAATTATGATATCTTGAGCATTAATAGAGTAACGCCCCAAAGCATGGAAAAGGCCATTGTTGGCCCTGGTCTCAGTCCAGACCTTGGTGGATTACTGGATATTTGTTGCACAGAGTAAATTAATTTTGAAATGGCTTAGGGTCTAAACTTTAGGCAGTCAAGGATTAGGAAGACAGGATTTAAATGTTACCCAATAGAATGATTTATTTTTTTGTGCGTCACTGCAGGAAGAGCACTGAATAAAGTATGGACTTCAGATCATAATAATGTATCAATATTATCTTCCAAAATCTGTTCTGAAGAGAGCTGTTAATGCTTGCCTTGATGGTGAAATGTTCCTATGGTTTAGTTAATACGAGGATCAAATCTCCCGTATCAGAAATCACAATGCTCATTACCCTATTAAACACTTTAAGGTGCCCCACAGCGAAGAAAATTGCTTACCTTTGTTTAACAATTTAAAAACCAATTAAACAAAAAAATGATTTGCTTAGGGAAAGTTTTTTTCTTCATGTACTTATTAGCATTCCTAGATCCATTTCCACTAATAGTTTCAGAAATGCTAGAAGAAAGAATGGCGATATTCAAAGTTTTTTGAAATTTTACCTAGGCTGCTGTCAGGGAGACCCAGAATCAAACTTAAAAATTGTAGCCAGATTTCCAGAGAAAATCCAGGTGTGAATTTGCTTCCTGCTGCATTTTGAATGCATCATCTAATTCAAAGACCTTTCAAGATGGGTTTTCCTGGAGAAAATTCTCTTTCTCAGGGGAGTCCAAAGAGCAAGTCCATTTAGATGATAGTTCAGGTAAAGAACATGGGGTTAGTGACAACTCATAAATCTCTAAACTCAGACCCAGGCCTTGGCCTTGGTAATTTAAAGTATTCTTTGTACCGAACGACCTAGTCTGGTTTCCCTTGTGAAACACTGCACGTTACTTCTCTATGACACAGAGGACCCCCGGTATGGCTTGTGTCCACCCTTTGCGGATTTCTTGTTCGTACAGCATTCCATCCTCAAGCTCTCGTCTCCGTACCCATCAGCCTGTCTTGCGTGAAGGTCTAGAAGAGTAGTTCCCTTTAAGACAACAGCATTTTCTTCTTTGGGTAGGAAGCATTGCTTCAGGTGAGAAAGTATGCAACATTTTGTTCCAAACTTGCTGTCCTTCCAACTATCTCAGACCCTTAGGATATGGGGCTTCAGGTGAGGTGGGAATGATATGCTTGAATCTGGTTGTCCTTACTTGACACCATTATTCTCCTAGGAAACCTCACTTCTTACAGTGGTCAGTTTTATGTCATTCTTTAGCAATAAAAACGTTGTTCTTGGGCAGCCCCGGTAGCCCAGCGGTTTAGCGCCACCTTCAGCCTGGGGTGTGATCCCTGGAGCCTGCTTCTCCCTCTGCCTGTGTCTCTGCCTCTCCCTCTTTCTCTCTCTGTGTCTGTCATGAATAAATAAAATAAAATAAAAAATTTTTAAAAATGTTCTTTCATTAGGATGAGAATCTACACAAACATATAAGAAATGAATAATTTGTCTACCCTGTGGGGTGTCAACATAGCAAAGGAAGAGTCCCTATAACTCGGTCTGCTTGATTTTCCAAGAAAAGGGTAAAATGTGATATAGTGCTTTTAAAACATGGAAGCCAGTAACAGATTTTTTTAACACATGAAGACACGTTTCAAAGCTATATTTGCAGGTATTTTTTTTTTCTTGTTCTCAGATAAACAAGCTGGATTGTTCATTTGAACTGCATGCAGGTAGTAGCATGGTTCTCAGAAATCAGTTTCACAATCTAAAAACCAAGAAATACTGAGGTATAAGAGAATGTTTAGTGACTTTATTGGCTTCACCCAGCTTTGGAGTGAGACAAAACTAGACAAGTTTCCTCTATGATATAGCACCATATTAGTTTTGAAAAAAAATATTTAGCCTGTTACATGGAACACAGAAAACATAATTACCATGGTCTTGATACTAATTTTAAAACAATAATAGCAAACAATGGCCCTTACAATGTGCCAGGCACTGTTCTAAATCTTGTTTCACACTCTGAGGTAAGGTACTGATGTTCTCCCATTTTAAAAAACTAATTTAATTTAATTTGATATTTTAGAACAGTTTAGATTGATTAGTTCAGAGGGTTCCCATATGCCTCACACCCAGGCATTCTCTATCAGTAACATCTTAAATTATTATGGATGCATTTGTTACAATAATAAACCCATATTAATACATTATTATAATCTGAAGTCCATATTTTATTCAGATTTACTGAAGTTTTACTTAATGTCCTCTTTCTGTTCAAGAACCACATACAGGAAACCACATCAAACCTGTTGTTATATCTCCTTAGGCTCTTGAGTTCTCCCCATTATATGAAAGAAAAAAAAAAATGTGGCACAGTGAGAGGTAAAATACCTTGCCTGTGGTCTCATAGTTACTAAGTGGAAAAGTTGGCCTCAAACCCGGGCAGTCTGATTCCAGTCATGGGATTAACCCTTGCACTGAATTATTGTTACCCTAATAGGATTATTTCAACTTGAATTACTTAGTTATGTGTCTGGTCAGGCAGCAGAGGGGTAGGCATACCTGACCCAGGTCCTAGCTAGTTAGTGACTGGCCACAGTTGCATGGACAGTTTTCAACAGGAGAGCAATAGTCCCCGATTCTCAGAGCCTTGAGTAGATCCTAGAGGAAACCAGGTAGCTGGAAACAATAGGAATTTATTTCCTCACAGATTTCACAGGGAACCAGAAATCTGATATCAAGGTGTTGGTAGGGTTGACTTCTGGAGGCTTTGAGGGAGAATCCGTTCCACGATTCTCTCCTAGCTTGCGGTAGCTGACAGCACTCCTTGGCCTTCCTTGAGTTAGTGACTCACCGCTCCCACACCTCCTCTGCACGCAGCTTTCTCCTCTGTGTTCTCCTCTGTCTGTATCATCCCCTCTTCTTGTAAGGACACTTGTCATTGATTTAGGGCCCACCAGAATTTGTCCAGGATGATCTCATCCCAAGATCCTTAACTTCTCTGCAAAAGCTCTTTTCCAAATAAGATCACATTCACAGACTCTAAGTAGACCCATCTTCTGGTGCAGCCACCATTTAATGCACTACAGGGGCTGGGAAGGCACGCAGGGTTGTGAGCATTACAAAATTACATATGATACCTGACACATGGTAGGCATACTTTAAAAGTAATAGCCATTTTTATTATTCTTTTGTATAACATGAGGCCCCGACATGCAAGTGTTAAATTGGGTAAAAGTCTCAATTGAAATAAATGCATTCATCTGTGTCTGGTTTACAACCATTACTGACCCTAACAATTGCTTGACATCATGGTTGTCTTAGTTTCTAACACTTGGTCCTGCCAGGAACTTCAAAAGACTGTGTGAGTTCAGCTTTCTTTCTTTCAAGGGGGGAGGGCGGAGGGGGCAGCCTCAATCAACACTTTTAGCTAATGACTCTTGTCAGAAACACAAAAAGACTTTAGGCTTACAAATAATTTCCTCATCAAGAGAATTATGAGCCAGAATCTTGATGAATAAATTTCCTGTCCATTGCCCGTGCTGATAGACATACAGCAGAAAAAAAACAGCTGGGCAGCCTCAGCTGTTTCTCTGCCCTTTGGTTACCCTCTGTGGTCACTGGATGTGGCCGCCCCATTCTGATCTGGATCTTTATCTCAGGGATGGAGTTAAGGCTCACTGCCGAGTTTTCAACACCCATCCCACTTCACCCCCTCTGCTCTGCATTTCTGTTCCACCCACTCCCCACACTGTCTCCTGCGGTCACTTCCTGGCGGCCACAACCCTCTGAGCTGGCTTCAGGAAAATTCCTTCTGCATTTGTCAGAAAGCCGTAGAGTCTCAGAACATTAGGACAGAAAGGACCTTTAGTGAGTCAAGTCCAATCTCCCTCTATCGTCTCTCCAACCCTGTCTTCATACAATCGACCAATACGCACCAAACATCTGCTCTGGGTGACATGATGCTAGGTGCTAGTTACAGTGGTGGGCAAGCTCCGTGGACACCTTCCCAGCATGACAGTGGGGTCACCTTCATACTGCATGAATACGGATCCGTATAATCTCTGATAGTTTATGTTTTACTTAGAAATAATCCTTCAATATACGTGTTCTTAACTGAGGTCTCCCTGCTAACAGAAGTTAAGGGGGGAGGATCTGCGACCTTAAAATGGAAAAAAAAATTTGCACTATTCCCAGATTAAAATTAAACATTTCCTTCCATTATAAATGTAGACAGCAAACCACTGTCATATTAGCAGTACCCGTTAACTCTCAGCAAGAGAAATCACACATATTTTTCATATCACTTTATAGTGGTAGCAGATATGCAAAATGATGTCAAAATGATTATTGTGTCAAAATCATAGTAGCCCTTAGACCTGCTTCTGGGCCTTGGCATGTAAGGTTTTAAAAAAGAGGTGCATGTGTTACTATACCATAAATTTGTTTTTTGGTATTTTAATAACCATGTTTCAATATAATTGGCTTTCTTTCTAATTATATATATTTTAGCTTAGGAATTTAAAAATATTTTTTCTGCAAAGGGATCCTTGGGCTTCATTAAACTGCCAAAGGGGTCCCTGCCATACAGAAAAAGTTCAGAACCCCTAAGTGACGAAAGGCACTAGCTGTGCAGGTTGAAGACTGTTTTTCTAGGCCTTCCAAAATCCACTGAAATTTTCTTCAACCTCTTATCCCTGAAATGAGATTGAAACATCAGATATATAGATGTAGACCACATAATTGTTCCTGGGTCATCCAACTAAAAGTGCAAGTTGGCCCTGTGGAAGGTGAAATGAGCATGATTTGGGGTTTCCAAACTAAGGTCTAGTGTTTGGGAGTTATGTTTTGACTACCATTGATGTTCTTTAGGCCAGTACTTCCAGAGCTCTCTGAATCCCAAAGTTAAGAAAGACTCTGATTTTGGAGGAAGGTCAGAAAGGAGTCCCAACAATGATTCTAGAGTTAAAAATAAAAAGTTCTTAAAGAAAGTTTTATGTAAATGATTAAAGTACTGAGTTATGCATAGGTCATAAATCCAACTTTTATTCAATCCATAGTTTTTTTTACATACTCATTGTAGGCTTGATATCAGTAAACTACCTGTAGTGATTCACAGTTGAATTTCCATATACCAGTTGATGAATTAACATTTTATTTTATTTTATTTTATTTTATTTTATTTTATTTTATTTTATTTTATTTATTTGAGAGAGAGAGAGAGAGCACACGCACACAAGTATGGGGAGGGGCAAAGGAAGAGAGAGAGAATCTCAAACAAATTCTCTACTGAGTTCAGAGCCCGGCATAGGGCTTGATCTAATGACCCTGAGATTGTGACCTAAGCCAAAACCAGAGTTGGTCACTTAATGGAGAAAGCCACTCTGGCATGCCATGATGAATTAACATTTTAAATTAAAGCTGTTGTACATTGCTCCTTCCATGTGGCCCATATTTCCATTTGGGGAGTAGAGCCATCTTCGTTTATTGAAGTTCAGGCAAATTGAGTATTTTATTAAATAAATTTGGTTCATTTTGCTTTTTTCAAATAATTGTATAGGAAGAAAAACTGTTGGTGATTATGTAAAGAAGAAATATAAGCTTGGAAGCCATTAGGTTGGAAACAGCACACATTTAGCCTCACCTGGGTGCTCACTGAACTCTGAATTTACTTATGAAAGAAAAGAGCAAAATGAAAACAACAACAACACACTAGAAGCATAGCACTGAAGACCATGTAAAGTGAAGATGGAATTGGGGGTATAAAGCTTCCTAACTCTCTGGGAACAGGCTCTCCCTCCCCCCCATCTCAAGAAAGTATTGGATTAGCTTTTGTGCCCTCAACTTCCTTTCTTTCTTTCTTTCTTTCTTTCTTTCTTTCTTTCTTTCTTTCTTTCTTTCTTTCTTTCTTTCTTTCTACTTTCTTTCAAGATTTTACTTGTTTATTTGAGAGAGATAGCACTAGAGAGAGAGTGCAAGCACAAGTTGGGGGCAGAGAGACAGAGGGAGAAGCAGGCTCCTCACTGAGCAGGGAGCTCAATCCATGCACGTTTTCATGGAAACAAGACTATCTGCTTTTGGACAAGCAACTTAAAAAATCTATACTTTACTTATCCAGTTCCCTCCCACACTCCCCTGACAAACAACAGCAATAATTTCATGTCAATGATATGATTTCAACCACCCCCTAAAACCTGCCCACCCCCATGCCAGGCTTCTCAGTTGAAAAGTAGATGATTAAAGAGCTCTTTCATCTACTCTAAGTGGTCTTTAACTGCTCTTTCCTCTCCCAGCCCTTTTTCCATCACTCACATATTGCACACTGGCTAAAACACTACTTTTAGAAGTCAACCATCTTTGGTGATACCCCATAACTATAGGATAAAAGCCCCAAACCTTGACCCAGTGTTCAAAGCCTTCCATAACTTTGCCCCAATCTATTGTTATAATTTATACTACGTGACTTTCCTATGAAAACTACTGTTTCTGAAAAACAAGTTTTCCCCAATTTCTCAAAAATCCATTTTTACCAGTTTCTGCTGACATCCTTATCCTTGTTGGAAATACCCACACCCACCCACCGTGTCTGCTTTGATTATGCATATTCTGTGCATCCTTAATTGCCAAACTCCAGTCCAATCTCTTTCCTGATACCTTGGCCACCATGTCTGTCCTCCACAAATTTTATAGTCCTGAATATATTACTCATTTAGGATGTATTAGGAACTATGTTGAAGTGGAGACATTTATCTTTTAAGTTAATTGTATTTTAATCTCCTTTAAATGAGAACTAGCACAATTTCAAACATACAGTAGGCATTCAATAAACCCTGGTTTTGTCATTTACTGGTTTTTTGGGCCCACAACTTGACTTACCTACCTCTTAGTCTTCTCATTTGTAAAATAAGAATAATTGCTACTATGCAAGGTTGTTGTTAATATATATCAAGGGTCTTGCAAAATGGATAATATAATGAGGCATCCCCACCCTAAAATAGATTATCATCTAATTGGAGAAATAGATATAAATTAAAAGAGACAAATCGATGTAGGCAAAGAATAGTAACAAGGGGTTGGTTGGGAGACTTAGTCCCCATCCCCATTCACCCTCTCATCAAATTAGTGACTTTTCCTTTCATTCTTTTCCTGAGTCTCAATTTCCTCGTGCCTAAATTCAGGGGAGGTGGTGTGCGTGGAGTAGAAAATCCCCAATATCTTTTCCCACAGCAATTTACAGTGATTCCAGACACAGAAAATAAAAACAGAGCATAGAGCTGTAATTCTGAATTTTGAACAGTATAAGTAGTGGAGAGGATTTATTCAAGGACATTGTTTTCGAAGATGAAATTTGAGACAACTCTTAAGGAAATTGGAGGACGTAAACTTATTGGAAAAGAGAGTGGCGCACGGACAAGAAGCATGAGCCAGATTAATACCACAAGCAAAATTTTGGAGTAGTTGTGTAGAAAAGCATCAGACTCCTGGCTGGATCTGTTCCTGGACTTGGATACAGTTGGACATTAAAGGGAAGACCCTTTGCTGCATGCCTTGAACACTAGACTGCAGAATTCAGCTTTGAATTCCTTGGCAATAGGAATCTGCTGCAAGTTCTGAGCAGGGAACAACAAGAGGATAATAGCATTTAGGAAATAACATAATGGCAGCATAATATTACCAGATATAATATTGAGACACTGGAAGCAGGGAGATGCAAAAGGGACCACTTCTATTGGGGCCAGATTTATATTGAGACTCATCATCCCCTGAGATTTAGCAATCTAGGTGTGAGGTGATAGGATCCTTGGCTAAGAGGGGATAATAGATTATTTTGTTGATCAAAATATTCATTTTGTACATTCATGACCGCTGATGTGAAGCTTGGCCCCATGACTTGCAGTGGCCCCAATTTAATGAATATCAAATCTCTTCCTACTGAACTGTGAGGAAGCCTGTGGCCTTTGGCCAATGAAATATGAGTGGAAGTGATACATGGTACTTCCAAGCAGAAGCTTTAAGAGTTACTGTGAGGTCACTATGTTTTCTTTTCCCTCTGCCGTGAAACTAAAAACTAGTAGTATTCCTCAAAGGAGCTGCTTCATAAGCCTAGAGCCTGGAGTGAAAAGGGAGTAGAGTGGAGCCGCTATTCACCCAGAGCCAACATTTAACATATGTAAGAAATAAACGCTGTCAATGGAACCCACGGAGATTTTGGAGTTATTTGTTACTGCAGCTTATTTTAGCCTTAGCTGACTGATACAGCTGATAACTGTGAGAGAAGATTCTATTGTAGAGAACAAAGAGGGAAAAGGGAGTCGCTAACTTAATGAAGAAGAGGAGAGCAGTACTTCATGAGCTCAGGGCATTAGGACGTTACCTCAGCCGTGATGAGGAACTTATTAAACGTTTAAAGGTAGGTGAGAAGCACAGGGATATTAATCCTGTTCTTGACATTCTGAATTAGAGCTGACATTAGGACATCCAAAGGGAGACTCCTTAAGTATCAGGCCTGGCCAGACTTTCTTCTCACTCCTCATTTTTCTAACTTGACCCTAGTATGGGGAGGGTGGTGCTAGATCCAATAGAAGGTTGCATTTCTGGGGCTCCCAAACCAGATCATTGAGTGTGCTAATGTTAGTCATAGGAACTTAGTTTTTACTCCACAGGCAATGGGATCCTATTGAGTTGAAGGCAGTTAGTAGAAATGACCAATGGGCTTAGAGTAGTGATTTAGGTGCTCTGGAGGTGGGAGAAAAGGACTGGTGAACCTGGGCTAGAGGTGAAGAGGATCTGATGTAGTGCAGGGTCATAGGGATGAAAAGGGACGGACATTTTAGAGTCAAATTCACATGACTAATTTATAGACTTCCTACGATTTGAGATCACACTTGTGATCTGTAATCAGCGATCTTCCAAAAAGGAATCCAGAAATTAATCTCTGGTCTCACAATCAGCCCACCACAGATAGACCCTGCCTTGTCTTCCATCTAAATGCCAAACCCATTTATCGATCTTAATGACGATGATGATGATGATGATGGTAATGTTATTTAGCACATGTGTGTGCCTGGCACTGTGCTAAGCATTTTATATGATTTTTTTTTCATTTAATCCTAACTATGAATGAGCCATTTGTTTTTTTTGTTTTTTTTTTTTTTTTTTTTTTTTTTTTTTTTTTTTGCCATTTGTTAATTTAATTTCTCAGAGCTCCAGACCCAGCCATCTCTACCCAGCTCTGTGGTGCTGAAGCTGGGAGTCCACAAACCCCATCTCGGCTTTGGCAGCTACTTGACGTCAGGCTCTGCCAGCAGGCCAATAGTGGGAAGCCGTGAGGTTGGGGGCGGGATGAGGACCTGCTGCTTCTTGTCTGCTTCCTCCACACCCTGGCAGTGGCGCTCATTCCAGTAGCATAGTCGAATCCAGTTTGCTCTTTCTGCAGTGTGCAGAACCAGCCTCATCACGCCCGCCCACAGACCCCCAGTGCCAGCCCAGCAGGGCCCCTGCTCAGGCGGCTGAGTCTCAGCCCTGTGGGAGCCTTCCTTGTCTGAGTTTTAATAATTCCCGTTCTTCCTTTTTTCTCCCAGTCGAAGGGTGGTAGCTACTTCCCACATTTTCTACCTCAGGGATACCTTCGATGTATCTTTCCACCCTTTCTGTTGCCTAGTTGACAGCCTGTACCCAGTCGATAATTCTTGCTTTCGTTCCTTCTGTTGAGATAACTGGTGTCATTTCTGTCCCCTGCTGGGGCCCTGACTGGTACAGAGAAGCAAACACTGTCCCTTCCCTTTTGTGAATAACGTAAGTGTTAAGAGGGATTAGGTAACTTGCCCAAAGTGGAGCTGACAGTGATTGGAGTCACTCTCAGAGCCGGAGCCCTTTCTGACTCCCTGGTCCTGGCAGCTCTCACGTCTGCTTTGGTTTGGGTCTCCTTACCTTGCTCCCTTCCATGGCCTTCTCCCCTTCACGTCTCAGGGTAGGTCCTCACTTGGCAGACTGCACTTCCCACCCCACCCCCTCCCCTGGGCACGGAGTGGAAGGCCCAGGGAGTAGGTGATGCAGCCTGGCCTCGGGCCAGAGATGGCCCAACCGACTGCTGGAGCCTGTATCTGTCATCATGAGCTCAGGGCTTGGCAGCCTGAGAACCACTTTGCAAGCCTTAGCTGATGGCTTTCTCTACTCAGTTTCTCCTGGCAGCGTCAGGCAGGGAGACTGGCGCACCAGGGGGTGGGTAGCCCGGTGGCCTGGAGAAGGAGGAAGCCTGGTGGGAGCCAGCAGGCAGTGGATCTGCTGGGAACTCCCGGTGTTTGGTCTGTTTACTTGGGAAGGAAGTAGACTTCAAGTCCTGGTCATCCATGAATAGTGTGGTTTTGTTTAGTGCCGTAGCTGGAATGCTCTTCTTCAAGCAAAGTAGACAGAACCATGCAAACAGTCTGGCCTCTTGACCACCGCCTTCCAGCCCCGAAGCCTCCTCAGGGAGAAGTGGTGCTCTGTGCGGTGGAGGAATGGGAGGAGGGGGAGCTCAGGCCCGCTGCTGCCTGCCCACTTCCAGGAAGCGTGACCTAAACACTCCAGCTGGCCCTTCGGCAACGACTGGAACAGAAGGAAACGCCGGGGCCTACCCGGCCTGCCCCTCTGCCCCACGGGCCTTCCTTCCATGCCGCCTGGCTTTGGGCCAGATGACCAGGCTGACCCGGGGGGCGGGGGGGGGGGGGTCTGGGAGCCAGGCGGGACCCTCCTGCCACTCACGGTGGCCTCCTTGCTCGGATCTTGTGGCTTAAGAGAGAGAGGCGGGGGGATGGTCTGCAGGCACCCGGGACCGTGGGAGGGCCGGACCGCTCGTGCGCTCCTGAGGGTGAGGAGCCTCGTGAGTCCAACCAGCCGAGGTTTAGCGACCCCCGCGATGTGCCGGCCGCGGCAGGACGGTGTTAACCGGGGGGGCACGACCCACATCACTGACGCTGTGGCTTGGCCTGCTCGCGGCGGCAGTGTTCTGGGAGGTGGCGGGTGTGTCAGGAGGGCGGCCTCCACACGGCTCCCTTGGTCCCTGGACGCCCCGGCCTCCTGCACGGGCCGCCGCTGCGATGTCCGTCTGCACGTCTGGGGTCTACGCTGTGCTGGAAACACACGCACCAGCGCCTTCTCTCTCCTTCTGCGGAGGCAAGTGCCGGGGGCTGAACAAGGCCAGGAGGGTGGCGGCCGCGGGTCCTCGGCTCCGCGCCCAGGCCCGAGGCCTCCGAACCCTGGCACCGGGCACAAGGCCAGCGCAGGTGAAGCTGCTCCAGAAATTTCGGGGGCAGGCGGGGCCGGGGGACGTCGGGGCCCAGGGTCAAGGGGCCGGGACGAGGCCCTGGCTGTGCCCGGCGCCCGGAGTCCTCGCGCTCCCGGGGCCGCGGCTGCAGCCTGGGCAGGAGCCTCGGGGGCGCTCGGACCGCGAGCCCGGGGGGGCCGGGGTGGGGGGGCGGGCTGGGGCCGGGGATGCTGCTGTCACCCACCGCGTCCCCACGGGGCTGAAGAAACTGGTGGGCTGCTCCGCCCCGCGTGGTCCCTGACGGGGTGACGCCGCCCCTCCTGGCGCGGGGTCCAGGGGACTCCCAGGAGGGGACCCAGGGCAAAGGTTTTGTGAGGCTGCTCGGTGCGCCAGGGACCAGGAGCCCCCGGCGGCCCGGGACCCGGGGCGCCAGCACAGAGCCCTGGAGGCCTCGGGGCCCTTGGGCTCTCCGGGCAGTGACATGGGAGCCTTTAGAGGGTCCTGAGCAGAAGCATTAGGTTGCTTGAGGTGTGCAGACAAGGCTCTTGCAGTCAGCAGCCGGGGCTCGCGGGGGGCTCAGCGGCTGAGCACCTGCCTTCGGCCCAGGGCGTGACCCTGGAGCCCCGGGATGAGCCCCACGTCGGGCCCCTGCAGGAGCCTGCCTCTCCCTCCGCCCACATCTCTGCCTCTCTCTCTGTGTCTCGCAAGAATAGATAAATAAAATCTTAAAAAAAAAAAAAAAAAAGGTCAGCAGCCATCTGAGGTTTGCACGTAGCACCTCTGGACGAGGGGCTACCATGATTCCGGCCCTAAAAGCAGGGAAGCTTCCCCTAGAGAAGCCGAGTCACCTCTTGGCCAGCCGGTGAGAACAGGAGCTGAAATGTAAGGCCCAGCAAGACGGGCTGAGCTTTTTTTTTTTTTTTAATTTATTTATTTACTTATGACAGACACAGAGAGAGGAGAGAGAGAGAGAGGGAGGCAGAGACACGGGAGGAGGGAGAAGCAGGCTCCATGCACCGGGAGCCCGACGCGGGACTCGATCCCAGGTCCCCAGGATCGCGCCCTGGGCCAAGGGCAGGCGCTAAACCGCTGCGCCACCCAGGGATCCCCCGAGTCGAGCTTTTTATCGCTGCTCCTGCCTCTCCGCTGCCGAGGAGCGCAGCCTGGGTGAGAAGCTTGGCCTTCCCGCCTGGCCGCGGGTGCCTCGGTCCCCTCCTCGGTCCTCCCCTCGCCTGCCCAGAGCCTTCTGACCTCCCGGGGAGGTACTTCACTCTGCAGTCATCCTTCCCACTCGCCCGGACGCCCACCTGTCCGGGCTCCCTAGGGGATGCTAATGCCTCTGGGTTAAGGATCTTATCTCAATTTATTGGGAGACCTCCAGGGATCCAGAGATCCAGTCCCATACGCCTGCACATTTATTTAATTAAAAACCAGTCCAATGCTGAGGGTTGGGAAATTGCCGGCCTGCTAATACAAATCTATAAATCCCACTTCCTGCTGCTTCCAGGCTGACTGTAAATACCCTGAAAATGCAGCTTCACTGGAAATGTTTTGACCATTCTGCTTCTGGCTCCACGGGTAGCGATAAATAAAAATGAAAAGTGGTGGGAGAAGAACTGGATTAAATTTATTTAAAGCTTAGCATGGCTCGGCTCAGGGAGAGTGGGTAAGAACTTCTGGCTTGTTCCTGTCATGTCTAACCTGATCCTTTCATTACTAAACCCGGGCCCTCCGGGTCTGGATAACCACGTCTTGCCTCTGTGATGACTCACCTTCAGCCTCTAGGTGATGGGCACAGATGAGTCACCGTCATTTCAGGAGCAACAGTTGATGGAAAGAACCTCAGTGTTGGTATCTAACCAGGGCAGTTCTATATTCCCAGACCAAAGCAAGCCCTGAGCCCTGAAGAGGACTGCCCAGGAGGTACCCACAGGGCAAGGGAACGGGATATCTGAGACGGAGGGTATTCTTGGGAAACTGGAGGGATAGCTGTACTACGTCATGGGAAATTGAAGTCGGGGCCTTCGGGCTGCCTGAATTCTCTAGAAGGGTGGGTTACCATTTAAGGATGGATACGTTTCCTAAAGGACACATTCCTTTCCTGCTGGTAACGGCTGTAGTGATCCAAAGTGAGGAGTACGGTGCAGCAAACCGCGCCAAGATGCTGCAATCCGAAGGCCTGACCTGAGCTCCCTGGGAAGTCCCTGGGAGATTCATTTGTGAAGTCAGCTCTGAGAGAGGCAGACTCTCAGAGCTGTTGGGGATGCTGCCTGGATTCACGTGGGGCAAGGTGACCAGCTGGTCTACTCTGCAGCCCCAGGGAGGCCCCCCAAGGAGGGGCAAATGAGGCATAGCTGGGAGCTCCTCACCCTGCGGCCTACCCCTGAACATTGCCATCTCCTTCAGGCACGATGACCAGCTCCCACCCAGCCCCACACGGACCTAGGGCTTCCTTTTATGACCGTTCAGAGGCTCCGGGCTGCTCGGTGATGACAAAGCCCCACTGCTCTTAGGTCAGCGGGTAAGGCCCCACCCTGTGCACTGCGGAGCTGCATTCTAGTTGCCTCGCGTGGACTCCCAGGGCTCACCACTGCGATGATTTCCCTCACTCCGCTGACACTGCACACGCCCCACAGGCCGTATCCACACCTGCACCCACAGCTTTCCAACGAACAGAACGAAACCAACCGGGTGGCTCTTTTCTAGGGTGGCAAGTACGGCTTGACCACCGCAAAAGGTAGAAATATTTTGTTGACTTCTTGTTTTCCCTTGAATTCAGCTCTCTTTAAGCAGAATTATTTTATTGTTTTCCTGGGAGTGTTAATGGCAAAGGAAGTAACTCTCTCCAGGTCATTTAGAATGCGCCCCCCAGGATCACACCCCAGGCTGCAAGAGGCACTAAACCGCTGCGCCACCGGGGCTGCCCAATAGATAACTTTATAAACACAATCTGCATTGAACCCTTTGCCATGGATCTGGGGCACCTTTCTGCTGGATTTACAGTGTCATTGCAGGGAAGGAAACTACTTGCCATATTTTGTACACGTAGGCAGACTGCAACCTTTAAGGCAGGAGCCATTACAATTAGCTCCTGGTAATTAATTATGCCTATTTAAGCACAGGAGCAGAGCCGGTGGGCTTGGAGCACCACCCCAGCAGCCCACAGAGGGTTGGGTGCCACAATAGGCCCATTGTTCTGCCCATTGTTGCCTTTGGCTCCCCCTTGGCAGTGGTACTTAATTGCCTCCCGACTGAGTAGGTAGGTCTGAACCTGTTTACTGAGCCTGCCTGGCAAGGCTGTAACCAAATGTCCCCAGGCCTCCCCAGCCTGTGGGGGCCAATTAGATCATATTTTCACTCAAATTTTGCTAGCGGTTTGCTCCCCATGCTCACTCTTCATGCTTCCCCTTTCTCAAAGTCTCTCTACTTATTTGGGGTAAGTCCGTAGGATGCATCAAGTGTGCTCAGAAAAATTTCGCAGCTCTTGGGGGTAATGGTTTGTTGATCGTTTGAAACCACCACTCTGCTGGTGCCTGGGGTGCAAGCACATCTGCACAGAGCCCCAGGCTCTGACTCAGCCCCACCCGGCGCAAGGCGCTGAGCTGCTGCCTCTGAGCCTCTGGGTACTGAGGCCGTGCAGAACTCTCCAGTGGCCTGGGATGCATCATGCCCTGGGACTTGCGCGCTGCCGAGAGTGAAGCACTGCGGGGTCCTCACGAAAATATTCCTATGACACGGCTCCCATCCGGGACCTGTCCAGTGCCCCAGAGCTGCGCCCCAGCCCTTGCCCCATGTGCAGAGCTCCCCAGAGCCCTGAGATCCTGAGCTCCTCATGCTGCGGGCACACCGCATTCCTTGCAGAGAAAGGGCAACACCCTCACCTCCCCCCACCCAACCCTGGACCATTTTGTATACACTGAGCTGCTCTGCTTGCGCTCAAAGATCCAAAATTCTTTCCTGCAAACAGCGCCCTAGCTTCTGGCTCTTGCCTGGCCCCCTAAGGCCTCATGCCCTGCTAGGCCTCCCTTCGTCATCCTGCACAGCGCCCTCTCATTATGCCCTCAGCATCCATCCCCATTCATTCAACTCTTCCTTGCACCTTTAGCTGAAAAACAAGATGATGAGGATCAACCAGGCAAAGAACCGTTTGGAAACTATTGGTGGTGGGTCCTGGTCTCGAGTGGCTGATCTCTGCTTGGGCTTAGCTGGTTCTGCTACAAGGAAAGCACTGAGCCCAACATGCATATTCCTTTTTCCGACATTAAACAGAAAGCAACTTGCAGCTTCTTGGCAGCAAGATCCTTTGATTCCTTTTCCTTAATTTCCTCAGAGTTTCCCACGAGGATCATATTCGATAATGTGGTGAAAGTTATACTTAGATGGAAACTGGCCATGTCATTGTAATACAAGGTTAAGACCTTGCATACTGTAGATGCTCAATAGATACCATTACTGAGTGGCTATTGGCCATGACATTTATTATTTATCTGATCATCCACTCAAAATATACTTAGAAGCACCTAACTCTTTGGCAGGATCTGTCCTAGACACTGGAGACACAGGGTGCGTAAGAGAGAGAGAGCATAGCGGAGAAAGATACATGCTAAATAAATTAACTAAAAATAATAAGTAAGAAAAGATCAGACCGTGATGAGTGCTCTGCAGGGAACTGATTGGGGCGATATGGTAGGGTGACACCATGGCTCCTTTGGAGAGGGACACCAAGGAAGGCCTCCCTGATGGGGTGACTGCAAGTTGAGATTAGAACAAAGAAGACACGACCCACGTGAAGATCAGCAGAGAGAGGGTTCCAGGCAGAGCAGCAGTACGGGCAAGCAGGTGGAGCGTGCTCTGGGAGCCTTGGTGATGGGAAGTGTACAGGATGTCCAGGAAAGGGGAAGACGCTGCCAGGAGAGGTGAGCCAGTCGCCATGAGAGAGACCTAGGTCGGGGAGGGCTCCCCAAGGCAGGAGAGACATTTGGTTTTTGCTCTCAGCAGATGGGAAGCAATTAGAGTTTGAAATAGGGGAGCCTCATAACCCGATGTATGTTCTAAAAAGAGACTCTAGGCTGCTGTGGGAGGAAGGAACTTTAGAGGAGCAAGAGGTAGCAGGGTGATCAGACAGGAGTGTGATATGGCAGGACAGATGGCAGAGGATGGGACCAGGTGACTGTGTCAGACCCCGGGAGCACGGACAGATTCAGGATTTGGGGGAGCAAAGCTGACAGGACTTGCCAGTTGGCTGTGTAGAGGGAGGAAAAGATGGGACTCCAGAAGGTCTCCTCAACTGGCAAGGGAGGAGACCAAACCCCTCACCAGCTTGGGATGTGGGTGGCCTCAACTAGGGTGGTGGTCGAGTATCTGGAGGGTCGCTTATTCTAGGTTTGAGAGGGGAAAGGGGCCTGAGCATCTCCCTCTCTCTCTCTTCCTTCCTCTTGCTCCTCGTCAACCCCCTCCGCATATGTACAGGTACAGGAGAAACATGGAGAAAGTCTACTAGAGGAATCCATTGGTTCCAGATTTTTTTTAAAAAGCAGTTTTTGGAAAGCAAACCATAACCAATTCCACAAGCTAGAGTCAAATAACTTAAAAATAGCCCAAGGCAGGTAGAGTGCACTGAAGGAGCCACTAGTTCTGTTTGCCCGATAAAATATCCATGGCAGCAGGAGGGAGAGTTCAGGAGCTGGGCTGGGCATGGGGACTTGTGATAACAGTCTTCACGCTGGAATTCAATTTGTTTTACTTAAAGGTAAACTCGAGTGCCTCCTCTCAGAAAGACCGCCAGCCCAGTCTATCCTCCAAGGACCTGAAAATCTAGACCCGGAAGGAACATTCTGCTCTGCCAACATTCACTGTGTCCCAGTGTGTTCCGACTGCACAAACCCATCTCTCTGGAAATAGGAAAAACTTCACAAAAGGGCAAATATATGAAATAAAGATCCTGGGGGAGCTCAAGGAAATTCTAGATCTCTCAGTTTTATCCCTGTACTTGCTTTTTAATTAAAGACAATAACTGCTTCTTATAGGTTCTTACTGGCAAATAAAAATGCTGATGTCACGCAAGCCTATGATATGATAATCTTTCCCAGAACAGGGAGTCTCCAGGACTAGATAATCATGGGAACTTTTTCCCCCAATGTCTGCAACTTTCTCCTAATTCTGTCTTAGTCACACGTGGTTACTCATTACCTGGAAGGGCATTAAGAGTTTATTCATGGCCACCGAACATTTCATGCTGCTTTTTATACCAGGAAAAATGCAGATGACTGAGTCATTGCTTTCAATTAGTTTTTCAATTTCACCTGGAGCAAAGTTTTTCTGTACCCATATCAGTTTTATTGCTTTCCATGTTACTCTGATCACATACTTTGTGAGATAATTCAGTCTTTTGCTTGAGGACATTAATAATATGTATTGTAAGTGGGAAGTAGCATTATCAAAGTACTCTTAAAAGGATCTAAAAACGGAAATACAGCAAGATATAGTAACTCACATTCAAGGTCTAAAGAGATCTAGCCGAGAGGAAAAGAGAATGAGACAATAAGGACCTTGAAATCATGACAGAGTTTTGTTATCTCTGGAAGAGCTACTCTAAGATGATTTTCAAATCTAAAGCTTATTTAATTCAACAGAAATTACACACCTCTTATAGGCCCATCCCCATTGTACAGAAAAAGAACATTTAAGCAGCTGGTAAATAAAATGTGTTAAATACCGCTCGGGTGGAGAACACTAGATACAAGGACCCTGTCTTCCAGGAAACTTCACCTAATTGGGTAAAAATACACAGGAAGTACATTCATGTTCAAGTTCAACAAAACGTGGTGGTGCGTGAGGTGGGCTAAAAGGAGAGATGCGGATGGTGCTTGGAAGTCAAAGATATGGAAACGATGCAGCCTAGACTCGTCAGGATCCTGACCTCAGCTAAATGATCTTTAAAGGACAAACATGATTGGATGGGACATACTAGGACAAGGCACTCCGGGCAGTGGGAACAGTGTTTACAAAGGTACCATGCTGGGAAGGATTAGGGTATGTGTGCAAGAGGGGGTGTCCACGGCGGGAGGTGGTTTGGCAGAGACACATTGAAAATAACGTATGCTGACAAATTGTGTCACTTGCTGTGATGGAAAGAGCATCCATCGGGCAGCAACAATGCCTCAGTTCACACGAAGTCTATGTGCACTTGTGCGGGAACCTGGTGGCAAATAAGCTCTCTTATCCGTATTTGCATGAGTCACGCTGGAGCTAGGAAAATTGATGATAAAGCATTCATTAAAGAAGTGGGGGGCACTTGGGTGGCTCAGTGGTTGAACATCTGCCTTCAGCGTAGGGCGTGGTCCCGGGGTCCTGGGATCAAGTCCCACATCAGGCTCACTGCAGGGAGCCTGCTTCTCCCTCTGTCTAGGTCTCTGGCTCTCTCTGTGTCTCTCATGAATAAATAAATAAAATCTTTAAAAAATAATAAAATAAAAAAGTGGTAATGCAATGCCTAGGAAACAGGGAGAATTGGGATGGACTGTACTGAAGTTATTTAGGGTAAGAAGGGGTGGAATCACCCACCGGTAACAAATTTACCTTCCAGTCCTATGCATTCATTTCCACCCATTGAAGAAGAAGTGATCAGTGCTTCATTTCTTGAATTAAAAAATAATCTCAGTATACAGGGGATTCCTTTGGTTTAGGGGGTTCAGTGGACTTAAAACCAGAATGATAACTTTAGAGACTATCCAATTCTATATTTACCAGGACCATTCATTTGCCGCATTTGTGATCCTGGATATAATTATAAATCCAGTTTCTTCATCTCTAAAATGCTTACAAACTGTCTCTGTCTCAAAAAGCAAGAGGTAAGACTCATTCTCCCTTGCTCGCTCTGTAAGTGGAATAATACCGTAAATATGACCCAACTGTCTTCAAAACCAGAGTTGGCTCTGCCGCTTGCTGTGTGAATTTGCACAAGATATTTAATTTCTAGAAGCTTCAATTTTTTCCTTTTAAAATTTGCGTAATACTACTACCGGATAGAGATATTATGAAGATTAAGACGCCATGTACAAAGTTTCTAACACAGAGGCTAGCATTCCAGAAACTGTAGCTATTGTTCTTTTCGTTAAACCTGCATATTTATTTTGTTTGTGAAATATTTTCATCAATTTTACAAAAACCTTTGAAGGTAAGTACAATTATTACCAGGTTTAGAGATGAGAAAACTGAGGCTAAAAAATACGAAGTCCAGGGCCATACAACAGCAGAAGACCAGTAGCAATACCATTTCAATGGTATTTGCCCTCTGCTCTAGTTACCTTTTTTCAGTGGGACACACAAACAAAAAGAAAACAAGTTGTACTTGTATTTCATATGATGCATAATGAGCCCTCAATCCATATGGTTCCTTTTTGAATGCTACGCAGCCAGCAATAGCTCCAGGCAACACTGGGAAGTTGGTTCTCTAGCTCTGTGATGTCCCCTATGGGAGCCACGACCACATGGGGCTGTTGAGTCTTTGGAATGTGGCTAAAATGAATGGCGAGGAACCACACGCATATAATACACACTGGATTTCAGAGACTTAGTGTGGAAAATATGTAAAATATCTCATTAATAGTCTTCAAATTGATTACATGATGCAATGAAGATCTTTGGGGTCTATTTGGTTACAGATTTCACCTATTTCTTTTTACTTCTTTCCAATGTGGCTGCTAAAAATTTTTTAGTCCCAAAAGTGGCTCTTATTTATCACTTGCATGATGTTCCTGTTGCACAGAACCCCTTCTCTCCCTAACCTTCCTCCCTTCCACTGGTATTTCCTGGCTTCTTGGCCCTCATTCCTCATCACTAGGACCCTGAGATCCTTCTCTCTGGAGAACAGTGATCTATCTGCTCCCCTACTTCATGCCAGGGTGTTGAGGATCTCTCTCTCTCTCTCTCTCTCTGTCTGCAGAAAATCTACTTTCAGAAAAGGTCCTGAAAGTGGAAGTTAATGCATCTGGGGTTGGGAGAGATATTAGGGCAAGAATCATAACTTCAAGTGCTGAGGGATCAGAAGAATAGCACAGAGGAGACCAGGCGTAGGTAGCAATAGGGAGTGGTGGGGAATGTGGCCAAGTGAAGCTCATTGCCTGATCTAAGGAGGACGGTCCCACTCAGCGCAGGGTGATTATTGCCATGTTTGGGTTTGAGCCCAGTCCAGATCTTTTGATTTTTCAAGAACAATCAGAAATCTACATTCTTACATAATGTCTTCTGATTTTTAATAATATAAAAACTTTTAACAATTATTGTAAAGGGCCTATAAAATCCTGCCTTAGGGCTCTATTTGGCCCACTTGGCCTCATTTTCTACCATTTTATTTACCTATAGATAAGGGCCACCTGGTGAGATGTGTGGCAAACTGGACAAGTAGTGCTTATAACATGGCCTTTGTGTTTTGGCATTTCCAGAGCTAGAAGAGTCCTTTCCCTTTATAGGTAAGACCCTGAGGTCCGGGGAGGACAAGTAGCCTACTCACAGTCACACTGTCACTCAGGATAATAATGCCAGGTTCCCAATTCTCTGTCCACTGATCCTTCAAAACAACAGACACTGTCTTCTGTCTGCCCCCAGGTTTGCCTCTGATACAGAATCTTGATGAGCTAAAACCCCACTGTCAGGTGTGTAAGCGAGTCTTCGAGCAGAGTGTTGTGCCCATACTGGTCGCTGTTGATAGGGGAAGAGCACCAACGGTTAATATGCCCTGTGAGTCTCTGCCACAGGTCTTAGCTTTTATGCTCCGAGGATACACACTAATCATTTACCCAGAGTGAATTGAAATCCCCGAACGACCCAGGCGGAGAAAAATAATGACAATGCTGAATACTCCTGCTATTTATGAGCAAGCATACATTCTAGACACCCGAGTCAGGCCCCGCAGGGAGAAAAGTTCTTTATTCTGCAGTTGGCGTAGAAAGATTTCCATCAGGGTCACACTTGAAATGCATGAGCCCTCTTCCCAATTTTAAAGTGTGAATAACCTAAGTTGGCCGGTAGAAAAAAATGCAGGTATGAACTCAGCATTCACTCAACCCAGCATTTGTTCTTTCTGGCCTCTCCTTTTGCAAATATGTTTTATACCACTTAAGACTTAAAGTGCCTGTTTATATTATTAATAATGGTTCAAAACAAAGGTCAGATTCTGAATAATCTCAACTCTTGCTTAAAACCTGGGACTTTCTTGGGTGAGGTAAGAGGACCAAGCTTTTCCAAATTACCCAGATTATGATAACATTGCAGAGTTAACTTTTCGGTAATTTATAATACCATGGCTTCTAGGGCTTTCGAGTCTTAAGAGCAATTTCATCTCTACTCTGATATTTGTTCCTGTCAACGGTCTAATGAAATTGGAAGAACAGATTTATTGTCCATCTTTTAGAGATGAGGAAACAGAGTCCTAGGGGACTGACTCCATGACTCAGCTAGATAATGACAGGACCAAGTGTCTCTTGAGCCTCATATACATTACTTTCTGTTATAACTGAAGCAATGAGGATCTGAGAATCCTCTAGCTCCATTTCCAAGAAGAGTGAAACCCCATCACAACACGGTGTGTACTACTTTGCCTTGGATATTCTTTGGGCAAAAAGGAGGTTTAAACCTTCATATTCACAGTGATCCTATCCCCTAAGTCAGAAAGATAATCTACAACATTAATTAAAAAACAAACAAATAAGTGAGAACAAGCAAACAGATAATTCCAAGAGTATTGAATTTGCCACAGTTGCTGATACCCTGTAATGACATGGAAACATTTCTCCTTTCTTTATGGGTATCTAGAAAAGAGACCACATCTTTCCAAACAGGTGGTCTTGACAGGCTCTTTTTCCTGTGACTCCTTTTCTATTTTAAGGAAAATATATAGAGAGAAGGCGGGGTTGATAAAGGGGTACATAGCCAGCAAAAGGGAAGGCAAAAAGGCAAAGACCAAAGAAAAGTTGGGAGAGGGGAGGAGTGGGGGATATAGGTACAGGCCACAGGCAGGACCCCAAAAGTGAGGTCACCAGATTGAAATCCAGACTTTCAGCTTCCCCGGGGAATTCAAAGATCCTTTTCAACATCTTCAAATGCTTTTCTCAAGCATGGTCACCTAAAGCACGTAACAGCACCCTTTCTCACTCAACTTATATTTTGTTGTTTGATGCTAGCCATCCAACAGTATTCTTTCCTACAGTTTTTCATCTTGAAATTATGGTGTCAATTGCATTATTCTTAAGTAGCCCAGCCTGGGAAGCTCTCCGCTCTATCATGCAGGTTCTATAAGACAGTGTGTTCCAAGTTCCATCAACTAAATTAAAAATGAGCTGCACGAATGCAGCCTGTCTGTCAGGTGGGAGTGGTCTAGAAGTACAATGACACTGCGGGGGTTAAGTTGCGGATGGAGGTTATACATCTCAGAATTGCTTCAAGAAATTGGGAAAGACAACTAGTACACAGTGTTTTACCAAATTCACTCATCACTGCACCTCAGGGCCTAGCTTGGTACTGGCCACTGGGAGTTTCTGGGTAAATATGTGTCCAAAGGAGTCCCCACATCCTCATGGGGACTAACATACACCTTGTTTAGCATATGCTTTTGTATTTTTAACAAATCAAGGAATAAAATAATTATTTTCAGATTACCACATGGCCCACGATAAAGTGCTTTGCTGCTTTAGAAAAATAGATGTGCCAAATCCTCTGCACTAAGTTATTGGACTGGTTCCCAAACCCTGTGATAGCTCTCACACAAGCAAGGGGTCTTTATTCGTTCCAAAAGTCTCTATGAAACCCCCCTGGTGCCAAGCTCTATCATAGGCCCTGCAGGGGCAAAGAGCTGATGTCATGAAGATAAGGAGAGAGACAGTGTACAATATTTCAAAAGTCAAACAACATTTCATTAGTTAAAAGTGTTAAGGAATGAAAACAAAGCAGAGAAGGCAACTAGGAATTGTCAAGAAGGTGGAGTGGCTACAGGAGCCCTCAGTGGGAGGGGGCATTGGAGTGAAGACCCGAAGGCTCTGAAAGGGAGCATTTAAGGCAGAAAGAACGAGTGCTCAGGGCCTGAGGCCGAAGCATCTCTGACGTGGTCAAGGAGGCTGGAGGAGGCCAATGAGGCCGGCAGACTGAGCGGGGAATGGTGGTTAATACAGCCCAGGAGGTGACATTTAATACGGGTCTTATGTGGAGAGAAAGAAGGAAGGCGTCTCTTCCAACTCTGATACTGTCCTCCCCACAGGTAGGGATCACCGTTCAGCTTTCCTCACCTCCATGCAGACCAGCCATCTGGAAAATATCATCTCCCCCACCCCACCCCGCCCAATCCCAAGGATGGTCATCCCTTTGGCTCGGAATTCACTTTTTCTGACTGGTTGTGCACAACATAGGCATGCATTTGCTTCATCCACTCTGCTCCACTTCCATCCCCCTCACCCCAGCCTGAGAGCCCCCGTCTCTCCTCCAGGCCACTGGAGAAGCCTGGAGTGTAACCGTCCTGCACACCTGGCCCAGCCACCTCCCTGATACCAAGAGCTCTGAGGGGCCCCTGGGGTCTCTGGGCACGGCAAGAGAAAGGAGGCGATGGTTGGGGCTCTGGATCCTCATTCCCACTTCGGCCAGCCCGTCCCCTGTTTATCAGAATTAAATATGCTGCCTCCATGGAAGGTTTCTTCGTGTTCCTCAAACTGGAAAACCACTGACCTAAAACGAGAGCCCCCACCATGTGGTTCTGTCGCTCTCTTGCTCCCAAACCTTCAACCCTATGCAGCCACTAAAAAAAGCCCAAGCTCCCACTATCCCTGGAAAAAGTGCGAAGTTCTTACGGGGGCCAGAGGCCCAGCCCAGCCTGGGATCTCCCTGCCTCCTCTGCTCATCACGCCGTCACTCCAGCCAGTCCCAAGGCTTCCCTGGGACCTTCCACGCACACCACCCACCCCTCAGACTCCTGTGTCGACTGTTTCCTCTGCTGGAGACATAAATCTGCTACGAATTCCCCTGGCTGACCCCGCATCTCATTCAAGACTTCAGTCAGGTGCCTGGTCAAATGTCATCTCCTTCTAGCCACCCTTGGCCACCTCCTCTAAAAATAGCACTGCACTCACTCTGTTTCCTCATGCTGCTTTATTCTGCTTTGTAGCATCTCTCGCTGCCTTCCCGGGCGTCTGGCCAATACTCTCCAGCCCGAACCCATGCCTCTCCCTGCCCCGTCCCCACGTCCCTAACCAAATGTGCTCTTCACCTGCCCCCAGCCAGTGACGATTCATTTCTGTTGGAGGGCCCCTCGTATCTGAAATGCCCTTCCTGTCATCTTCACCTGACATAACATGCAGTTTTCAAGACCCAGTTCTTCAAAAACACACCCTTTGGAGGCCTTTCCCCAGCACCCTGCCCGGCACGTGTCTCCCTCCGTGGCCCCTGGGGCTCTTGGTCCTGGTGCTCCCAGAGCACCGCTCTCCCTGCCTGGCTGCTCCCACCTGTGAGCATGCTGGAGCTCCTGGGCACCCGGGACGGTGCGTGTGGGGGGGATAGCAGGTGCTCAATAAAAAGGAGAGTTCAGAGCTGCGAGAAAGGACGCCTTCTTGTCGTCCTTACTTTTATTCTGACTCGGATGGAACTATGATCTGCTTTGTCTCTGGGTGCTGCTAACTCCCAGCAATGTAACCGTCACCTTTCCCGGGAGCTTCCGCTGAGTTCTTCCCAGCCTGGCTTTTTCTGGGGCTTCTATTCTCCACCCCCAGCTCATCTCGTACGTCCCTGCCTTCAATGCTCATAGCTAGAGAGGCTCGTTGACTTGTATCCAAGTTATTTTTTTCCGAACCTAGGCCTCCACTTTCCAAAGTGTGACACCAGTTCTGGGAGGGACTGTGCAGGGGAGGACTTCCGCCTGGAGCACGGTCAGCGTGTGAAATGATCTGGGAAGTCCCACAGTAATAACACCCGGTTAGCATCATTAAAGCCAAAGAATCACATATTTCTTTAACTCCTGACCTGTATTTTTCCACAAAGCACCCGTGAATACTCTGAAAAATTATGATCCTGCAGCACATAATTGTGCCATGTTGTCCTGGATGACACAGATATGCGAGAAGATTTGTGAGATAAATTGAGAAATAAGCTGTTGAGGGTGTTGCAGCTCCTGCACATACAGAGGTGGAGCAATAATGAGTAGCCTGACAGCATCGAATAATAGCAGTCAACCTATGTCTATGCTTCTTGCGTACCTGGCACTGCTCTAGAATAATCCTCACAAAAACTCCTAGGAGGTAAGTGCAATTGCTATCAGTCCCAGTTTACAGGTGGGGAAAGAACACAGAGAGGTTTAAAGAGACACTAAATCCACACGGCTGTTAAGTGGAGGATGAAGGCTCCAATCCCAGGGATCTGTCCCCAGGCCCTGCCCTGAGTCACCCCACTCTAGTGAGGCATGCCACACGGGCCTCCCTGTAAGGCGGGTTTATATGAAACTTTTCTAAGAGCCGGCAAGCTGTACTCATTTCGCACCCACTATGCATCCAGTACTTTCTGTACCTTGTGTCTTATTTAAAGTTCTCCGTATCCTTATGGAGCAGGAATTACGATCAACATCCCCTGTCACTCCTTCAGTGAGTGATTCACCTCTCCACCACCTTCCACTCACGATGGTGCTCAAAAATGGCACCAGGACCTAATGCGCCCCCCAACCACTTGTTAAGTCTTCCTTATGGGCTACTCCTTTACAGCCATTCCTTCCAGAAGCCTGGGGCTGGAGGAAAAGGCGTCTCCTGGGAATGGGTGGCAAGCTTGGATCCAAATATCCAAAACAGCCTGGGATATTTGGAGAAAAGGCAACAGCATCCGCCAAGGGCGCACATGCATCCAGGTAGCTTTTCTTTCCTTCCACTAACAAGCCTGTCAGGCCGGAAATAAGAGAATAAAAGGGTCGTTCAGCCGTTACAGGTGAGAAGTGTGGCTAACCAAAGACTCGGCGAGAAAGAGGGGAAGGCTTGATGGCTGGCATGTGTGCACCCTGAGAAAGGGCCCAGGAACACCGAGGCAGGTGTTTCTCAAAGCTTCGGGAGGCGGCCTCCTCCGCCGCAGGTCACAGGGAACACATGCTAACGGGGTGCAGGACAAGGTGCAGCGAGCACCCTCTTTCTCTCTCCAAAGGGTGATGATGGCAGAGCCAGATTAATCAGGCCAAGCCGAAGGGGAAAGTTCCTGCGGGGCTGTGTCCTCAACACCAAGGCTGCTGGGGGACAACGGACCCCAGGGGGCCACTGCAAAGGGCGACTTGCCAGGAGTGTGACTCGCCGGGGCGTTTGCATCCCTCAGGGGAGTCCCTGCAGAGCCAGTAGAACAGGGACCCCGGGCTGCCCATCGCAGCTCTGGCCGCCACTCTTGGCCGAGGAAGCTTCATCAAAGTCACTCGGGTATTTTTCAGCCAAGGAAGTGGTGACTTAGTAAGACGACTGTGAGCCTGGAAGACTCTACCCCATGTTGCCAGGTGGGCAGCTCTGATGTCCTTGGCTCTGGAGCCCCCACCAACTCCCGAGGAAGCCCCTCTGGGAAAATGGGGTGGGGGGATTCAGTCCCATTTAAGGAGAGATCCGCAGCTCTGGATGCCTCTTGGCTAAATTGGGTGAGTCCCAACCACAGCTTCTGGAAGTAAAGGAAACCGGCAGGGCTCGGTGCTGGAGCTCCAGAGAGGAAGCCCAGCTGCTTGCAGCCCCCACAGACGGTGGCCTTCCACACCGAGGGGCAACCTCGAAGTCCTCTGCGCTGTAGATTCCTGTACTGACTAGGACCAGCTAGGGCCAGGTGGCGGTCAAAGGTTTGTTTGTTTGTTTAAGATTTTATTTATTTATTCATGAAAGACAGAGAGAGAGAGAGAGAGAGGCAGAGACACAGGCAGAGGGAGGAGCAGGCTCCGTGCAGGAGCCCAATGAGGGACTCGATCCCGGGTCTCCAGGATCAGGCCCTGGGCCAGGGGCAGGTGCTCAACTGCTGAGCCACCCGGGCGGCCCACGGTCAAAGGTTTTAAGGAAATTTTTTTCTTATTCATAAAAGACTCCTCTGTGGGCTCACCCAGGAGTGCCTGCAACCCGAACTGCTCACACGGGCGGAGATGCCTGGTCTGAGCCTTGCCTTCTGGGCCTGCTGCTTCCTCCTCGAGTGACAGGACAGGTGTGGCCCTGTTCTCGCTCAGGGAGGGAGTCCTGGACTGGCAGGGCCTACCCCTGGGCAGGGGGGAGCCGGCCTACAGGAAGGGTAACAAACCTCGAGAGCCTCCTCTCTGAACATTCTGGTTTGTTCCCTTTTTCACGCTGCTTTCTCTTATATTTTTTTCAGCTGAGACTTACCAACGTCAGGATAGCATATTCCTTTAAAAATTAATTTAAAAGGTGCCACTTGGGACACCTGGGTGGCTCAGTGGTTGAGCATCTCCTCTGGCTCAGGTCGTGATCCCGAGTCCTGGGATCAAGTCCCACATGGGGCTCACCTGCAGGGAGCCTGCTTCTCCCTCTGCCTGCATCTCTGCCTCTCTCTGTGTGCCTCTTATGAATGAGTAAAAAAAAAAAAAAATCTTTAAAATCAAAAAATAAAAGGTGCCACTTTTCAGTCTGCAAAGAGCAAAGCTCTTCTTGTTCACTCCCAGGAGCCAAGTTTCTGGGCCAACGTGTGGACGGGGCAGGGACAGAACCCAAAGTCAGCTTTTCCCTGAAGCTTCTGGGCCGAGGAAAATTCCCCGGGCTCCTGGAAAGGAAGTGAGGTCATGGTGAGGTCATACCATCACAGCAGAGGTGGGAGGGAGTTCTTGAGAATCCGTCCCTTCCTACCTCAGTGGAAGGAAGCCTTTTTGACCTTCAGGGTGCCTGTACCCAGAAAAACCACCCTGAACATCTCTCTTTCGCCCCCAAGCTTTTGTCTTGTCTCCTCTTTTCTTTTCCTTCTTTCTGTCTCTTTTTTCTTCTTGGCACTGTGAAATCCGGGTGCCCTGGACGCCTGGGCAAAAGTGCTTTATTCCTTCTTGGCTCTGTGCCGGACCTGGCTGTCCCTGCCCCGGGCCAAGGCAGCTGCAGGTGACTCACCGTCTGAGTCTAGTTCCCACAGATTCTAGGCCGGTTTGTTTCTTTAAGAAACCTCCGGCACTGCCCTGGACTTGCCTTAAATCAAGGCTTGCCTTGAGATCTGGGATTGTCTCTTTTTACTATCATTTCTAGCACATAGCACAATGCCTGGCACTTGGTAGGCACTCAAAAGAATTATTTGTTGAGTGCACTGAATGAATGAATGAATGAATGAATGAATGGTGTGTTTTACATGGATTCATGCGTACCACGTGTACACACATCAGTCAGGGTTCTCCAGAAAAACAGAACCAATAAGAGATTTTATATATAGGCATACAGGTATTTGTTTTAAGGAATTGGCTTATACAATGGTGGGGGCTGGAAAATCCAAAATCCATAGGGCAAGCCAGCAGCCTGGAAACTCAGGACACAGGAGTGATCCTGCAGGCTTGAGTCAGAATGTCTTCCTCTGTAAGACAGCTCAGATTTTACTCGTAGGGCCTCCAATGACTGGATGAACCCCACTCACATTATGGACAGTGATCTCCTCTATGCAAAGTCAACTGATTGTAGATGATGGTCGCACCTCCAAAATGCCTTCACAGCCACACCTACCTTAATGTTCGATTGAATAACTGGGTGCTGACCAAATCTAACCAAGGGACATAGAAAACTAACCATCATAGCTTGTGTCAAGTTACGTCCGTGGGAACGGCTACCTCCACCACCACCGAAAACCTGCCACCCAACAAATACTACGTCGTAAAAACCCAGTAAAACAGAGGTAACCTGTACCCCCGTTCCAGCGAGGTGCCAGCAGCACCAAGATGCTTAAAACACATTCGGTGCCCTCGAGGAGATAACTGGCCAGTAGGATAGTCCCGGCGACAGATGATCACAACCGAGTTTAATAAATGCTATGATTGAGATGTAGCCAAAACCTGCTGCTGCTCTTTAGAGTCGGTAACCCCTCAGTGGTCAGAAGGGCTTGGTCACCCAAGGGAGGGGCTGATGTCTGCCAAGCTAATGTTACAAGGCTGCCCCGCAGAGAGAGTTTCAAGTATCTTAAACAAATGGGCTGTGAAATGGCCACAGGGTCTTAATGCCAGCAAATGTCAAAGCGTCCAGGGCGATCTGGGTACGTGGGGGAGGGCCTGCCAGGCGGCCACCCTCATTCTGCTGCCCGCAGCTCATCCTGAATGCCGATCGGGCACCCCCAGCCCCACTCAGCTTTAGGGCTGCAGTCCTCTGAATAAATTCCCCAAGAAATTGATGCCTGGGAGGGCAGGTCAGAGATGTGGCTCTGTCTGCTGGCTTAGCTCTGGTAAAGGAGGCCCTGGGCTAACTCGAGCAGCATTTCTATTTCTGGGAGAGCAGCACTGCATTCTCTGTCCCTCCCCGTGGTGTGTAAGCCGATGAGAGGCAACTGTTTACATCACCAGTGCTGATGGCTTTTATAATGTGCGTGTTCTTCCTGTTTTTCCAACAATATCTGCCGTCAAAATGAAGACTGAGCTCAATATATTTGGTTGCAAATGCACTGCTACCCCCAGGATGGGGCTGTCCTATTTACCTCTTGTCTCTGGCATAGAAACACTAAGATCATACCATTAAGCGCCAGTGCATTCTTGTGCCAGGGCTTGTGGTCAAATCCAATGGCAAGACTCCCAAGTTGAGGCTGCCCTGTGTTAAATCCGCCGCGGAGTCCTGTGGAAGCGCAGAAGCAGGACGGCGGTGGATCTCGTGGATCCAGAAAAAGCAGCAGGGATGCTGAAATGTCATGTTAAGATGTTAGTCCCTGGTGGGTCAGAAGAGAATCCAGAGACTGCAATCTGAGCACGGGAAGAGTCTGGAAGGAAAGCCTCAAACCTTATCATGGTTCTCGGGAGAATTGGAAGGGGGCACAGAGGAGCCCTCGTTTTCTACCTCGTAACTTCCACATGGCTTCAATTTGATACAAAGGATATATATTATTTTTGTAATTAAAGCATTAAAAGCTAAAGCTATTTTTCAAAGATTTTATTTATTTATTTATTTATTTATTTATTTATTTATTTATTTATGAGAAAGACAGAGAGCACAAGCAGGGGGAATGGCAGGCGGAGGGAGAGGGAGAAGCAGGTTCCCTGTCAAGCAGGGAGCCTGACCCAGGGCTCCGGGCTCGATCCCAGGACCCTCAGATCATGACCTGAGTCAAAAGCAGAAACAACCAAATGAGCCACCCAGGCACCCCGTTGTTTTTTATTTTGTCTTGTTTTTCTTAAAGAGAATTGATTCTTTAACCTTGGCACAAGAGCAGCAGCAGTAGCCACCCACACAAGTACCAACTGACCCTATTGGCAAATGGCCTTGACCCACCAAACACTTTGTAAGAGCAAATTCGAGCTGACTTTGATCTTAGGTTTCTTGATGTGGATTTTAACAGCACTACCTATCCAGGGCAGCCCATTCAGAACAGTGTCGGCCTCCGGGGTCCCCGTGTGAGCAAGTCCCACGGGCCCTGCCCAAACCCGAGGGGTGGCGGACGGCAGTGGTCATCCGAGTGTGTATTTGCCCACCCAGACCGAGCTTGGGACTGACACATGGTTTAATTATCATGCAGAGCTGCTGCTGGAGGCGGCTGGAGGGAGTTGGCATCTGCTTTTGCAGAGCACAATTTCTGCAAATAATTAACCACCAGAACTCTTGATTCTCTCTAATTAATGAAGAGGAAGGCTAGAATCTTCAAAGTCCACGGATGTCATGCTGCCATTGTGTCAGGATTGATCTCCTTTGTTCTAAACCGAAGAGCATGCCTCTCCTGCCTCTCCTAATTCTTTATAAATTGAATTTTTCTATTACTAGTTGTGACAGCTAAGTAACATGACTTCAGAAATTCACCCGCAGTTCATGCCAGTATTAGAAGCCTGAATAATAATAATTTTTTAAAAAGAACCATAATGGAACAAGCTTTCTGTCTCTGACCGAGAATTAATCATAGTGAGGAGACACCTACTGAAAGGAGGGCCGTTAATTAGCTCTAATGGATCTTGCTAGGTGGAGTCTGAATTCCTGGGAAGCTGCAAACAGGGAAAGAAGAGATTCTTCCTTTTTCTCCGTCCATGTCTACGTGAGGCTGGGATGGAGGTGATGGGACTTTGCTTCCAGAGGGGCAGGGAGTCGTGAGGGAGCCACTCAGTTCAGTGGGGGATGCTGATGTGTTAGCCTGGAAGCCTGCCACTCTGAACATCTTGGAGGAAAAGCAAAAACATCTTCAGCGCAAAGGGTCTGTCTCTGACCTGGCCTAAATATACAACGAAACCATACAGAATGGGATCCTATTAAAACCTTAGTCACGGGGATCCCCAGGTGGCTCAGCGGTTTAACCCCTGCCTTTGGCCCAGGGCCTGATCCTGGAGACCTGGGATCGAGTCCCACGTCAGGCTCCCTGCATGGAGCCTGCTTCTCCCTCTGCGTGTGTCTCTGCCTCTCTCTCTCTCTCTCTCTCTCTCTCTCTGTCTATCATGAATAAATAATAAAATCTTAAAACAATAATAAAAAATAAAACCTTAGATCACTCAACCCCAAAGGTTCTAATGGCCCCACTTCTCTAAAGGAAAACAAATTTATATACATCAATCTACAGGGTCCTATCTATCTGGTCACTCTTTCCCCTGCGACCTCATTTCCCCTCATTTCCTGTGTTCCTCCGTACCCACTCCATTCTAGGCAAATCTGGTTTTCGTGATGTTTTACCAACACTCCACTCAATGCTCCTACCTCAGGATCTTTGCACTGGCTATTCTGTCTATAGCACCACTTTCCAGGTACCTATTGGAAATAAGTACCTTCCTTTAAGACTTTGCTAGACTGTCACCAGTTGATGAGGCCAACATTGACCACCCCATGTAAAAATGGGCCCTCTCACCCCCAGCACTCCCCATTTCTCTTACCCTGCTGTGTTTTTCTCTCTTACCGCCTAACAGACCATGTAATTTCCTTGTTTATTATGTTTGCTGTTGAATATTTGTCTCTTCCACCTCCTACTAGAATATAAGCTCCACAAGATCAGGGACTGTTGTCTGTTTTGCTCATCGATGTATTGCCAGCACCTAGAACTGTGCCAGTTCAATAAATATTTGCACAGTGAATGAATCAGTCATCACACTTCCCAGCGTTTGCTGGTATGTGTGAAGACTGCATGTGCCCGTCCAAGATGATTTCTCAAACATCTTATAAAGGCTGGGGTATGAGCTGTTCCTTTATCTTCTTAAATGTCTAGATGAAGTGCTGTTATTTCTTCTGGCTGCCAAATGTTAATAATTAAAGCAAACAGTGTGATCAGAGTTAAATATTACTTGAGCTGTTTCTTTCTTTCCCAGTGGCTTCTGATAGAAAACACAAGTGTGGGACTAGCCAAGAATGATGCTGTTACAAAAGGGGGTTGGCTTTTGTCCCCAGAGTCTGTGTTCTTCCTCTTTAAGTTCATGGAGAGTCTTCAAAAGACTTCAGAGATATTGCGCAGTAGAAATCATGGCAGGGTGAAATGTGCCCGTGGTGAAATTTAACAGTGACCCTATTGAGGGGGAAACATTCATAGGCGCTCAAAGAAGAGGCATATCTGCTGAGGATATAGGGCCAGGGCCAGAGCAGAGAGCTTTAGGCAGGGAGTTACAGTGAATTTTACGCGTGTGGATTTTTGCCATATCTATGGATTGTTGCCAAATCCCCTTGCACCCTTCCCACTCATGCTTCCCAACAATGGGGCCGTAATAAATTCCCAGTCTAGATTCTTTCCATTAAAGAATGACTACTGAGTCTTGCTTGTGTCTGGGACTTACTGGGGATTAGATAAATCTGGAGGAGTTGCAGGATAAACCGATCAGGGCAATAAGTGGATAGATCCAACCTTCCATAATCTCCTTAATTTGTGTCTCATATCAATCCAGTCCTTAGTTCAGAGGGGCTGATGCCAGAGGAAAATATATGTATGTTCAGTTAACAAGGCACCTGGTGCTAGGCTAGGTGCTGCTTCATGAAGCATAGGTTGTGGACCTGATTCTGCAGCTGCTGGTTGAGTGACTTTGGCCATTCGTCCTCCCATACCATGTTTCTAACTGGACCTTCTTAATACTTCACAATATTCTTTCTCATTTATTCCTCTGAATAACTCTGTCTCCTTATTTCAGAGATAAAGAAGGAAAAGCCCAGAAAGGTCAACGTACCTTGGTACTGTTATTAAGAGGTAGGATGAGAAAAATTAAAAATAGAACTACTATGTGATCTAGTACTCCCACTTCTGGGTGTTTATCCAAAGGAAATGAAAATAGGATATCGAAGAGATATCGGCACTCCCATGTTCATTGCAGCATTATTCACAAATGGAACTCTTCTTACAAGTAAAAAGAGATTTTTACCAATGCCAAATGGATTATTATTAAAGGGGCCTCCCCAAATTTAGAGGATGTTCAGAGGTCAGAGTTGAGAATGAGAATTCAAACTAAGTCTCATGCTGATAAAAGTATGAACAATTGTGTTTTTTAGCTATTCTCAATTCAAATTCCAAGGCTGACATTTAGAGCATCCCTTCAAAGCCAAGTTTGGTACAGCGCTCTGGTTCTAAATAGCAAAATTGACCTTCCCTCCCAGACTCATATTCTAAATTATTCTGAAGCTTCTTCCTCTTAGACTGCTCCCGACAACCATCCTGAAGCAGCCTCCAAGACACTCTTGCTGATTTACAGCTGCAATCTCACTAAAAGGAATGGAAAAAAGCCAGGGCAAGTTTCTGTTAGATAGAATGACTGGCATGAAATACTAACATCGCTACAACTTGGCATATGACTGGCTGTAGGGCAGCCCTCCCTTTCTTATTTCACCAAAATAGGTCATTTGGTAGGAAACCGAGGGAGCCTTGTTCCTTGGCCTCCACCCCCCAAGATGAAGAGAGAAGGCTGCTGCCATGCTCCTTAGCGTGTGCCTGCATGTGGCTCCCAAATGCCAACCCTGGGCCAGCAAGCCTCTCTTTGTGATGTTCCATGTCAGTGGTTTGTCTTTGATGCAGGTCTGTGACTGCTGTGCACAGAGCCCTCTGTTTCCTGCCTTTAGAGAAGGGATAAAGACGGGGCAGGAGGCGCACAGTAAGCTCCAGCTGTCCCTGCTTAAGATACAATGATTAGATGTGAATCAGCCATTTGGTTTGACAAAACATCATCTAAATGATGAAGGGGGTCTTTTTCCCTCATCTTAATTTTCTCCCAGAAATCTGACCCCATGCCATCAATTGGACATCAAATATTTGTTGACAACTCCCCCTGTCTCATTTTACACAAGGCAAAGGGTGCAGCAAGAAGCAAAACCTTACAAGTTGTTAAAGACTTAGCTTGGAAAATACGGTGGATATTTGTTCACCAAGAGTGGAAAACTCAAATGACTACAGGGGTAGGTGGGCAAGTGCATGGAGCAGATACATTTTCCTCGTACATTTAATAAATAGGAATATTCTTTTCTCCACAAAATCACAGCCCTGTTGGTCTACGTTTAGTTTTTACATCTTTGCAGAGACAAAGGTATCTTCTTCAACTCTCCTGTAAGACAACAGTAGGGTAAGTGCCAATTCAGATGGCAACCAGTAGCAGAGGTCAGTGCTGAGAGACCATCGGAAATGCTGCATGGAAGTGGCGGGGCTGTGTCTAGTCACAGGGCTTGGGGGTTATCACCAGGGAGCAGCTGCTTACTAAGTGCCATGTTGTCTTACTGCTGAGTGAAAATGGGGGCTTGGAATATATCTTCAAAATCTTCTAAGACACCATTCTTCCCAAAATAGGTCATGGAGATATATTCTCGGTCCCCATCTTGGTCTCTTAGATTTAACTTTGTCTTGTCCTTTCGTTTCCCTCAAGTGGATGGGAGGCTCCTTCTGAAGGCTGAAGTTCCCCCCGTTTTGTCCACTCATAGGAATGGTCTGAGCTTTGTACATGGCTGCTGGACAATGGTTACTCCATATTGTCATTGGGCTCACTGTGACAGAGAGCATACCCTTCTTGTGGTCTGGATTATGCAGAATGATGCACCAGTGGATGAGTTATGATTATCAAGGAAAGCAGAGGGATGTCCAAAATGACATCTAGGTTTCATTCAGGTAATTTTAAAAAGGTCTCTGTGGTCAATTGCAAAATGGCTGTAAATAAGTATCTTGTGTGCTGGCCTCTCTGCCACTCTTCCCATCAAGAAGTCTGTTTGACTCTGGGCTTGACTATATAACTTGTTTTGGCCACTGAAATATTAGCAAACATGATACATGTAAAGACTTGAAAAGCATTGACACATTGAGGCTTACCAGCTCCTGCTGCACTGGATTCATGAGATCACCATAAAAATTAGCTTGAAGCCCCAGCAGACAACTTGTTAACCACAGTCACATGAGTGAGACTCATCCTACACCAACCATCTGGCCTGAATGAGATGTGCAGAAGAACCAACCAGCTGAGCCCAAATTTCCCACTCGCAGAAATGTGAACTAATAGTCATCCTTGTTTGAAAAACAGAAAACACACCTTGCTCTTCAATCCAATCAAAGAATAGAGCCTGCCCACTGCTATCGAATCTTCCATGCTGAGGCAATGATAACTCCACAGCGACATGAGGAAAGTGCCTGTGAGATCATAGAATCTCTATGCAAGGGCTACATGCCACGTCAGCCCTCTGACTGTTTCAATGCCTCTGATACAATGACTGGACCTTGAAGGTAGGTGCTTTCACCTTAGATCAGTTTGACTCTTAGAAATACCTTCTTTACATTGATCCAAAATGTCTCTCCTCTGACTTCAACCCAATGGTTTTGGCTGCAGCACAGGGCAAGCAGAACAAATCTATCTCTGTACATGAAAGTTCTTCACATTCTTGAAGATAATGACCGCAGCAACCTCATGTTTCTCTGGCTTTAACTTCTCTTATTCCTTCAACAACATTTATAGAACATGATTCCAAATTTCTTGACAATCCTATCTGTTGACTTCCACATGGGCCCCAGTATGTGTCTCCACGTGGTGCCCCAAACTGAAATACAGCTCTCTGCTGTGGTCTGACCTCAACACAGTAAAATAGACATGACTCACTTCCTCATCCCAGATGGCACCTGGTTTTACATGCAGCCTAGGATCATGTTGACTTTTGGAGCAGGCCCATAATGACCTCTGTTGACTAAAACTCATAAGAATTTTCATTCAGACGGCTATAAATTAAGTCTTTCACACCCTAGATTTAGATTTAGGCCACAGCTCCAATCTCCAAGATTCTTGAGCAGCTTCTGTGCTTTTAAAATATAGGCACAAAATTTTTGAACATTCCTCCCTTCAAGGGGTGAAGCCTAATTCCCCTCCTGGAGTACAGGTGGACCTACTGATTTGTTTCTAATAAATAGAATAAAGTGGAAATGATGCTGTGTGACTTTAAAGACCAGGACCTAAAAGGGACTGTGACTTTCTTCTTCCCTTGGCTTGCTCTTTCCGGGGGAAGTTTGTGCCACGTCTTGAGGATGCTCATGCAGCCTATGGACAGGCTTACGTGGTGAGGAACTGAAGTCCTCTGCCCACAGCCATGTGAGTGAGCCAGATTCGAAGCAGACCCTCCACCCCAGCCAAGGCTTCGGAGGCCTCCAGCCCTGACTCACATCCTGACTGAAACTATGAGAAACCCTGAGCCAGAAACACCCAGCTAAGCTGCTGCTGCATTTGTGAACTAAAGAAACTATAAGATAACAAATACTTGTTGTTTAAGCCACTCAGTTTTGGTGTGATTTGCTATGTAGCAAAAGATAACAAATACATCTTGATTCTGTGGTTAGATATCTTACTGATGCATCCATATTATTCACGGAAGGAGTAAGCATGGCCTTTCCATGTATATCAGAACCTACACTTGGTACAAATTATAGCGACGACAGAGCCCTTGGGGGTATTACCAGAAGCCTCCTTCGGATCAACGCTGGTTTTACACAGCATCCTTAGATATGGTGCTTTAGCCAGTTCTTAATACCCCCCGCTCTAAGAGAGAGACAACACCAGACATTGGTGGGAAGACTTGAATGGAACTTTGATGAATTATAAGAATTCAGACAGGCCAGAGGGGTGGCAGGTGTGAGCATACTCAGTGCACACAGGCAGATCCCTATATATAGGTCAGATTCAAGGGACAGCAGAGAGATAGCCAGACTGCAAGCTCTTGAGGAGAAGGACTGCGTGTGTCTTGTTTACTGCCCATACCTCAGCTCTGGTGCATAAAAAAAGGCTCAGTAACAATTTTTTAAAATGAGATAATGAAAAAATGGACAGTTTGCATAGATGAAGAGTAAGGGAAGTTTAGATACGGAGGCTAGCCAGATTTGAGAAGAGCTTCATGGTCAAAATACTTTTCTAGGAATTGATATATCACAGTTGAAAAATCGCTTGAGCTTTGAGCAGAACTTAAGCAGAGTTGATACTTCCTGCAACAAGGAGGTACAGAGAAGACTATGGATCCTAAAACTGTGATTCCCAAATTCTCTCCACAAAATCACAGCCCTGTTGGTCTACCTTTAGTTACCTAAGGTAGGCAGAGATTAGTTCAACCTTGGCAGTCTCTTGAAGAAATATTTTTCATGGGGGGAAATGAGTAACTTAGAAAGGCAAAGGTAAGGACCATGCTGGTAATTGATCTTGAAGTCAAGGTTACCAGGCTAAGCCTAGATCTAAGCTGAGAACTTGCACGGATGAACAGAGGATGTAGGGATGTAAGTAAGAGGAGAGACGGCCTAGAGGCACGCAATATGTAGGAACCATGCATGCATGGTGTCTGTCTCAGGTTTAACAGCTCCTTCGGTTACAAAGTCTTCCAGAATTGGACTGTGCTCACTGGGCAGCACACCTCAGCCCTGACATATCCTTGCTGACCCTTCCTCTAATTCCCTGGTCCCCAATATTTTTCTAGTTCATTTCTTGGCAAAAGCATCGGCTTTCCTAAAGTGCAGATATGGGTCTTTAGGCCACAACCCACCTGGGAACCTGGTAAATCAAATACCATTTAGCAAAGGGCAGAGGTAAAGACAGGACTTAAATTAAAATACACTTTCTCGGATGTGACCGGCTGCTTTGTTTGTGAGATTTATATTTTTATTAATACGACAAAATGTATATACTGCTTTAAGTATGGCTGTAGATGTTGGGAATGTACACACAATAAATCAATAATATAAGATTCTCCCATTAAGAACCTCACAGCCTAGTCAGGAAGAGTCCAAAATCTGTGGTTCTGTGGGGTGTGTGTGTGTGTGTGTGTGTGTGTAGTGATACAAGAGCTAAGAATCAACAGTGGCCTAAGGAGCATCATAGATGGAAGGACTAAGTGCACACACGTGTGTGTGAGCTGTGTGTGGGAGCTTTGGAAGAGTATCAGGGGAAGCTCCATCAGAAAGATAATTTGCAAACTGAATCTTGATGGAATAAGTAGAGAGGATCACTAGGGAGATAAGATCACTAGACAGATCTGAAGACATGGGAGAGGATGATGGGGTTGAGGGAGGGGGTATGTTTATGTGATGAAGAGAGTGATGGAAAGAAGGGGGTGATAAGAGATGAGCCTGGAAAGGTAGGCAGACTGCCAGTCTAGAGAGCATGAGCTTTATCTTGTAGATGATGGGGAAAGGCACAGTGTTCAACGGAAGAGTTACTCATTCTGATTTGTAATTTTGAAATATAAGCAATGGTGGAATGTTGGTGAATTGGAGGTGGGAGATTGGTTGGAAAGTTATTACAGCAACCAGGCAAAGTGGATGAAATGTAATGACAGGGGACACGAAAGAGGAAAGATCTCTAAGGATCTGAATGGACAAGGCCTGGCCAGGATTAGAGGCTGGTGGCTGATGGTCATAAAGAAGGAAGAAAAAGAAGCCTGAGGATTTCCTGTTCAGGTACTTGGTTGAAATAATTTGATGTAGTGGAGCTGCATGCCTCAGTGAGCTTTGTGTTGTTAAACAAACAGCAGTAAAGGTCAGTTTTAATATTATTACTTGCTATACCTATGAACCCCCTATGGGGGCCTGCAAACAGGGAGGATGTTATAAAGGGGAGAAGAGGCCAGTGTATAAAGCAGATTGTGGTTGAGAATGGTCAAGTGTAAAAGTGACTGCCGACAGCGTGAAGGACGATCAAGGGCCTTCTTGTGGGGATTCCAGCTGAAACTAGCTCTCTGGGCTGGACTGGCTGGACTGGCAAGCCCATGCCCTCCCATGAGGTATGGGTGTCATCTCTGCACGCAGGCTGGGTAGATCCCCAGATGACCTTGGCCTATAGTTAGCTCTCACATCAGCTGTGGCTGGTTTCCAAAGTAGCAGCAACGGCAGCTGACAGCTTTGGAAGTGTATTTTCTTCTCAGTAAAGAAAAAGTGCCCACAAGCAATACATTTCCCAAGAAGCTACTCTTCCTGGTCTGACTAAGGGCTTCTGTGGAGAAAATATGCAATGTTTCCATAAGGCTGTTTAAAAAAAAAAGAAGAAGAAGAAGGAATCACTTTTCTCTTGAGGCAAAACACCTTGAACCTCTTGGGGGGACTTAGAAGAATCAAACCATTACATTCTATCTTGGAAAATATGTCAAAGAAATGCCTGCGTGCTTGCCTTAGTTCATTAGAGACTCTTTCCCCCTTCTTCAGATCATAATAAAAATGAATGAGAATATAGGGGTTCAAAGGCAGAGAAGGACTCTAACCCTAACAGATCAGAAGTCTATGCCTACTTTGGAGATCTGACGTTGGAATACAAGAACCTAAGCTTGAGACTCTCCAATCAAAAATTCTCGCAATCACTTAGAGTTCATGTCAAAACATCTGGTGGCAAGTGTGCTTCAGTGTATGATAACCGGGGAAAATACTGAGAAATTGCAGCAACATTTTTGTGTGTGTAAATGGAGCTTTAGTTCCTGTACTTCAGCCAGAAAACACTAGAGGGAGTCAAATAGAGGAAAAGACCATCTCCGAATGCCCAGGACCGAAGAAGAGCCTGCAGAGGAAGGCCTTTCTGCATTTCCCCAAGGCACCCGGTTTTACCTAGGTAGACACTAATCTTTATACTGTGACCAAGTGACTCTCTCTACTTGAAACCCAGTGCTAAAAAACTGTAACTATGAGCTGCTGATTCTGTTCTGAATCCAAAACAGTAAAAAGAAAACCATTACTCTCTGACCAGGATCTGGATTCTGTCCATTTGAGGCATGGGGAGAGCCAATATGCCAGAACTCGGTGAGTCTTTAATTTTAGAGGACACATTCTTTGGATGAATAACCTTTCACAGATATTGGATTTTTTTTTTTTTTTTAAAGCGCTGGTAGTCATACTTTCAGTGCTCATAGTGAATAGTAATGATTACCCGGCATTTTCAGACACTTGCAGGAATAAAATGAGCTCTTCGTAAATACCCTAGACTGGAAGCCCCCCCCCCCCCACTGTCTCCACAGTTCTCATGAATTAGGTCTACATTAACACAGCATTTTACTTTTTTTTTTTATTTCTTAATTTTTAATTTTTATTTTTTAACACAGCATTTTACAATCTAGGAACACCCAAGTTAACTGGCCCAGTGTCATGCCCGTGTCAATGAGAACGGATACTTCGTCTTGTTTAAATTCCCAGTTCCTTAGTTCCTTTGTGACGCCTTGAAAATGCCACAAGACACAGGGAAGGCCAGGGCCTAAAGTTGCCTTTTTTTTTTTTTTTTTTTAAAGATGAACAATTAATCACTATAACCAGAAACAAGGATCTTAAAAAGCTGCTTAAGAAACTGTTCAACTGAATGTTAAAAATACCTTCCTGGACGATGAACTAATAACCCCATGAAATCGTGCCCTTACACCATAGCAGATTTTTGAAGTACGGCTGGTAAAAGCACGTGTGCATTCAAATGTAAGAAAAATCACAGTAAAGCATGCTCGATTAATGAGGAAGCCCCCTTTCAGAAACCGTGGGGTCAGCCTCGCCTGGACGGGAGTATCCAGAGAACAGAAGGAACGTCATGAACTTCCTAAGGCGGCGTCTGTTGGAAACGATCGGTTACACGGACGAGGAAAACTTAGTTTCGAAGTTTGGGTTTGCGTTTGTTAGTCATGCATTATAGGACTTACCTCCCAGGGCAGACCTTTACTTTCAGAAAGTGCTGAGATGCATTACTGCACCCGTTACCAAGTCTTTGGCAGAAATACCATTTATCCTTGTTGTGGTAATGAACAGATTTGTAACATTCTGGTGTCACCATTCCTGAAAAAGCACGTTCATTTGAATGTTTCTTCCACCAACCCAGGGAAATATTTCATGAAGGCACATTGGTGCGGCCTACTAGGGAGAGCTATTGCTGCTGAATGACAGAGTGTCTGGTGGATTTACATGAAACCCCAAGTGCTCGTATGAGAATAGGTTAGGTTTAGATTGACGAGCAAATGTGTAACCAGACTTCTGGCTGACAAATGGCAGAACTATGCCAGCGCATTAGCTGCCCTGGAGAGAGACCAAAAGTAAGGCGGGGGGATCAAGTTCATTCCATAAAGGACATTCGAACCTAATGGATGGCAGGGTGGCTGGGACGTGGAGCACACATAGATTGTGATACCCCAAAATAGTACCGGGCAAGTTTAGAGTCGAGCTGGCATCCGAACCAATGACCCAACTCCCATCAAATTTTCGTATATCGTGTTGGGTTGTTTATATTTACATTCCTTCAAAAGGATCCTGGTGTTTTCAGGAGAAGTCTAGTTTATTGGTGGGTCTGGCTTAAAGTCACTAGCCTCTGAAAGTGGCTTGTTTGGTTAAACTGGAAAATGAAAATAAAAACTGAGGAGATTAGTATGAAAGATGGTGCCAAACACTAAATGGTCCAAATTGGATTTGATTTGTTCCAGTTGGGCACAGCTGAGAAGAGACGTCCGTACAGCTTTTGGGAAGAAGGATGAAGTGTTTGGACCACACTCTTCTGAGGTCGAGGCCAAGAGTGCAGGGCTTTGGGTCCGCCTTCAAGGAGGTCATATGACAGATGACTGGTGCTGTTCACTGGGCCTCCGTGGTGTTCCAGTGCCATCTCAGCCCTGGAGATGCTTTATCTTTTCATTCTCACCACCGCAGTGTGGCCTGGGTTGGTGGCCTTGCTTTAGAGATTCGTTGACTTGCCCAAGGTCACATGCTGGTAAGTGACAGTCAGATTTAAACCTCAGTCTGACTCCAAAGCAGTTTCCCTCATGCCCCAGCGCCTCTTGAGCGTCTGAAGAACAGTGCTGGAGGCAGTGTGGCAGCTCACAAGCCATGTGGTACTTGAGTGCTCTGGAAGCAAGGGCAACAGAGAGCCAGGGCACCTGGGTCTGAGTCCTCGCTCTATTGTTGACTGGATACTTGATCTCAGAAAAATTCCTAAGGTCTCTGAGCTGACTCCTTGTCTATAAAGAACATGTCCTGTGTATGGTGGCTTCTTAGAAGATTTTTAAACCACCTTTCATTTCTAACCTCTATGATACCCTGGAACCTTCAAGGATCCTTACATTCTTTTGTTCACTAAGTAAACTCCTACGTGAGGAAACACTTCGATTTGGAATTCAAGAACTGACTTAATTTCTGCCATAGAGATATTATTCCTTCTCTGCAAAATTCATTTCCTCTGTGGGTTGCCCCAGCACTATCTTCTGTTTCCTGAGGGGACCGACTCCACTGTGTGCTAAGTGTGGTGCTCTGCTCACCGTGAGCCATAAGACAGGCCTGTAGGACATGCTAGAAATACAAGATGGTATTTCGTAACATTGTCACTAAGAATACTGCTAAAGTTGGCAATAAATATTATTTCCAGGGAGTTAAAGAACCAAATATCCACGTAGTTGCCTACTTTGGCTGCTTTGTTCTATTTCTGTAAATAAATGAGGGTTTTATTGATTGTATTCCCTCTCCTTATGCAAAATTCACTATGATGCGCTGACAAGTTTTCTCTGGAAAGTGCTGTCTACCATTAAAGTGTGCCATCCATTCCTTCTTTGGCTCGTACCCACTCTCCCGTTGGTGACAACGTATGCTTGGGCTTCCCTGCCGCGGGTATCCATCTCCTGCTGCTCTGGGGCTCTGCACAGCATTCTTGAGGATCAGATGACATGGGCTGGGCTGTATGTGGGGAGCAACATTTCAAAATTCCTTTGATGTTGCGCCTTGTGATACTCAATGGCTAAATCCAAGCTTTTGCTATTTGACCAAATGCCAAATGTACTAGTTCCTGAATATCTATGATCTTACAGAGAGCTGGATGGAAAAATAAGAAGAAACCACTGGGAAAAAATATTTTAAAACTATTTTACAGGGCCAATTAAGGTAAAGCTTTGATTAATTGGAAAGTTGAGCAGAGTGTTAATTTCTTAATTAGGAGCTAAGGTTTAGCACTTTAAAAAATTCATTTCATATATCCTGAGTGTCATCTATGTACAAGGTGTTAGGAATACAAAGAGGGTCAAAAGTTCATCTAGTCCTTTGGTCCAAAGCGCCTTCTGGCATTCTTCTACCCATTACTGTTGACAGTTCTGCTTTTTTCTTTCTGGTTCTTTTTAATGCTTATGGTTTTTTTGTTATAATGATGTGATCATACAGAATGTGTATTTTTTTTAAAAGCTTTATTGATTTCTTAATGCGAGACACAGAGAAAGAGGCAGAGACATAGGCAAGAGGGAGATGCAGGCTCCCTGTGGGAGCCTGATGTGGAACTCGATCCCAGGACCCCAGGATCATGACCCGGTCACCCAGGTGCCCGCAGAATGTGTATTTTGAATCCATTTTTTATTCATTTAACATTGTAAGAATTTAATCTAAGCATAGCCTAAGCCTATAATGCTGTGCTTAAACATTCCTTTATTTACTTAAAGTTTACGTTGTTTCCATGACAGGAAATGCTGTAAAGAAAACCTTTACACAAAGAGGTTGCCCTTCATCATCATCATCATTATTAACTTTTGTATTTCCTGCAACAAACTCTCATATGCCTAATTATTGGATCAAAGAAGACAATTTTGTATGTACATTTAAATACTGAGTTCAAATACTTAATGCAATATGCCAGTTTCCATAGGAATTATACCAACATATATTTGCACTACCATTGCTTGACTATAAATTTCTCCCTACTGTCTCTACCCTTATTGGACTTTGATTGTGTACATTTTTTTCCTTATTAAACAGGCAAAATACTTTTGAATCAAAAAACAAATTTAACATCCATCCATTGATTTTTTTTAATAATTTCTTTTTAAAAAAATTTTATTTATTTATTCATGAAAGATAGAGGGGGGCGGGGCGCAGAGACACAGGCAGAGGGAGAAGCAGGCTCCATGCAGGGAGCCTGATTTTGGACTTGATCCTGGGACCCCAGAATCACACCCTGGGCTGAAGGGAGGTGCTAAACCACTGAGCCAGCTGGGCTGCCCCCATCCATTGAATTCATACAATAATCTTGCCAAGTCAACAGTTTACAGGTGCATAGATACTGGGAAAGATGAAGTGACTTGCCCAAGTCTGTCCAATTCTTATCAGAGCGGGGCCTTGATCGCCCTTCCTGAGTCCAGGCCTGTGTGCTGTATCCTTCCACAGCTGCCCCTAAAAACCTGGAGGTTTTCAGGTGCCTGGAGAGGCTAGTCGCCTAGACTCTCATTCTAGGTGAATGAGGGTCTGAGATGAGCCCGGCAAGGCTCCACGGTTGGTGTGCATGAAGATGGAAGTGAGCAGGACTGTCCAAATGGCCTTGTTCCTTTGAAAGTCAAGCATCTCCTCAAACTGAGTGAATTTTTGGTTAATTTACACATGCTGTTTCACCTTCCCACATGCACATTATAAAGCCTTTTTTCTTTTTTTTAAGAGGAATGTTATTTAATAGTGACCAAGTGTTGGAGTGTTTTAACCAAACTCAGATATACATGAGTAACTTCAGTGGAAGCTGTCCATGCATATCTGAAGCAGAATGTGGACTTTTGACTTTAGCCTATTAAACACAAGGAAATTCATAGTTAAAATTCCACTCTTCGCTCCCCAGCCAAGAGGGGAATCGCCCAGGCCACAAAACATGACAGACAAACCTGTCGCAAGGCCCAGTAATCTGCTGGCATTATTGAGTGGGGCTGGCAAGCCTCAGTAAATCAAGGCCTCACCTTCATTTTTCAAAAAGCCAAAATGGGTCGAAGTGTGTGCTTCGGTCCTTACAGTGGAGGGGGGGGTTGCAGGAGGGCAGTGTGCACAGTAAACGACAGGTGTCTCCCAGCGGGAGGGCCTTTGGATGCCCCAGGTCTCCATTTGGAAGGTCATCACGGAAAAATGGTTGGAGCCACGTGGCCTTCTTCTTCTGTGCAGGGGAAGAGAAAGGAAACCCCGTTTGGAGGTCACGGTCCGGCCCAGGCGGCCGCCAGCCCCGGCTCCGCAGTGTGGTTCGGCGGCGGGTCCCGGCCGCAGAAGGGCCCCTGGAAACCCAGCAGGCCCTGAATGACCAAGTTAACAAAACCCAGAGAGAGGCCCATCTCCCCGGATCCCGGATCCCAGTAACCGCTGATGGGACCATATTTAATGGACGTCAAGAACCAAACAACAAATCACCAATATTTATTTCACAAAGATCGCCTCTGAATGCGGAGAGCAGAAGGGATGTCTTGCTAAGGTCACTCAATGACTCCGTAGAGATCATGGCAAAGAGGGCTGGATTTCTCAGGCCTTCAGATAATTTCCTCGAGAGGCTTCTATAGGGGGATGAAACTGCTTCAGTGCGTCCTTGGGTGCTGAGAAGGTGATTTGGGTTCACCCGGCTTTAGGAGGCTTTAGGAGACCAGCTGGAGGGACACCTGGGTGGCTCCTGCCTTTGGCTCAGGGCCTGATCCTAGGTCTGGGGATCGAGTCCCGCGTCGGGCTCTGCCTAGGTCTCTGCCTCTCTCTGTGTCTCTCATGAATAAATAAATAAAATCTTTTAAAAAAAAAAAAAAAGGAGAAAAACTGGAAGCAGCAGGATGGGTTTGTAGAGATGTAGACAGACAAGTGAACGCCTCTCCAGGTCGCTCGTTTTGTAGCTAGATTTTGATTTTAATCAGTGAGGAATCCTGAAAAACAGTAACAGAAAACAGCTTGGAGGGCAGCCCGGGTGGCCCAGCAGTTTAGCACCGCCTTTGGCACAGGCCTGATCCTGGGGCCCCGGGATCGAGTCTCACGTTGGGCTCCCTGCTTGGAGCCTGCTTCACCTCTGCCTGTGTCTCTCTATGTCTCTCATGAATAAATAAATAAGATCTTTAAATAAAAAAGTAAAAAAAAAAAAAGGAAGACAGCTTGGAAGTGGCTTTGATTTCACCCTCTCACCGTGGTGTGCAGCTTCACTGCCTGTCGCCGCAAGGCCGCCAACACCTGCACGTCCTGCCGAGCTCTGCCCGGAGCCCAGTCCTGGTTTTGCTGGACGCGTTTAGAGAGGAGACTGCTGAGCGGATGCCGGTGGCTTCCCCCTCTCTCCTGTTCTTGGGGATGCACCAGAGTGTTTTCCGAACCCCCCAAACAGTACGCCCTGTGATGAGGCTGGTTCCCAAGGCCCACACCCGCTGGGACTCTCCGGGGTCCACTAAGGTGCAAGCAGCTGGAGCCAGTGGCGCTGGGAGGGGAGCTGGGAGGCCTCACCCTCATCCTGCCTGTTGTTTTTGGAAGGATTTCACTTAGGGTTTTACTACTGGGTGGTCCCTGGGGCCTCCCACTATATCCCAGATATTTCCCAAACTCTCTGAAAGGTAGTGGCTCAGCCAAAGGAGCTACCGCCCCAGCTCATGTGGAAAGCTGTAGGCACTGGCTGTCCCTCTGTCACACATTCTTTCATGTTTCCCCCCCTTTGTTTTCTTTAAAATGGTTCCAACAAAATAGAATTGTGAATCTGAGGTTCTCAGATTCTGGAAACAGTCATGTGTTTTTGTTTACGTGTTTTGTTTTCTGGCCCCTTATGCTTAGTGGTCTCCAAGCTGTCGGATGGTTCACCACAATCAATCAAAGATTTTAAGCAGAGTCTCCCAATACTTGTTATTTTTTTTTAAAGATTTTATTTATTTATTCATGAGCAACAGAGAGAGAGAGACAGAGAGGCAGAGACACAGGCAGGGGGAGAAGCAGGCTCCATGCAGGGAGCCCGACGTGGGCTTCCATCCTGGGTCTCCAGGATCACACCCCGGGCTGCAGGCGGCACCAAACTGCTGCGCCACCGGGGCTGCCCCCAATACTTGTTATTTATTCATAAATATACATATACGGTTGAACTCATATGTTAGTGCAAAACCCACAGAGAGAACATTTTAAAAGATGAAAGAACATTAAGCTCTTTATTTTCTCCCGGGTACAAAAAATAACCAAATGACCTTTTTGCTCTTACTATGCTCTTAGTGTCATATGCTCATTTTATATTTACATGTGACTGAGCTGGACATGCTCCACTTGAAAAGCTTGCTTCACCACTTTGGGATAAGGATTCAGAAGTCTGATTCGAAGTGCAGTCTATTTTAATACTTGGTTTTGGTGACTATCATGGCTCAAAACAATGCTGCAAAGATAATGCGAGAAGCACATTGTCGTCTATAGTTACTCCATCATGACTCAGGTTATCAGCCACAACCACCAGCCAATGAAAGTTGTTTTTTTAAAAGATTTTATTTATCTATTCATGAGAGACACACAGAGAGGCAGAGACACAGGCAGAGGGAGGAGAAGCAGGCTCCATGCAGGGAGCCCGATACGGGATTCGATCCCAGGACCCCAGGATCATGACCTGAGCCAAAAGCAAGACGCTCAACCGCTAAGCCCCCCAGCTGCCCCTGTTGAAAGTTTACTAATAAATTTCCATCTTCCTTGGCATCAATCAACTGCTCTTATAATCTAATTCAAAGTGCTTCCCGTTGACCAAACCCAGAAAAAGTTTGAAGGCGAGAGAGCATAGCTGATGCACATCTTTATAGACGGATAGATGATAGATTAGCTAGCTAGCTGGATATGCTTGAAGCTCTCTGAAACTACAGATTTGAAAGATTTTTAAATAATTTAGAAAATTCCCACTTCCCAGTTTTAAAAATGCGTTCATACTAGAATTTTTTTTCACAGAGAAAACATTGTTTTCAGAAACAAACATATACGATGGTGGAAACCATTCTAAATTGCCAAGTGTTCTCTCCAAGGCATGAATTTTTCGAAACAGTCACTTTCTTACTCACCGGTACAGAGTCAGCCAGTCAGCATCACCGGTCGCACAGACCCGTGTCTTTCATTTTTGCAAGGCCCCCTGCTGGGTTGCATATTCCAACAGCTTCTTGTCACCATAGGAGTTTCAGAAAAATGGGTTTGTTTTTGTTTTTGCTTTTGTTTTACAAAGTACAGTGGCAGAGGGTCCCTCTCACCTCACCCAGCGACCCTGTGAACTGCTCTGGGGTGTTTCGGGGAGGTAGGATCACATTTTAGGAAGGACTCAGGCAAACTGCGGGGGACACAAGTGGGTGGGTGGAAGTTCCCGCTAGGGACTCCTGGGGTGCCCTCTAACGGGGCAATTGAGGAGAGGGAAACCAGCCGTGAGGGGCAGCAAGAGCAAGGAGCCTTTGCTTCCTTCCCCTGCTCCTGGATCCACACCTGGGAGAGGCCTGCGTTTCTAGGAGAGGGAGCGCGCCTGCACCTGTGATTCCGTAGAGGGACTGGGTAAGTTTGCTCTGAATGCCCCAACACAGTACCGTGGCTGGGGGGCCGAAACAACAGAAATTTATTTTCTCATTCTAGAGGCTAAAAGTCCAAGCTCAGGTGCTGGCAAGCGTTGGTTTCTTCTGGAGCTGCTCTCTTTGGCTTGCAAATGGCTTTCTCCATGTGTCTTTGCGTAGCTTTCCCTTTATGCACAAGTCTGCGTTCAGATTTCCTCTTCTTAGGACCACTGACACCGGTCACATTGGATTAGGGCCCACCCAGTGACCTCATTTTAACTTAATCACTTTCTTAAAACCCCTGTCTCCAAATACAGTCACATGCTGAGGTTCTGGGGACCTGTAATTCAACATATGAATTATGGGGTGGGGGACAATTCAACCATGGTGGGGACAGTGCCAATCTGTGGCCCACAGGGGAGGAAGCTGGGGCAATAAGCCTCACTGGATCGTCCCCCCAGCCCCCCAGCTCTCTGCAGCTCTTTGCACTGGCCGAACCCAGAGGAAAGCCAGAGGCCAGGGAGCCTGCTGGGTGCTGCCCCCAAAGTCAGCCTCCTAGGACATTAGAAAGTTAAAAAGAGCAAATTGGAGGAACAAACCAAATATCCAGCTCACAAAGTCACTGTGCTGAGCTTAGAAAACAGAAAGGTCATTGGCCTATAGGGTTATAAATAATTTAACATAGAAGGAAAGAAGTGATGGTCACAGAGGCCAGGGCGTTCAGCTGGGGGGTAGCACCGGAATGCTAGTTTCAGGAACTGCTGATACGGGGCTTGGCTTTGCGGAAACAGTTTGGAAGTCTGCACAGCGCTTGTCCTTGTGAGACTCAGAAGAAGGCATCCGTGGTGGGCGGTCAGAGCAGAGAAGGGTGGCTCGCATGGACCCCGCAGGCCTTTCAACGCGCAGCTTTCGGCAGCTCCCCATTCGCCCTCCACAGCCAGACCCTGTGCGGCCGCCCTTACCCCGGGCTCAGTCCCCTTCTCCCAGACCCCACGGGGACAGCTGGAAGGACACCTGGATTTGTGTCTGCTGTGGTCTCCAAACTGGCAGTCCCTCTGGTTCCATATGGGAAAAAGTCTTTAGGCTAAGGCAACGTCCCCACCTACCACCGGCTGCTTCGTCGATCAGTCAAGCAACCCCCCCCCCCCCCAAGATTTTATTTATTCATGAGAGACACAGAGACACAGGCAGAGGGAGAACCTGATGCGGACTCGATCCCAGGACCCCGGGGTCATGACCGGAACCCAAGGCAGCGGCTCAACCACACGGGGGCCCAGTCAACCCCTTGGCTGGCAGTGGCTGGTTGATCTGAACCTAACTATTGGGGGGATCTCCTCCCTGAAGGGAGCAATTCACGTTCTCTTGGACGATCGTTCCTTGTTGGCACCTCTTGGCAACCCCACTTGAAGAGTTTGGGGTTACTGGCGAACATGAGATTGGAGTATAAGCGCGGACCCATCAGACGGACAGACGGGTGAGAAGAGCTGGGGGGGGGGGCACGCTCACACAGCGGGGGGCCCAGGTGTACGGTTGTTCTGACAAGGTCCCAGCAGGTGGCAGTGTGGGGTCCTCAGGCCTGCGCAGGCCGAGGACCGAGAGAAGGGACCTCCTCTGTCCCCAGGTTCCACCAAGCTGCTCTGGGGGCAAGTGGCCGGTGGGGCGCCCTGGGTGTGGGGGCCCTGCTAGGCCCGGCAGTGGGGAGCCACTCTGGGGAGAGGCGAGGACCAGTGAGGACCAGACGCGTCCCAGCTTCCCCTGCCGCGGGGAGGAGGACAGAGGCCCCGCTGAGCTTCAGCCTCCGAGTGGGGCCCAGATGTGCCGCCCTCCGCCCCGCTCTCGAGGTCTGCCCTGGATGAGGGCGGAGGGTCCCAAGAAGAGCTTCCACGTCCCTCCCAGTGGCGGCAGCACTAGGCCGCTCGGGCATCCTCTGGGCTCCAGAGGTCGAGCCCTGAGGGACCACGACGGCTCGGCGCGCTGAGGCCCGGAGCGCGGATGCACTGGGCGGACGGGTGGGCGCCGGGGCCGGGGGCCGGGGGCTGGGGCCTGGCGGGCGCACCTGCGCGGCCCCACCGAGGAAGCCCCCGCGGAAGCCCCTAAGCGACGTCCGAGGCCCGGAGCGTCCCCACAGTGCACTGCAGCTCGCTGGGCAAAGCCCGGGTCCTTCTTCTCAGGAGAAAGAGAGGCTCTTCTTCAGCATCCACGGCGGGAAGCCCTTGCCCCGCGCTTCCCCTTCCTGGGGAGCCCGGGCCCCCCGGCCTGTGGCTCCTCACCCCACTTCTGATCCCGGCCAGGGCTCAACAGCTCTTTGCGTTCCCCGAACTCCAAGGCATTTATCTCCGACTTGAGGATTCGCTCGAGGGTGGGGGGATGGTTGGGCGGGGACAGGAGCGCCGCTGCTCTAGGACCGGCCGGATTGGCCCCGGGGACGGGGCTCCCGGGCGCCCCGGCTTCTGCAGGATGCTGCGTTGGTGGCCCCGGGGATGGCAGCTCGTGTTCCCTGGATTTCCCCGCGAGCGCACGGGGAGGCGGAGAGCGGCTTGGGGAGGTGGTGGCAGCCAGCAGCTCACCCGTCTCCCCTCCCGCACTCGGGCGACCCCCGCCAGCCCCCCTTCCCAAGCCCCTCTTCCTTCTCTTCTCCCCGACGTCCTCTCATGTCTTTGCGTCTCCTCGCCGGCTCTTCCCCGTCCACACCGTTCCTGCGCTTCGGATCCCGGGCCAGCCCCCTCCCCCAGCCCCCTGGCGGTGGGTAAGCAGGCTTCGCGGGGCAAATGTATGGCATCGCACAAGGCCCCCTTCTTCTGCGGGAGCCCCTGCCCCGTGTCTGCAGAGCGACGCCTGCCCCTGGCCGTCCGGTCCCTGCGTCCTTCTGGGCAGAGTTGGAGGAGAACCAGCTTCCTCAGCTGGCGCAGCCTGGGCGCGGGGAGCAGGGCTGCGGCATCGGTACCAAGAGGGTGACCTGTCACCGCTGCCAGGCTGGTCACCCGCGGGGGGACAGGCCGGGAGCCAGGTTGTCTGCCGGCCGAGAATCCCAAATGCAGGAAGGGAAAGTAAACCCCGAGGCGTTGGATTGGAATGTTCATCCCTATTTATGGATAATGTAGAAAACACGATGTAAATGTAGGCACGTGCACACCCGCACCCGCGCGCACGTCCCCTAGCCCCGCCCACGGACACCTTGGAAGCAGTGCACCCCCCACCCCCACCCCGGCCGGCCTCACCTCCTCAGGCCCCTCATTACCACTCTCCACCCAAGGGGACCAGGACCCTTCGGAGAAATGGCAGAAGCCAGAGCTGGGCCCGGGAAGGAACCAGATGAGCGCGGGCCCCTGCCGGTACCAGCGGGCGACGGAAGGCTCAGAACCTGAGGGACCCAGAGGCGGGCCTGCGGGGCTCCCACTGACCAAGTTAGGGACCCTTTGAGCATCAAAAAGAATAATGGTTGTAACAGATTAGAACCAGTGGACACAGTAGGAAGCCCCGAGGCCACACTCACATAGAGAAGTAAATGAATAAACTCAGTGTTTGAGGAAGCCCAGGGAGGGCAGTACCGGGTTCCAGGCCGTTGCCCCACCGAGCGCTCACGGACGGCCACGGCGGCCAGAAAGCCCCTGGTGAAGCCACCCGGGCAGTGACACCGGTAACGGGGCAAACGGAAACCGAGCACCCCCCGAGGGGCGCAGCGAGGGGCACACGGCTTCGCTTTGGAGATGGTCCTGCCAAAGGGGCAAGACCCGTGGAACCCTCGGACAGCCTCGAGCCTGAGGCGCCCCCGCACAGGACCTGGCCCCCAAGCAGGGGCACACGGGGCCAGGGTGGAGCGAGTCCAACAGAAACTGAGGAGCTAAAAAAAAAAAAAAAAAAAAAAAAAAAAAAAGAAACTGAGGAGCTAAGTCAGGCCGAAGGAGACTAAACGCACGAGCGTTAAATGCATGATTTTGAGCTGGATCTTTTGATTACAGGGACAGGACTAGGGCCGCTGGTGTTGGCTTAGCCTTGTCCTCCTTAGTTTTGCGGTCGGGTCCGTCCCGGGGAGAATGCCCTGGTTTGCGGGGCCACGCGGTGTGCGTCCCTAACCTGCTCTCCGAAGACCCAGGCTACAGCTTCTTTGTAGTGCACTTGCCACTTCTGTGTTTCGAAGTTAAAAAAAAAAAAATTACTAATAAAATGGCACAATCCTTTTGGGGAAAAAGGGAAAGATAGGGGAACATAAGATTCCCATGTGTTTTACGGTGTTTACGGTGGGCCCTGGCGGACTGTGCCTCAACATCCCTGGGGTGGCCTACGCTCTCCTCCTTGGCAATCGGGGACCTTCTGGCAGAAAAACGGAGAAGCAGAGAAGCGTTACTACTTCTGAGAGCCCTTGGAAGGCTGCAGGGTTAGGTATGGGAAGCACCAGGATTCTCGTCCGCAGCCACAGGCCTTGCCCGAGGCCGAGCGCGGCCCGCGGCTCGACCCCAGGCCGCAGGCAGAAGGGCCGCCCCGCGGGTGGTGGGCAGCGGCGGCCGACTGTGGAGGGGAAGGAGCATCTGCGGTGCCCCGGCTGCTGCAGGACGCCCTGAGCTTCTGCGTCGGCCGAGCGGGCCCGGTGGCAGGGATGCACACGCCAGGACATCTGGGAAGACACTTAACTGAGAAGCTTTACCACAAGCCTTCCAGGGCCACTTTCACGGACCGGTGCTTTGGTGCCGTGTCCTTGGCTTTCACGGAGGGGCCCTACCTGCAACCACCTTGGGGACGCGTCACCGTTTTGGCAGAGGAAGAGGGTGGACACCGCCCAGGGCCTCCTGTGGGGGTCTCCAAACAATGCTAATAATACCGTCTTTTTTTCAGAGGATTTGTCAACACACTGACAAGTGTTACAGGTGTGTGTACCGTTTTCCCTTTTCACCTCGGCTGCTAGGAAACTCAAAATGGAGCTTCGACTATAGGGTTGGTGGAGGCCTTTTGGCCTTGCAGGGTTACCTTCTGTGCTCTCCTTCTCTCTTCACTGTTAACCTCCCAAGCCCTGGTTTTAAATGTTTTGTTGTGTCTCCTATAAATTGCTTCCAAGTTTTGTAAATGAAAAGTTTATAAACCAAATAAAAAGGATCACTGGAAGAGCAAGAGTTGAGGGAAACAGAACCTCTTCCCTCTAAGACAGAACTAAAACATTGGGGAAAAAACTATAAAGCAAGAATGAAAGATGTTCCTTCAGTATTTCTCAAGTAGGAAGCTAAGAGGCAAGAGGGCCAGGAACAATGTTCCTGCTGTCAGGCATGGGTCAAAGCACAGTGTGTGACAGTGCGGATTTAATGGGATTCCTGCGGAGACTTTTGAGGAGAAAGTCATAAATATACGAGTTCTCAAGATTTAGTCGGGGGGTCGGGGTGGGGGGCTGTTCAGAAAACTAGGCAGGCAAATCCACAATCTGGCACGTGCAGAACATGTGACAGAGGGTAGACAGGCCGCGTGACGCTATTTATTTACTAAAAGATTTTATTAATTTATTCATGAGAGACACAGAGAGAGGGAGAAGCAGGCTCCATGCAGGGAGCCCGATGTGGGACTCGATCCCAGGTCTCCAGGATCAGGCCCTGAACTAAATGCGGAGCTAAACCGCTGGGCCACCGGGGCTGCCCACGCATGATGCTATTTAAAAAGTACCCTAAAAAAAATAAATAAATAAAATAAAAAGTACCCTGCGTGGGGATCCCCAGGTGGCCCAGCGGCTTAGTGCCACCCTCAGCCCGGGGTGTGATCCTGGGGTATTAGGATCGAGGCCCAAGTCGGCACCCTGCATGGAGCCTGCTTCTCCCTGTGCCTGTGTCTCTGCCTCTCTCTCTCATGGATAAATAAAATCTTAAAAAAAAAAAAAAGACTGTATAATATTCCATTACATGTATTTATTGCAATTATTGTGACCAAAAAAAAAAAAATCAACATTTCAATTAGCTACAAGCTTTTAGAGCTGCGGTGTGTCTGAGAAGTCAACCTGGAAACCATTTCACCTGTAGGTATTCGGATAGGACCAACAGGGGAGATAGGGGAGGCCCGGCTACTCCCCGGGCTCTAGGCTTTGCCCCCGGTCACCTGTGGGGCATCTGGAGGCTGAGCTGAAGGCGGGCACCTAGAGCCCAAGGAGCGCTGACCCACAGAATCACGGAGCCAGCACTTTTCCACACCTGAAGAATGACCGACTTGTCGCATTTTTTTAAAAGATTTTGTTTTACAGGTGGACACACATTAAAAGGCCTTTATTTGGGTGTGTGTGTACAGTTCTGTGAATTTTAGCACATTAATTTCTGTGACCACCACAATCAGGATATAGAAGAGCTTCAAGGCCCCTTGTGCTCCCCTTATGGTCACTGTCCCGTCCTCCTGAGTCCGCAGTCCTCGCTCCTGCCCCGTCCACACACTCTGTCTTTTCAGGAGTGGGAATGACTGGCCTAGGCCGCCGCACGTCGGGGGCACAGCCAGGGCTGACGCCAAGAAATCGCACGGCTGCAACCGGACCCTTTCAGCCAGTGTGACAGCTGGTGCCAACAGACCCGGGGAGCCCGTGAGGTGGGAAGGGCCTCGTCACTGGGGGTGCAAGCGGGGAGCGTGGGGTCGGGGGCCCTGGGCGGCAGGAGGTCCCCGCCGTCCCCTGATGACCCGCAGCTCCTGCAAACGAGCAATGCAACAGCGCAGATCAAGGCTCAGCCTCGCAGTCACGTCGAACATGAAACGAAGAGGAGCTTTCACGTTTGCTCTTAATCCAGAGCCGCCTGTTTGCAATTCCGAGCAGCCGCGGACCTGCCCCGCTTTCCCGCTGCCCCGCGGAGGAGTCACGGCGTCCGGCCGCCCCCCCCTCCCCCCCCCGCCGCGTGGAGCCGCTGGCGCGGGGGCACGGTGGGCGGCCCGGGAGGAGCTGCAGGGCGCGGGCACCGTGGGCGGCCCGGGAGGAGCTGCAGGGCGCGGGCACCGTGCTGGTGGGGCGGGCGCGGGCTCCGCGCTGCTTGTCTCATCGCGCTGCCATTTGAGGGCACAAAGTGCGCAGCCTTTCTTGGGCAGGGGCTGGGGGTGCCAGTGCCAAGCCCCCCAAGGCGGCGGGACCCCTCGGCTCCTCCAGAGGAAGGGAGCTGTCGGCCACACCCGAGCCGGCTTGGAGCCCCGCAGGCTGGCAGGCGCCGCCCTCCTACTGCCAACGTCAAGTCCGTGTTTGTGGACCCGCAGGTGGAACGCGGCCGTGGGCCCCCTGGCGTGGCCGCCAGCCTCCGCCCGCCTCCCGCCAACCTCCGCCCAGCCTCCGCCGGCCTCCGCCCAGCCTCCACCAGCCTCCACCCAGCCTCGGGCCGGCCAGCCTCCGCCCAGCCTCCACCCAGCCTCGGGCCGGCCAGCCTCCGCCCAGCCTCCACCAGCCTCCACCCAGCCTCGGGCCGGCCAGCCTCCACCCAGCCTCCACCCAGCCTGTGCAGCGGGGCCCGTGCTCGCCAGCCGCCAGGGCGTCGGCCCCCCCACCCCCCCGCGGCCGCGGTCCTCGGCGGCAGGTGCTCTCGGGTGTGACCCGGCACGTGAAGGCCGCGGCTGTCCCCGGCCTCAGCTGCCTGCGGCGAGGAGCGTCTCTAAGCTGCCCGGCGGCCGCCACCCAGCGCCACCCAGCTCCGGTGCGGGCGAGGCCACCCCCTGCCGACACTCTCCTCCCTGGAGGCCGCGTCCTCCGCAGGGGGCCTGGTTCCTTCCCGGCCGCAGCCCCGCCCCGTGTACAGGGTCAGCAGCGCCCCCCCCACCCCTCCGCATCGCGACGGGGCCACCGGGTGGCCGAGGAGCCTCAGGACGCGGGAACCCTCAATCCTGCGGGGCAGGAGGCCACGGCGTCCAGGCCCGGCCGAGGCCCCCCAGTGCTCGAGCCCGCGCTTGCTTGACGCCGCGCGGGTCCTTCCCACAGTCGGAGGAGCCTGGCTCTCTGGCTTTCCAGAACAGACCAGCGGTGGGCTTTGGCCAAGATGAGATGCGGGCAGCTGATGGTCCTTGACGTCCCTGCTGCCTATACATGGCCTTGACCAAAAAAAGGAGGTGGGAAGGTTTTTCCAAATCTTTTCAAGGAAATGTATTTTGAGTACAGGGTGAATCTGAACTGATTTTCAAGTCACTTTCAAACCCGCTGACTGGGCTGAAGAAAGAGATCAGAAATGAAATGCATGAAATTCTGATATACATTTAACCTACTTAAAAAAAAAAAAAGATGACAGGAAAAATAAAATTTCAGATGTTTTTTATTCAAAGGTTTTCAAAAGAAATAAAACAGAAAAAGCTAACAATCTGATCAAATGTACAGTTCAAAAATGTCTTTTGGCGTTTAACAACAAGTCCTAGGAAGGAAACTACAGAGTTTATCTTGAACCGGACAAATAAGTTACCACTGGCAAGTTTGTGGCACTAGTAAAACAAAAATAAAAAATTAACTCTCTTGATCATATAGATATCTCTATGAAAATCTTTTTTTCAATCTGTACAAAAGGTCTTTCTTCATAAATTAATTTTTTTTATAATTTAATGGCTGTCTACTATGTGATGTTTAACTGATTTTTTTTTTTTTTGTATGTACAGAGGTTATGTTTCCCAAATCTTACCCAGACGAGTATGGCACTTAGTTCAGACATATCTAGCAGCAGATTTCCCCTCCCTTCTAACCGAGCTATCAAATTTCTGTCTTAACTAATGCAAAAATATCAAGTAGTGAGAGACCCAGGTTTATAAATGTACTAGGTACAAGGAGGGTGCTGCGTTCAGTCTGGACTTTCACAAAGCAGTTAATATTCCAGGGAGCATAGAACCAATAATACCACAACTTTAAAAAAGGAAACAAAAACAAAAACAAAACACATTTCTCTTATGACTATGTAATTTTTCACTAGAATCTACACTTCTCAGAGCAGCAAGGACTTTTGAAACTATGAAATGTCACTGACATCTATAATCAAATACAAGCATAAAATTTAAGAACTAAAAAATACTCGAAAGAAATAACTGCTTAGCCCTAGCTCCTGAGCTAGGAGGATTTGGTCTGTGGAAACAGGGAGGGCCAGCAACCTGTCCCAGCACAAAAGAAAACAGACTCTGAGGTAGATAACTGATCACACACAGTTGACCAGACAAGTACACAGTTTTGGAAGACAACTTAATTTACCATTGCTTTTCAAACGTATGCAATTGTCTTAATAAAAGAGCTTTAATAACAGTGAATTATCTTATATGTACTAAAGTAGAAATAACTGTGTATTTATGAATCAGGAATTTCATAGTTTCAAAATTGGTTTCTCTTTACACTTAACACTTGTAGTGATGATGTAAAGTGTGGCACTGCTTGGATCCAAATCTTCCTTCATGCTTTTTTGTTTGTTTGTGTGTGTCCATACATCAATTAAAATGATAAAACCTAAATGCAAAGGTACAAAAAAAGGCACATTCTCCTAACCGCAAACTGGTCCGGCAAAAATAAAGAGCACAGAAGATAGGATGCTGAGACAAGGTGGAGCTACTGGTTACTGGCTCTTCGGTCTTTGGTGAAGTTACCTTTAAAAGTGCCAAGGAATTTTTATTTCTCAAATTTATGTAATAGAGAGAGCTAGTAGCCAATCGTTTCGCTTCTATTCATATCTCAGCTTATGTTTGAAGATAAAATCCTTACTTTTAGCTTTTGCCATTTAGTTGCAATAGCAACGTTTTTCCATTTGCCAGATCTCAGGCATAATTCTCATTCTAAAGCACTATCATTAGTATAAAGGAAGGACAAAACATTCGGTGACTCCCCGCCCCCGCCCCCCGCCCCCAGCCCCAACGCTACCTACACTAAATCTAGAACATCGAGTTAGTTTTTTTTTTTCCTGAAAAAAGGCAAAAAAGACTTTACATTGCATCATACAGCAGATATCCTAAATCAGTCAAACTATCAGAGGAAACTGTTGGCGTACAGCCTTACAAACAATTTACCCTATTAAAAGTTCCCCAGTCAGAAAATGTGTTTCACACAAAACATTTTTCCCTTCTTGCATTTCACTACCTTACACATTATGTGAAAAATCATTAAAAACACCTACTACATATTTAAAAAAGCCAAAATTTCAGCAACTTTTATTGACTACCTTTTAAAAGCCCTATGCTGCTGTTTTTACAAGGCATAATAGACCAGCTCATTTGGTCAAAGCGTTCTACATCATTAGTTTGAACTAACTTTTACTGAAACAGCTACAGCATCAAAGGAGTTAAGGCAAATTGGAATTCATAGAAAAGGAGAAGACACTTCACACTACGTTGAAAGAAAAACGGGAGAGCTAAGAAGAGAGACGCGGAGGGCAACACTGAGTACAGCGACACTCACACTGCAAGCACAGAACACCATGGGGGACGTCGGACTACTTAAACGTCAGAGCCCATTTCATACAGCTGAAGAAAACGCAAATTAAACACAAAATGGACAAAACCACAAAAATCCGGTCATGCACTTGGATAAGTCTTCATGGTCTTTGTGCATACCCAGAAAATTGAAGTTTTCTTTTTCTTTTCTTTTTTTCTTACTTTTTTTTTCTTTTTTCCTTTTTTTTTTTTTTTTTTTTGCATCATAATATTTGATAAAAATCTTGTTTTGTTTTTGTTTTTTGTTTTTTTGTTTTTTTTTTTACTAAAATAAACCTGTTCGGGGGGAACAGCTACTAGATGAATTTAAGGGTTTTATGCACCTTATAGAACTTATAGCAAAAATAGTTTTAGTTGATTTCATTATAAATAACGTTTTCAAGAACCTGTGCAAAACTGTCAATAATTTCCTAAAGCACAATTGATCAGAAAAATCCATGATTGTTCAGCCTTCACACCCTTCTTCATGTAAGAACACCCTTCTGTACATCTGGAAGAGAAAAATGAAAGATAAATGCTTTTGTACATTTGGTATAATACAGCACAGAATTTTGTGACCTCTTACTTATTTAAAAGGTAATACATGCTTGAGAAAGGCAAGGTGGTGCTCCTCACTGGTGGTAAACCAATAAATGTTGGAACTGAGGGCAGTTTTTATGCCTTGACTCCACCTTTCGAACTTGGGACCCGCAGCATACTTTTACCTGAGCACCAGAACTCTCCATCTAAGGATACTGACATTAAATTCATAGTCAAGATATTGCTATACTCCTGTAATACTAGATGGAGCAAAATCTTATGCTCTATTTCCTTCAGCTTGTGAGTATTAAAAGCAATATAAATTTGGATACATGTATTGCAGGACAAATTTGATACCTGGTGTCCTGATAATGTTACAGGTTTTTAGGGTGGGAGGGGTAAGGAGGATGAGAAAGCAGACATACACTTGACTTCAATACAATAAGGCACTGTTCGTTTGGGACAATTTGCAAATCCACAAAATCATGGATTTTAACATTTCAGTAATACTGGATTCCTTGGCCATGATTCAGGTGGTGTGACCAAATCTTAGCTATTCTAAGTACCATTATGATAAAAGAATCCTAGACGTTCCTTGACGTGAGCCCTACAGTTACAAAGATGTTTCCCTCATACCTCACAGTTACTTATTAGGTTGAAAGGTATATGGTGAATGGTCATTAGACGTCTCGACAGCCACCTGCTGCTGACCACTTGCTTCCTACAACAAAGCAGAGCAGATGAGACATGAGCAATGAAATCCAAACTCTGCTCCTCCTGTCTGAGTTTCACATCTTAAAAAACAAGCACTCGTTAAAAGTGATTTTCTTAGTATTATGCAGGGTTTTCAAGGTTAATTATTTCCCTAAGGAGTTAAGATGTCTTACAAACCCAAAGAACCTCCTACCCCAACTTTTATGAGTTGTTTTTTCATGTCAAGCTATGATTTATCAAACAAATATCTTATCCCTTGGAGCCAGATGTGACTTGGAATTCACTATTTTTGGTTTTTAGAACTTGAAAAATGGTAGGCATATGCGGTCTACTACAGAACATATCCAGAGCAGCCTAGGGCTAAACCTGATCACCAAACACATGACCAGGTCTACACAGAAAGATAGAAATATGCACAGCAAGTGGGCTAAGATTTTTGTCTTGTATCAGTTCAGATACTACTAAGGCAGTTATAAAGAGAGTTTTTATTTTCAGATTTTATTGTGTGTTCAGAATTGCAAATAAGGGAATATAGGTTCTGGCAACTGTGGCTGTCAATAAATACACAAATTCAATTAGCAGAAAACAAAACACAACAAGAATGCCCCAAATAATCCAACCACAGTCCTAGGGCTATTTCTGCAATTGGAACCTATGGGATCTGCTTAGTGGGTAGGATTGATTGGGATGATAAATTCCTTGGAATTTTAAGGGTACTTTGCAGAAAATGCTATGCTTTCTGTCCAATCCTTTAAAAAATCTTTTTAAAAATTTAAATTCGATTTAGTTGACATATAATGTATTATAAGATATAATGTATTATTATTAACATATAATATATAATTCAAATTAGCTAACATATAATGTTTTAGGGTAGAATTTAGTGATTCATCAGTTGCATATACACCCGGTGCTCATTACATCAAGTGCCCTCCTTAATGCCCATCACCCAGGTACCCTATCCTCCCACCATCTCCCCTCCAGCAACCCTCAGTTTGTTTCCCATAGTTGAGGAGTCTCTCATAATTTGTCTCCCTCTCGGTTTTTACTTTTCCTTCCCTTTCCTTATGTTCGTTTGCTTTTGTTTCTTAAATTCCACATATTAGTGAGATCATATGGTATTTGTCTCTCTCTGCTTTCTGTCCAAATGTAACACAAATAGTAGTCTTCTTCTACTATCATTATTATATTTTTATCTTCCATAACAAGCACTAAAAGTTACTTAGCTATCCTAACAGCCTCTATTAAAAAAGGCGTGGTTTGCTTCTCATCCCTGTTACAATTCTGAAACATTGGTGTTTTTTTTTTTTTTTTCCAACTATCTTCGTGATAACTGATTTCTTCTTGTAGTTATTATTATTAACATAACCTTTGGTACTAGGATTGCAAACTCCGGCTCTATCTTAATTTGCCTGTAAGTATCCCTTTGCAGGAGATAAGACAGATTCTTGAAAGGTTTGAAATGTGCTACAAGCTTGGAAAACAGTTCTGGGAGTTTTGGGGGTTATGGCCTGGATATTGCTACACTAATCTGTATGTGAAGAATTACATTTCATAGTTGAAAATAACCCTAGCTATATATGCCTTCTAAACTCAATTCTTTATGGAAATATTTGACTTCTGATTGATTTTTCTTTGAGTTCTACCTAATTTACCCATTTCTTAAACTACTCATTGCCAGATTGGCCATCAGATGGTCTGTACCAACCTCAACGGGAACTGCCGTTGTCTGTACATGTGTGTACTGCGGCAAATAAGCTCCTTGCATAGCTGATGTCGCAGGCATGTACTGAAAAGAAGAATATGGTCAGGATGGGAAATGATAAGCCACGCAAAATTCTGAGTGCCTGGAGAATTTTGAGATGGGATGTCAAGTATTTGGAAATCTCAAAGAAGAAGTTTAAACAAGCTACCTCAAAGCTTAGTAAGTATGCCATATGGAAAGCAAAGTGAATATCTCCACTTTTCGAAGTTGTCCAAACTAACTCCCAACTTTCTTTGGATTTCCTAACAAATACATTCGTGAAGATCACTAAGGCTTCTCATTCTCAATAACTCAGTATCACTAAAATGTGCTATTTTAGAAGGTCTTCTCTCAAAGGACCTCATTTTTTTCCAGCAGCCCCCTGAATTAGTATCTAGAATTATCTCCATAGGTGGAGACCCAAGGAGTAAATGACTTGCTAGATCTTTACTAGATCACGGCTGAAAAGGAAATGGACCCTTGCTTTCCTGATGCGGATAGTCATACTTTTCCAAAGGCAACCAGGCTTTCTTACTGATCTCACTGGATGTGTGTGGACCTGATTGAGCCTTCACAGGAAGCTGCTGCTGGTTTTGAATGTAAGGGAGGAAAACATACTTCCCTTTGTTCTTTTCAGCCACCATCGATATGGTCTGCAATAAAAGCCTCCGGCCATCTTACCATCTAAATGTTATGTTGATAAATATCAACCCTGGAAGTTCATCCAGTACAGGCTCAACCTCAAAACCCAACCCAAGTCTCCTGGACTTTGGAGAAGTCAGTCAATCCTAAGACTGTGACACAGTGCCCCCAAATTCCATAAAAGAAGTGAGGAAAAAATTCCCTGCCTTTACCACCACATATCACTTTCATCTTTTGCTTCATGACACCAGGTCTGTAGTGTGAATGAATGGCATTAGAGATTAGGGCAAGGTGTGCTCGTATGTGGTTGCCAAATTCTGGTAAAGGAGAGATACCCAAAGGATAGACATTTAGGTCATCAATTAATCATGTGGAAGGCAAAGTAAGGGGTGAGAGGGGCTCGGACATAATCTCTGACATCACAGAGCCTGTAACTGAGAGGGAAGACAAAGGCTGCATTAATTTACCCTCCTCTGTTTGCTGAGACACATGATATTAATTTGCCACCTACTGTTCCGGTGCTGCCTAGTGACAGATGACTCATCTGCTGGGCCAGAGGGCTGATCATAGATGCAGGCTGTAGTGACATGGTGTGCTCCATGGAGGGAGTTAACACGGCCCCCTAGGGAGTTGGGAGACAAGCGCAGAGTAAGATAAACTCAAGAAGGGAGTTAAGATTGTGTCATTCCTTTTGCAAAGGAAATGCCTTAGTTTGTTGAGAAATGTGAAACCAAAATAACCTCCTCTCAAACTTGCTTATGGTATCATAAACAATTTCCTAAAAACCTTCTAGATAATACTTCTTAAAACTTTTAAAAGAACATTCATTTCACCAAAATCACTGCATTAAACATCCTGCCTTTCCTTTCACTCCAGTGTAAAGCAAGCTAGTCCAGCAGGCGGAGCTGTAGTAGGAAACACTATTTCCAGCTAGCTGGAGTTGCAGAAATGCTTTCTTAATTTTCAATTTTTTTAAAAAGATTTTATTTACTTATTTGACAGAGAGAAAGAGAGAGAGAGAGCACAAGCGCAAGCACAAGCAGGGAGAAAGGGAGAAGCAACCTCCATCCCAGGACCCTGGGATCATGACCTGAGCCGAATGCAGACACTCAACCAACTAAGCCACCCAGGCGCCCCAGCTTTCTTAATTTTTAAAAAAATAAATGACAGTTGATATTTCATGCAGCCACAAAACAATAGGCCATACTGAGTATTTATAAATACAATATCTTGTTTAAAAGTGTTCTGTACAAGATAATCATTTGATTCAAGATCAAGCTGTCAGGATCAAGATCACATTCTTCATCCACTGTTTCTCAGAACTTTCAGCTATAATTTTGTGCCAAGAAAGGGAAGGAGATTCAGATATGATTAATAATCCAATTTCAGATTCTTTGATTTCACTGAAAAAAATTCTGGTCATTTAAAACAAAATTAAAATGGGGGGGGGGCAGGGAATGGACCTCCCCCCCAAAAAAAATCACCCACAACCCATCCTCTTCCTAATACGTGGCTGTTAGCACCGTCGGGGTACTACTGCCCAGATTCTAGCCTTGGCATGTTTGCAGAGTTGCAACCAGGGTACATAAACAGTTTCATATTCTGGGTTTTTGCTTTGAACTTAACATTCTACTATAAATATTTACCTAACTTAGTGCATAGCCATCATCATCATCATTTTTAATGACTGCATAATGGTACATTCACTGTCTTAAACTGAAATTTAATCCTATTTCTGAATTTTTGCATTTTCTCTAATTTATCCTATATAATATTCTTATGGATCATATCATTCCTCTCACTTTTGCAATCACCCAATTCCATGAGAGTGCAATTATTCTGACACATCCTACCAATATTAATGTTTTTGGCATGACTGCAGCCGGTATCTCCCTTCAGTCCACTGTTACTGACAACCAGAACACAACTGAGGGCAGAGACTGGTGTGCAGGCACTTGAATTCTGCAGGCAGTCTCAGCTGGGTGGGGAAAAGGATCAAGCCCTCAGATGGGAACCTCTTGCACACACTACCACTGTCTCCTCGAAGATGTTAAGCTGGGACATGTACCGGCTTTGTCTCTAAAAGTTGCCCAAAAAAGACAGATGTGTGTCAGAAACTGTTTGTTGTTAATGCATTTCATAGAAAATTTCTTCTTTTTAAATTTTTAGCGTGCATCATCAAGAAGTGTGTGGTAACATGGACATGATTCAGAAGCCCAGAATATGCTGAAGGAATTTCCTGCTTCTTTTTTCATTCATCTGTAGGAGCTACTGTTCAAGATTATGCGTGTAGAGACAAATGTGTGGCAATGCTTATACAGACAGATAGAGACACACACACACACACGTCATCAGAGAGCTCGTCCCCCGTGTTATCAACTAAGCATGTTTTATCTGCTGTGTCAAATCATCTCAGCAACTTCCTGATTAGAACGTGTCCCTAGAGCACTGTTTCATATATAAAGTCTTCTATTACATGGTGTCCTCTTTAGGAGCTGCCCCAAGAGAAATTCCTGCCTTATCTTAAGGCCAACAATGGTGTGATCTGTTTTTCTCTTATTAAGTACTATGAACTGTTTTGCATATTAGAATTCCCATTTTGCCTTAGTTACTAGAAATTTAGGGTCAAATGTGTGGCTTTCTCATGCTAGTCACGTAGGTTACTGTGTTGGGCACTGTTAGCTTTTTATGTGATTTTGTTCTCCACCTTTATTTTTCAACTTTTAAAAATGTATGCTTTAGCAAACTGGATCTTACGTATCTTCAAAATAAAACATTAAATACACTATTACTGTGAAGTGTAACTCAATTAAAAAATGTAATATGTACATTAAGAATGACAAATGCTCAAGTCACTAAAGAAATCACATTCACCTAAGCAAAACATTACTGCTTTAGTATTTATAATTACTACAGAGAGGTTAAATAACACTGGTAAAAATCTCTAGCTCACTTTTGAACATTTTATATTTGCATTAAATGGAATGAATACATAAAAAATGTGAGCTGTTTTATACCAGCTGCTAAAAATAGACCAATTTAAAACTTGAAATTTTAAAAATTCAATTGTGTGGCATTCTACAGAACTGGTATGGAGAAGAAGATAGTACCCTGCTTCAAATATATTTTAAGTTCTTATATTGCAAACTTGATTTAATGTCAACTATCAATTTGTTTGAAGGCAAGTGTGGGAGGAGGTTTTATAATGAATTTGTACATTCTCACACTCCATGCTTAAAACTTCCCAAATCCCAGACTGTCTTTGACAAAAGGCTTTAACCCAGAGGATGTGGTCTTCTAAATGTATACACAGCTCAGTTGCAAACCATTAAGCCATTAAAATGCTGAAAAACTTACGGGGTGCTGTAGGATATACGGTTGAGGTTGCATCCAAGAAGGACTTTGCACCTGGAAAAAGGAGGATTTTGAAAGAAAAATTGATTTCTATTGGAATGCTACCTATTTCTCTAGAGCTCTTTTAATCATGTTAAAATCTACAGAAGGAAAATAAGGAAGCAATACTATCAATGATTAAAGAGATTAAGGCAGTTAGAGTTCTTGGCAAACTGGTCACTCTGAATAGGATGAAATGATTATTTAAAACCAAGTTCCACTTGCCCATTCAAGAAGTATTTACGGAGTACCAGGCATCAGGGAGAAAAAGGCAAATATGACATGGGCCCCACCCTCAAGAAATTTACTAAGAATGGAGATAAACAAGTAAACACCTCAAATAGTGAAAAGTATGATAGTCAAGGTAGGAACTAGGCACTTCAGGAATACAGATGAATGAGAATTAATTCCAGCACATCTCGTTATTACAAACTAATCCTTAAAGTATGTGCTTACTTAAAAAGAATAACGAAATTCAATCCCTCTTTGATACTCAGGATGTTAGGTTTCAGAAATCTCGTCTGGTGGTCAACAATTTCTAGTTAGTGTGGAAAATAAAAAATCTGAGAATCAGATTTAGAAAATTAAACTTTAGTAACTAGATCGTGACATGTACAGTCAATAGGGCACGTGCACAGAGGACCCTCTGAGGGCTCACACACGAGAGTCAGGTTCCGTGGCAGGAAAGCAAGCCTGTGCAGTCTTGCCGCTCAAGAGAAAAAATATCAGTCCAGTTCTCGATGCCCAGAGCTTTCCTGAGACTATATAATTTTTAAAAAATAAGTTCAGTCTCTAACTCTTTAACAATAAAACCCTCCTGTCTCTTATCCCCCACTGTTAACTTCAGAGGTTCTACAGAAAGGATATGGGGAAAAGTCATGGGGAAGAATGTATTGTGATTTACCTTGATAGCAGAGCCCCGATACTTGTTTTCTCTGGTTTCCTTTGCCACCTAAGGCAGACCAAAGTTAAGTGCTTCTGCCTTGTTAACATTTCAGTTATCTGGACTGCAGCCTTTCCCCATTGGGGTACTGGAGGTTTCTTGCAGATGCCAATTTCTCAAATCCAATTGTATAAGCATATGGTGGTTTAGTGGCGAAGGGCCCACTCCAACATGAGTGCAAGGCCTTCACTGAATAAATCATGGGGAGGAGAGCAGCTCCCTGTGGACCCCAAGTGGGGCCAGATGCTCTCAGTTTTTGTATGCTTTCAAGTGGTCTTAATAATCTAATAGCTTATAGCATTGTGGGGTTAGGGAGCTAGAACATCTAATCCAATTTTCTTTCTTCAGCAACAAATCAGCTGCTGTCAATTTCTATTCCTCAATTTTCCCTAACTATAAAATGGGAATAATAATCTCTGTTCTGTGAATTCTTTACCATTGGTTCTCTACCCTCCTTTGGGTCATGGGTCCCTCTGAAAACCTGATGAAAGAAATAGAGCTTCCCTCCACCCCCCAGCTAATTACATTCACAAAAGCAACATTTTGCAAACAATGGAAGAGAATCCTGAGACCACTGAAAGCTCATCTGCTGACCCTAAGAACCTCAGTCTTACAGGATACAGCACTGAGTGTTGGACAAATGGAATGAAATTCTACATGTATTTTAGGGACACACAGAATGCCAAGAGAAGCAATGAGGCCTTGGGAATGAAATGTTTCTGGTTAGGTTTATCAAATCTACTAATACTAGCCTCCTAATTTTTCTCATGCTATGAAAACAATTCTGTGGCCAAAATGCTCAATGCCTGACAGTAAAGAGGGGCAGAAAGAGGTGGTGGCACTGATAGCTGTAAGAGCGACAGCAGCACACATCCAAATTAATATGCACAATTATCTGCCTGAGGATAAGCTTACTTGTTCCTCTTTTTAGTGATCTACATAAATGGCAGACGTTTCCAAGTTCAAAAAGTTAAAAAAGACTACCATTCATTAGGGAATTGTTAATTAGGGAAGGTGCGCTAGAGAGATCTCACAGTCTCATTCAGTCAGGGAAAATATAGGAATTTTAAGTCCACAATAACGAAAGAGGCATTAAATGAGTGAATATTATGGCCCCCAAAATGAAGTGCCAGCCCAAGTAACATAAAAACCCAGAGAGATAAAAGAAAAAATGAGGGACAACTCAGGGAAAGACAGAGGAAAGACTTAAAACCCAAGGGAGGCCACAAATGCTCCTGCACAACTTTTCATGTGTTTCCCACCATGAAGCTACTTTATTCTTTATCATTCGAAGCTACTTTTAAGTTCTAGGACAGAACCACCTTCATGATACTGCATAAGCTGACCAATTCCTTATTTAAAAGGTATAATGAATATACTCTCATCAGCCTGCTAGTCCTGCATATATATTAATGATGATGATAACGATCACAGCTGACATTTACTGACCGCTAATGATTAAGCAGGGTACTGTGCTGAGCGCTTTACACAGAGTCTCAGTTTGTTTTTATAACAAGCCTATGAGAAAGAAGACTATTATTATCCCCATTTTAAAGATGAGGAAACTGAGGCTTACAGAAGTAAAATAACACCAGTATTAGGTATTGTAGTCCCCTAACCCCAGAAATCAGGGCTACAACATCTAATCCAATTGTTTTAAAAACAAGAATACACAAGAATTTAGTCACACAGGATCTCAACAGTCAACAAAAGAGAACTCTATTCCCACGTGTCTGTGATTGAACTCTGTTATTATGTTTCTGTCTGGGCGAGGCCGTAACCCTGGCAGAGGTACTCTGACACAGGAGGAGAGATGTGTATATGCACACACTGTACACCACTGGGTTCCTGGGGAAGAGGAGCTAACCCTGCAATAAAACCAAATCCAGATTATAACACGGTGCTTAATGAGATCTTGGTTCTAAGTTGGGAATTTATTTTAAGATAAAGCCTCTTCAAAATAACCTGTTTAAACAGGGAGTCACCTCCTTTTTTTTTTTTTTTTTTTTTTTTTGCCTCAAGTCTCACTGGATTGCACATTTAATGTTACCTGATAGAGACACATCTGTATTTATTAGCATGTTTACTTGCTCATTTCTTACTCCTTGCTGATGAAAAAACAAAGGCAAAGGTGCATACCTCTTCTGTTTTTACCTAATGTTACTTCTTTTTTAAGTTTCAACTTCTGGGACACACGGTGTCCAACAGCAGAGCCCGCTGTGGAGGAAGCATTTGGGTTCATCCTAAATTCTAAACTGCTGTGATTTCAAGGACTGACAACTGATAACCATTTTCCCTTGTTTTATATTCTCCTATACATAAAAGCAAATCACTCTGTCAAATAAAAAGTAGCTTCTTCTAAATTGGGTATCCAAGCTGCGTAACATTTGACTTAAATTTCATTATAAATGTTCAAAATTTTAAGACACATAAAAATGGAGCAGCGATTCACGGCCGACAAGTTGTCATACTCTTGAATCCTAAAGGTACAAACCTGGTAGGCAGATACAGGAGATGCAATATAGGGTGTAAGAGAAGTTTGAGTGATCATTCGGTTTGTAGCAATACTGTATGGTGAAGGATAAAATCTAGAACAAACACAAAAGCCTTTATTAAGTCATCCTTTAAAAAGAATAATTCCCGGGACAAATGTCTGATATTTTCCACCTTCACATTTTCCCTCAAGCCATTATGCATTTATCTTAATGACATACCCGTTCTGTATAGCAGCTGTGGTTGGGTCATAAGTAAGTGTCATTCCAGCCTATGGGAAAGCAAAGAAATAGAATCACTTACCCGCAAGGGCATGGTTTAAAAATTCCATTTCTTAGAGTCATGGCAACATAAAATAGAGATAGTTTGGTAGCATTAGATAAAATTGAAAGTTTCCTTTGGAACAAACATAAAGTCAATATTGAGAATTGAGCTCTACGTTTGCTCTGTCCCGTTTGGTAGTCATTAGCTGTGGGCAGCTCTTTAAAATTAAAGGCAACATGGAGTCCCTCCAGCACATTGGCTTTATCTCAAGTGCTCAAATAACCACATGTGACTCGTGGTTATCACTGGACAGTGCAGACTCTAGAACATTTCCACTGGATGGCACTTTACCCTCGACATTCTTGAATCAGGATGTTACTTACGCCCTTTTACGTTATATGCAGTTAGCTGGTGATCACAGCTCTCTACCCACCATCTATCTGTCCATCTGGGAGGGCGTCACTCTCTTAGCACCACATCCATTGGGAAGAGCTTTAAAGTGACCTTATCTGGATTTTAAAGTCTGAATCTGGCACCTATTTCAGAAGTGTGGCAGCCAGGATGCCACAGGGGTACCGAGTCACACACGCTCTCGCGACCATACACCCACGCTGAAGTCTCAAGAAGGGACTTACAAGTCTCACCTCTCCTTCTCTATGCCATGGTCTTCCATTGGGGATGTATTTGTTTGGGTTTTGTCTCTTCTTCTGTCCTCCATCCGCAAACTTACACAATAAAGGTTCTGTAGGAGCTGAGTCAATGGGGACAAATGATATAAAATCAGAATTACATGTGTATGGATGACAAAGTGTAACTGAATCTCTTTGTCAACAGCTGCTGTCCAGGGCTGTCAGGAAAGAGACACTTCAAAGCAAACGTCTTCTCAGACCCTTATAAGATTATCTACTGGTGAAGACTGTACAGAAAATATATTAGTTATTATTTTCAAACAAGAGTTTAATGAACACATTTAAAGAGCTATTCTGAGGAACCAAAGGAATCTTCTGATTCACTTTTGTGCTTCTTTATGTGTGGATATTTATTTATTTATTTATTTAATTTAATTAATTTATAGATTTTATTTATTCATGAGCGACACAGAGAGAGAGAGGCAGAGACACAGGCAGAGGGAGAAGCAGGCTCCCTGTAGGGAGCCCGATGTGGGACTCGATCCCAGGACTCTGGGGTCACATCCTGAGCTGAAGGCAGACACTTAACTGCTGAGCCACCCAGGTGTCCTGGACACATTTGTTTTAAATTCTGCTGATAAATCCCCAAATGTAAATAAGATTGTGTCACCCTTCCCTCCCCCACCTTAAAAATGCTCCTTTAGCTTCCCGGCATAATTCTTCCAAGAGGCCTTTACTTCCCCCAGGAGAACACAAATTCTCATTTATACTGCTCACACTATATTTAAAATTTTTTTTTTTTAATTTTTATTTGTATTTTGTTCACAGCAGTGAGAACAACTTGGAGGTGCAGTGATTTGTTTGGTGCGTTTCCCCTCTGGCGTGTAAGCTCCACGGGGGCAGTGACGCTTGCTTCTTTCATCCCTGCATCCCCAAGGCCAAAGCGTCTGGCATGTTGTAGGTGCTCACTGCATTTCGGTCGAATCAATGAATGAATACACATAGGTTTCATCTGTTTATCTGTGGAGCACAGCCTTGAAGATAGCTGTACATTGTAAGAAAGGCAAAACACCCACCCACACTGTTTAAAGTTTTTTCTGTGCCTTTAATCATCCCTCCTGGGGTTGCCTAACTATATATATCCACATCATAAAATGATCCGAAGAACTCAAAAAACTAACAGAAAAGCAAAAGATGCAGAAACTCTCATACAATACATACTCATTAGTTAAGAAAAGAGGGGAGGATGGGGAGGGGGAGGAGGTGGCATGGTAGTCCACCCATGACTTTTCATTTTCTTTGCTTTCCATAATGGAAATAGCAGTATATTCCTGAAGGTTGTGCAAATTTCTGTACGTTTCCAGTTAACGTAATAAAGGCAATCACACCTTCCTGTCTGGTTCTCACATTCTGTCCTTTGTCTACTGTACAACTGTGATTACTACTTTCAAGTTCTGTTTCGAAGTTAAATAACCAGGAAGAGAAAAATATTACTTGTGGAAAATTTACTCCTTTCTCCTTTGCCTCTTATTATCCTAATTCATCTCTTATTTTATATCACTATTACCCACCCACTAATGACAGGGTGGAAGCAATAGTGCCTCTCAACACTTCTCTGCCAAAAAACAAAACACAACAAAAAACCCAACTGTAATTCCTTCTCGGCGAGCTGTCTAGGCTGTTGTTTGGCATGCCTTCCTCCTCTCCCTGGTGTGAAGCAGTCCAGAGGGACAGGCTGGAATGTGAGCTCACTTCTGGAAGCCAGCTACTACGGGAACCAGAAGGTGAGAGCAAAAATGTCAGGAGTCTGGTGAGAATACCAGTGAACCTTGGCCAGGCCTGTTTACCTTCTGACTCCAATACCTCCCCCACTCCCCCCCCCTCCGGCCCCCAGCCCTTCAGGCCTTTCTGAACAGGAAACTTTTGGTTAAGGCAAATGGGTGGGAAGGAAGATAGACTAGGGCCAAATCCTGGACTGAAGATGAATTACCCTGTTTGTCTTTTCAAAAAAAGACTTTTGGAAATTCCTGCAGCCACCAACAATCTCCAAAGGTAAAGTAAATGGATGCAATGAAGCAAGAGGGCTTTCTAATCAGTGATGATGCTTTTAAATCTACAACTGGGCTGTCTGGAACAGGTGGAAATGAGGGCCAGGAGAACACAGCTTTGTAGAAGGGACAGATAAAGGGCAAACCTGCCTGAGTTAGGAGTGTCCTTCTGCCAGGCCTGAAGATATCTCACCTTGATAGCTTTTTAAAAAAATTTATAATTTATTCATGAGAGACACACAAAGAGAGGCAGAGACACAGGCAGAGGGAGAAGCAGGCTCTCCCCGGGGAGCCTGATGCGGGACTGGATCCCAGGACCCTGGGATCAAGACTTGAGCCAAAGGCAGATGCTCAACTGCTGAGCCCCCCAGGCGTCCCCATCACCTTGATATCTAAGGTCAAAGAGAGAACTCAGAGAGAAGCCAGATCTCCCTATTCGCGAATCTAAAGGTCCTTATGGTTATCGCACAGTTTCTCCAATGACCTGTTTATACTCCCCATAATCTCACAGGGCAAAGGAATATAGTAAATTCTGTGCTGCTCCCACCGTGGGGGACTTCACTTTGAGGACACAGTTCTACCTAGAGGCACTATAAAGAACGGCTTGCAGACTGAAATTTAACATTTCTCAAAAAAGAGTTGACTTGGCACGATGAGTAATGCAAATGGGCCATTTTCCTCCATTAGCATCACTGCTTCCAGAGAAAGAAGGCAACCAGGTTGGACACTCTCCGTAAGTTCACTACAGGCTGCCGCGCCGGGGAGCTGTGAACAAAAGCATTTAGGCAGCAATCCCTGGGAGCATAAAGCTCCACATATGCTCAAAGGCCACATGCCCTGTCTGTGGTAAGGTGCTGGCAATACATTATCATTTTTCTAGACTATGTGCTGTCAAAAAAAAAAAAAAAAAAAAAGCCATTTCGTGTAACAATAAAGCCTGCTAAAAACATAGAATGATGCAGTAAATATCAAGTGAGCAATGACATGTTTGCAAATAGATTATTCAAAATGAAACAAATGGAAAAGGATGTAGCTGAATCTTTCAAGAACTACATTTACTCCATGCTGTCATTAAGATATTTTTCTCCCCCTGAAAGCAAAAAGGTAAGTACTTAAAACAGTTTGATATTGGCAGGTATCCATATCTTAGGAAAACAAATTTCTTTTTTTAAAAATAATTATCACCAGGGGTGCCTGGGTGGTGCAAGGAGGTTAGGCGTCCAACTTATGGTTTCAGCTCAGGTTGTAATCTCTCAGGGTAGTGGGATCAAGCACCACGTCAGGCTCTGTGCTAAGTGCAGAGCCTGCTTGAGATTTTCTCTCCTTCTTCCTCTGCCCCTCCCACTGATGCTCGGTCTCTCAGATAAAGAAATAAATCTTAAAAAAATGTAAAAAGAATTACAACCATTAGAAATGAAGAGATTTTTTTTTACATAGTCATTGGCTCCTTGTTTTAGGGAAATGGGAGTGCCCCCAGTACTCCACGTGAGGCAAAATAAAATTTTAAAAGCTTCTTTCCTCTGTTAAAATTCTCTCTGGTCTATTTAGCAGTTTCAACTCAACAGTTTATTGAGTGCCTACTGTGTGCAAGGTATAGTGTTAAGAACTAGGGATATGGTCATGGATAAAATAGGGTCTTATTTCATTTTGCAAACTAATGGGAGGGAGAGTGTACAAAATCTTATGAAAGCCCATTTAGCTATTTATGAGACAGAGCACTGTTTTGAGAGATGCCTGTTGTTAATAAAAATGCCACCCAGAAGTGAAATACTTCTGATATTGAAAGGGCTGCATTTCTTTTACAGGGTACCTGGTATTTCATGTACCTGGATGACATTATGTGACGTTCATCACTGTAAGTTCTTGATATCTGATTTAGTACACGAGGTGTATCATGTGCTCCAGGAAACAGCTATGTGAAGACTTCTTTAAGATTATCTATGTTACCATCAAGCTGAGCAAGGGTTAGAGGATTTCAGATTTCTGAATTGAAAACAAACAAATACACCCAGATCTGTGTCATGGCTCACTTATTTTTAAGTATGTGGGAGATTGCTTATTTGATTAGCATATCCTGTGGCTTATTTCAAACCAGACCAAAAGTCTCTAGGAGTTTGTGTTTTGAAGCCTAACACACAGGGTCCAGGTCGAAGGCTGGGAGATGCATGGGATGCCAGCTTGTTCTACACATCAGATCCTTCAGCTGGCCGCCTTGGCTGTTCTTTTTAGAAGGGAGATGATGATGAAGAAGGCTGACACGCAGAAAAAGAAGTGCCATAAATACTAGTAGATAGGACTCTGATCAAGTAAATTTGGGTGTATTAACTTCAAAAAACCAACATGTAACAGTCAACCCTTATCTCCTATATGGTCAATTTTCTATACCAGCAATTCTTTTTTAAATTTTTTTTTCAAGATTCCATTTATTTATTCATGAGAGACACAGAGAGAGAGGCAGAGACAAAGGCAGAGGGAGAAGCAGGCTCCATGCAGAGCGCTCGACGTGGGACTCGATCCCGGGACTCCAGGTTCACGCCCTGGGCCAAAGGCAGGCACCAAACTGCTGAGCCACCCAGGGATCCCCTACACAATTCATTACCTTGTTGTGCAAAACTAGTAATTGCTGAGTCCCAACAAATGACTTGTGACTCAAGATATATTCTACTTAGGTGATATAAAAATTCTAATTACCCACAATCAATTGATTTTGCCATCTATCCAGAGCATTCTCAGTTGAATCTCCCCTTAATTAATCACCACCTTTTGGGGTTCTAAACGGTGTGCCTCAAATGTCTTGTGAGATCTCTCAGGTTATTTTCTCTTCCTTATTCCTCAAGACAGAAAAGTTACTTTCTTGTTCATCAGATCCAACAGGAACATGTAATTCCAAAAGCTTAACTACTGTAGTGTAATCTTCAGCAGACAATGCCACAAATGCAAACGTTGATCTGATATATATATTTTTTTAATTTTTATTTATTCATGATAGGCACACAGTGAGAGAGAGAGAGGCAGAGACACAGGCAGAGGGAGAAGCAGGCTCCACGCACCGGGAGCCTGACGTGGGATTCGATCCCGGATCTCCAGGATCGCGCCCTGGGCCAAAGGCAGGCGCCAAACCGCTGCGCCACCCAGGGATCCCTGATCTGATATATTTTGGCACCTCTTGAGAGCCATCTGAAGTAATTGCACTGTCGGGAATCCACTGAACGTGCCCTCAACAGAGCTTTGTGAGTGGGATGATCTTTCGCAATGCCTGATTTTGTGGCACTAACAATCCCTTGTTAGGGACTATAAGCTTATATGGGTGATGCCTGTGCTGATTCACTTCACATCTCGACCAAACAGCTTGCTGACCTATCTTCTAAAGCTCAAAATCTGTCATTATTTAGGCTCGAATGTCTTCCCTTGCTATCCACACTCAGAATCACTTCTAGAATGCCTGCTCCAAACACTGTAGCTCATAATTTGACCTCCTGGAAGTCTTCCTTGCCATCTAATCAAATGGCTCTGAGGACTAGAGTTCTCTGTAGTTTGTGAGAGTGGTGGACCTTTTCCTGTGTTCTAACAGCTGGAGAAACTGCTACTTCCAAACTCCCATTTTTCTAGTTAAGCAGTATTTATCCTAATCAACATTCTGTAAAACGTGAACTGCCCTCGATAGAAGCTTTTCCATCAGTTGTGGAAAACCAGCCCACTCAGCAACTGTAATTAGCTTTCTTTCTGATAATGTTGCCTACTTTCAAAATTCCTCAACTAGCAACATGCATGGAACTATCTGGGGCTCTTCCTTTAAGAATTTCGTTGTAGGGATCCAATACATTTCATCCATTTTGTGTGTGCACGACACCACTTCCTTTTAGCATCCTCTTTGTTTCTAATCCTGCTGCCCTGTCCAACCACCACATAGAGCTACAGCTTTTCTTCACAGGCGTATGTCCTCTCCAACTTTCCTGATCCTTATACAGTGGCTCCACCTCCTACTCAGCTTTACCTACCAGTATAAAAATGATTTAACATTAAAATCAAGTTAAATAAGAAAACAAAAATATCCTTCCTCAACACTCCAACTTAGATGTTTTAATGTTCTATATTTACTGCTTTTCTCAGTCTACGTTTTTCATATCTGCAATGATAGGTCTTCCTCCCCCCCCCCCCCCCCCCCCCACTGTTTACATTGTGGACTTTCCCTATTTTGGTACAGAATCATTTTTTTAAAAGTGGTTACATAAGGTTCTTCTTCTTCTTTTTTTTTTTTTTTAAGATTTTATTTGAGAGACCAAGAGAACATGAGCAGGGGGAGGGGCAGAGGGAGTGAGAAGCAGCCTCGCCACTGAGCAGGGAGCACGAGGTGGGGCTCGATCCCAGAATCCCGATCCAGGGTCTGGAATCATGACCTGAGCCGAAGGCAGACACTCAATTCACTGAGCCATTCAGGCGCCCCAGTTACATAAGGTTCTATTTGAAATGGGATTATGTATAGTTTCTTTGTTATTATAACTAACACTGTATGAACATCTGTGTGTATATCTTATTTATCTTTTTAATCCCAGTGCCAACTGCTAAATTGGTGGTCAGATTGTATGGTAATTAGAACACTGGCTCTAGACTAGTCTCCCTGGTTTGAAATTTGGCTTTGCCATTTATTACTTTGTGACTCCAGGCAAGTTATTCAATGTCTGGGGTTTCATAATCTGTGGAATGGGGATAGTAGTTGTAGTTAATGCAGAGGGCTGTTGCAATTAACATATATAAAGTGTTCAGAACAGCTCAATGCACATTAGCTATTGTTATACTATGATAACAGGAGGAACTCAAATTTTTGAATTATGGTTCTTCCTCTTGCCTTTGAATTATTAAGATAAATTCTCAGGAGAGGAACTTCTGGTTTATAAAAGTTATAAACAGTTTTAGAGACTGGCCTGTTTTTCATGGAATTTGATTTTGTGAGATTTTAACAAGCTGGCTAGGGTTGCCGCCTTGGCTTCACATACAGTGAAGAAATGTGCAAGTTGTAGTTAAGGGTGAAGTTACTGGCAACCGCCTTTCAGAAAACAGTTTCATGGTACACTTACATCTCCCACCCAAGGTCCTTATGCTTTAATAAAATTTTACTCTGCTATTTATTGTTCCTTCCCGGCAGAACCTGATAGTGAAAAGGTGTAAAACCGATTCGAGGAAACTGCTGTAGGCTGGGTGTGAGCGACGGTGATAACACCTGCCCAAAGGCAGCCCCAGCATAAGGTGGGCAAGGCGCTCCAAGCATCTCAGGCTAAAACGTGGCATATTTCTAGTTGTGATCCCTCGTTACTTTTTAAATAGTAGACTTACCCTCCTTGGTAGAGAATGAGTTTGAGTTTTAGATCTGTAAGACAGCCCTTTCCCCACTGGCCACCCAAGAATGTTTGAGCACTTTTGCTCTCATGGCTGCTTTCAGTGCAGCCCTTGGAGCATCCATCTCAACAGGACTCCCATTTAGACTCTGCTCTATGTACATACTGGGCAAGGGAGACAGGAACACATCACAATTCAAAGGTGTGATCACATCATCCTAAAGGTACCAGGAGCACCACACATGTCTTCAAGCATTTCTTTTATCATAGAGCTGCCAAATATTTTTTATAGAGTAACAGTGCTGAAGACAAACACTCAGGGAACAAGAGAGACAATAAACACCCTTGCAAGATTCCCAGCCTTTTTGCTAGAGTCAGTTTTTCCTCTAAATGTTACCGTTTCTGCCTCCTGGCATAGGACAATGCCCTAATATCACCACCTATAGACAGAGTTATAAAATGTGTGTAAGAGCAGTTTTCAAGCCCTGCTGGGCATACACCCAGTCTGAAAAGTCAGAGTAACACAGAAAACAGATGTAAAACAAGCTAAGGTCTTTGGACAGAGTTGGCTAGCAGTCATGCACTTCACTGGAGCTCCTCCGTGACAGACGAAGCTTTGGGCTGGGGTGGAATGATACTAGCACAATACCAAGAATCTAATGGCTCACAGATCCAATGATTAGATACATTTTCTTTTTAAAAACTCTGCTTTTAGCACATAGGAACTTATTCAGTCCATTAATGTCACGGAGAGGTCCAGAAACAAAGATGGATAATCACACTGCCTCGTGTAATACTGAACACACATGTGAACTTTGTCCACAATCTGTGTGTGCGTGTGTGTGCACATGAGTGTGCACATAGGTGCCTGCCTCCGACATAGGCAAAGAGAGCAAGCAGCTCTAGGATAGTTCCAGCTAACATGCCAATGTGCATTAATTAGTCTTTTTAAGAGATTGTACTCTTTCAGCAGGTATAGGAAAAGCATTTTTTAGAAAAAACCCTGAATCATAACCATGAGTGACTGTTTTTTTTTTTGTTTGTTTTTTGTTTTTTTTGCCTTGGGCATGTCTCATATTTTGGACATCTGTTCTATATAAAACTTCCCATCCCTTGTTTCAAACATTCACTGTGTGGGAAATCACCACCCTATTTCTCCATGATAGAATTTTTATCAAGCAAATACTATTATTTTAAACCTCTATGGAATTCACCTAGATTGTTTTACAAAGTAGTCATTGGTTCTTTTATCCTGATTGGGGACCTTCCAAGCAAATCTGATTTACTGCAAACCAGCTAGCACTCAAAAGCAAGATAAAAACCAAGATAAATCCAAATAAAGGATAATGCTTCAACATTTTCAGGGGAAAATGAGACTGGATGGGAAAGGACAGAAGGAATGGCCTCATGAGTAATTTTTTTTCCAACACAAACCATTACGTGTATTTAAGGAAGATTCTGTCAGAAGATAAAGCCTCTCTGAAAATATGGTAACATCAGACATAAAAGCACAAGATTTTAAAAAAGCAATTTCAGAAAACAGATTGCATTAAAAACTGTGATGTGGATTTTCAGAGAGCTATAAACATGTATGACATTACGTACCATGCCCCAGGTCAGGGTGGAGTATGCTGGCATGGGGGAACCCAGACATATTATTCTGGTATGAAAAGAGCATGTTGGCAGGAGGGTGGGTGGCACTTGAGAAGTAACAACTCATGTGCAGACCTGACCTCCTGCTCAGCCATTTAGAGACTTTCCTAAGACTGTTAGAGTTAAGTTCACTGTTCAGTTTAACTTTCATAAAGTATCTTTTGGGGAGCCTATCTAATGTGGGTTTCTCTTCTGTACTTGGCTCCAATGTCACAGGCAAATTGCCAGTCGTGCAAGAATCGGAATACTCTGACAGAAACCATCCTGGATAATTCTGCTTATGCCAGCTAAACAACTTGCATCATTGACAAAACCATCCTCTGACTCTATTTATGAAATGTTATGTCTGCTTAGCAATGAACCTACATTATTTAAAGTAGAGGCTCATTCAATTTACCCCTGCCTGACAATATTTTTGTTTTGCATCTGGTTCTACTGAAAGGAATATATACATTCCATGAAGAAACCTATGGTATGGCGTAGCCAGTTAGGGAATTTGAGAGAACAGCATTTAATAAACAGACTGGTATTTAAAGAATATTCTCATATTATGTGTACAAAAAAGGAGGAAAATCCAGAGAAGTTGAACTGTTTCAAATTCTACTGCAGTGCCCAAATCCACTTGGGACTTATTTTGGGGAAAAGTTGAGTTCCCTAGAACAGTGTGCTTCCAGGGCCCGCGCTACACATTTCAAACCCCTGCTGAAAGGCGGTTCAGACTTGCTTATATGCAAAGAAGTATCCAGATAAACCCTCAAAATAGCCACGATTTTTGTGATGAGCCCTACATGAAAAATGCTCTTAGAAACCACTTGGTAACCTCTGTTGTTCTAGGGCGACACAGGCTTTCTGTGCCTAGCACAAAATTAAAAATAAACCACAGCTTCTACTGCCAAAGAAACTGCAGTGTAGCTGGGAACACTAAAACATAGACAAAATCATGAAACATTAGAAAATGGTATAAAATTAAGCTCTGCTTCAGAACAAAGAGAACGGCTTGACAGCAACCCCCACCCCTGCCCCAAGCAGCGATCCTCTTGAGGCAGAAGGAATCTGTTTCTCACACGCCAGCTGACACTTGGCACGACTTGGAAGAAACTATTCTCTACTAGTTGCAAAGGTACAGAGAATCCTACAATCATTTCCATGTGGTTTGGAAATCAAGGTCTCTTTTTCCTTGAATGGGAATGACCAATAGTCTTTAAACCCACTTCAAAGAAAACAATTAAATGATACAACCATGAAATCCTTTGGAGGAAAAAGGAGACTGTCCAACCTCGATCTGTGACACCCCGAGATCGACCTCATTCAGGAAACTGCTAGATGTTAGCTCATCTCAGGCCGATGATGGAACATCACAACGATTACGTGCAGGAATGTTGTTCCTTCTCGAACTCTCTTTGCCGTACATATAAATGAGCTAATAATTACAGCGGTCACTGGTGGGTGCCCGAGCCGCCCTCCCAAGGGTCTGGTACGGTGGGGTCCTGACACAGATAAACGGGCAAGTACGGAGAGCACACCAGCACTCAGCTGCGTGCAGGTGTTAACCTCTGGAGGCCCCGCAGGGCAGCTTCTATCGAAAGCTCCCATGTGTTAAATTTCTCTCTTGCCTTTACTTGGTTGGAGGATAAGAACATCGTCTTTTATTTTCTTTCAACTCAAGGGCTGTTGATAGGAGAAACAAAAATAACTTAAAAAAACAAAAAGGGAGCTCTTGCACAAAAGTTGGTTCCTCGGGACAGCGTACTTCCAGGCCTTTTATTTGATGACCCAAACCTGTGCCTGCCGGCAGCTCAAGCTCATGCGCAGGCCTGCAAACCCTGCGCTGTCAGGTTTCCGGGTTTGGACACGGAGCGCGGTCTGAGCTATGACGCACGCTGATGGACAGAGGCTCTTCTAGGAAATGAGACTCAACGGATGCAGAGAACCGAAGTAAGTCCCCCATCGTAACCATCAGCCCTGCAGTTAGGGACGCAACTCTGGAATTGCAGCGGGATAACGGCACGAGTTGCACGCGGGCAGCCCCGCCACGGGGTCCGCCGCCAGCGTGCCTGGTGGGAACTCGGGGTCCAGTGTGTTCCGGGTGCGTGTGCAGGGAAACTCAGACAAGAGTGACAGGCGTCCAGTGTCTAGGGCTGCCGTGCTCTGCTGGGGTGGAGAGAGAAAGGGGGCGAAGTTCCTGCCTTCGAGGAGCTCCCGGCCTAGTGAACGCACGAGAACCCTGGGTGCTGGGGTACAGCCGGGGTCCTCGGGGTGCCTCGTGCGCGCACAGGGACCTTGCCGCGGCCCCGGGGGGTGAGGGCTGCGGGGCCGGTGCGGGCGGCACCCGAGGGCAGGCGAGGCCCTGTCACCGCTGGCCTCCCCGTCGTTCCCGGGGCCTGGGGTTTTCCTCTGCAGGAGGAGGGGGCCTTTCAGCAGGAAGGGGACACAGAGGTCTGCCGCTTGGGGACTGGCCGCCGCAGGGAGGCAGCTGGGAGGAGGCTAGCCGGCCTCAGGCCTTGGCGGGCGAGCAGCGCGCGGGGAGGGAGGCGGGGGGGGGGGGGGGCTCCCCGAGGTTACCTGGGTGGGGGAGCCCAGGGCTCGGGCCTGAGTTTCCGGCAGTCGGGGCCGCGGGGTGACGGGAGGGACGGAGGGGAGGCCAGGCTGCGACGCTGGCGGCCCCTCGGCCCCTCAGCCGTGGGCCAGACGGGGAACTCAGGGGGACGGCGACAGACAAACAAGGAGAGGACGCAAGAGCCAAGTCCACGAACGAGGAGGAATTAATGCAGGACACGAAGAAAATAGAGACGCCAAACAGAAGTCAGGGGAGGATGCGGTGCAAGGACGGGAAGGGACCGGCGGCTCCGCACAGCAGACACGCAGCATCGAGACAGGAGCCTCCACGCTGCATAACCAGCAAGTAAGAAGGGTGAATCGGGTCCCCCCCAACCCCACCCCAGGCCAAACACCTAGAGTCCTAACCTCAGTGACTCATGAGGGCACAATAGGACCTTATTTACAAACAGGGTCTTTAAAGTTAAAAAGAGGTCATTAGGGTGGTCTCTGATGGAATGACTAGCGTCCTGGTTAAAAAAAGAAAGGGGGGGATGTGGACATGGGAGACATGCATGCATGGAGGAAGATGGATGTCTTCCCCCTGTTTTTTTTTTTTTTTTTTTTGACTTATAAACAACAACACTTTATTCCTTGCAGTTCTAGAGGCTGAAAATCAGAGATCAGGGTAACGCACAGTAGGGGTCCAGTGAAGGCCCTCTTCCGGGTTACAGACTGCCAACTTCTGGTTAGATACTTATATGATGAAAAGAGAAATAAAGAGCTCTCTGGGGGTATGGGTCCTACTCCTGAGTGCTCCACTCTCATGACCTAATTGCCTCCCAAAGGCCCCATCTCCCAATACCATCACATTGAGGATTTCAACATATGAATGACGGGGTTGGAAAATACAAACATTCAGTCCATTGCAATGGTCTACAGGGGATTTGTTACAATGTTAAAAATGACTATAACTAATATATGTGAAATATTATTGGAACCCAATATTAACTAATTTATTCATTCTACTACATTTTATTTAATGATGGTTAGGTCTCCTGAGCACTATCAACAATATTGCCATGATATAATAAAACAAACACTTGAAAGTGAAAAAAAAAAAAAAAAGTGAGGGAGTGAGGGAACACAAGGAGAGGGTGCCCACTGACAAGCCAAAGATGGAGGAGCCTGGAACAGATTTTCCCTCCATCCCTGCTGACACCATCGTCTTGGAACTTGAGCATCCAGGACCGAGGCACCACATTTCTCTTGTCCAAGCCACCCAGTTCGTGGTACTTTGTCATGACAGCCCAGGAGACTAATACAGTTTACCATGTGAGACACAAGGAGAAGTCAGGCTGGGGAGGGCTGAGGAGTCAACGGAAGGCAGAAAGGGGGACTACGCTTTTCATTTAAAAAGTTTACGTGAGAAGGGGCTAGAGAGGAACACAGTGCTTTGTTTTAGTTTCAAGATCACAGAGACATGAGTGATCTCAAATGCAAATGTGTAGATTTTTCTAGGAAATTATTTGAAATTGAAAATGTATTGGCATAAATTAGTTCACAGTTTGGTTCACCGTATTCTGTGATTTTAAAAACGTCTATTGTAGTTACAGTCACAATTTTTGTTCCTAGAATTGTTTGTGTGTTTTCTTGCATTTCTCCACCAATGAGTCATGCCAGAGATCTGTTATTAATTGAAAATAAAGGTTATGGTTTTATTGGGGGAAAAAAAAGAATGAACAGCAATAGAAATATGAAATTATAAGGGAGGGAGGGGATAACTGGCAGAGAAAGGTCCTGATGGGATGCAATCAAAACAACAGCTTGGAACCCCTTGTCCTTGAGACTTTAGGGAAGAAGGAGGGCAAGAACGGGGGTGGGTGTGGTCTCCTTGTTGGGAGGAAGCAGGAAGTTGATGGTATTTCCGCTGGGTGATCTCAATTTTACTCATCAAGTGAGAAGTGAAGTCATTTGCTTAGAGTTGAGAGGGGGCTAAGGGAGAACTGAGCAGGCTGGGGGAGACTACAGGCAGGGAGGGATGAGAAAGCAGAGCGAGGACTGGTGATGTAGAAGGTCCAGTCAAGCTGTCAACACCTTTACCTGCCTGGATGTAACAGGAGTGGAGAAGGTGGCCTGCTGCAGAATTAAATCCAAGTTTGGTATCCTGTGAAGCGTGTATGAAAAAGGTATGGGGTACAAGACAAGTGAGCATACTGCTAAAATGGAGACCAGATTTAGTGGGGATGGCAAAGAGGTAAAGGACCCCTCTGAATTTCGGATCAGCTTCAACGGGAGCCAGAATGAGTGTGATCTGGGAATGAAAAGCTCCTGAGGTGTGGTCATGACAACATGAGGCAAGTGGTTACAATGGGATGGACAGATGGCTCATAGGGACTGAGGCCCTGTAAGGGGTACAGGGTAACATATGCTGAGATCTTCCTCAAGAAAGGCAGGAGCTGTGGTGGAGAGTACCATGGTCCTCAATGGACAAAGACTACAGGACAGAAGGTGTACTGAGGATGGTGGATGGGTGGGGGAGGCGGGGTAGAGGTTGGCCTGGTGCATCGGAGGAGGAGCTTCTGAAAGCCTTACAAGTCAGACTCACCCCTCCCACTGGGATGGCTTTGGTTCATATTTAAACACCCAATGTCTGGGAGAAGTGCATTTTCAAGTCTTATTTGTGAACCAGAGAAATGGATTTTACTTGATATATCAAGTAATAAAATTATACATATATTACATAAAAGATTACTGATAAAATTTTAGACAAACAACATACCAGAAACTCCAGGTGGTGTCTTAATGAATTTTCCATTAAAATGACCAATAACGGCTTCACACTTTTCTGTTGATTCCATCCTATTTAACCATCAAAATAAAACACATATTTAGAGATCCGTTAGTTTCAGATTTTTTGTGCATGTGAATACATTCTTACAGGCTTATTGGATACAAATGAAACCTAGCAAAAATGTGAATAAGAAAAAGTAGGTTTATCCTATCTTCCATCTGTTTTATGTGTACTTCTCTAATAAAATGAAAACTGATATCCACAGAGTATGCTCTGAATCATAAAAGAAATAAATTATATCCAAAGTGTTTAATATCAAACCTATCTAATGTGTGATTTTTTTTTCTACTTGCTGGAAAACTGGCATTCAACGCACAATAGCTCTGTTGGTCATGATATTGAATTAAAACAGAAATGCCAGTTCAAAATACTAGTTTACTTACTGCTGCTAGAATATGGGTCATTTTCAAGATGGTTTTTCTTTTTACATATTCACAAAAGGACAGGTTCAAAAGTCCTGATAAGAAGAACTGAAAATCACAAGACACTCCTTATGTGGTTTTTACATTAGCTTTAGGTATAAAATTAAGTTAGTGAAGTCAGTTATGTTACCTTCTTTGTCCTCCTGGCTTCAGAGGAGTAATTAAAGGATTGAGCCCAACTTTACAATTTATTTTACATCTGCAGGTGGCTAAAATCCTTTGAGAAACATTTCAGGGGAATTACATTATTTTGACTTATTATTTTTTTTTTTTTAATTGGAAGAAACATTGAATAATCTATTCAGAAGGCACCACACTTCTGGACTACCCAGAGAGTTACATCTTGGTTTTTAATGGGTAGTAATAGTTTTAAAAAGCAATAGAACTTAATTGGGTTCCATCTCTGGATACAAAACTGAAACTACTTGATCTGCTTTCAGAACACCCACAGAGGCAATGATTTTTAGATGGTGCTGAGCTTTTCATTGTTTTCCCTGGATTCTTTTAAACAATGAAGTGTACACTGGAAATGCAAGTTCTGGTGATTTTCCACCTGTAGAAATTTTAGTTTTATTTTAAAATTATCTGGCCTAACAGAAAGAAAAATCAACTAAAAGCCAGAAGAACCAAGTACTAGACTCTGCTCCATTACTTGGCAGTCTGGTAACAATGGAAACATCTCTTCTTTGACTCCATTTTCTTATACCTAAACCAGTGAACAATGCTGCCTTTGTTGATTTCACAGGTCTGTGGGAGATGTGATTGTCATCAAAGAGGATGTTGTATAGGAGAATAAAATACCAGCAATTTTTTGTCCAAAATCAAAGTCAACACTTTAAAACACACAGACATTACCTCTACGGTATTAACAGGTTCTTAAATAATGGAAAATCAGTTTTTGTATATGGGCTTTCAGATTAGAACCATGTCAAAAATCAAAGCTCCTTTTGTTTGAGATTTTTCTTTTAGAAACAAAATTAACCATTACACTGAATAAAGTATCTTTTCCAGAAAGGAAAGGATAAAAATAAGTTGCAAGAAGTGAGGGCACTTTAGATAGATCTGTGACGTTTTATTTCTTAAAAAAAAAAAAAAAAATTCTGAGGCAAAATGATAAAATGTTACAACTGGTATAATAATTGTGGTCAGATATGTGTCCTACCATTGTTGTACTCTCTGAATGTTTGAAATAATCTTATTCACTGACTTTATTTTTGATGAATCAAGTTTCCATCTAACGAGAAAAAAGCCATACAGATTTATTTATGAAATTCAAAAGCCTGTGGTTGTTATTTTTAAGAAGTTACAGGCATCCTGATCTAATTAATCAAAACATTAAAGGCAGATATTCTCAAAACTATAGCTCATGTGATATTTCCTTGGCCCAAGTCACCAAATATTTAGTGCCCTCAGGTTCAAGAATCCCAATGAACTTCCAAAAGATCTGAAAAAAAAATACAGTCGATATTTACACATTTAAATTCATGGTGCAACTGGCTCCCATAACTCTGGCTTAAATTCTCTCTTCTTGTTCAACTTTTCTTTTGCAGGAAACTTAGCAGAGCTATTGTCACTGATATAAGATAGAGAGGAGTGTGCTTACCTAGCAAAGCCAACACCACGACTTGTACCACTGGAATCACGTAGTATCCTTGTAGAAATAACTTGTCCAAATGGTTTGAGCATATTTTCAAGTTCTTGCTCATCCATGGACAGTGGCAAATTAGAAATATATAGGTTAGTAGGATCTTGTTCCTGTTGCTAAAACAGAACAGAGAATTCTCCATTAATTTCCAGTTGAAGTTGAAATACTGATGTTAACACATCTACTTTTACTGAGTCACTCACTCCACTCACTCTCTTTGCTCAGGTCCTTTCAGAGTGTTACCTAGGGTGAATGTGGGAGCTACAGAACACCCAAGTCGCTTTGCAAATGTGAAAACAGTGTCTGAAGCTTGGATGGTCTGTGCAGGTCAGACATGATTCCGCTGAGCCATTCTCAGCAGATTTGGAAGTGGAACCGCTGGCACGCGCTGTGGAGTTGGAAGAGGATGCCCTCACGGAACCACACTCTCAGCTGTTTGCAGCGCTCCCAAAATAACCAACCTCTCCTCCACTACTATTTTTAGGAGTCCATTTCAGGCACACTATTGCACAGAAGACTATTACTGTCAATAATTCAACCCAGAGACACACAACGGATTCCGGACCATGCCATTTACAGCCCAGTGGGACTTTGTCCCAGGTTCCCTCCTCTGCTCCATGGCAGGGTCCCTACTACTTACTTTTGAGCTGTGATCACCAATGGGGAAAGGACAGCCCAGAAATTAACAAAAACAAGTAAATTCAAAGTCATATAAAATGATAAACTCTAGGCGGAGCAAACTTTAGAATCTGCGTAAAGGTGAACCCAGGAGTAGGTAGGGGAAGGGAGCTTTGCTGAATCCTTGCTACTCAAAACATGATCCAGGGCCAGCAGTGATGGGATTACCTGCAAGCCCCTCCCAGACCAACTGGAATCAGAAGCTGCATTTTTAACAGGATTTCCAGGTAATTTATTTGCATATGAAAGCTCAAGAAGCAGAAATTAGATCATTCCCCACTCACCTTTCCTTTGCTGAGACAGAATTAGCTGAAACCAAAGATATACAACTGAATTTTCTGAGAAGATGGAACTGCTACGTGTATTTATTAAAAGTATGGTGTAAAATCATCAGAGAAAAAGCTATTTATATGACAACTGGAATATTTTCTGGCCAAGTCAAAATTCACTTCTGCAACTGTAAGATTAGAATACTCTTTTTTTTTTGATTAGAATACTCTTAATTCATTTTGTATCAGGCTTTCCTTTGATCTTATTAACCAACTGTATCTTTACATATTGAACTATGTCGGCTTATGATTTTTCTTTAATAAGCACTATTAGTGAAGTCATTAATTGATGTTTTAGTGTTAAGCAACAAAACAGCACAGTCATTCTAGTTTAGATTTCCAAAATGCACAGTACTTTAAAGATATATGTAAGGCATATGCATATTTGAATTATACAAAGTCTCTACTTTCAAATTTATCCTGCCATTAATTAAACCTTAAATGAAATCTGTCCTTTTATATAATCTGCAAGTAAAAGTGCATATTGACCTTTTGTACTATACTTACCTGGTAAGATTTAAAAAAGCAATCTGGTATCCTAGAAAATGACAAATGCCTTGGTATTCCAAAGCATTCAAGTTATCAAATCCAGAGAAATTATGGGCAAAAGGTATTGTCCCTTTGACCTCACACTTCTGACAGAGGGCAGCAGTAGTAATAACCCAGCCAGTCCCAAAGGGGTGCAGCAGAAGCTCCAGGCCAGGGTGTCCCTGGGGCTGGGGCATGGCAGTGGGAACAGATCCGAGAAAAAAATTAAAATTTTTCAACCGCTCAACAGTAAGCCAAATGCCTCATTAACCCTTCACAGACTGAACAAAATGTCAGCTCTCTTTGTTTTTAGCTGAAATTAGATCAGTTCAACATGGAATGGCTGATTATCTTATGCTGAACAAAATCTATCTTTATATCTTCAATGCATAAAAATTAGAAAGTGATCTAACAAATGCAAAACAGTAACAGATAAGGTGTTTGAAAATACAAGGAAAAGCAAAACTGTCTTAGTATTAAACTTTTCAAGTGCTTCTGAGGTAGAGAGGTAAAATCTCTCCTTATCTACATTTCACTCACTACCTCTGCCAAATTGACCCAGTTAAGCCCACAGCTCTTTTGATTAGTCATCTACCCACCCAAGTCCCTGAAAGTTTCCTGTGGTGCAGAAGACTATTTGTTCCTCTGGAAGTCTGGTCCTTAACTAGCCAGTGCACACGGAATCCTTTCTCTCTGAAGGTGGGTGCCGATGGGCCCTGTAGCCTCATGCACTCAAATGGCACTTACAGGGCATCTCATACATTCCCAGACTTGCATAAAATAGCCTTGACTCCAGTCCTTTCCTCCAGCTGCTTACAGTTAAGTAGGAGACATAGAAGCACATGAATTAAGTGCTAGGGGAGAGGTGGGAGGATGGATGGGGCAGCTTGTGTTGGGAAGGCAGGGAAGAGTTTTCACAGGGTGTGGCACTGAGTCAAGACTTGAGAAACAAACAGCTGAGGCTGAAACCACATTGTGAAAGGATATCTATGGAGTTTGATTGTATTTTGTCAGTCACTGCTGCTGAAACTTTTCCACTTAAGTGTCGCTAACAGCAAGGACTATGTATACTGAGGAGTCAGCAGGCCAAGGCCAAGGCCAAGGTAGCCTTGCCAGAATGCACATTTTTTGAAAGCCTTCTCAAAAAACAAAACAAAAAAAAAAGTCATGTCACTTTCATAATCTACTCTCTATTTCGATGTTTTAATATAGAAATGATATTTCTGACCTCATACTTCCAAGTAATACTGATACTTCAGGGAGAGAAGCCAGGCTTATCCCGTGATTTCATGTTCTCTGATGGGGTGGGGGGGGCAGGAGGAGGGAGGAACTGTAGTTAGAAAGCCACAGTCTGACAAATAAGGGGAGCTTTCGGAGGCATGGAAGCAAGGAAATGATATCATTAAACCTATCTTACGAGAAAAATCTCTGAATCATGCTTAGTCAGATTCAGAATAGAGCTGGGAACTCCCTAATTAAAAAGCATTAAAACCCTCCTTGGACAAAGATATGGCATAAAAAATGTTACGTTAAGAAACATACCATAAATATTGTGGGGCTTTCTTTTTAAGTCACAATTGTAACTATTAAATGACTAATATTTAAGAATGTTCAGAGGAGAATTTGTCATATGTGAAGTATTTTTAAAAGGGTTAACTATGTAGGTACAAAATACTTTCCAAATCTATGTTTTGGTTGCTTCTATGATTAAAATATTAATAAAATATTACATTCTTCAAAGTCTTGATTCAACTTGAAAGTTTACCAATGAAGAAAAAAATAAGTACTAAAATCAGAATCCAGAAAGAAACTGAGCTTTCAACCCATTCTTCAATAAAGAGTGAGCTAAAGTAGACTAAATACAAGTAAATATTTCCTATGATTTTAATGCATTTTTCCCCCCAACAACACCTCAGTCATTTAGGGCTTTTCATTTGGGATGACCTTTAAAGCTAATGTTATTTATTCTTCTTATTAAATGGTCAACTTATCCTGCAAATGTTGACTACAAAGTTGTAATAATTAAAAAGAAAAGGAAAGAAAAGAGAAGAGAAAAGAAGAAAGAAAGAAAGAAAGAAAGAAAGAAAGAAAGAAAGAAAGAAAGAAAGAAAAAGAAGTAAAAAAAAAAAAAAAAAAAAAAAAAAAAGAAGAAGAAACTCCAAGCTGACAGCATTGGCCACAAAAATATCTAATCCCCAAAGTGTCCATGTATTCTAATTACCATACATTCATAGTGAATGGAATATATAATACTTTTAGTAACTAGGGGGTGGTTCTTGAATGTGGGTAATTTAGTTTCTTTAAAATCAGTGACAACCATAACTCTGTTTTATTACATACAATGTTATGTCTCAAAAAACAATTATTCTGTAAATTATGGGTGGCCAAACATAAAATGGGGCCAACAGGCCTCTTTATATCCATCCTTAGGCATGGAAAAGGTTCAATGGCTTCTCTAACAAGTAGAAAACTAGCTCCCACATTGGCCGTGAGAGGGATAAATGGCCGCTAATGTTCACTTGAGTAGAAAAGCAGGGCCCAGAGGTCCCGCGTGGTGTAAAGCACTCAGTCATCATCTGAAAGAAATTAACAAAAACCTCCCTGTGCATGTGGAATGGTTCCTAAAATGCAAGAAAGGGACTTGGCAGGAAGACCAGACATCTGTTTTCTCTTGTACTGAATAGGTTCACCAACCAGCCGATAGCTGCTTACATGCATGTGAATGCACACTGCCTGAAGCGCAGCAGACTCCATGTGGAAGTGGGATTAAATTCCTGCTTCTTTGATTACCTATTTACTGAAAAGAAATGTGCTAGCTTACCACCAGGCAAGTAACATATGATGATCTGGTGACTCCCAGCAGGCCTTAAGAGGCATCGCTGAAAGGCCTATAGAAGTCATTCTATTAGCAGGTATTACCAATGCTGATTTGAGTTTTAAGTCCTTTTAGCTTGGTATCTGAGTTTTGTTCTCTTTACAGGTTGAGTTTTCTGTTCTACAAACAAACACGTCAGAAACAAGGCCAAGTTTAACATAAATAGGAATGGCCTGGAGCCTTTGGGTAAACCTTTTGGTTAAGATTCATCAGGGTGCTCCATGGACAGAGCTCAGTAAATATAATTTTTAAACATCCCATTCTTAATTCTCAATATCTGCTCAAGTTAGGAAGAAAGTTTTTCTCTCAGTTAGTTGGCTTCTTTGGTCATCAACAAAACAAACATTTAGTATTTACTCTATGCTAGGTACCAAGAAAGGTACTGAAAGTTAACATATGAATAAGAAACAATTACTGCTGCTGAATGTTCTCCACTTGCAATTTTTCAATCCAGTTGGGTATCTGTGGAGTCCTTTTTCAATCCAGGCAGTCAACGTGTCAAACAATATAATATTCTCCTTCACCCCAAACCTGAATCCATGCCCCCACCACCCTGCTGACTGCCCTAGTAGCATGCCCCTTAATTTTTTTCTAATTACATGAGAAAGCAAGCTTTTAATATGTTATGTGAATTTTCAAAACTTTATGTAGTATCCTGGTTAATTCCCTAGCAAAAAGTGGATGGCAATGGGTCCCTTATCACTCAATGTGGGAGACACACCTAAACTTCCTTTAAAAACTGTCTCCACAGAAGGTGTGTGCCAGGTGCTTCTTTATCCGGATGGCATAAAGGGGTTAAGTCAATTCCAGATTCTCAAATCCATGGTGCCATGGTACAGAACAACGGACCCTCTAGCATTTGAAATATTTTTTGTAACTTTAATGATATTATAAAAAAGAAATCAGGTCCAGGAAACTCACTCGTTCTACAGAGACCTAAAGAAATTCACAAAGTGCAGGAGATTGGCCCACTGCCAGCATCTCTGAACCTGTGTACCGTTCCTTCCCTACAGATGAAGTAGAAAGAGATCATTTTTCCTAGCCAATTTACAGTACCAAGTCTCCTAAGGAGGCCTCTGAACAGTGCTCATTATCAATCCACAGGAAAGTGGCATTCAGAGTGCACTGTTGACATGTTGGATGGGCCAATCTATACCCAGTCCAGTTTTGACTAAATGCAGTGTAGTCTTCAAAAACGGTGGATATTTCATAGACTATGCTGCTTAATATCAACGGCACTGAGCCGATGTCTAGGTAAGTGCTCTTAGGGTTGCTTTAAATAAGGCCTCTGCATTTGTAACAGGTTGTTAAAATAGCCCTCTTTCTAACCTTGTTTCAGCACAAGCCACAAAACAATGGTTGGCACTCCCACATTCCAGAGTGAGAAACCAGACCACCTAAAGAGCCGGCTGAGAACTAGTTTGGGATGCTTAGCTGACCACCCACCTCCGCTGTCTTTGAGAGACTGGAGAGGCTGAGAACGCACATGTATGTGGAGAGAAATGCTGATGTGTTCTGAGGCTCACCATGTGGGTTGCTCCCCTATTATTGCCAGTCAAGCCAGAGGTGCTTAAACACACCACTCAGGAGGCTTGCTCTGTGTTCCATGGAGCTCAGTGGATACAATGGATGGATGTCTCATTTTAGCCTGAGGAATCTAACAGGTCAAAGGCTGGCTGAAGGGGACTCTAAGTGTGGGTGGTAAGCACCTGCTCACCCATAGACAGTTGCCAAACATAGATCATGTGTGGGCCATGCAAGGTAGAATTAGCCCAGGGTTGTGTTAAATCCTTCCAAGAAGGCTGCTTGGGAGGGCAAGGAGGTCCCAGAAGAAAAGGGCTGAAGACAGACCCTTAAGTTTTCAGGAACTGAGGTATATATTCCTGTGGTTTCAAGGAGCCACAGGAGAAAGATCAATTAGGGGTGGTGGTGGCGGTGGTGTAAGAGATCTCTGAAAAATCTCTGAAGAATTCCATGAAGGAAAGCAGCAACTCTCTGGCCAGAGAAATCAATACCAGATTACACCACCGTCAGGTCAAGAAACTTTCCAGTCTTATACCAATGTTCCAAGGGGGGAGCGTTAGAAATCACAGCTATTCAGCTGATGGAAAAGCAAGAAAAACATAAGTTTGGGAAAGAGCAAAGAAACTGATCAAGCTCCCATCCCACTGTAGGCTTATTATGACTTAGAGCAGACCTAAGCTGGAAGAAGGGGGAAGCTTCAATGTGATATTCAAAATGTCATAAAAAACCGGGGTGCCTGGGTAGGTCACTTGGGTTAAGCAGCTGACTTCTGACTTTGGCTCAGGTCATTAACTCTGGGTCCTGGGATCAAGCCCCACATCCAGCTTCACACTCAGCAGGGAGTCTGCTTGAGATTCTCTCTCTCCGTCTCTCCCTGCACACTCCCTCTCTCAAATAAATCAATCTTAAAAAAATTTTTTCATCAAAAACAAACAACAAAAACTATCAGGACTGGACGTTTAAATTACAGGCATCACATATGTAACATCAGTAACTGTTGGGCTGGCAGGATCAAGGGGGATCGGGAAGCACCAACAAAATGGCGGTGGACCCTCCACCTTGTGGCCCCCACCTCAGAACTTTCCCGTCACCAGCAGACCGCCCGAGGACATGTCATCAGGGAGAGACTGGACCATGCAGGAAACTGTACTTTACCCAGACCCCATATAAGGGCATGGGCAGTTATTGCCCCAGGCTGATTCCACCAGTAATATGCCTAATGCCTATCACCCCCTGCACAGACATCCAACCCTTTCCCCCTCCCCTCTTAAAAAGCCCACTTGTGGGATCCCTCGGTGGCGCAGCGGTTTAGCGCCTGCCTTTGGCCCAGGGCGCGATCCTGGAGACCCGGGATCGAATCCCACGTCGGGCTCCCGGTGCATGGAGCCTGCTTCTCCCTCTGCTTCTCTCTCTGTCTATGTCTCTGCCTCTCTCTCTCTCTCCGTGACTATCATAATTAAAAAAAAAAAAAAAAAAAAAAAGCCCACTTGTCCTCCCCTGCATGGACTTCCCCAGCCTGAGACTTCCCCGCTCTCTCCCTTCCCTGTGGGTCGTGGAACCTCACCTGAGAGCGCGTCCCATTAAAAGCCTGTTTAGACCAACTTTTGCCTGGCCTCTCTATTCTATTTCACTACCGATCGGATTAAACCTGATAGTAACATGTTCTTAAAAATGAGACATCCAGCATCAAAATGTTAACCAGGATCCTATTCCACATTATTTCAAATATGAAAAAAGCATAATGTATTACACATTAATCACCACCACCAATTTCCTAAAACGTAATTAAATACTTATTTTCCTGCAATTTCCTACAATGTGACTTGTTTTATTGGGATATAAACTTTTAAGACATTGCTTCCCGATCACCAACTAATCAATATGGTTGTTAGCAGACAACTGCTGTGATTTCTTTCAGCACCAGTGACATCCAAGTCACATACCCCTCTTGCTGACTCTCAGCAGTTTTTAAAACCTCTACATGTGATTCTGACATTTTACAAACTGTATTTAGAATGTAACTTGAGACTCCCTATATAACATCTTGTTTAAAATCCTTCATTGAGGTTGGTATGAGTACATATAGAAATGGCTGAAAATGTGTTGAAAGATAATTACATTCCATGAAGTGTGGATATGAAAAATCAAGAGGCATTTCACTGAAAAAAAAAAAAAATTAATCAGAAAGACCGGAAAGGAAGGGACTTTTTAAGATAATGACAGTGGCCAGCAAAGTCATGGGACCCGCCCTGGATTTTATCCATGAGAGGAGGAAGCAGGAACTTCACAGAATACAGGAAATAGACAAAGTAGAGGGAAAAAATAGAGCTGTTTTCTGATTGTACCTTGAAAGTCCTGCTTGTAAAATGTATGGTGACCCACTGTTTACAGAGGCAGATTAAACATGCTGTAAATCATTACACAAGTAAAGTACAGTCACAATTAAATATATTTAAAACCTTCACGATCCCAGTCTTCCAACAATGCCACAGGGAATTACTCTATATAATGGACAGATAATCTGAAAATCATGGTGCTTAATATTTCTAAAATAGTTTCTATTTATTTTAACTTCTTAATTCTGGAGTTTAAGAAAATCTCAAATATGTCCAACTCAGTTCAAAGCTTTGAAAATATCAAAAGTCAAAGACTACTTGAGAAAACTGATCCTTTTCACTAATTCCCGAAATCTTTATGTATGTTGATTCTTTGAGTCAAGGTAAATTTCTATTGTGGTAGCTACACACACATGTCCTACAGGAGCCTCAAGGTCTTAGCAGGTAACTTATCTCTTTAGCAAAGTCCTTTAATTTCCATAAATCCATAAATCCTCTTTCCTTAAGGAAATGTGAATGCTCCTGAGGGAATGATCACATGCTACTATTCAGAAGTAGCAGAGGTGACAAAATTACTTTCCTTTGTGCTTCAAGAAGACAGAGAATATAAAATTATTGATCTTTTGAAAAGAATACAACAAAATATCAAACTCTTGAGTATCAGGCTTCGAAATATTTTCCATAGCAATTCGAGAACCACAAATGGAAAAAAAAATGCACATAATTATATGAGTATCTTAGGAAGTGACCATGGGTACTAGGGGTAACGTAACCTGAGTTTACATTTGGGCAGCAAAAAGACCAGGGCATAAACCCTGCTTCAACACCATTCTTCTTCTAGAATGCTAAAAGTTCATCAGAAACAAGCCCGGAATAAAGCCATTGTAGAACTACTAAAGACTACATTTATATCCCATAAATAGCCAGTGTCTAAAAATGTCTGACTTTTGTAGAGATTCAAAATAGCATCTGTAGCTTCCACCTGTCCTAAAACTATTACTGAGGATGGAGAGGCCCAGTATAGCGGTCTAGAAGTAACCAAGGTTGGCTTCGATGGAGAGGTAATGCCAATGCTGACAGGCAAAGCACCATCCCAGGCATCAGAACCGATGCCAGGGACCAGAGAAGTGACTACTGGCTCTCGACTCACCTTTGCCATTTGAGCTTGAACCCCACTAGCCTTCAGGGCAGACACAGCTTTCTGAGCGGCTGCAGGACTGTCAAAGTCGACAAAACCATAACCTGAAATGTAAAACATACTTTGTTATTAAGCCATTATTTTGTGATAATGTAAAGAGCAAACGAATGACTGGTTCACCAGTGTGGGTAGCAGAAACAAAAACCCTGATGTCCTGACAGGTGTCTGGCATTACCAGCTGCATTGCAGCCTCCTTTTCAGGCTGTCTGTCCCTGTCATCTCTCCTGAGCTAGATAGATTTCCCTTCAAAGTAAAAAACAACCCCTGCCCCCAACCCCAGTTTTCCCTTCTTCTCAGGTGTCATACTGGAAAAAAAAAAAAAAAAAAAAAAAGACATCTAAGATAACCAAAGTTAAAAAAAAAAAAAAAAAAAGGAAAATATCTACTTCAGAGAAATAGCATTTTTAACGATTTGATGAGGAAGATGGAGCAATCATACGGAACTTATCAAATAACAGAAAAAAATATTTAATCCACAGACTAAAATTTATTTTTCAAATAAATTAAGTATAACCATTAACTACAACAAATATAATCGCAGTTTTAGTACTTGATTAAAAATATGATTACTTATTTACTTAAAATATGCCTCGTGATCCTCCTTCAAATAAAGGAGTTAAAATGCTTCTAGATAGCCAAAAGAGCTGTTGCAGCAGTTCATGTCCTAATGTCTAAAAACAAAACATAAAAGCAAATAAATAACCTCCAAAAGAGGCTCTGGTTTTATTTATTCATAGCTTCATAAACATTTTTAACAAGCTGGTCAGGTAATCTCTGGCCACAATAAGTCAAAAGCAGGAAACTAAAGGAAAAAAGGTGTCAGGGTAAGGGCAGGGCTGCTACAAGACACCTAGCAGCAAAATCAGCAGCAAAAACTAGCAACGAGCAATAAAAGAGGAAAATTATACAAAGAACAGGACTTTAGCAGCATAAAAGCAACAGGCCCATGAATTTCCAGTGAGTATCACTGTATTAAAAATGGGCAATCGCTGATTTTTCACTGTGATCACTCTTAAGCTATTGAGAAAAGGTTAAATTACATTTAACATACTGTTTAAAAGATCAGGGTACCAGGCAAAAATACCAACAGAAATGTTATTGGAACTCAAACCTATTATTATAAAATAAGCTTTAAATAAATAAGAATATTTTGGAAAACAAAAGCACTGTTTGAAGCCTGCACAGAAGGGTTAGTCCTATCATTTATTTCTAGATACTGTAAAGGTAGAGTACTTTCGACAGTAAAGTACTAGTGTTAAAACAGACAAACATACACATCAACAAGGCCAAACACAGAGCTTGGAAAAGGTTCAAAGGTCAGTTTGCAGTATTAGTACCAAAAATATGGTCTGGTAACAAAACATGTTGTAATGAAACAGAATAACCATCAATTATGGAAACAGATTCAGGAGAGATGAGTTAGTTACAGCTGAAAGAAGCAGCAGCTTCCTTCTCTTACTTGGAATTGAACTGAAACAAAGCTTAATTTGATTTAGACTGTGGAGAAATAGCTAGATTGGAAAGAAAAAGATGAGCTGGCTCAGGTAAAAGCAGAGAATGCTGCTCAACTGACACATCAGAAATTAGGTTAAACATATTTTGGGTGTTTCAGAAACCTGTAAGTTAATGCTAATACACCTCCCTCTACGGGGGTACACACGTGCACAAACACACGTGTACACTCCCTCTCCCTTTCTCTTTCTCTACTTATTTTATCACCACATACAGCTTAGCAGGCCATAAATGGATACTCAGCTACAATAAAATGATGTCACTCCCACTGATGGATAATTGAGTGTGCCCCCCCCCATTTTGTTGTTGTCAATAAAATATAAGAAACAGAAAATCGCAATTTTGATGTAATTGTGGTTGAAATTATTTCCAGTCAGTTACTATTAGTATTCCTTCTGTTATTTTCTTATTAGGAAAAATCTATAATGGTTGCATTTTAGTTGTTTACATCCTTTTCTGGCCTTTTCTAACCATACAGCTGTATCATAAATATTTGGTGGAAACAAATATATAGGCATACAACTGTGTGCTCTTTTCTCTATTATATTACTTTTTTTAAAAGATTTTATTTATTCATGAGACACACACACACAGAGAGAGAGAGAGAGAGAGAGAGAGAGGCAGAGACACAGGCAGAGGGAGAAGCAGGCTCCATGCAGGGAGCCCGACGTGGGACTTGATCCCGGGACTCCAGGATCACGCCCTGGGCCGAAGGCGGCGCTAAACCGCTGAGCCACCCAGGGATCCCCCTATTATATTACTCTCAAGTAAATATAAGAATATATAAATTTGAGTTACAGGCTCTACAGGTTTCATTATATAAATATGTATAAAGATATTTTTGAAGGTGGGATTCACTAAGTAAAACTGCATCTTCTCACTGCATCCACAGGAGGACACTCCTCAGGTCTCAGGACCAGGAATAATAACAGCACTCCTGCTTCTTGGATTTTCCTCTACATTGACATGACTAAACCACAGGGATAGCTATGTTTTTTATGTTTGCTTTGGCCATTAGGAAGACAGGCCATTTCTGTAGTAACCTGAGGTGTCCTGCTCTTACTTCTATCTTGCCATTTTTCAGATTTATCCTCACCCGTTTTAACTCCGCACGAGTGTATGTGCGTGTGTCATATTGCGTGCATGTGCTCTAGTCTTGTATGTAACTCCGTAAGCAATAATAATCAATCAGTGTCACAACTGAACTGCCATGTATACCAGTGTTAGCATTTAAATACCTTAAGTTGGCTGACACCTGACAAAAATTGAAATGCAGAAAAGCAACTGACTTGCGAATTTTCAAATTTAATAACTAAGGTACATGTTATTCACAGCAATGTTTCCTTCAGTATAATTTTCTTTCTTGGATAGAGGCTCCACAATATGCTTTGTGACAAAAAATGTTCTGTGACCTCTAAGGTCTCTAATTTTCAGGAATAAAATTCTTTGATATGGTCAGCCCCCCAAAATTAGTATTTAACACAAGAACTTTCTGTTTACGTGAATACCCTATAATCTCATGCATTATCTATATTTATCCATCCATTCACCTATCTTCTCAAGTTATCAATGACTAACATGTTGTCTTTACTATGAGGTATGCTGTGTTATTTCTTCTCATTTGTCTTAAAATTACCTTTTTTGAGGAGCTCTCTCATTCTGTTTCCAGGATTTTACAAACCCATTTTGCTCACTTGGCTCCCTTACTCACCCACCCACCCACCCATTCACCACATATGCTGACGCCTGTCTATCCTGAGAGCCTCTGTGAAACGAAGAGCCCTTACAAGGTTCCTATCGTCGCCCTCACACAAGGCAACATCTGCTGGGACTCACTTTAAGAGAGGGTCTCCCGGAAATGTGCTGTATGGAAAATCAGTTCTGAATTATTCCTTCCCTTATTTTGAAAGCCCCACAAATGTCTCCTCGTATCTTTGAACACTCTCCAACATTTATTTATTTATTTATTTATTTATTTATTTATTTATTTATTTATTTATTTATTTATTTTTATGATAGTCACACAGAGAGAGAGAGAGAGAGAGAGAGAGAGACAGAGACATAGGCAGAGGGAGAAGCAGGCTCCATGCACCGGGAGCCCGACGTGGGATTTGATCCCGGGTCTCCAGGATCGCGCCCTGGGCCAAAGGCAGGCGCTAAACCGCTGCGCCACCCAGGGATCCCCACTCTCCAACCTTCAAGGCTTTGTATTATAATATGTCTGATTTAGCAGGAGTAGTTTTTACCTACACCTTTTCTATATTGTGTTGGGCATTTTGTGGAATTTTAGTTTCTAGGGAAGAGGCTCTCATTGGAGCAGAGTGTATGACAGGGAGGAGTATTCAGTGGAGGGGTGTCATGAGGAATTAATTCAGCTAGGAGTCCTCCGAGTCCTCTTCCTCACTCAACTGGGGCAGCTTTGCTAATTTTTAACACACTGATCCGCTCTGTAAAATTCTTTTCTGCTGGGGGCGGGGTGGGAGGAAAGGTTGGGTAAAGCCATAAAACCACTTGTCTACTGTGATTTCTCTCTCAGTTTGAAACAAATGTTTGAGATCAGCTTCCTGTTTTATGCCTGCAAGAGTCCATTTTTCTTTATAAAAACTGAGAGATTTTTTTTGTGTGTGTCCCTGCTTTCATGAATCATTTACAAATATGTGAAATAACACTAACCTTGGCAACTAAATATAAACATTTCAGTCTACAATTTGACTCTCTCTCATTTAATTTATTTAAAATATTTATCGAGTCCCTCTCTACATAAAGCACTGCTTTATTCCCTGTCCCAAGGCAAAACTGTCTTAATGTACCACATTGCTTAAACAGGGGCTTAGATATTGGCCACAATAGCTCCTTTAAATTTAGGAGCTTTGAAGAAGACACAAATACAATGAACCACTTCAAGTCTAGATTAAAGGAAATGGCTGGCTTCTAAGGCAAGGCCTTGCCATACGGTTCATTTACATTCTTTGCCTTTCTCAGACTGTGCTAAGCCAAAGCCATCACCACTACTTGAAAAAGTGGGGTCTAATTAATGAGGAGATTTGCCTTCTCTGCCTATTCCTGTCAACCTTATTTCAATTCATGGGGTCAGTAGTTAGACTCAAAGTCAGCTGACTCCATTCTTCCCCTTTCCTAGAAATCACATGCCCATTGTTAAGATGCTGGATCATTAAAAGTCAGAACCAGGGAGCATCAGTGATGCCTACGGTAGACGCCTCCTCTTCCAGCTCTTGGAGCTGGATTAGCTCATCCTAATTACACGGAAAACTGAAGGTCAGTGCATCAAATTAATGCAGCAGCATATTTCAAAGGGGCGTATGACCTCCCCTCCCTATTACAATTTGGTCAGTGAAAATGGTTCTCTCCTCCCCGCTGCCAATATTGTCAACAGGCATTCAGCACAGAACAATTGGGAGTATTGAAACATGTAATTAAGTACTGCTTAAAACTACTCTATTCTAATTAATAGAGCCAATTTGCACAATATGTAATCTTTTCAGTTCTTTGGTACAGTCCAATGGTCTTCAGTAAGCAGCTCTAATCTCCTCAGGCTCAGGAAAGAAAAGCTATTTTCTAACTCTACTTCCCTCGTAAAGTAGGGGCTAAATGCCAACCGGTATCCTGCATGTTAGCTCCACTGGCGTCAGAGCTGCGATTCTGGCAAACTGTTAGCTGCTGTAGGGTTTTCAGCCAAAACTCGACCAGGGACAAACGTAAAGGGATATGCTGACATTGTGCAAGCAGAAACTAGGTGACATGGAAGACTTGGTTTTTCATAAAATAGAAGTAGCGGTTTTGAAACCAAAGATCAGGTTTACAGTTCCATCATTTTCCTAAAGATAGGATTTAGTCAATTATTATCCAAGGGAATATACCTTTGCATTTGTTTGTTGTCTTATCCAAAATTGCCTTCGTGGAGACTATTTTCCCATATCTAAAAGATAAAAAGAATACAACAGGAGAAGTTAGAATCAAGGAACCCTATTAACCCCTAGGTCCAGAGAATACACATACTTTTCAAGTACCTGCAAACTTTAAAGTACAAAATTCTACACTTAGGGGACAGAAAATGTGAATTCTACACTCTAAGCTAAAAGAAAGGGGAATTGCTAGGCTTCCTATTTGAATCATTGGATGACAGTCTGATGTTGAACTTTGAGGAATCAGGTACTTACCTGACAATCTTGGGACCAAAACAAACAAACAAACAAACAAACAAAACACAACTTTTTTTTAAAAAGGAATATAAGCTCTAGAAGAAGTTCCTACTAGTAACATTATAAGAATACAAAGCCAAGTGCAAGGCTACAAAATTATTAAAGTATTATGATCCACACAGTGTCTATAAACTGGTAAGAGAGGAAAAGCTGTCTGCATTGTATCTATTCATCTTGGTTGTACAGAAAGCCCTGCATGGCTCCAGATCATCACAGGAGGGTGTGTGCCTGTGCACGTACATGTTTAATAAGTCTGATGATATATTTAGAACAGGTTTTTTTTTTTTTAACCTAAAATTCTGAGGACTATGTAAATAAATACATAAAAACATATAATTAATACCTCTTTCAACTCAGTAATAATAGCTATACAGTACATACACTAATGTGTGTTTGTGCATGCGTGTGCAATGACATTAACAATTAAGAATATAAAACCATGAACCAGGGATTAAGCTTTAATTCTATGAGGGTCTATATAAGTGTGTTTCAATTCCTTAAGGTACAACAGACGTTGGGTGAAGAAAGGAAAAAAAAATCCAGAATATTAAACTTAAAGCACTACTACTAAGTGTCAGTACAGCTTAAATACACGTCCTAGTCCCTACACCCTTTCACAGTGACCACACCACAATGTGAAGCACTGCTATCTATGTTTGTCTTCAAAAAACTAGGAGAAAACCTATAAAAAACAGTTTTTAAAAATCATTGGGACTTTGAGAAATGCACATAACTTATATCACATATCTGCGACCTATGTCCTCATTTATACATAGTCAATTTCCCAATTTTACTTTCCTACGTATGATTTTAAATTTCATGTTTTCTTTAATATTACTTTCTCATGATTGATCTTGAGGGCTAAAGAAGTCTTAAAAGTTTAGGAAATGAAACATTTGTGCAGCATTTTAAACCATTTTGAATATTGTAGGTTTCTGGTTTATGCGTTGAGCAAGCTGAAATATATTTATCTAGAAGAAACAAATGGCTTGAACCACCTCTTTCCCCCCTGTTAATTTTCACTCTGTATAATCACGTAATCAGGCGATCACTAACCAGGCATGAAAGTAAAGGATAATTTAAGGTTCAAATGACAATTATATCCAAGAGGCATAATGCTGCACAAACACCTTCAATTCCCTGTGAGATTCAAGTATTTATAACAACATTAACACAGGCCACTATGCTTACCCAAGAAAGGGTAGTGATTTTTGAAAATCTGAAAACCAGAGAAATTAGTGATTTAAAGACCACCTTTTTTAGGAGGCATTTCTCTATGTAGTTACTTACAGGCTTGGTATTTACCAGCACTCTCTCCTCTGCAAAAGTACTGGCTGAAAATGCTTTTCGACTGCATTCCTGTGTCATACCTTTCCCAAAGTACAGAAGAAAGTTAGTATGACTCCAATTTAGGATAAGGGGATTGAGAGTCACAGAGATTAAGAGCCTTGGCTTGAGGTCACGGAGTTCAGCATCTTTTGTAAACCTAATAGAAGAAAGGAAACTTAGGGAAGGTCAGGGGCTGGCCTTCTACCCTTTTGGTCTTGCTCACCACACTAATGATGGGAGAGGAAGGCAGATGTGGGCAGCAGGAAGAGAGGAAGGGCTCCTGGTAGCACTGGTATGCATTCCGTGCCACTGTCCTCGGGTTTCTGTTCTCTCTGGTCTCTCCGCTGCTTTGACATTACTCCTCACCTCCACGCCTATGTAACCCACGCCGCCTCCGCTCTGAACTTGCTCCCCAGATCTCATTCTAGCTTTCTGGGCACTCTTTCCTGGCTTCTGTGCCCAGTCAGCCTCCTCTTCTCCCTCCTTCAAGTACTCTGTCTCAACCCTTCCTTTTCCTAGGACATCTGTCCAGTGCTATGGGGTTATTTAAAGCATCTTCTCCGATGGTGCCTGTTTCTCCTTCCTGAGTTGGTTTTGTTGCTTTGTTATTCCCCCTTCCCCACCAAACTTCAGTTTTTGTCTCTTTCCAACTTAAATATCTTCGTATGTTATTAAGGTACTCAAATATCTCATTCTATGTTACCGCACGCCCACTATTTTCTAAATCCTACCCCCGAAGAACCCCAAACGCATCATCACTGCCTTTTCTTCCTTCAGGAGCAGTGTTCACTCCTGACCCCCCACCTGGCTGGAAGGGCTCAAGACACCATCAGCTACCTCAGCCGTTCCCGAGTCCAGGCAGGCAGGCAGGCAGGCAGGCACTCTTCTGGGCAGTCTCTGCCATGGTTCTAATGTTCACCCTTCCCCTTCACTATGTCTAGATCCAAGCAAAAGCTACATACTAGTTCTTGCCTTGTCTCCAGCTTCTGGTGCTCCCAACCCTGTGTGATGCTTTAATTTACCTCAACCATCACTTTAAACACATCTCTCCTCCCATCATTATTCCATTCTACCCATGCTTGAACTTGAAGAACTTGTTCAAACATTATCTCTTCTATGAAACCATCCCTAATCTCCTCATCCAAATCCATTGTGATTTTATAAGAGACCAAAAAAAGGGATTACATTTACTCAGTTCCTACTTATGTTCTAGGCACTGTGCCAGGGACTTTGTATGCATGATCTTATTTAATTAACTTTGCAACAATTTTAGGAGGTAGGTGCTATTATTCCCATTTTTGCAAACGGGAAAGTGAAAGCTCATATAAATTGTAAGCCTAAGATCTCTCCTAAAACCCTAAAACTTACACCATTCTGTTTAAGTTCTCCCTGCAATTTATTCATGAAATAATTCTGAGAAACAATGTTTCCTTTATACACTGAGGGTATGAAAGGGAAAGAACCAAGTGGGAGACCTCTTCTTAACAAGGTAGGGGAGTAGACTGACTTTTCAAGCCAAAGCAAAGGGTTTGTTTGTGTTAAACACAAGACATAAACATGTGGTTCCTGGCTGAAAGAGGTCTGGGGGGTGCGTGGGAGAAGAGAGATTTCTGAAATTTATCAGTTTTACTTTCTATTGCGGTTTTCATCATGATTTGTTGGTTAAACCTGAAAGACCGTGACTTCTCAGAAAGGCAGAAAGCAGTTTCCACTCACTCTGTGGAGCTCTTCTGTATCGGACCCCCTGTCCTCCAGTGGGTCAGGAGGATGCCTATAAAGAGATAGCTGAGGGGGACTGAAGGGCTTACCTCTCGTCAACATCCTTGCTTCTGGGCTGTCTACTCAGTGACCCCTCCCATAGCACCAGAGGTTTATTATTAAAATAACTGAACTGGGGTGCCTGGGTGGCTCAGTCAATTAAGAGGCTGCCTTTGGCTCAGGTCATGATCTCAGGTCCTGGGACTGAGCGCAGCAGCTTCGGGTTCTCTGTTCAGCAGGGAGTCTGCTTCTCACTCACTCTCCCTCTCTCTATCTCCGGCTTGTGCTCTCTCTAGCTCTCTCTCTCAAATAAATAAATAAAATCTTTAAGAAAAAATAACCGAACTGGAAGATGTCCTACTTTCAATCCCTCAGGCCTTGGCTATGGTAGCTTCTCAGTGGGGGTTTCGGTCGCCATGTGTGGGAGTGGAGTAAAGAACAAGCAGTTCTGATGACACAAGAAAAGATCTACAACATGGAGAGGAGCTGTTTATCAAATGGCACCTCAAGGAACAGGCAAAGACGCAGCAGCCTTCAGAGCAGTCACCATTTCCCACTACTAGTTCTATTTACAGTAAGATTTGATATAATATGGAGCAAGGGGGTGGAGGGTAGGGGGCATCACAGATGAGTGACATTTAGTCTGGTTCTACTGTTGATCATCAGTACCTGCAAGAGTAACAGACATCTGAGTAAAAATTCATAAAGCAAAACCAGATACTCATCACCCCTTATTCCAATATGCAGTTTAATTTGTTCTAAATAATCATTAAGTAACAGGGGCATGGTTGGGAAAAACAGGCCTCCTACTGACAGAATTTACACTCTACCAACACCGAAGAGAAGAGAGCAAGCCATAGAATTTTATGGGGAAAAAATGTGAGTATGAAGATTCCTTGGGTTTTCCAGCTTCAAAGTTAACAAGGTTCAGACCATAGGCCTGGCTGCCCAGAATACAATATTCTTTGCTAAGACAGATAATCCACTCCAGACGAAGCAAAAGGATAAAGAGTAATTAAGAGATGTGACTACAGAATCACTAGAATTTCAAAGGGAGAGGATAACAAGTAAAGTCTCACATTTAACTACTGGCCCAAGTGAACTTGCCTGATAAAACCTTCTGCTTAGAATCTAACAAAATTCCTTCTGTTTATATCATAGTTTTATTCATTTCTCCCCCATTTCCACTTAGATTTCTTTCATCTTCTGAAATATAAAATCTAAGTAAATTTTAGTCTGTATGTAGTAAATAAAACTTAATTTTCTTCCCTGGCCCCATCACATCATCCCTCTTAAACTCTACCTTATTAATTTACCTTAATTACAAAAGAGATGTGCACTTGTAATTAGAAGACACAGAAAAGTTGAAATATTAAAATCACCTGAAATTTCGGATATGAATGTTAAGACACGATGGTGCCTATCCTTAGACTTTGTCAATGTGCATGTACACACTGAACACACACGTGTGCAACCTATGTATGTGCATGCAGAAGCGCGCATGCGTGCACACACACGCATATGCTCCCGTACCAGCCAACTTAGAGCTTTTGACCATTCCCAGTTAGAAGCCCAGGCTCTGGAAAGTGAAGTCCAATCCACCCACCACCAACAGATGGCGACAATGGTTGATAAGTTATTTTAACATTGGTCATTCCAGTAGTAAATTCATTTAAGCACCATGGGATAATTTGCAGTGTTTGTGTTAGTTTTGAAAGATTTTATGAACATTATTAAACCTGAAAAAGCAACGTGTGTGTGGAAAACAACAGTAATAAAAAGTATATACTTACAATGTAAACAAAAAAATGATTTTACATTTGACAGGGGGCAGGATATTGCTCATGCATATAGGATGACTGGTTTTGTTTGTTTTAATTGCTGAGCTGCCTGTGAAGGACAACTAGGGACTCATGACGTGTCCTCTGAGATTCTGTGCTTGTGCAAAGGACAATCATCAGCAAGAAGCAAGGAGGAGGGACAGGGAACTGAAATGACTTCTGGATATATCAATACTGGACAATATGAGCTAGTGACTTAATTCAGGAGAATAATAAAAGTAATAGCTTACATCTATATAGCTTTTATTTTATGCCAGGCCCTATTCTAAGTGATTTAGGTCAATTATTTTCATTGTAACCACCACCTTTGGAATAGGTAAGATACTATTCCCACTTTGGAGATGTGAAACGTGGTGGTGGTGGTGGTGGGGATCTAGTAAAGGCTGCACAGCCAGTAACTGGCAAAGATGGGAGGCAGGAAGTCTGCTTTGGACAACCGTGCTGATAGCTGCAGAAACTGGTCACCAACCACAGGCTGAAAGCAATTGCTACTAGAATCTGCACGCGCCAAGTGAGTGAGGGGATGAGGGCAGACTCTATTTGCAAAGTCTCCAGGACAGATGCTAATAACATCCTGAAGGGAGTTACTGAACTTCCTGGGTAGAGACAACATGGTTCTATTTGGAAATAGATGTCCAAAAAAGCATGCATATGTATAATATATACATACATAATCTATATAAATATATAATTAAGTGGGGAGGAGGCACGACTGGCTTTAAAGCTTAAAAGGAGGAACTCATGTATTAGGTGGGAATGGATTTGAGGACTGTAAGCAAAAACTTCTCATTATTTTGGACTTGTGAGGAAAAGAAAAAAATGCACAGACAAGCACATACATACACACACAGATGTGTATGCCATCATCCACCTTGCTCCTTTTGCTGCTTTACTTTTTCAGTGGTCTCCTAGGAGAAGAAAGTATTAAATTGCACTCATTTTGCTAATAGAAAAGTTTGCTGGAGAACAAAATAAAAAAATAGGAGTCACTTGTCCCTGTTATTCCGAATCCTCACAACTCTGAATAATTCACCTGGGCTGGCTTTCTTTCTTTACTTGGTATAGAAAAGTGGTAGGCATTTGAAGATAAGACACACACACGTGACATTTTAAAATTAGGCAATCAATATCAAACTTTGTAAGACTTTTACCTGGTTAGCACAGAAGATTTTAAATGTTTCTGTAAGACTCTTCTAAGATATAAAAATATGAAAGGTATAGAAAGCTATTCCACATTTTAGCTGTTTTCAGCTTAACTCCTAGCATTCGTTAACAGTCTGTTCCTTCTACTTGTGTGCTGTGGCTGGGTGTGCCCTTGTGAAGAAATGATTTCTGGTACATGGGATAGAATGGAAAGGCTCCTCTAATGCAGCTGAAATTAGAGCCGAGGTTTGAAGGAGGCAAAATGCTTGGCAGGAAAAGCTGCTACAGCCCTTAAGGTCAAGAACAAACCTAGGGGGAAGGTGAATGGAGCAAAGGAAAGACAAGTTAACAGTTGAGAAGGAGATCAGACCAAGAAATCAAAGCACAAATATTTACAGCATGTCTTTGGCATGCCCTTCACCACAGCAGGCCTAAGAAAAACATACATGATGTCATTCCTGTCATCAAAGGAGGGGGAGAGATAATCTTTGGGGGGGGGGAACGTAAAGAATTTTTAATCTTAAAAAATAAGAATACTGAGGCCTGACCTGATGAATGCTAAATAAAGGAGACATAAACATAGGATGAAGGTCAAGTTCACCAGGACAGACAGGTGGGCTGTGGAGGACAATAAACAGAAAGACCTGTCTCACACAACCTGTGTTGGGGAATAAAGGAAGTTGAGTTTGAAAAAGTCTGATAGGGTGTTGAGTTCCAGGAAAAGGAGTCAGGGAACAGAACGTGGCTGGAGGTTTTGCAACTGCACACAGTGATATGACGAAAACAAGATTTTGGCAACATTAATGAGAACCTTACAGCTAGGAGTAGCAGAGAGAGAGGGGCCACATTTTATTTTACTGGATTTATTTATTTTTTGCTCTTGGTACTCAAGCAGTAATAGCCAAGTTCAAGAAATTAAAACGGAGGGAAGAGGACAGTTAGGAGATGCCTGGGAAAGTTCTCAAGGACAGAAAAGTTTGAAGACAGAGGACTTCTTAGAATTAGCCTTAAATGCTTAACTTGGCATCTGAGAAAAAACATCCATGGTGTTGGAGCTATGGAAAGCCAGTGGCTTACCCCTGTGAATGCAGAGAAGATGGAGAAAAGGAGCCACGCCAGCTCCCTTTCCTGCAGGGAGTTTCAGCCCCAGTCCCAGACCTAGATAGAGCCTGAGGATGAGAGATGATTTAGCAGAAGCTTAGGCCATGCTCAAGGAGTCTATCCTGCCCACTGGACTGGTTCTCCCACAGCATGTAAACTGATGGAGAATAAATTACAGAATCTTTGGGACAATGCAAGAGAAAAGAGGTTTCAAGAGAAACCTTTTCAAGAGAAAAGGTTTTCAAGAGAAAAGAGGTACTTCGACATATCTGATTTTTCGTAACACTGGGATTTTAAGATAAACACACCCTTTCAAACTACAAATAAAATCAGTCATTTGCACCCAGATTTTGAGATTTATATCCTCTTCTGACTAAATTTAGAGCCATGCTTGCTAATCTGCCCTCTCAACATTCCTGGGTGGCACAGCTAATCTATTATAATTGCTACACAAAAGTAACAATTGATGCTATTTCTTGCATATATAGCTTGAACTAAATAATTCATAGAGAATGAACATAAAACTACCTCATTAGAAATGGCTAAGATGCATTTTTGCCATATTCTATGAAAAAATTATACCTCTCTTCTAAATAAAAAGCACACAATAAAGCATTTGATTTATTACACAGATTTGCCATTACAGTTTAGTATCGAGTCTATTATGATGTGCAATCGAGGTAAAGTAGCTTTACACTATTTTATGGTCTTTTAAGAGCACATAGCACACAAAGAGCCATTTACATTATCTTATGACAATTTTTTTTGCCACAAGTCACTGTACTACAGCACTTAGGGATGCAGTCACAGATGGCCAGACCCAGATTAGTGATCCCAAGTACTAATAAGTCAGAGGAAAATAATACTCGCTGAAATTGGAACTCAGAATTTTGCAGGCAAAACGTAGACTGTCTATCATAAAAAAGAATCCCTAAAAGTCACGAACAGTGATTAATGTCTAACTTTTAAAACAAAGGTACCTTGATTATAGAAAGTGGTGTCTTATTTCTGAATTGAATTTATGAACTGAGAAGTGATAGAGCAATTTTAAAATTCTCTTCTTTCCCCATCAAAACTGTATTTTCTTCTCTTTGACAATCTCACCTTCATGTTTACATAGCATTTCACTTTACCTGTGTCATAAGGAAGACAATGTTATACTAGCAAGAAGACAGAGTTGCAACCAGAGAGGCCTATGCTCAAGCACTCCTTTGGCCAATGACCAGCTCTGCAACTCTGGTATAGTAGTTGTCTGGCCTTGATATCTCCACTCACGAAGTGGCATGACAATGCCTAACCTCACAGGATCACTGTCAAGGGGCTGGCACACTGTTCGACACATAACAGATACTCAGTAACTAATAAATGTTATCGTTTTCTCCCAAGCCCTCCAAATCATGATACTCCTAATTCTTACCACCTGAGAGCACTAAACTAAACTATCTCTTTACCTTAATTTTGACAAGGTCCTAAGGTATACACCTACCATTTTTATGGTTACTTTTCAGCACGGTTATTTGCATACTGTAACCACTCAATATACAATTGGCTGAATGAATGAAATATAAACACATATTATTTTTCCCCCTTGCAATGTTTGGTGTGGGGATTTGAGGGAGGTTGGCAGTAGTAGGGAGAAGGGAAATACTACATTTTGCCTTGGAAAATGAACATGGCCTTGTATTTTATCCCAATTTGGCTTATAGAAACACCAAGGAGGGAACCCAGGTAATTTAACAGTTTAACATGGAAGAAAAAATTAGTACCGGAAAGAAAACTGTAAAAGATTAGGGAGGAAAACCCCAAAAACCTAACACAATTTTTGTTCTTAGACTGTTCCGCATGTCTCTAAATCTGTTGCTCTTTTTAAAAGAAATCAAAAGTAGAAATCTTTTAAACACACACACACACTATGTACCAAACAAGTATGTTAGAGTCTATAGAAACTGAGTGCATTAAACTCCAACACTGAAAACCATTAATGACTGCTTCTTCAAAATTCAAAATAAGAACAGCGTGACAGAGAGTAAAAGTAAACATGCTTTCTGAATCAAAACAGAGTTATCTGAAACTATTAAAACACAAGTGCACAAGTTACCTAGAAATTTCTTTTGATTCTGACACACGCAAAAAAAGGGCAAGAGTCAAATTGGACATTTCCTAGAATGAACACTAATATTGGCTTTGATCCAAAACACAGCACCAGTGTATTGATTTTCATATGTAGTCAGTCCCTCCTTCTCTAACGTAATAAATCCTGACTGCCCCATGACCTTGAAAAGCCAGTCTGAGGAATAGACTGAAAAGGAAAATGCTATCTCTTTTACTCATTTTAGTTCTCAGAAATCTGTGGATACAATATAAGTGCATCACTAGTAAAAAAAAAAAAAAAATGATAATAATAATACTCTTGGACAATATAAACAAGAGAATGCTAACATAGCCTGCCAGCACAGTTGATGTTTCTAAACTTAGATATTTCATTCAAGTGTCATTTGTGACCAAGGTCAGAGCTCTAAGAGTGGATCTGATGGAAAAGGCACATTGGTTTCTCCCACACTGGTTTTCCTACTGGTTTGCTTCTGAACAAGACTGTCCTGAGATCCTACAGATGAAGATAAGCAATCATTCCAGAGACAGAGTAGTATGGTTCTCAAAGTTTATAATCTCAAAATTTAAGAAAATCAGAGGGGGATCATCTGTATGTGAAAGAATGGAGCTAAAGAGAACCCAATGCTGTAAGTTATTTTAGTATCAGTTTCACAAAATTACCATATCCCCAAACGAAGGTAATATACCCTCACTCTCAAGAGAGCTGGAATTCACTGCATTTCTAGAAGATGTTCTTTCTCATTCTCCTTTGCAAGCAAGGGGGCTGTGAATGAAGACTGGGACTGTTTACATCACTTCATAAAAATTTTCCAATCTTGGTTGTTTTGAGAAATCTTGCACAAAGGGAGAGGTGCTAATGGAAAGGGAAAATGTCATTCACATTCTCTAAAAGAACAAAAAACTAGATTCAAGAAATGAAGGCTAATGCTTATCCGAAGCAAAATTCCAGAGTGGATTAGTAAACAGAAGGTTAGAGCGACTCGTGAAAAGAACAAGTGCCAGGAAAGTCCTAGAGCAAGTCATGCACATTAACGTTTTGTTCTTTCTATTTCGGGGGGTGCCAAGAAAGATAGGGCTACTTGGGAATGCTACACAGTATATTTTGATTTGAGCTAAATGCAAGTCATTATTTGCTCGTGGACTACATGAGGACATCTGGGAAGAGAAATTCAGTTTGGATGAGTGGGTAGCTGGTTAAACAAGTGTCTGAGCTGACGTCTGTTGGTCAATGATCACAGCACTTAGGGAAGGCTCTAGTGTTGTGCCACAAAACTCCGTTCTTAGTGGCACTTTTTCAGTACTTAAACAACTGCACAAATCAGGTACCTAACACACACATATTACACATGTACATGTTCCAAAACTGGAAGGCAGGGCGAGGGGGGCTGTGGTTGTAAGATGTCAAAATTTGTATTATGAAATTGTTTCAGGGGCGCCTGTGTGGCTCATTTGAGTGAGCATCCACCTTCAGCTCAGGTCATGACTGCAGAATTCCAGGATCTCCAGGATCCAGCTCTGCATCACAGTCCCTGCTCAGTGGGGAGTCTGCTCTGACCACCCCCTCAGCCCCCGCCATGTTGTCTCTCACTCAAATAAATAAATAAAATCTAAAAGAAAGAGAGAAAGAGAGAAAGAGAAGAAAAGAAAAGAAAAGAAAAGAAAAGAAAAGAAAGAAAGAAAGAAAGAAAGAAAGAAAGAAAGAAAGAAAGAAAGAAAGAAAGGGAAAGAAAGAAGAAAAACTGTTTCAGTAGGCTAGAATGAATTCTTGGCAAAGCCAATACTATAATATTTAACAGGGAAAAATAAGTCATATTTAAGTTCCAAGGGGGGGCGAAATCAACTGTAGAAATTTAGGTAAAGTTTCAGCTTATTCACATGAAAATATCCTTTTTTTTTTTTTTTTTAAATTAGGAACAAATTCAAGTTCTCTGAATAAAACAGACTTAGGTTGCACTAAGAAAAATATATGATCTGATCATAGTAAGAAATTATGGTTTTGGGCCTCTTTGGTTGCCATTCCCCAGCAACTACCATTATGGGTTGAACTGTGTCCCTCCAAAAGATGTCAAAGTCCTAAACTCCAGTACCTGTGAATGTGCTCTTATTTGGAAACAAGGTCTTTGCAGATATAATTAAGTCAAGAGGAAGTCATTATTAGGGCAGGCCCTCATCCAACGTGACAGGTGTCTACATCTACATCTACAGACACAGAAAGGATGCTATATGGTGACGTGAGGGACACAGCTACAAGCCAGGAACACTAAGGTTTGGTGGCAAGCCACCAGAAGCTAGGAAGAGGCAGGGAGGGAATCTTCCCTACAGGTTTCAGAGAGACCATGGCTCTGCTGACACCTTAATTTTGGACTTTTAGCTTCTAAATCTGAAATAATAATTTTGTTATTATCAGCCACCCAAGGGGCACCTGGGTGGCTCAGTCTGTCGAACATGCAGCTCCCAGTTTGAGCTCATGTCACGGGATGGAGCCCCCACAAGGGTCTCTGCGCTTGGTGGGGAGTCTGCCTGAGGTTCTCCCTCTTATTCTCCCTTTGCCCCTCCCCCAACTCCTGGGCTCATGCTCTCTCTCTCTCAAAAAAAAAAAAAAAAAAAAAAAAGGCCATCCAGTTTGTGGTCCTTTTGTAACAGCAGCCCAAGCAAACTTCTAGAACTCCAGCTTGCCTATCCCTATACAAGTCCCTGTGCCCGCTCTGCTCCATCTCAAGTTCCTGACCCTTAAGATATTACTTCGCTTGGGACATTCAGTGTCATTCTGCAAGACTCAGTTTAACGGTGCTCTCCAGCAGCAAGCCTCTCTGACCTTCCTCAGGAAGCTGATGCTGCGTCTGCACTGCGTCCACGGCAGTGTGCCCTTATTGCGTCTCAGAGTGGCAGTCAGCACACTGCTGCATCATCTGTGTCCCCATTAGATGTGTGCCTCTGGGACTCCTTTCCTTTCCAGGCCCCAGAATTGTCAAGAGTCAAAATTCAGGAGAAAGGAGTAGGGAAATAAATAAACGAGTAAAAATGCGTGCTTTCATCGAGCGCTTTCTCCATTGAACGTATTTGTTCTAAACATCTCCTTTTACCTAGTCTGAGCACTTTCAGAGTGAGAGCACTGTAGACAAATGTCCAGAAATCACATCTTCCAAGGCAGGAATAGCGGAAGGCCTTACAGATGCTTACCGGGAAAGGGAAACTATATATAAAGAAGGCCTTTCTAAAAATGAATGTGGAGAGCCTGCCACCACTGGCAGTGTTTAAGCAGAGCTAGGGGACAGCCTGGGTCAGGGATGCTGTTGCAAAGGAAGATTGCACAAAAACCGACCTAGGAAGAGACGATCACCAGCGGTAAATAGAAAAATAAATGCAGTGAGTTTTTGCAAAAGTTAAATGTATTCTAATATTATGTACTTCTCACATTTTTAGTTTTAAATTGGCCTTTTTAATGAAATAGTAATGAAAAGTGGTGGTTGTTTCAGTTTGTGTCCATTTTGACAAAATAAAATCTTAACTCTATACTGGATCTCTAATTCTAATTATTATTGTTTAGTATATTGGCCCTTAAAATCCAAAAATGTAGAGAACCACTAAAACATGGTGGGTTGGTGAGTGGGAGGCTGGTATCCCTGCTTTGAAAAGGTAATCAGTCTGGATGACTCATAAGATTAATGTCAATAAAGGACATCTGGGTGGCTCGGTAGGTTAGCATCTGCCTCTGGCTCAGGTCATGATCCCAGGGTCCTGGGTCAAGCTCCCTGCTCAGTGGGGAGTCTGCTTCTCCCTCTCCCTCTGCCCCTCCCCTCACCCTGCTCTTGCTTGCTTTTTCTCTCAAATAAATAACTAAAAGTTTAAAAAAAGATAAATGTCAGTAAGAATAATGGTACGTGGATAGAATTGTTGGGTAAAAGAATAATGGCAAAAACATCTTTTAAAAACCTCACACTTCACAGCATTCCATTTATTTTAAGTTATAAACTGGGGCAAAAAGTGCCCGATAAAATTCTGTAAAATTGTGCATGAATTGACTATGCCCTCAATAAAAACATACCTGAGGAAAAAATGAGACAACAGGGAGAAAGGCTGGGGTTAGCTTCGCTCCCTCCAGTTCTCTCCAGGACTCAGCTGAAATGAGTGCCATTACCAGCAATGATGCCTCCTAGTAGTTCCTGAACTATCCTGCTGAATCAGCAGAGCACAACCCTCAGCTTCCCTGACTTCCTGCTCCAGGCAGGGCTCACTTAACCTTGAATGTGTAAACCATCAAGGTAAAACAGGTTCCCCAATATAAATGCTGTATTTTACACTTTATCTTTAGAAAGGCCCTGTACAATCTGCAAGGAGGGGATGCTCAAAAGAGAGCCCAGATCCTAATGATATTAGAAACTCCGATAACAGGGTGTTGAAGTAACCAGGAAGTCTCACTACATAATGCAGTGTCATATATATAAACACACACACACACACACACACACACACACACACACACACACACACAGTTCTTATTAGGTGAATGTAAAGTTCATTCTTCCCAGAAGCAATCCCAGGCCCTTGTGGGTGGAGACGGGGGTGGAGGTAGGATAGGTAGTGGGCTTTCTCTGAGCTTGAGTCGAAAGTGAAAAGTAAGGATATGACATGATTATCTCTCCTGTGTTTATATGAAAAATACATATTACATATAATCCACATACGAGCCTAATACTATTAATTCCCACCCACTTGTAAGGAACACGGGATCTGTTTTAGAATGTAGGTAAAATAAAATACCAAGTCTTAAGTAAAAGTTAAATACCCGTTCTTACTACCTAACTATTCAGAGCTCAGCTTATCAAAATATTTGTTTTTCTTTTACCTGGGTCAGGCCCCACCAGACCAGTGCCCATTCCAAACTGTATCTGAGGAAGGTCATAATCGTCACTAATTGCTCCATGCCCCTGATGGTTTCTACTACAAACATTCTAAAAACTCCTGGAAAAATCAGAGAATGGCTTTAAGCTGCAGCTCACTTCCTAGACCTGACTAAAAAGCCCTTTGCTGCATTTTCAGAAGCAACGGGACAGAAATGAAGGGCAAGTGAAGTAGGGGGCGAGTGGTGAGAAGGAAACAAGCACTCTTCAGTCCAGTAAATGAAAAATTAGGTTTCCTTCTAGTGGTTGGGCATATGATGCAAGAAATAGCCAATTACAGAAAAGTTGCAATGGAATTTCAGAAGATAATGACAAACCAGTATCTTTTACCACCAACAAATACTTCGGAGACATGTGGAACCATGCAACTCTTGTGCATGAACCGTGAAGGGCGAACCTTAGAGAAAACTGAGACACAGAATGCATTCGTTTTAGACAGATGAGAACTTGAGCGGTACAGCACCTAGTCTAGTACCATATGTAATGAGATACCCACATCTGTAAATCCATCCTGGCAATGGTCATAATTTTCAGCATTCAGTTCTATAAATATTTTCAACCTTCTCAATTGAGAACTACTACTCTGAATTACTCACTCATATTTATCTATAGTACCTGAAGATTTCCATTTCTCTGACACTGTATTTACTTAGGAAGATTCTGCAGAAAAAGATGTGGCAATACCCTTTAGGGCCTCGACAAATTACTCTTGAGTAAACAAAAGCACCAATAAATGGGGAATCGCTATGTCTACCGAGTGTATGGTGAAGAAGCTGGCAGTTGGGAACTGGGAGAGAAGTGACAACAAGAGTTTGATTTCTGTGATAAACTCAGTAAAGAACTGTCACATGGGATATGCTATAAGGACTTTCACACACGTCTTATCCAAGCCTCGTGACAACCTGGCAAAGGAGATCAGTCTCTTTCTGCAGAGGAAAGGAAGCAAGGCTGGGGAGGTGAGGGGAGTCATCCTTCCACTGCACTGCAATAGAAAGAAACTGGAAAAGGAAGTCAGGTCATTTGGTAGGCGCTCAGTAAGAAGAATGAGTCTGAATCAGGTTCTTCCTGAAGCTCACTGAATAGCCACTTCCAGTGACAATGTGCTTGAAGGAAACTGTTGGTTAAATGGGAAGAGATCGTCACTACAGCCAAGATTGGACCTGGGCCATGAAGAGTGTGTTAGGCCAAGGAAAAAACGTAATACAACCCTCTTCTTTAGGAAAACGAAACCAAAACATTTAAAGCCAAAAGTCCATCTCTTTAAAAGTCACCATTTTAGGCTAAGTTTAAAGCACAAGTTTTAAGTTTATACTGCTAAAAGTAGAGACTGAAGACAGTTTGGAAGGAAACAAAAAAAGGCTCTAGTGTATACCTAAGACTTTATCCTGAAATGGGATAAAGAAAAAAAGGCCAAAGCCCTTCAGCTAATCACATAACAGCAAAATGATGAAGATCAAAATTTATCATAACCCACTGTGCAGAAGACAAAAAGAGAAAGACGTTTAGAATCAAAGGAGTATGTTTTATACATATGTGTCTATTCTCAGCCAAGAAAAATAAGTGGTTTCTGGAGAAATGGCATGTGACCTACCTATCAACTGAAAAGGGGATGACAGAATGCAGAGGACATTATATTGGGGGAAAATATTTTTTAATTGTATTTTTTAAAATTACCAAACCAATCAAGAAGTGAAAACATGCAAAGGCATAAGGATTTGCAGTACCATCAAGCTCTGCTCAGAACACAGAGGAGCAGAGAGAATGAAGGTGGCACCAATGCCCAGGAACATCCAGTCCCACAACCGGCTGAATCTCTCATTGTTACAACTGCACAGCAAGCCTGAGACAGGACAATTTCAGGACAGCAACCTCCTATGGATGGAGCTGTGCAAACTGCTGTGCGTGAAAAATGTTAATGTGCTCGAGACAACAGTGCCGGTCAATGTCTTGACATAAACCAGTTCCTACTCTTGCTAAACGAAGAGAAGGAAAGCGAAAAGGGTGTTCGGTGTTTCTTTTCATTTGTCCTCCTCAACTGCAGAGGACACAGAAGGGATTTTCATAAACTCCGGCTAATTGGACTTGCAATCCTGATGTAACTGTATCCCACGTAGCCATGCCAATTAAAAACTTCCCACTCGAGAAGGACTCTTCTCCCCAGGATCTTCATTATGTACTTCTAAAAACTACATGTAATGTTAACAGTTCTTGGCTTCTTTTCATTCCTAGGGCACATGTATGCATTGGTTCCCATAAGATTCATCCCACAGGTGTTCCATGTATTGTAAATTATTTATTTCTTAGGGTCTTTGTTGCTGGCAAAGAGGACCAAACATTCATTAAAAATATAATTTGGAATGGTATAGTGATGTACTTCTGTATAGGCTACCAATTAATTCAAATCTCTATCCCAAGTGGGTTTAGATAAGCTGTCCATCATTCTGTCCTCTTATTTAACACTTAGCAGCTCGTGTCAGAGAATTAACACATACACACATATTATCAAATTGGCAAAGATGGTGACAACAACAAAGTGAAGATCCTCAAGTTGCAGAGGAAATGGCAAAAGAGGTGCCCCCTTCTGTAAAAGCAAACTGGCCCCACTCAGAGGGCAATTGGTAATTTGGAGCAAAAGCTTAAAACCACTGCTCCTAAGGAGAAGATTAACATTGCATATGAAAATTCTGTGGCAAGGATTATATAGAAATATTATTAAGCAAGCTGCAGAACAGTCATGGAATGGAAAAACCACATCATCAATGATACTGTACAACCTTGTTGTAGTAAGGAGATAGCCCAACACCCCACAAAAAGGGACCAAGACACTGTACTTTGTGAGATACAGATTATAAAGAAATCATAGACAAATCTCCCTCCCTTGTTTTCTCTTGAAATACCTAAATCAGCTCTGTCCAACAGGAATAGAATTCAAACCACAAATGTGACCCACATATGTAATTTTATTTTATTTTATTTTTTTTCATATGTAATTTTAAATTTTGTAGTCACCACATCAAAAAGAGAAACATGAAATTAATGTTAATATTTTATTAAACCCAACATATCAAAAGTATTACCTTCAACATGTAATCTATATTAAAAATCAGAATGAGATTGCTAACCTTTTTCCTTTTTTTTTTTTTTTTTTTGCTAACCTTTTTCCTAAGTCTGAAATCCAGGGTCCATTTCACACCTCCAGCACATCACAATTTGGACTAGCTACGTTTCAAGCACTTGATAGCCGCATGTGGCTGGTGGCTATCTTGTTGTTTGCACAGATCCAGATATTTATGGGTTGTTGCCTCTTCTGGAATTCAACATTTCCCTTGCCTTGGGAAATAATAGCCTAACACTGTTTCATCATGGCTACAACAGTTGGCAACTACTACTTTAGGTTGCTTACGGTAGTTGCTTAGAGTAAGCAGAAATTAGGGCAATAATCCAACTTCTGCACTTTGAAGTGATTTTTCTAATCTTGGCTATAAGGGAGATAATAATCATTCACCTCTGGGGGCTAATCTTTGGGAATGTCTGAACAACAAGGCATACTTGAAAAGTCCTGACAACATTTTTCTCTTAACTTATTTGGTAAGATCTTATGGTTATGCTCACAGTATAAATTATGTCTTGTGGTACATATATAGCAGAACATTCTAGAATTCTTCCTTCACCGTCTCCAACTCTTGGGGCTTTGGATGAGCTTTAATTACATACTTTAAATGGAATGAATAACACATACGAAACAGGATTGCATGTCAGAATGATACATTTATTTGAGGAGCCTCATTTAAAAAAAAAATGGGGCAACCACATGTTGAATCATTGTCTAAAAACAAGGAACTGACTAAATCTGAAGCCAACTGGCCTTGCAGATCTGAGACCTGTATTTGCTCCAGGTATCATATTTTAACTCTAAGCTACCACATGATGTTAGAGGAATAACCAGGGCAGAGATAACCTCTAAATTTTTTTTTTTTTTTTTTTTTTTTTTTTTTTTTTTTTTTATGATAGTCATACAGAGAGAGAGAGAGGCAGAGACACAGGCAGAGGGAGAAGCAGGCTCCATGCACCGGGAGCCCGACGTGGGATTCGATCCCGGGTCTCCAGGATCGCGCCCTGGGCCAAAGGCAGGCGCCAAACTGCTGCGCCACCCAGGGATCCCCAGAGATAACCTCTAAAGCACCTTCTTTACAAATAAAAATTTTTAAAAAAGTATCCTCTATTGGAGAAGGAATCCCTTAGGCACTAGAGTTGGTGACTGAGTGAGAGATGGCGCTCAGCCCACATACACCCGGGGCCAGCCATTAGTTACATAGGTGACAATTTCCCCAACTGTACGTAAGGTCCTGGGAACAACATCCCAGTTGGCGTACAACAGAAACATGGCAAGCTCTGCACACAGCAATGAACCGAAATATGTAGGTTTTGTACTTCCTCTGGCATATTAATACCAAGAATACCATCTTAATTGCAAAATGGTCATAACCCTTCCTTAAGGACAGGTGAGGCTGAAGATATGCAGAGTAAAATGGCTGATAAACATTTATGTTGGGGGATCCCTGGGTGGCGCAGCGGTTTAGCGCCTGTCTTTGGCCCAGGGCGCGATCCTGGAGACCCGGGATCGAATCCCACGTCGGGCTCCCGGTGCATGGAGCCTGCTTCTCCCTCTGCCTCTCTCTCTCTCTCTCTCTCTCTCTCTGTGACTATCATGAATAAATAAATAAAAACTTTAAAAAAAAAAAAAACATTTATGTTGGAAATTAAAGTTTCTAAAGTTAAGGGAGTTCTTGGTATGGATAAATACATGATGAACTTCATAAAAATGTTTTCTATAAATCTTTTTAAGGCACTTAATAAATGATTCTGAAAAAGTCCATCTAATTATATAACTGGGAATGTTGATCACATGTGTTTTCATTCTTCCTTTGCTAAAATAATTTGACTGTAATGGAATATAGAATATTCAATTTAATTTTACATGTGCTATAAAAAAAAAAGACTGTATATCTATGGTCCATCTAAATGGGGTTTAAATGAAAATGCACACCAACTTCAAGCCAAACTCATCATCTCCCAACCAGACCCAACAGTCCACCTAACATTGGAAAAGCAGGCATCACATCTTGCTATCTATCTACTGATCCAACTTTTTTCTCTCACATGTATTGTAATCTTTTTAAAGACAAGAACCATGCCTAATTCACTGACATGTCCTGTATCTACCACAGTGCCTGTCACATAACAGGTGCTCAATAAATAGGCTGAGTTAATGTAAAAAACATTAAACTGTGAAAAGGTTAGGTATTGGCCATAAGGCATAGGCAACAGGATGAACATAGAGAACTAGCCAGTAACCCTCAACAGTTCGAAGAGGGCAGGTGAGGGAAAGGAAAGAAAGTCGTCGTCCTTGTTCCATGCCCTTATCTGCATGTAGTATTGGTGGAGGAATTTTACATATATCACTCACTCAATCCTCCCACTTTATGGCTGAGGACACTGAGGCCAGAGAGGAAAAGCAACCTGCCCAGGATCATCCACCTATTATTATCACACATGGAGTCAGGACTGAACTAGGCCTGTCTATGGCAAATCCTATTCCTTTTCCCTATGCTCTCAGCTCCAGGGAAGGAGCTCTTAACGAAAAAGCCAAGATGCCAGCTGTACAGGCTCTGGAGAAAAATTCCATGCTACATTATCCAAGTAGCTATTGCTCTCCTCTTTCCTTTCCCTGTCATACATCTCATTCTGATCTACTAAAACAAGTTTATTTTCATCATGAAAACATTACAACCTGAGCATAAATTCTAAATTAATGATCAAGTTACTCTAATAATATTCACATAAAATTCCAGGAAAATAAATTATTTTGAGCCTTTAAAGTTTATGGTAACAATGGTTTTGTTACCTATTGTCTTTCCTGTTTCTGATGTAGCTAGAAACAAAACAGTTGTCAGGGCTACGTGGATGCTCTAAAATTATTTTCGATGATCAAAAAATTCTGGGAACAGCATTCACAAATTAATTTTTCCCACAATGCTGGGAACTAAAACACAAGGATGCATTTATTATATACACTGTGGACTGTCCTAAAATAAGATTCCCAGTAAAGTGCCCAAAATAGTACAATGACTATATGTATATGAAAGAGCCTTTGTGACTAGAGTAAATTGTAATAAGGTATACTTAGTGAAGGAATAGTTCTTAGTTTGTGGGTTTTATCTTTTTATACAGATACATACTTTAAAGACATTGGTTTTATTTTACCCTCGATTTACTGTTGTTTGGACCATGATTAGTCATCAAGTGTTTACGATATTCAGAGTGCTATGTTTAAACTTTATGTTCCTGCCCTTTAGAAGCCTGCAGTGCTTAGGTTCCTGTCTCTCAACCATATTCTCTCTTTCTCCCTACCACTTCCCCATATAAATTTGGTGCTCTGTTGTGTAGACTGTAATGAATCAGTTTAGGTCAAGTAAATATACACATTTTCAATATTAATCAGCAAACTGTGTAGAGCGGTTCTTTAGCAATGAGATTACTTTGGATTCTTAGTTTCTTCAAACTTTTGTATATGCTTTTTGTTTTTTTTACAAGCATCTATTATTTTTGAGAAAAAATATTAAAACATGCATTTTTACCTTTGCTATAATTTATTAATGGATCAATTTTAAGGGTTATTAGACAAAATATTAAAATAGTCATGAGACAATCGTCTGAAAACATCTTTAATTCTGCTGGACCCCACTAACGAAGTTAAGAAGGGACATCTTCGGGGTTATGTTCTTACAGTGAACGTAAGACTCTGGAACACACTGGAAGTAAGAATTTCTAAAAACATACTCCCAGGAGGCCCAACACTGGCTTCTGGGTCCCCAAGGAGTAATCTAGTAACAGCAGAAACACACCAGCTGACCTAAGGGTACTTAGGAGACAAGGAGGGAAGAAAGGAAACAATGAGAAATTACAGGAGGCTGGAGAGTATGAAGAACCAACTCTCGGAAAAGCTGTGTAAAGCAGGTGCAAATTCAACAATGAAGAAATGTAGATAACTAGAATTTTCTGATACACAAGTTACAAAGGATGGGCCAACTGTTAATGGCCATCTAGAAACAACAACAACAAACTTGAAAGTCAGAGCTACAGAACTCCGTAGTATATGTCTAGCCCTTGATGAACAGGTAAATTTAATCTTTTATAATCTTTCAGGAAACTGGGATACTTATAGGTATGTCTGTGAATATACAGATCTTTTTAAAAAAATTACGATTCTAAAACACATCTATGTCTTGGAGGGATCAATATCCTCAAGCTGACTTAGACATCCAACTATAATAGAGTGTGAAATCCCAAATCATGACCCTTAATCCAAATGATTAAGAACATTAAGAACATTTTCACAGCCTACTCTCATTTTTCCTATTATTTCTCCATTTGTGAAATGTTCATTTTTTAAAGATTATAAATTTGGCAGATGCTCTTATAAAGTAAGAAATATTAATTATCCTAGAGTTAGAAAAAGTACGTATTTGAGTAGGCAACTGCAAATTTTTTACAAAATTGGGATGTCGAACATGTATTAAATCTTTTTTGCTTAATGAGAATTTTTTGCATGTCATTAAATATTTTTCAAAACAAGATCTGTAATGATTATAACATGTCTTCATGGACACACTAGGAATTCATTATTTCTGAACATTTAGTTTATTTCCAATTTTTTAATATTATAAATAGCACTGTGATAAACATCCTTTACTTCAGCCCCACAATTACTGCCCTCTGCCCAGCACTGAGCCGTGAGAATAGTGCTCTGACACTGAAGCTCATAACCCAGTACCACTGTCAAGAACAGAAAGTCTCCCTTCTGATGCCCACCAAAGGGGCAGGGGAATCCCATGTTCACCATGAGGTGGGGAGGGTTAAGAGTCTAGAAAGAAATCAGAGCTGAAAAAAACAAACCACAAATCTACTGACACTGCCACAGAAAGAGACATAATAGTTAGATAACACCTGAGAACATTCTCCCTGTCCTGGGGATACTACAAATACTACAAACGGTTATCCTTAAATGAAGAGGGGACAGGAAAGCTGAACTACAGTACCATTTGTTTTCAATTGAATCACCAGAGTACATTAAATTGTCCAAATAATTTTATCTTACATCTCAATTTCCCTCGTTCCAAATCTCACAATAAATATTCGAATGGATAAATGAATGTGAGCAAGATCTAAAGTTTAAATTTTACCTTCAATATTATAGTTGTATCTTTTCAAACACAGCTAAATTAAAATACTTAATGTGGTCCCCTAATAATATTTAGAAAACTCTATAAAAAACGTACCCGCTAAAAGAAAAGTTCAGTTATCCTGGTATGAACTTTCTTAATCCATTTGTTCTACGTAGCAACAATATATACAAAAAATTCACTTCACAATCTTGTGCTTCATCTCAAAACCGGGTAAAACTGCCTGTGAAATCAAGGGACAGTAATATGATGTTGTCCAAAGGGCTAATTAAGATGCCCCAAGTTGCGAGCAGCTGTTTTATTACTGTCATTTACAGAAATCTGTCTTAAATATCTGACCCTTTCTCCTTCAAGAAAGAGAAAACATTTCTCTTTATGTTTGGCATAGTATCATGCCTTGCTCTTCTTTGGGAGGCAAAATCGTCTTCTGAGAGTGATTGAAAGGTACAAACTTCTAGTTTTAAGAGAAATAAGTCCGGGGGGCATAATGTGCAGCAGGGTGACTAGTTAATAACATCATATTGTGTATTTGAAAGTTGCTAAGAAAGTAGATCTTAGAAATTCTCATCACAAGGAAAAAAATGAACTATGTGTGATGATGATGTTAACTAGACTTCCTGTGGTGATCATTTCATAATATATACATATATCAAATCATTATGTTGCATACCTAAAACTATTAATTATATTTCAATTAAAAAAAATCATCTGAGAGGTATGTTCCTAGATATGTTTGAACATCTAAACAGACATCTTACTAGTCCCTTACTGCTACTCAAAGATGCAAAATGTGTAATAAGATGTGAAATGTGTAAACCCAAAGTAAGAAAACCCACCAGGGATTATTTTTAAAGCCGTTACGCTCATTTCTTAATAGTGCCAGCTGCCTATTTATTTAAGTGTTCACACAGTCAAGTCTCCTCAGCATTACATTAGAAATAGAACATATTTTTAGGGGTCAGACACTCTTTGCACTCTACAACATCCACATCATTTATTTATTTGTAACAGAGACCTTAAAAAGCATATATCAAGTTAGCAATAAAGAAGGGAATTTTTTTTTTTGGAAAAATTTTACATTGTCATCACCCCACTACAAGCCAAACTAGGGATCTTCAAGTGATATATTAAAAAATGATTACTTCCTAAGAACTAGAGTAAGGGACCTAAGAAGCCATCATGGCATAAAACACATCCTACAGAAACTTACTGATGAAACCAAATTATGATCATGATTTTGGCATTATGGACCACATCAGGAAGAAGGCTACCCCCCTTGAGTTAAAAATGCTCACTTGGGTGAAATGCTCTATCCAAGGAAGGACAGTACACAGTTCTCATATAATTAGGACTCCCCTTTTTGTGCAATTTTAGGCAAAATGGACCCTGATTTCCAGTGAATATTCTTTTTTTTTAAAAAAAGATTTATTTGAGAGAGAGAGACAGAGAGACAGAGAGCACGCATGTGTGTGTATGAGCAGAGGGAGAGGGAGAAGAGGCTCCCAAGCAGGGAGGCCCTGGTGATTGGGACCGGAGCTGAAGCAGACACTTAAATAAGCCACCCAGTGAATATTCTTAAAGTAAAATTCTTAAAGAATAAAAATTCTTAAAGTAAAATATTCTTAAAGTAAAGCAAAGTAAAATATTCTTAAAGTATCCATTACTTGTATCTTCAAAACTGGCTACTCAGCATTTCAGAAATTCTCTTTGAAGGTCATAAAGTTAAGAAAAACAAAAAATTAAAATCCACAATAAAATGGCACACTGACTTTAGTTAGCATTGTAGCATCAACCATATTTTGTTGTCTTATTGTAGCCAAACCATAGCAGGGTCTGTCCTAGGTCCACATGTAGAAATGGAATGAGTTCCATGGTGCCTCGTGTTTCATTATTAAATCTTTTGGATTACTGGCTCTAATTAAGGGCTGTGTTATGGCTATCTCATGGTGATATTAATGTGTATTATTACCATTATAGGAAATTGTGACCTCTGCCATGAATCACCTGCAGTAAAATTTAATAATCAAGCAGAGAAAATAGGAATAAGGACAATATAATATGGGTTTCTTGTGAAGCATCTGTAATAGTAAAATATTATCTTATAGTTTTTGCTTTGATATTTGGAGAATAATGACAACTAATTCCCTTTCTGGAATCTAAACATAATTCATCCTGAAGGTGAGACCACAGTGTATCTAATTTTCATGTGTATTATTAATTCAACAAATTCTTTATATAGTATTTTTTCAAAGTTCAAGAATACAAGAAACTGGATTTACTGACTGAAATTAGATGGATGTTAAAAATAATACCTTAGGACTTGCCAATGTATGTTTTACTTCCTATCCTATCCTATCCTATCCTATCCTATCCTATCCTATCCTTTGTACTTGGAGTTAAGAAAAGTTACCATTTGAAAAGACATTTTCTTTTTTTTTATCTTAATGTTATATTTTTAGAAAGTCAACATGAAATCAATAAAATTGACCTATTTTGTTATGTATTTTTAAAGATTTTATTCATTTGAGAGGGAGCATGAATAGGGCATGGGGGGTAGGGGCAGAGGGAGAGGGAGAAGCAGACTCCTTGATGAGCAGGGACCCCAACATGGGGCTTGATCCCAGCATCCTGAGAGATCATGACCTGAGATGATGGCACATGCTTAACCACTAAGCCACACAGGCATCTGCTTATTTTTGTTATTTTAATAACTAATTACATAGTCCTCACAACAGCTAGTTAAGTAGGTAAAACAGGTTAACTGGTAAGCAGTAACATTGGGTGGGGCAGCAGGTATTACTAAAAAAACAATAGTTTATTCTTTACAAATTTTAAACCATGATCAAACCCTCACCCTTCTGAAATATTTTCAAAGCCCTAATCAGAGACAGAACACAGTCAAATACATTTTTATATTCCTTTCCACATCTATGATGTTTTGCCTGTCTTGATGAGCATTTTATTTCATTTTTAAAAGATTTTATTTACTTTTGGAGAGAGAAAGAGAGTGAATGCCTACGAGCTGGGGGAGGGGGCGGGCAGAGGAAGAAAAGCAGACTCCTCCCTGAGCACAGAGTCCCATGTAGGGCTCTCATGACCCTGAGATCATGACCTGAGCAGAAATCAAGAGTCAGATGCTTAACCGAATGAGCCACCCAGGTGCCCCTTGATGAGCATTTTAATTTATGACTCTAACAATATATGGAAACACTAATGTATTCTATGAAAACGTAAATATACACTATTCAAAAGTGATTAGAATTTAATTTTCAAGAGGCATGTGTATGGGGACGGCAAACAACTTCACAATAATGACAATTCACAGTTATTTACTGAATACTTACTATATGCTAGCACTCGGACTAGATGCTGGACTAGGGAGGACAGAAAGAAAAACCCAGTTTAATACAGGGAAGGTGTTGGGTAGAGTGGGCCACAGGAATGTCCACTTGTTCTACTTAGCATCATCCTAGTGGCCCAGCATTTAGCACACAGCCTGACATACAGTAGACGTTCATATGAAAGTTTATTAAACTGAATCTAGTATAGAATGATTCCCCACACTGGATGGGTGATGCATTGTTAATCCTTAATTTAAAACACGATGACAATAGTCATATTAATAGAAACCTCCTTCTGTGAGTGTCCATGGGTTAGGTGGTTTATATAACAGCTAGGCCATGTCTCTATCTCTCCTAAAAATAACCTTATGATTTTTGTGTTCTACCCCTATTTTGCAAAAAAGGAGACTAAATTTCAGGCAAATTTGTCCAAGATTACATAGTAATTTTAGCCTAATGACATAGAAAGTAGAATCCTTTCTCTTCCCATTGAAAAATCCACAATGCTAAGGTGAGTAACCCGTCAGATCCTATAGACTAGTAAACAAAAACATCAGACAGCAAGGAGAGGACTCAGGAGAGGACTATACCAGACACTGTCAAATCCAAAATAGTCAGTTTATAAAGAGAGGCTGGAAGTATGGGAGAGGGAAGAAAGAGTGGGTTATCAACATTTCCAAGCAGGAAGAGCAGCCTGTAAGGAGAGGCTAACAGTAAGCGGTTTGGGGAAGTTCTCAGCAGAGACCTGAAACTGCTGGCTCCTGAGAAAAGCCCACAGCAGGGGTTAGAAAGTCATAGTCTATATAACATAATTTCCAATATTAACGTTGAAGAAAATGAAACTTAAATATTTAGCACATTCCGAGGGTGGGACCGTAACCAACCTTTCTTCGTTAGTTAATTGGTCGGTCCAGGGCCTCAAATCAGGTCTTTTGTTTCTAAAACTGACTCCAAATCATATGCTTTTCCCCTTATTCTTTGACAAGACAGACCAGGTAAACTCTCTCTCTTTAAATCTCACTGGAAAATTTGTGAAATGCCCAATGGGTGAGCAGAATGGGAATAAATCAGGTTACCAGTACCAGTGTTTGTTCTGACTGGTTTGAGTCCATTCTAATCATTAAATATTTGGACTGTCAATCTAGAAGGGGATGGTGAGTGGTAGAAATATTCTTCCCTTATAATGCTGTGTGTAATAGTTTCCAAAGAATGAGTATCACCTAACATTCCAGGCTATGGCAAGCATGGTGTCATAACTGGTATTCTAAGCAGATAGTGACTGTTCAGAGTGAGGATGTCTGGCATTAACTTTACTTTAAATTTCCCAGAACCTACCACAGTAAGCGCTCTCAACACATATTTGCTGAATTACTTAAGAAACCCATTTTCACCTAATCTAGGAAGCCTTCCCTAGTCACCAGGGTTTCCTTAACCATGTAACATCTCCCATGCCTGCTCATTTAAAAACAATAAAAAAACATTTAATTAGAGCTTCAGCTTGTGATTTGTTTTGGTATGGGTCTTCACAATTCTTATCAGACACGGGCCACAATATTATTCACCATCAGCACGTACTTTGTAAAACTCAGCTATGCCAGCCGAGACATGATGCTAAAACTAACTCTTGGTATGTATGACACAGTCACCAACCAATCAAAATGTGTAGCAGCCAGTGGGCCTTCCCAGTGCTGAATGTGGGACCTGAGCCAACCTGACCATTCCTTCGGAATAGTAACCCACTTTTGTGTTTTCCTAAATGGAGATTTTGTTTATCAAAATTATATAAAAGAACAGTCATATTACATCCTTGAAGTACAGACAAATCACAGAAATTATCCAAATCTCCTTTATGTCTATTTCTAAATTTAACCCAGATTGACCTGAGTTGCCATGTCACAAACGGGCCTGAGCTTCCATTCTCCTAAGTAAAGACACATAAGCGAACACAGAAATGGGGTTAAATGGCCAGCAAGCAAGGGATGCTACACATTAACTTCCTCAACGATAAAGGCTATGACTGAGTCTTTCATTTGTTTTAGGCCATTCTTAAAAGTTAGGACTTCAAATACAATACAATTTAATGGAAGAACCAAGAACAGAGCTTAGTGGTCTTGTGTCCAATAACAAAATCCTCTAAACACTGCAGAACTCTGAACAAAATTTCTTAAAGCTTCCAAAAACACCATAGAGAACTTTTATTTTTCATTTGGGTTCCTTAACCTGTTTAAACTGAATATAATTATTATGCAAAAGTTCCTTTTAAGAAAAAGAGCTAACTTTGCAAAAGAATGGCTACGAAAGAAAAATTCGTTGTTTGCTTTTCCAGAAGTACTATGAAGACAGGAGATTCTTTATCACCAGTGGAAAAAAAGAAGTACAAAGCCATTGTCAGAGAATGAGTCTTTGTACTTTAACTTAAAACATGCAAGAAATGATTATCAGAGAAAGAAATGAATGACTTCTAGCTAAAAGCCTAAATCACTGTTAGTATTAATGCCCAGGTGGAACCATGGCCCTTTTCCTTAAGGGCCAGCAAATGCCAAAACACTAAGCAATATTCTAGACTCTGTAGCTATAATAATTCAAATGGTTTGGTTTCAATAAAAAAACAACAACAACAACAAAAAAAAACGGAATATTGCTCACAAGATATTTTAAACCATATAACCACCTAGGTAATAAACACAACCCTACAAAAACATAACATTCTTACAATAAGTTTTCATGTAATAGTTCTGACATCATGCTGTGCTTACTTAAAAATAATTTTTACCTTATTTTTAATCCCACTGATAGTAACCCATGTAATATGCAGTGATATAAGAGGATAGTCACAAGAATGGATTTCACTGATATAAGAAACCAAGTAAGATGTAGAACTGGACAATTATTTGTTGTAGAATGATGGTAAACACAAGGCAGTAGTAAGACTGATCAACTTCCTCACTGGAGGTCACCAAGTATGGATATAAATAACCAACCTTGAATACTATATGGGTGAAACCAACTCAAGGTCTGTCTGGCCACCACTTTCATCCATGGAATGTACAATTTTGAGAGTTACATTTTTACTGATCTCTAACACCATATAATATTATCACAAGAATCACAACTATTTCTAAACTGAGGAACTTTGCTGCATTTCAGGGGTAATATCTCAAATCTAGCCTAGCAGCACACCAACAGAGGCTGTGATATCCCTGATTTTCTGTTTGAATAGACTGTTTATACTTACAAAGTGCTTTCCCATGATCTCGGTCTTAATTTAGTGTTTGTGCTTGAGAAAGGAGGCTAAAATAAAGGATAACCAATTAGACGTTGTCCATAACATGGAGAATGGTCAGGGGCAATATTTCTGAACTTTGACCACTCTAGAGTAAAACAATGGCCCACATGGTCATTACCTCAAATTTTATTATCTGAAGCAAGTTTTTCTAATTGTGATCCAATTAAAGAATGCTATCTACTGCACTTCAAACACAGTGTGAAAGGAAATTATTAAATAAATCCACCCAAAACCAATATTGGGTATTTTTTAAGGAAAAAAAGGGGGGGAAGGTAGTGTATGTGTTTGACACGCCAAATGGTCCCTAAAGACATTCTGAAAGGTATCTCATTCAAAATATCTTCTTTATCAGAAGAATGAAAAGATTTCTGGTTGATGTTTTTCATTCTTTTACTTATTTAAAGTAAATATGACATGTATCCATCTACCTATGCATTCAAATTTACAAGAAGCTATGTGCATGTATGTATGTATACTGTGTGTATATCTGTGTGTATCTGTGCAGCTTGTCCTGCTGGAGAAAGGACACAAGGTAGGTTATGAAAAGGCATACCCTCTCAGATAAAATAAAGGTAAGAATCAATGGCAAAGAAGACAGGACAAAGGTAAAATGAGGCAGGAAGGAAATGGCTTACTGACAAAAATCAATTGTTTCAAGTGCCCCACTTCTCATCGGTGTTTGAGCCCAAAGAGCCTCTCTAATGACTGTCACCAGTGCTGATCAAACACAGCAAATGACCTGGAGATCAAGCACCTGATTAGAAATCTATCATAAATAGCTCTTCAGTACGAGCATAGTTCAATGATAATTGGCCCTAATGATTACTCCGAAACGCAAGTGTTAAGTGTAACCCGAATCATGATAGAAAAATGTATTTTCTTGTATCCTATTGTTCTGAAAACTGACAATTTCTATAAAACATGTAAGGTAAAACTCCATAGTCAGAAAATTTGATTAATTAATATGACCTATTTCATGACTAAGCTGAAGACAGCCCAGTTACTGATTACTTGGAGATACAAATAAATCCCTGATCTATTCATGCATTTTATGCAGAGACATTCAATATCAAAAAATGGAAGCAAGCAAAGTTCTAGGTCCCCAAGAAGAAAAAAGTAACCCTATAATTCTCTCTCTGAGACCACAGGGCTGAAAGGAATCTGCCAAGGGTTTTAAATAGCCTTCATCTCAGATGCCAACTCTGACGGTTGTGTTGTGTAGGGAATGATTCTGAGGCCCAGCCAGGCCTAGCAGGAAAGAGTGTTCTCATCAATTTATTAGCAATTCTGACAGGGAAGAGGAAATGAGGCGGTTCACTGCCACTTACTTGTTTATTCCTTATTTCAGTTCAATTTGCTGATGTTACCAATGACGAGCTGGAGGCTTAAAGGGCTTGGTGATTTATTTACCATTTCTTTTTAGATTATTAATTTGTAGCCTGCCTTATTACAAAAACTATTTGATGTGTTACAAAAATACATATAATAAGATAATAATAAACAGATGAGAAAAAGAGGGTAAGAGAGAAAAAACATACATAACCTGGGGGAAAATGGGGCTTGTCCTTGTGGTAAATTCTAAAGCCTTCATTTTCACTATGGCTTTTTCTGGCACCGAGTAATCCAGACTCACTGATGTATTCATTGCTCATCTCAGGGAGCGTGTGTGCATGTGTGTGTATGCAATATGCACCTCAGAAATAGGTCCCAAGTCTGGCTATCAAGAAAAGATTGCTGCTCCAATTAGAGATCTGGGCTCATATTCTGGCCTTGGTGCTATATAAAGAAGCATCTTATTCACTCATTTACTGATATTTGCTTATAATAAATAAGCAAAAATAAGCAAATTACACAGTATGTTAACAGAAAGTATTATGACAATTGAATAATACAAGGGAAGGAGGACTGAAAAGAAAGCCAAGGTCAAGTGGAGATAGATTACAGTTTTTAAAAAGGCAGTCAAGGTAGGCTCGATGAGAAGGTGACATCGGAGCAAAATCTTCAAGGAGGTGAGAGAGTCAGTCAGGAGGATTAGGGAGGAGCAAGGCAGATAGGGGAGGAAAGGGTGACGTGGGACTGGAAGACAAAGCAGGCCTGGTGTGCTGGAGAAATACCCAGGAGTCCACCATGGCTGGAGTAAAGTAGGAGAGTTAGGGGAGGTAAGGTCAGAAAAATTAGGGGGAGTGGTAGCAGATAATATAGGATCTTGTAGCCATCGCAAAACTCATGCATGACACGTAAAGTCAAAAAAAACACCTGGAGTTAATAAGCTAAGGCAAGTGAGTTTACCTGTCTCTGGAGACAGGGCCTACCTATACATTTTGTGCAGATGTGGGCAGCAGGAGGGTATACAGATTTTAGGCACACGCCCAAAGATATTTATCTTGGTGGCTCATATTGGTCCACAACATGCAAAGACAGGCTCAGATTGTGACACATCCTGGCAACTATGTCCGTGTGACAGCAGCACTCCTGAGGTTGTGCTGCTGGGGAGGTTCAGAAGTCAATAGCACTACGAAAGGAGAATGAGGGTTGCCTAATTTGCTGCTGCCTAGGATCATTTATAAAGTGCCACCCCCTCCTTTCTCTCCAATGTGGTATCAAAATTCTTCCTCCTGGACATTTGTGAGTGTTGGATCTACAGAGGGCACAATGGTCTAGGCGTATTACTGTCTGTGCAGGCTCAGGAAAGGCTGGTGCTGTTAGAACACAGCCAAACAGAAAGGAAAGCCGAGGACAGAAGGAGAGGAAACTCACAGAAACTCTATTATGATGACCTACTTCCAGAAGAAGAATGTTCCTTCAAGCTCAAATCTGGAAACTTATCAGTAACTCATAGTAGATGGAGAATAAACAGATGCATAGCCCACAGGAGGTTTAGAAGCTAGAACCAAATATTTTAAATTGTTATTTATAAAGCTATCAAAAAACAAGTGAAAGAAACTCCTACAGCTAAAACGCATATCCAGGCAACTTACTGAACATTTCCAGTCTTCAAACATCAAAAGGAGGGGCAATTAATTCAAGGCAATTAATTCAAGTGAATTCCAAGTGAGAATGGGTATAAGGAAAGCACATTTAAAAAAAAAAACAAAACCCAACTTCCTTTCACAGATGTCGATCAAGCTAAGAGTCGCTGGAAATCATGAATTTGCGTATTTGCTGATTTTAGTGTTTCATGACAGTCAAAGAACAGTTGTGCATCTACTTCTGTCTTTATTGGAGTATAAAGAGAAGGGAGTAGATTTTCCTTTACAATGGAAATGCCATTAGAGATTTTAAAATATGAGCAATCTCAAGTGAGCCACTTTGACAAGAATGATTGCTGTACAAACTAACAAAAGAAAACCAAGCAACATTCCACATGCTGTGATTTCAAAAGGGGTAGCTGAAGAGAGAGCACGAGAAGCATTTATTTCTGCCTCTTTCCAAAAAAGTTGGAGACTGCAAAAATATAAGCAACACCACAAGACAGAAATGGATATGGAGAGTTCAAGGTGAAGGGAAAATAATCCCAGGAGTATTACACAGATAGGCAAGTTAGAAAGTGAGCTCCTGCCAACTGCCAACAGGGGATACAAATTTGGCTCACAACTTCCTAGTAGTCAAAATTAAGAAGGAAATTATGGAACTGAATGTTCAGTGGAATAAAAGCAAGGCCTGAGCTTAGAAGTCCATCTGCCCCAGCTTGAAGGCCAGAGGAACTTCCTCCTGGGTGGCTCCCTAAGGGCCCCCTCCACCAGATCCCCAGTGCCTGGGGGGAATTCTCCAAGGGCAAATAGCCATGTGGTTCATGCACTATGCTCCTTGATGATTCTGCTGCATCCGGATAAAGCCTACACTCCGTGGCACAGTGGTTATCAAGTTAGGCTCTTGAAGAGGTGCGTGAGGAGTTCCACCATTTTCTGTTTGAATTTTATTTCTTAGCCTTGAAATAAAATACCAACAGGAAATGCAAGCAAACCTGTGGCATAATGTCAGCACACTGACAAACGTCATATTAAGCCACTTCCAATGCTGACACTGGGCAAATGTCTCCTTGCCATCTCTTTGTGTACATCTGAACTTCTTAAAAAATGAGTCACTGATTAGGAAAGTTTTTTTTTTTTTTTTTTTTTTTTTTTTAATTCATGATAGTCACACACAGAGATCGAGAGAGAGAGAGGCAGAGACACAGGCAGAGGGAGAAGCAGGCTCCATGCACCGGGAGCCCGACGTGGGATTCGATCCTAGGTCTCCAGGATCACGCCCTGGGCCAAAGGCAGGCGCCAAACCGCTGCGCCACCCAGGGATCCCTGATTAGGAAAGTTTTAACTCTGCACTGGCATTCTGGAAATTCAAGTTTGCACATGCCCCTTCATATAAAATTGTATAAATGACCTACAACTGCATCACGCTCAAATGACAAACTGAAAGCAGGTACAACTAGTTGGTGTACACTCTCAGTGATCTTACAGCCAGTGGTACAATAACAAATTGCCTACATGTTGACTCATGATAAAGTGACATCATTAGGACTGGTTACTGACCATAAGTTTTAGGTGCTCCTGGTTTTATATCTATCATGAGGCATTTGAATAGCTCTATTATTAGGGATTCAATGTTAAAACAAAAAATTTCCAGTTCTCCCTTGCTTCTGGATCAGATTACTTCAAGACCGCACTAAGAAGACAAAACACACTGTCAAAAAACTGTTACCTTTCCCACTACCTATGGATATAAATAAGCATTTCCCTAATGCTGTACAACTAAGACCAAAAGAGAAATAAATAAGATACATTAAGTTGTTGATGCTGTTCCCAAGTGTCATCCAGAAATCCCAACCTCAAATTTTTGAGTTCATCAAAACTGTCTCATTGTTCTTCCTGTTTTTTTTTTTTAAGATTTATTAATTTATTTGAGAGAGGGAGAGAAAGGGGAGACGGAGGGAGGGGGAGAGGGAGAGGGAAGGGAGAGAGAGAGAAAGGGAGAGAAAACAAACAGAGGGAAGGGGCAAAAGGAGAGGGAGAGGGAGTCCCAAGCAGACTCTACACTCAACATAGAACCTGACATGAGGCTTGAGATCATGACCCTGAGATCATGACCTGAGTGAAACCAAAAGCCAGCAGCTTAACCGACTGTGCCACTCAGACACCCCCTCCCTGGTTATTTTTTAAATGTTATACATTTGTATTTATAAAATATATACAAAAAAAAAAAAAAAGCCCATGAGTTTGAAACATTCACAAGGGCTTTCCTACTAAAAATTTAACAAAGGGCTTTCCTACTAAAATAATGTCTACACTCCCCCTGCTGGGGTGGTTCTATTACGGATGTGGAGGTACAGACCCAGCAACCCCTGGAGACTGGGTGGGGCCCATTATTCCAACACTGAGCAGCCTCACCAACTGATGATATACGACTCTAATCTAATACTAATATAATCGAATACAAACATTACCCTTTTCTTTGTGTGCCATGACAAGGTTGGGAAGCTCTGTGATGAAAAAAAAAAAAAAAAAAAAAGAACTACAAATCTTTCAGGCAATTCTTCATAAATCTAATTTCTTCCAACAGCTTTTGACCAGAGCTGCCAGTGGAGAGGTTAAAGTTAAGTTCTTCGGCAAGAAACTGAAATACAGATATTTCCTACTCATGAGTAAGGGCAGAGTTGAGAGTAGAGTTTATATTCACTGTGAAAAGAGGGAAATCAGCGGGTGGTGGGGGGAAGCAAGTGTTTCAGGAGACCATAGGATTTATTCGTAGGACTGCCACCTCCTAATTTTGACTCAAAGAAGGTCATTTAATCTTCTCTGAGGTTTAGTTTGGTTGATTTTAATATGAAGGGACTAAATTAGAAGCTGTTAACTGGGACTGAACATCAGAAACTTCTGGGAGGTTTAAAAAATACATAATGATAGCAGTAACATTAATCCATGCCAGAAAATGTTCTGAGCACTTCACGCACATTAATCCACATGTAAGAACTCCCGTCTTGTAGATACTCTTAGAATCCTAATTTTACATGGAGAGGTTGAGAATTCGCCTAAGGAAATAGCAGGGCCAGGTGGAAGGCTCCAGAATCTGTGCTCTTTGGTACAACTGTATGTTATGTTACCCCGCCACTCTGTGCATCTATCTCTCTGAATCTTCTGACTCACAATCTACTGAAGGGCCCAGCCATGCAATTTTTAATTCTGGTGAGCACTCCTCGTTAACAGCTCTTTGACTAGAAGAGATATAAAGTTCTGTGATTTAGACTGGAGATGAAAAAAAAATGCAATAAACTTTTTAATTAAATAAATGCTCAAATTCTTTTGTCTCAAAAATCTGAGTCAAAATTAAATGGCTTTTACCAGCTAATTGCATGGTATCAAACAAAAAAAAGATAATGAATAAAAGGATAGTAGGAAAAATTAAAGAAAAAAAATGTTATCTAGCCAACTAAGCAGAATGACTACACAGGGCCATTTAAGCAGATTAAGTACTGGAGCAAAAGCTATGTCTATAAAGGGGCAATAACTGTAATATTGTCATAATTCATGACTGAAATTTAAGGGTGACAATGAAACATTTTGGAAAAACCCCTGGAAAGGATCCGTGCTCCTGTCCAAATGGGCTGGCAGCCTAATTTGTTTCTAGGATCACAAATGACTGCTTCTTTGTTTTCACCATTAAAGAAACAGTCCTTATGCTCTCAGAAACTGGCATTTGCAAAGTTGGAAAACTAAAACTATGCAGGTAAGTGTAGATACTAAAAAAAAACAAAACAACAACAACAAAAAACCGCTAGTTTTTCATAAAGGTTCCCTCCCTGACATTTGATACCTAATAGAGGCAGGAAGAAGCAATGGCACAAAAAGAAAATAAAGACGACAAGTGGTCCTCGTCCCATAGGCAATTCAGACAAACTTACACCTAGGACAGCCAGGTCAGTGAGTGCACAACCAGGAGAAAGAGCCCATGTCCCTGGGCAGAGCCATGAACTTGGTCAGGTTTGTTTGTGTTATGAGTGTACTTCCTGACTAATTCTAGACACCCCATTTAGGGAAACAGCCTTTTCTCCTCCCACTCAGTCCCACATCTCTCTTACAATCTCTTCTCAAAAGTCTCCAATATGAAACCACATGATCTTGTCAAGGGAGTTGCAAAGCATTTTATCAAACAAAAAGCAACCTTTTAAAGAGTCTTAAGCCCCAAATATTGAACCATAAAATTTAAGAAAATAATTACATGTTGGAGGGACATATAGATCTTATTGTTGGTGACCATAATAAGGATTGTATGGACCGCAAGTTTTTAATATACACTATTCCACTGGTGAATACACATGTTTATTTTTTATTTTTTTAAAGATTTTATTTTATTTATTCATGAGAGGCACAGAGAGAGAGAGAGAGAGAGAGAGATGCAGAGACACAGGCAGAGGGAGAAGCAGGCCCCATGCAGGGAGCCCAACACGGGACTCAATCCTGGGTCCCCAGGATCACGCCCTGGGCTGAAGGCAGTGCTAAACCGCTGGGCCACTGGGGCTGCCCAACCGCTGGGCCACCAAGGCTGCCCAAATACACATGTTTAATCACTAGTCTCTCTTCTGCACTGAAGAGTCACTAGTCTGGAATTGATGCACTATTTCTTTCCATTTAATGACCACACCAAAACCACACAAACTCATAAAACAAACAGGCACTCGATTTGAAAAGTCTCCTGAGGGGCGCATGGGTGGCTCAGTGGTTGAGCATCTCCCTTTGGCTCAGAGCGTGATCCTGGGGTCCTGGGATCGAGTCCCACATTGGGCTCCCTGCAGGGAGCCTGCTTCTCCGTCTACCTATGTCTCTGCCTCTCTCCGTGTGTCTCTCATGAATAAATAAATAAAATCTTAGAAAAAAAAAAAAAGTGAAAAGTCTCCTGAGAGTGGATGAGAATTTCCAGGCAAGGATAAAAATAAGCTTACTCCTGATCCCCTTATCTGTTAATGGTACCAAACTCCCAGCTTCCTAGACTCAAGATCTCACACTCATCTTTGAATCATCTTCCTTCTTGGACCCATTCCCTTTATCACATTCTATCAAGGGCAAATCCTGGGGCAGTATGTGTCATCTACTTTCCCAGTGAAGTCCAAGCCTTCCTCTGGCATTAAAATCCCCCATGGAATGGTCTTAGTAAAGACAGGGCAGGCAGCCAGGCTAGTCCTGGCTTTACACCTGAGCTGGAGCTGCTCAACCCACCCTGAAGCAAGCTTTTCCTGATGGCCCCAATCACATGCAAACACTCCTTATTTTGTAATTTCTGTAGCACCTTCTTACCTCTCCCATGACACATCACATTCTAGCCAAAATGAGGTGTGAAGCTTATTTTTTCTATGTAAGACAAGAACCTCCTAGAGGGCCAGAAATATGTCTGGAGCAGTATCTAGCAAAACCAAAATCACGATACTTAATAAAGAATAGAATTCTCCACTCACTTTTAATTATTTAATTTCTCCTCAAACGTGGCTTGGTCTTATGTTTTAATGAGATTTATACATATAGCAAAACTATAATGCTATGTCGAGCCCATTATTTTCTAAAGTAATGTTGTTTGATTTTGTCAGACAGTGATCCCTAAAAGAATGTTCCTTTCTGTACATGCACTAACCCCAGGCATAAAGCAGATGACACATTAGGTGCCCCCTCTGCACCGAGCAATCTTGGGGAACCACACGTGCTTCAGTTAACCAGGACCTGAGTTTTGTATAGCCAGCTACATTAAAACAGATTACTTTGTTAGATGTCAAGAAAAACGACTTCCTCCTCCATCCTCCTGCCTTTACTTTGAACTTTGATCCTGTTGGCTATTCAAGTGGACTTAAGGGAAGCTGATTTTTCTAACAAAATCTTACTACAACTATCACAGCTATGTGTCTCATATAGGGTTCTGGAGAAACGAGTCTTCTCGTATCTTGTGGCAAACAGAGGAGCATGGATGCTGGTGAGAGGAGGATGGAGAGGATGAGCTGGCATTCAGAGTGTATTGGGGAGAGAGAACACAGTGGTTCAGAGGATGGTCTCTGGCGTCAGGCTGTCTGAGTGCAAGTCCTGGCTCCTCCATTACCTGCTGTATTTTCAGGAGTCATTAGAGAAAGAACCCTCCCTCAACTTCATCTTTAAAACAAGGATAATACTACTGCTCAGAAACTTGTTCTTAGAATTAAATAATAAAACTACCTGGCACAGTTACTGGCACATGGTAAGGATGTAACAAAGATTAGCTGCTGGCATGATACAGGTGTTTACACCTTTTATAGGTTTTTTTTTTTTCACATACCTTTATTATGAAATGAAGACGAGGGAAGGTGAAGAAAGATGTTGTAAATTCTTAAAATCTGTGGTAACCCAATAAAGCAATTCTAAGTCAAACCAAGCACAAAGGCCAAATCAAGATTTTAAAGGCTTTTATTCTCAATAATACCACCTTCACTTTCATATAATGGTCAAACAGCAATAGACTACTGCTACAGAAATCTAAGGTTCCTATAAAGGAAAATGGAATGAACATAAAGTAAATTCCATCTGTTCACAGAGAGAAAAGAGTGGTTGCTCTTTTTAAAATGCTTGTGGTTATGTCCATTATCTTCAGTGCTGGCTTCCCAATTAGATTCAGCTAAGGCTAATATTAAAATTGGTGTGCCAACAGCTTGTGCAGTATTTGAGCAAGACAGGGAACAATGGCTCTTAATCACATGTAGGAATCTTAAGGAAAAATGTCAACTGACAATAAGGAGGATTGGTTAAATGTCTACATATGCATGCTTACCAGCCAATATTACATTGATGATAAATTAGAAACAGACATCACTGAGATTTTCTGCCAAAATATCAAATATTGGCAATAATTAATATCTGCAGTTTCGTGTACTCATGACAATGACACTGGAAGTCTCTTACTGATAATTAGCTTGAATTTTGCTGCAGCGTATTTTTGAATCGTTGAGGGATTAAGCAGAAGGAAGTGAGTCATGTAGCCCATCACCCACAGTCCATTTTTCAAGAAGCTTTTGTTCTAATTGTGTAGCAGTAACTCAAGAAGGGATTAAATATTGCATTAATTTTTGAATATTGCCCACTACCTAACAAAAACCACTGCTAGTTCTAATGATAAAAGTTAAGGAAGAGCTAAGAGAGATCCAAGAAAGAGATAGTTCTCTACTGAAAAGTAGGTATTTGTGTGGAATTTTTTTTTTTGACACTGAAATTACTTTTGTGAAATTCTGGGATTTCCAAAAATCTTTAGACTATATCTTGGTATGTCAAAGATCTGTACAGGCCAGAATTCTTTCATACCATGAAAGGAAATGAAACAATTAACATGAACAAGACAATGGTTCTTTATGGCACAGTCAAGAGATGAATGAATAAGGAAAAGATTCAGGTAAATACACTGCTGGTCTTAAACTCTCGAACCTGTTTTGATTTGTTTTTCAGAAAAAAAAACCCCACAAAAATCATAAAATATGAAATCTGGTTCAGTCTCCAATACATTATGTTTTGTTCTTTGAGTATAGAACCTTTCTGGAATATTGTCCATAAAGAGAGACATAACTTACAATTAGTAATGTAACATTTGGACTCAGTAGACAGGGATGCCTTTTTGAAAGGATGAGACAAAGTCTGAAAACTTCACATCTCAGATCACACTTTTCATGCCCAAGTTCCTAGGTCTAAAACCTCACTGAGTTATTTATTATGTGGCATCCCTACCACACTAGCAACAACAGAAAAAGCCAAGTCCCTGAAACTATTAGTATTTTCTGTTTTAAGAATGTTCTAGACCAAGAAAGAACTCTTGAAAGGCTGCTTTACAGAACAAAAACATTTAAAAGTTTATTAAAAGAAATTCTGTTATTCATAATATAAATAAAAGCTGTACATGGGCAAGAAGGTATATAATAGTCATAAAGACAGAAGTGGCATGCATTTTCCATGATTAACTATGGAAAACTCATCATAACAGCACTTTTTGGAAAGATTTTTTTTTTAAAGTATGTTAGGCAATAAAGTATTTTTTTAAAAGACACACTTAATGAGAGAACAACTATCTTTCTACTACACTACGTTTCTGCTGACTTTTCTTTCTTTTTCCCTGTCTTTCAAAGGAATCTGAGAAATAAAAATTTGCTAGATACAGTTTTCAGTTCTTTTATAAAATACAATAAAAAAAAAAAACCCTAAAAGTTCAGATGGGTTTGGAATACAATATAGCTCAACATGTCCATATCTCAATTACCTGAGATAGTTAGTACCAAAGAAAAAATGATCTGTCAGTCTCTCATTTCTTGGTGTGTGTTAAATAAAACGCAATCACCACCACCACCAGCATCACTAAGACACTACTTCAACTCGCTTGGAAGACAACACTTGAAGAGTCAATTATACCTTAAAGAGAGATCAATCACCTCCTTATATCAGCTTCTGATTTAACCCTACATCAAGAGCTTTGTGTCTGGAAGACTCACACTGCTGACTTTGGAATGATGCCTCATGTGGGCAGTAAAACCTCTGGTCTCTTTCATGTCTGTATAGCTACCTGAATACTCTCATAGAGAAGTATGTGTGTGTACGTGTTTATTCTCTTAAAAAAAAAAAAATGCAGTAACTCAGGGTATGTTTAAGCTTTTTGAACTGAGTCATCTGGAAATAATCTGAATGACTTTGGATCACCTGGCTCTACAATCTCTCTTCAATGTAGATGTGAGAACCAGATCTCTTTTAGGTGGAATGATTTTTTTCTACTTCATCACAGGATCATTGTTTTGAACTTCTGTCCTTCTCATTTCATGTAACTATTTTTTTAAAAGTGTTTTACTTCTTTATTCATGAGACACACAGAGAAGCAGAGACATAGGCAGAGGGAGAAGCAGGCTCCCTGCAGGAAGCCCGATTTGGGACTTGACCCCTGAGCCAAAGGCAGAAGCTCAACCGCTGAGCCACCCAGGAGTCTCTCATTTCATGTAACTTCTAAAAATTGCACAAGATTTCATATTTACCTGGGAATTCAGGATATTAGAACTAGCAGGCCCACTGTTACTTTCAGAGTAAACACTGAAGGTAACTTCATAATTGAGTAAACACTGATTAGTATTCATCTTACTGGAATGCCTTCACTTTTTATTTTTACCCTGAAAGTAGTCTGATCATTTTGGATTACAGTGATGATCATTTTATTTTATTCACAGAGGAGAAACAACATTTTAGCAAACAGATTTCCAAAAGAAATTTTAGAGCTACAGAGATAAAGGCGTACAGAGAAAAGAATACAATCACTTCAAGTTGTCCATTTTCCTGATAATTGCCCTAATTTTCTTTCCCTGTGCTTTCTTTCTCAGTTAAGGCACCTCAAGTGTTCTCTTTATTCATAGCTAAAACCTTACAGTCATTTTTAATCATGCTCTAGTCCCGATGTCCCCACCTCCAAGACATCATTGTGCGGTCCCAGCACCTCCTCCCCATCCCATTTCTTATCACCGCCCTGGTTCAAGGCTGCATCATCTCTCATCTATCAGACTCTCCTTCTCCAAGGCAACTTCCTCCTTTGGGTAGAATTACCATTCGGAGAGAGGAAGAAAAAAGACACATTGGATTATGCCTCTCTTCCACTGTAAGTACTAACTCCTCTGCTACCAAAGAAAAAACTCCAAACTTTTGGGAAAAACTCCAACTTTTTAGATTTTGGAAGGTGCTAACACTATGCCCCCAAATGGTACCTCCAGCTCCATTTTCCTCTATACCCACATTCTTCACTCTAGTCACCAGAAGCCTTGCTAACTAGTAATTGCTAAATGGAGCTACCCACCAAGAAGTGTTCCTTGTGCTTTTCTTAAACACCAAAGCACTATCCCACCACTTGGGCTCTTTCTGAGGCCTAGAGGACATTATTTCTACCCTACAAGAACTCTTCCTTGCCCTGAGAAGTCGAGATGCCCTCTTGTACTGAAAGTGACCCCAATGCCTTGGTATCAAGATTAACAAAGTCGTCCTCTGACTTCTCACAGAACACTGAACTGATTGAAACATTTACTTTACTCTGTCTTCATGAGGCTTGTTGTTTATGTTTACCTCTGATCACACTGTTTTTCTGTTTTGCCTTTTTTTTTTTTTTAAGAGCTGTAGTATACTCAAAAGAATAAGGCAGACTTGTAGAAAACAGAAAACAAAAGGACAGGAAATGAAATGTACTGGGTATTAAAACCAGGGAAATGGATTACATTCAAAAAACATTTCCTTTTAATTAGTAACAGGCTATAATACTGTAAGTTAGATTTAATTTCACATTTACACTGAAATCATGTTTTCCTGCACTTTGAAATGAATTAGGTGTCTACTGAATGGAAGGACAAAAAAATGGTTGACCACGATTGGTTTGAGAATGAGAGAAAGGATATATATGACAAGAGGAGTGGAAATACCTCCTTTTGTTTTAATATCAATAGACTCTTTCTTCTCCAAATTAAGTTGTTGATACACTGAGTTATCTAGACTTTTTCATGAGATGTCAATACCACAGTCACCTCTAAGCTACCTAGCCACAGCCAACAGAGACACTCATCTGCTCCCACTGTCAACCAGAAAGAACCATGAAACAAACCTTGCTTACAAATATGTTTTTAAATCTTCAGAAAGGACAGTTTGGACACAATGGAAAATTTTACATGCTATAGTCATTATTACGACAAGAAATAAATCACAAAGCTGAAACCAGTCTTTTGCAAGTGCCAAAATAAAAAGAGCCTCAAGAAGAAGGCAGGCAGTTATGCAGCTACGTTAACATAACCCACTTCCCTGGCTTTCCCAGCTTTCAGAATCAGAATCTGGTTTTTCGCCCCTTAGTTTTAAATGTAGGATTACATGTAATTTAAGTGTATTTTAGTCTAGTAGTTAGGGTATTGAAGAACAAAGACATGGGCAGAGGGAGACTAATATTTGTTCAATGACGACTGTGTTCTAGGCATCGGACCAGCTCCATTCCTCAAATAACTTGATTTAATCCTCATCACAACTTCATGATTTAAACCTTATTTGACCCATTTTACAGGCTCCTGAGAATTAGGTACTTGCCTACCACTGTGGTTTGTAACTCTTGAGTGCCAAACTCTTGCATGTCAACCACCATGATCTTATAAAGTAGCTGAGAAATTGATGAAGATGATATGAGGGGGGTCCCAGTTGGGTCAGTCAGTAAAGTGTGTAACTCTTGATCTCAGGGCCATAAGTTTGAGTCCCATGCTGGGTGTAGAGTTTACTTAAAAAAATAAATAAAATTAAAAAAAAAATGATATGCTGTCAGCAGTATATATGGTCACAGACCGCTGCTGAACAGTGGAATAAGCACATGGAGAATAGAACTGTATGAAAAGAAGATGCTTTTATGTGACACATAAAAGAAAATAAGGAGAATTTAGTGCAGTCCAAGCATGGTGGAGGTAGGATGAACTTAGCCTTGGCCTTGAGAAATCAAGAAGGGGAAATGAGGAGGCACCTGAGACAAGGTAACAGCAGAGGTAAATCATTCTCACTTGTCACTATGTGGGGAGGGATGGAGGAAGCATTCAATTCTTCTGGCAGAAGGAAGGAGCAAGGCCACAGAATCTGTAAGACTTGGGGGCTAAGAGGGTAATGGGAAATAGTCAACCACCGCTCCAAAGCGTCAGAGAGTTAGATTTAGAAATGTCATAGTTTGAAGAGGAAGGAGATAGTGTTGAATTTGAGGTGATGAGTGGAAAATGTGTAGAAAATGGGGGCCAGTGGAGAAGAGCCCTACAAGAAGATGAGGCTCTAGAAGAATGAGCCAAGAACCGAAATCAAAAGAGCAGAGAGTCCTCAGGAGAAGTGGATGAGGAGTGGAAAAGAGAGAGAAAAGAGCGCTGTTATGTCCTACCTCTGTATAACGTGTCAGAAACACTATCAGCAGAGTTAAGTATCAAATAAAGTAAGATAGATAGAAGATGCCAGTGCAGTTTCAACTGAGAACTGGAAGGCAAAGTGCAAAAGGTGAGGTGGCAAAGAAAGTGGAAACAAGAGTCCTCAGCTCATCTGTCTAGAAAATTCGCCTGAGGAGGCTGAATGAGAGAAATGAAATGGCACCAAAGTCAAGCGAAGTATTTGGTTGGCTGGATTTTAGAGAAGGGAAGAAATTAAGACCGAGTTCTCTGCGTAATTACTCCTTCCTGTTACCCAGATCGCTCCATTCCCTAAACTTGCTGGTTAATGGTGCTCATGTACTTTCTGAGTAGGTAACTTCTCAGAATCAGAAACAAAGGTGCAGCAGCCTGAAACAGTCATGAGGCTCCAACCAGATTTCCTACACACACACACACACACACACACACACACACACACACACACACGGTTAAGAAGTTCCCCAGAGCTGATCTGCTTCCCTCATTAAATCCTCCTGGTGAGGGGATCCCTGGGTAGCGCAGCGGTTTGGCGCCTGCCTTTGGCCCAGGGCGTGATCCTGGAGACCCGGGATCGAACCCACGTCGGGCTCCTGGTGCATGGAGCCTGCTTCTCCCTCTGCCTGTGTCTCTGCCTCTCTCTCTCTCTCATTCTGTGTGACTATCATAAATAAATTAAAAAAAAAATTTCTTAAATCCTCCTGGGGAATATACCTACTTCCAACCCCTATCACCTGCCATGACAGCTGCCATCACATCTCCTGGTTTCTGCTGCCTGCCTCCTTCAGTAGCTAGAAACGCAACTGGTCCCCTCTAGTCTGAGCCCTGTCCCACGACCCTAACCATGTTCATCTACACTTCCAGGGTTAAGAGTCTTTCTATGACTTGGTATGAGGCTGCTTTCTCACTGTCATTTCTTCTAACACAGCATGTGTATATTCTACTCCGAACATAGCTTTTTAAAAATATTTTTTGCTTTCCTTTCCAGTTTTCACAACCCTTATATCATTCTTGCCTTAAGACTCATACGTTGTTGGTATGGAACTAGGTCACTACTACAAACATTCTTAGATGATCTTTTCCCATCTTTCTGTTGGATAACCCTCTGACATAACCAAGCCCCCTGCTCGGGGAGACCCAAGTTATTTGTTTCAATTGCTGCCCCTCCTGCCATTCATTCCATTGGGTGAATTTGAAATTATAGTGCTAAATTTTTAATTCTAAAACATTTTTTTTTTTAGACCTATGAATTTACACCTATCTTTTCTGAGAAGTTTTGATACTGACTTTTCTAAAAAAAATCTCTAATTATGTCCACTGGGTTTTTTCGGCTGTTGGATGAGTCACTTTTCCCATAGGATGAGTCACTTCCATGTCACCAACTAGTATTCTTTATTGGAAACAATTAAGTCCAGAACAGGAATGCCCTTTTCTCTCTCTCTCTCTCTTTCCAGTCTAAGACACAAAACTGTCAGCAAGTCAAAAGTGGTACTTATTACAGGCCTTGTGGTAAATGGAATGAAGCTTTCAGCAGATATGGCTGTATGTCCTGCCTCCACCTACCACAGATCAGAAACACTATCTTCACAGTTAAGTATCAAATTTGGGGTTTTGCCAATAAATAGGAAAGAGAGACCAATGTTTATCGCTGCTATTAGTAATAGCAGAGAGGGTGAAACACATTAAGATGATCCATATACATTAAAGAGACCAAGAACAAAAAAGAGGTGCATTTTCCAGGGAAAGTGATAAAATGTTCTTCTACTGCATGTGGAATATGATGTGACTCAATTAAAAAAAGTTACTGGTTAAATTTTTCAAGTACATATTTACTAAACACAGAACATGGCATCAATCTATTATTTTATGGTTATTTAACTCTGCCTCCTTGATGTTAAAACTCATCTTCCATGATTCAAAACTAGCTGAGGAACTATTTCTTTTGAATTCCTCTCTCCTTTATACCTCAAGAGCTTGAGGGTTAGCTCCATTCTTTTGTTTCCTACAGTGGTATTTTTAGCTCCTTAGACTTTATGGCGCTCTATCTACCTGTAATTATGCTGCAAAAGCATAAGAAGACGCCAGTAAAGACCAGAAGCAGACAAGATAGCAAAAAGCCTATTTGTGGTCTTAGACAGCTGCAAGAGGGCAAGGCGCAGCTGGCCAAGTTCCCTCTGCCTCTGGCCAGGCATGACGAACCCCGAGAGCTGGACTTGCTTTCAGCCTAGTCCCTAGCACCGGACATTGTTTCACTGCCCTGAAAACCAAAAGGGCCTGGGTCAAAGTCTAAGAGGGTGGATCAAAAGGGTGACCCAGGAAAGGCACAGGGAGGATGCTGAGAGTGGTGGCCATAGGAAAACTCTCCAGACCCTAAAGAACTACCACTTGCCATCCCACCCTCCTCTCTAAAAACAAAACAAAGCAAAACCACCACCCCTCCTTGTGGAAGGCCAGATGTTACTTTTAGTTCCACTTTGGAAATACTGCCCAAGTTCCGAAACATACTTTAATAAGTAATGAATCTGTATTGTACCCAAGACAACGGAAATGAGATGCCATTAATCAGCTGTTGAGAAACGGGAATATTTTTCAGGGACTAGGAAACATTCTTGAGTAGACATTTTCTTCCACAGTTACATAAAGCTCCCCCTTTTTTTTGTCAAGGACCATAATTATCTTTGGTAAATAAAAGACGTTGTGATATGTGGAGGCTTTTATAGCTCAAAGTGATTAGTCTTTACATGGTGATCCCTGCCCTGGCCAGTGCTTCTGGCTCCTTGATTTATTTATGAATTTTATTTTTAAAAAGATTTTATTTATTTATTCATGAGAGAGAGAGAGGCAGAGGGAGAAGCAGGCTCCTCACAGGGAGCCTGATGTGGGACTCGATCCCCGGACCCCAGGATCACACCCTGAGCCAAGACAGATGCTCAAACTGCTGAGCCACCCAGGCGTCCCTGGCTCTTTGATGATTTAAATTAGTGCTTTCTTACTTAGTGAGTTAACATCATTTGCAAAGTAACATATTTATATTCTGTTCTTCAACAACATTAGCATATAACGCATATTTACTTTGGAGCTTTACGCACACGCACACATTTCTTCACAAGACTCAGAAAGGGTGGCACTGAGAAAAGAAATAGGAATTTTGGAAATAAGAATTCCCAAACAGAGGAGAGTGATAACCCAGACCACAAAGCTAGTGAAGACACACTATTATTTCCTGGCTAAAATTAAGAGTCTTACACACATTTAAGATACAGTTAGATGGGGACGCCTGAGTAGCTCGGTGGTTGAGCATCTGCCTTCACCTCAGGGCGTGGTCCGTAAACAGGGATCGAGGTTCCCCCAACCCCATTGGGCTCCCTGTGGGGGGGGCCTGCCTCTCCCTCTGCCTGTGTCTCTCATGAATAAATAAATAAAATCTTAAAAAAAAATTAGAAAGATAGCTAGATGGTAACTACCTCTCTGACAAATGGTAATAGCTAAAGTTTCTCTCATCATAGATAGACTGGCTCCCAGAGGTACTATTGCAAAACAAACAAACAAAAAACAAAACCCCTGAGAGCAGCCCTAATATGGTTCCAGCCAAAAGTTTTGCAAAAATTCTTCTTTTACTTCTCATATGTCAAATGTCAATAAAGCCAAGTTCCACTGAGAAGATGTTCCAATTTATTTTGTTATACAGGCTTTCTGCTGATGTTAATGCTGTGTCTGAGGACTGAAAACTTGGGAACTGTCACTGTGTCGGTAATGAGGGTTCACACTTGGGCTAAACATCTCTTATAAGACAATTTATATCTCTTTAGAATATGATACAGGATAAAAAGAACTATCAGCTGAAAACAATCAAGAATTATAGCTACTTACGGCTGACACAGCTTCACCAGGTCCTGGTCTGTGGTGTTGGGAGGCAGTCCCCGGATATAAAGGTTCGTTTTGCTCAGCTGGTCCCATCCTGAGTTGCTACTGCTGCTGCTGTTGTTATTACTGCTGGTGGTGCTGGGGCTGGGAGGGGCCATGGGGTGGGCTGGGACCAGAGACTGCTGAGAGACAAAGATGGGGAGCGTCAGAAAACCAGCTGCAACAGGGGTAGCCCCCCTTCACAGGCCATATGAACTCTCTCAAGAAAACAAATACAGATCCTCTCAAGTGACTTTCATGTATACATTTTAATTTACACCTCAAAAAAGACCTGCTCGTTCTACAGAAAAAGCCCTCTCCCTCAACATGCAATTAGTAACAGGATTTTATTCAGTAGAATAGTCTCTACGTGTGCCTTAAATAGGGCTAAATTTATATAAGATTAATGTATTCACACCTTTTAAGGAACACATCTACTGAGACTCAAAATTAACTTGCGTGAAGTTAGGTGATAATATCATTTTACGATACAGTCATTTAGAAATCACTAGACTTTTGAAAAGGTTTTCAAATTCTGAATAACATTTGATTGAAAGTTGCTGATAATTTTATTAAGACTCTTGGGGGAAAAAAAAAGATTATTCTCCGAGTGTAGCAAAGTTTGAGTTCCATCACAAGCTCAAAGGCGGCAGACTTCACCTAGTTCTGAGTCTGGCCCACGGCTCCACTGAGACATCTGGATGAGATTTACAGGCACGCTGCCTTTCGCTCTGGCCAACCTTGTGAAATTTAACCCCTGTGAGAACGGTGTGGTAGTTGGAAACCTTCCCAGGCCTTGCAGCAAGGAACACAGCTTTTGTAAAGCCTGAACGTAGGGCTCGGTGTGGTTTAGCAGTCGGCAGCCACCTAGGAAGAATGTCTGAAATTGTACTCACACCAGATAATTCTCTGTTAACCAATCGAAAGAAACCACACTTCTCTGCCCTATGCCACACACATGACTTTTGAGGAAGTTAAATGGTTCGGTCTGAGATGGAAGTGAGCATACCCTCAAGTGCCCTCAAAGCAAATGCTCAGCAGTTTCATAGCAGGACATGGAAGTTCTTTTCACCTCACATCTCAATAATAAATATACTAACCCAAGGACTTCACTTATACTAAGTAACAATTTAAAAATATAAAAGTGTAAAATTATAGTCCCTGGACATTAAAAAAAAATTTCAAATCTTACAGTCTGAGTTTTATAACCACAAACAAACATTAATCAGGCACACTGAAGACACAGTTAATTTCCACTTTGGAAAGTTCAAAAAGCAGAAGATCCCTTGCAATATATGTAACCCTGCCTACCATGCCAGCAACCTCAGTTATTCACTATAGATCTGGCTCTGCATCCAGTTTCTGCCATGACTATCCTAACTCCACAGTACCTCCCACAATGGGATCCTCATTAATCTGGACATGAAGTAACCATTACTTCTTTTCTGTAATATGTATTTTTTTTAAAAGTAGGCTCCATGTCCAGTGTGGAGCCCAACATAGGGCCCAATGTGGGGCTCGAACTCACAACCCTGAGATAGAGACCTGAGCTGAGACCAAGAGTCAGACGCTCAACCAACTGGGCCACCATTGCGCCTCTACTATGTATTTTTTTCTTCTTAGTGCCCAGAGTCCTTGCTAAGATTATTGAGTCCAAACATCACTTTACCTCAAGTGATTCTCTTTCAGAAGGAAAGTAGCAAGAAGGGTTTACAATAGTCAAAGTATAAATGACGACTGAACTTAACTAGCTATAACCATATTGCTTAATTCAAGAAAAAACTTACCTGAGATCATATCCTATCAAATCTATTTGAGTTATGCCCTTAATAAGCAGTTGAACTCATACCCTTTTCTCTCATCTCTTGTTTTTCCCTAGGGGATAAAGACTCTGCTTTCTAGAAGTAAAACTAAGAGTAAGCACTGTCCCTTGCTTTGCCGCAGGTGGCATCTCAGATCCCCAGCCATATCACACAAAGGCCTGTGTTCCTTCTCCAAAATTACTCTGTATTAGTTGCTCCTTACAATTAGCCAGGCATCTCCCTATTTGGCATTTCAGTTTAGAACAGAGGTGCTGGGAAGTAACACACAGAACTGCCCCCCTATCCTAAGCCTTTGATTTACACAAAGAACTCATATCTAGGCAAGGCTGAAATTTTTCTTAAATTGTCTTTGATTAATGTCCAAGAACCTGTCTTTGCCACAAACCACACTGTTACTCAAAGTAGGACCCACTATGTTTAGTGCAGCTGTTGGGGGATGGAACCTGGTCACCTGGGGTAAGCCCTGGAGAAGTCTGAAAAAAGCTGTGGATCTGTTCCGTCCCCACCTCTGAGGCATTAGACCATCGTGAAGCAAATGAACCATCGATGGTTTAAAGACCACATTCCAAGTTTGTATCAGCTCCAACCTCTTCTCTGGGGTAGAAAGTGGAGTGCCCGGTGTGGACTTGAAGGATTAAACGAAACATTTGGGGGTATAATTTACTAAGAGATTATTTGGACATGAAAGGAGTAGGTTTTTATTTATGTATTTACTTTTGGCAAAAGTAGAACCATGATTTATATCTCAGAATTTACATAGCTGATTTAATGTATCTTTGACAGGCCTCTATATTTATTATAGTAATATTTTCTCACTCTGGGAAGTAGGTGTGGAGCATATCCCCCGTCTCTCCATGCTTCCCCTCTATCCTGCCCTATGGTGGAAAAAGTCTCCTAACATTCTGGTCCCAGGTGGGAGACAGGGGTTTCTGAATGTGCCCTGAGGATGACTGGCCTTTGGCGAATCCTATACAGAACAAGTTCAAATTAAAATGTTATCCTAATATTAACTATTTCTCAGAACTAGCTGAAGACAGCCAGCTTACTCTAGGTTGCCAATTTTCTATTTTCTGGTGTAGAAAATTTTAGATCAAAGATTAGGTTTATAAAACTCACGGAAATCAACAAGTTAAATCTTAATAAAGACTGAACACATGTTTAAAGAAGAAAATTCAAACATAATAAAGCTATGTAACTCTAAATATTCAGAATGGGTTAATGATAATTGCAATAATTTGAGTAATAGTACTGTCTCATACTGCATGTTTAATGTGTGTCACTGTGGCAAGTGCTTCATGTGTATGATCTTCCCTAATCCAATGACGCAGATACATCATTGTTCTCCCCTTCGGCACATTAGGAAACAGAATCTCAACAGAGGCTCAGTAATATGCCATGGTCACACATTGAAGATGGCAAGTCTGTCAAACCTGCCCAAACCAGAGCCCTCAAACAGTATTCTTCATGGTACACCAGAACCATCCATATCCTAAATGTGCTGTTTGTATTATTTCATTTAGCTGTGCCCATCCTTCCTGCTATCTAAATATTAAGTTCAAGTTTCTCTGAAATGGGACCCTTAATACCACTGGTGGCTGGCTATCTTTTTCTTTTTTTGAGAAAGACAAAAAGGTGCCCTTAATTTAATGAGCACATGCACAGTCAGCTTGTGTGTGGGTGTATTTTACAAAGTCAGCTTTTGAAAGGTTAGTTTTTAAAACTCTACCTTATATTTTTATTAACAAAAGAATTCTACACAAAAAAATCCGAAAGCAACAGCACATTATGGCTGAACACCAGAGTCAGCATTTTAGAACAGCTACACTTAACCAGTGAAGACTTAAACTCTTGCTTCCAGATTAAAACGCAATTGAAATGTAAACACTGACAAGTCTTGAACTCCAGCTTCACAGCTCCGACCAATTCAAAACAATAACACTCTGTGTTCAACGGCACAAAGGGTAAACTTTAAAAAACAATTAAAACAAACTTTTTTGTTTTAATGGAGAATATTTTACCAAATTCTCTTTTTATCACCGGTTGTCTTTTTAATCTTGCCTCTCAAAACCCCTAAAGCTTCCCTGGAGTTTGAAAAGGACTCCCCCCCCCCCCCCCACCCCTCTTCTCATCTCTTGTCCCCTTGGATGAGGTAGGTAGCCAATTTACACAAATTCAACCTAATTAAGGACCTTGAGTGACTGGCTGGCCTGGGGTGAGCACTGACCCATTCCACAAGAGCCCAGCAGTCTACCTCAGCCTCCTCTGGCCTAATGTCACCGCTTAGGATCAGGTAAACAAGCTTACCCATCAAGCTTTTTATCCAAGGGCAGGGAAAAAAAACTAATTTAGTTTTTCACAATAACATTACCTGGGCTTAATGTGCATGCCAAAACTGACAGAAAACCAGCTGGTGGTGAATACATGGAATGGCTGTACTCGCAGACCCTCTCTGCAACCCCTACAGAGTGGGTGTGGGCACCAGCAGGAAGAGGTTTGTCAGCGATCAAGGAGGACTTCCTGTGTGGACAACCCTGAGGCCTCTATCCCGCCAGGAAGGCCCACTGGCCTCCTACACTCAGACAGGATGGTCAACAACAGGCATGCGGCAACTACGCACGCATCAGATCTATTTCCCTTTCCATCACGTTACCCTACTCCGACACCACATTAAGTAGACTCTTTTATATAAATACAAGTCTAAAGGTTGTTTATGAAAAAGGCAAGACAAAAACCATTGGTGAACCAAAATATATTAGTAATCACGTACTGCTGCAGATTCCTGTTCACCGAAGACAATGAATAAAAATGAAAATCTGACATTACAAATTCTATTGTCTCATTTCCTCCCTGGTACTAACAGGCCACAAGGATTGTGCTCCAACCCATCTTACAGCTGCAGTTCTCCTCACTTCCCCCTCAGTCACTAACTTCCCTGGGGACTCTAATACATTTTGAAGGGAAACCCAAAATCTGCCTTTTAATTGCCCTCAAGTCTTCTCTAAGGCTACCAACTTTATAGTTTAAGAAGGTTACAATCCAAAATCCATAATCCCCATTGCCATCCCGCCACGCAATGATTGCACACGTGTGCGTCCACACACACACACACACACACGCACGCACACTACCACCACCACCCCACCCCCAGCCCAACCGCAGGGAGGTTTAACACACATCAACTATTTCCTTAGTCCAAAGCAAAATAGCCCCTACAGTGCAGCCAGAAGTTATGGAACATTATTGTCTTTCACCAGGAAATGGTACATTATCAAGCCTGACATGAACTGAGTACTGTGTAAAGACATTAGATAACCACACTAATTCCACACACTAGTTCCTCTCCATAAAGCTTTCAAGATGTTAAAGAATTTAACAATTTAAGGGAATTATGGAATGGGGAGGGAAAGCATCCAAATGGGCCAGTTTCACCACAGTTAGGGTATTTTCTTTGTTTTCTTTTCGACATCTGAGTGGCTCAAAGAGGGCCAGGACTAGTGGCTGTGAAAGATAAAAGTTCCTGGCACAGGGAGCTGGGAAAGTACACGCAGCTGAGAAGTGGGAGGTGAATTAGTGAGAGATGAGAAACTAGCCAGGAAGCAGATGTTCTTCTGGGTAGGCCAGTATGTGAGAGATCACCTATATTAATGAAGAACAATAGTGCCCCTTCACACATGCAGACTCTTACTTAGCCATCATGTGAGAGAGAAGGCCAAAGGGCAAATATCAATTAGTCCTATTTGATGCTAAGATATCAGGGCTTAACATCATATGGCTAATTAGTTCATGAAACTGGTTTTCATAGAGCCACTGTCCCTTCTTTGAAAACAAGTTTTGTAGCCTCTAAGACTACGAAACTGAGCAATAGATTATTCAATATTTTTCTCGGGTTATATTTATCAAAGGAGAGGGCCATGATGTTATGCTGGCTATTAAAATAAAACTAAAGATCTCCAATATACTTCACAATTAATATTCTCTAAGATAGCTATCAAGCTAATCCTTGCATGTAAAGCTATAGTCTTCACACAGAAATCTCTTTATCTAAGTTCATGAATAGAGCAGCATTTTCTTAGGCTTTGGATAAAAGAAACGAATTTAAGACTTCCACTGAAGAAGATAAATATCTGTTGTATACAACATGACTGACTGAATGGACAGAGACCATGTCACAGAAGTGAAAATAAACAGAGAAAAGTCTTTAGAAATGAAAACAGCTTAGAAAAGCTTTCTGGGGTGGAGGTAGTGGTTTTGGAGGAGGAAAAAAGAAAGAACAAGCCAGGTGTTGAAAATCCATAGTAGAAAACATACCTTAGACACAATGTGTGATTTCTGAGGTCAAATTCTCTTTGAAGGTTCCATTAAAAAAAAAAAAAAAAACAAACACTAGATTCCTTTATCATCCAAATATCTTTTAAAGATCTGGTTTGTGCTCCAGCATGCAAATCACCTCAATTGTTTGGTTCTCTCCAAAGGTTCTGCCAAGAATCCCACAGATGCCCCAGGTTGCCTGCTGAGAACCCTGGGCCAAGGAACACCCGACAGTTCTTGTGCTATTTGTTCCTTCTAGGGTTTGGAATTGTGTTTATGAAGGGGGAGAAAGCTAAAAACCAACACAAAAACCCCGTAAATATAGTCAACTCATCTTTGACAATGGAGCAAAAACAGTACAAGGAGCGATGATAGTCTCGTCAACAAATGGTGCCAGAACAACTGAACATCTGCATGCAAAAGCATGAATCTAGACAACAGACCCTACATCCTTCACCAAAATTAAAGACAATCACACACCTAAATTTAAAATGTACACCTGTAAAACTCCTAGAAAATAGCACAGGAGAAAACTCAAGATGACCTCAGGTATAGTACTAACTTTTTAGGTCCAATACCAAGGACATACTCCGTAAGTAATTGACAGGGTGAGCTTCATTAACATCAAACATTTCTGTGCTGCAAGAGAGAAATTCAATAGAATGAGAAAACAAGCCAGAGAATGGGAGAAAATATTTGCAAAACACAGATCTGATAAACTGTTATCCAAACTCTACAAAGAACTCTTAAAATTCACCAATAAGAAAACAAACAACCCAATTTAAAAATGCGCCAAAGACCTTACCGAACCTTACCAGGGAAGACACACCAATGAAAAATAAGCATAAGAAAAGATGTTCCAAATCACAGGTTGACAGGGAACCGCACTTTGGAGACACACTGACAGTTCCCTACAAGACTGAACACACTCTCATTATACCATCTAGCAATTGTGCTCTTTGGGGATTTACCTAGAGGAGTTAAAACCTTATGCCCACACAAAAACCTTCACTAGACAAATATAGCAACTTTATTCATAACTTTGGAAGAAACAAAGATGCCCGATAATAGTGAAAGGATCAGTAGTAACCTGTAGTCCATCCAGGCAATGGAGTATCAGTCAGTGCTTAAAAAGACATGAGTTATCAATCCATGAAAGACACAGAGGAACCTTAAATGCACACTACTAAGTGAAAGAAGCCAATTTGAAAGGCCACATTTTCTGTGGTTCCCACTTACATGACATTTTGGAAAAGGCAAAGCTATGGAGACAGTAAAAAAGACCAGTGGTTGTCATGGGCTGGGGGGAAGGGAGGGATAAACATGCACAGATGATTTTTTGGTTAATGCAACTAGTCTACATGATACTCTAATGGCGGATACATATCATTATACACTTGTCTAAGCCCACAGGGAGTACACCACCAAGAATGAACCCTAAGGTAAACCTTGAACACTTTGCCTATGTAGATTCAGCCTTGGGGAAAAAATATGCCATTCTAGTGAGTGATACTGACAATAGGAGAGGCTATAACATGTGGGGGGCAGGGGGTATGTGGGAAAGCTGTGTAGCTCCCTCTCAATTTCACTGTAAAACTAAAACTGCTCTAAAAAATAATCATTTAAAAAAATGACATAAAGATATACTGGAGGTGAGGTGCCTGGGTGGCTCAGTCGGTTAAGTGTCTGACTTTTGATCTCTGCTCAGGTCTTGATCTCAGAGTCATGAGCTCAAGCCCCACACTGGGACTCCACAGTGTAGAGCCTAGTATGTATGTGTGTATGTATGTATGTATTAAATAAAATAAGTAAAGATAAACTGGAGGCATTAGATAGGATTTATTCACCAGGAAACTCCAGGACCAAGAAAGTAAGTGAGGAGCTTAAAGCAATGGGCTCAAACCTTTCCTACTGGAAAGCACATTCATTAGCAAGGAAAATATTTTAAGGACATTTAAAAAAAAATTTAGTATTGAAGTATAGATGCCATACAGCAGTATATTAGTTTCAGGTCTACAACATAGTGATTTGATAATTCTATATACTATGCAATGCTCGCCATGATAAGTGTAGTTATATTACAATCTTACTGGCAATATTCCCTAAACTGTATTTGTCATCACCATGATGCATTTATTTTATAATGGATAGTCTGTACCTCTTAAATCCCTTTCACCTATTTTACCCCTTTGCCCCCTGCCTCTGCTCTGGCAACCACCATTCTGTTCTCCATATTTATGACTCTCCTTCTGTATTTTGTCTATTCATCTGTTTTGTTTCTTAGATTCCACACATAAGTGAAATCATATGGTATTTGTCTTTCTGACTTATTTCACTTATCATAATACCCTCGAGGTCTATCCATCTTATCACAAGTGCCAAATTTTGTTCTTTTTTATGGCTGAGTAATATTCCATTATGTATCTGCATCACGTCTTCTTCCAGTCATTTATTGATGGACACTTAGGTCACTTCCTATCTTGGCTATTTTAAATAATGCAGCAGTAAACAGACATGCAACATATTTTTTCAAGTTAGCGGTTTTGCTTTCCTCAGGTAAATATCCAGAAATAGAATTACTGGATCATACAGTACTTCTATTTTTAGTATTTGGAGAAACTGCCATATTGTTTTCCACAGAGGCTGCACCACTTTGCATCACCACCAACAGTGCATGACGGTCCCCCTTTTCTCCACATCCTCACCAACACTTGTTACTTCTTGTCATTTTGATACCAGCCATTCTGACGATGCAAGGTGCTAGCTAGTGGTTCTGAGTCGTATTTCTCTGATGATTAGTGATGCTGAGCATCTTTCTGTGTGTCTAGGAAGGAAATACCTTTAACAGTGGGTTCCTGGCCTTATATCCCGTATCACGTATAATACTGTGGCATGGCACAATTTCTTAAAAAAAAAAAAAAAAGGACAAACCCACAAAAACCTAAGAGTTCAACAAAGGGAAGATGAGGGATGAAAGGGGATGAAAGGGCCTAGGACAGAAGGGCTGAGGAAGGCTTCACAGAGGGGTACATATGGCTGAGTGAGCTGAATATTGGTGGCAAGTCCTTAAGCATTAGATAAATGGCAGTCCCATGGGGGGAGAGAGGACAAGAACCAACAAAGATACAGACAGGAAAGATCATGGCTCATCAAAGTTTGTGAAAAGACCAACCTTGGTCAGCCAGGACAAGCTGATGTTCCAGAAAGGGAAGGGACAGGAGGATGGTACTAGAAAGGTAGGACAATAACTTAGTAATCAAGAGAGAATATGGACATGGTATCACAGATTATTATACAGAGGTCTCCCAGGTAGAAAAGAAAATTTAAAGATGGTAAATGACCGGCGATAATTTGGGGGGAAGTAAAATGCGGGAAATTCTTTTCCTTCCTTTCTATGAAAAGGTCTACGGAAAACAAAAATTACTGGATGGAATAATCGGAATATCTGGATTCAAATTCTGCCTGGCAGCAACTGGAACATCATCTGTGGGCAGCTCAGTTCCTCATCTGGGCAACAAGCAGATTAGACTACATGATTTCTATGTTCCCTTCTAGCCTTCAAATTCTAAGGCTGGATAATGTTTCTCTAAGCTAGAGAAAGACATCTCAAAACAGAACCCAGCCAGGCCCGTGGGTCCTCTTATCTGTCTGCCAAATAGTCAGAAGAGAAATGGAATAGGAGGTTAAACGGGCAGACCCCAGAAAGAAGAGTCACACTTTGCATCTTGCAGCTGGAAGCTGCGGTAATCACACTGCCATCACGTTTCCCTACCCCACTTAGGCCAAGCACTGATTTCCCTATTTAGTCACAGATGATTATGAGAAAATATTATAAATATATAAGCTATACTAAACAACTAAGGCTTAAGAGAACAATTTTTAAAAATTATATAATATTCAGAGTTCCCCAAACCAGAATATTCTTAAGGTGAATATATTATAGCTAAAATCACTTTAATAACAGATCTGTCAAGACTTTACGTTGGTTAATAATAGTCCAGCATCTTTTTGTCTCAATATGTAATCAGTACAAAAAGTTGCATTTCACATTCTATTTAATCTCTTATATAGAGAAGGACCATGTAATAGCGCCAAGATCATCTCAAAAGAAAATTCAAAACAACAGGCAAATTCCATCCCAAACCACCAGCGATTAGAACTCAGTAAACATAAAATCCTGCCCAACTTCAGGTGTGAAATTACTCTTCTGGATTCTGAATGCAAGTGGGTGGTATGTTTTTTTCCCTCCTTCTGACCCCCAAATGAGGAGTTTTCAGATCTATACCACTTTTCTTCAACACAGCCTTGTAAAAGAGACAAGAATGAACTCTTCTTTTCCTTTTTACTCAAAATAACTTGAAAAAAGAAAACTTCCTAAGGGAAGCGCAGCATTGCCTTTATCATGACAGTTCAGAACACCTCTGCAATGTTCTGATTTCCTGCCTCACCCCAATGGAGTTAGGATTCCAGCACTGACAACTTCCTTCCAGCTGTTTTTAAAAGTCTATGTACAGTACAGTTTGTATTTCTTGTAAGTAAAGAATTACTGCTGAGATTGCAAAGTCTTCAGGGTGGAAATTACCTATCTTAAAATATTTTGTCTTCACAATGAAAAATACTTATTGAAAGTACTGTAAAGTGGTTAACTAAACATTAAACTGGGAAAAATTAAACGAGTCAGCTTACCCCCAAAACCCCATATGAATTTACTACTTCTTTTTTTTAAGATGTAAAGGGCTAAAAAAAAAAAAAAAAGAAAGAAAGAAAGAAAAAAGATGTAAAGGGCTATGTAAACAAGCTTGCAATATCATAAACTAACCCCTGGAGAAAAAAAAGCATTATCTATACTTTCAGGAAACTAAAAAGTATTTAAAATCTCCCCATAAGAACTTTTAAAATGAAATCTTATCTGACACTGCTGTGATTTGTACATAGCCAAAGTAAAACATCATCAAAGGAAAATTTTCTGAGTTAATACAACTCAAAAAGTTAATGAATGCATTCATTCTTTCTCATGATAAAATCCAGCAGCTTACATCTGATACAGGATGGATAATTAGTATAGAACAGCCACCTCTTTATTATGTTTCTCTGTGTGTCTCTATGTAAATATGTGTTTGTGTGACATTTTGTGGGGATAAACTGAAAGGAGGAGATGGTTATCTCTGAGATACATTGTCTCTGATGTATCTGAGATACACTGTCTGACTGTGTCTGAGACTGTGTCTGTGTCTCTGTTACAAAGCACAGTGATTTTTAACTTTTTTTTTTGCCTGAAATCTACCTCAAAAAATAAGTTTTTGTCTGAATTCACAACTCTGAATATATTTACAGGCAAAACTATAAAAACTGAAACAAAAATTTTGTGAAACAGTTATTTTCCTTTACCATATTCAATCTACCATAATGTTATCTTTTCTTCTCTATTTCCCTAAAAAAGAAATGCTGGTAGTGACCTACTAAATTGATTTGAGATTAGACTAACATTGTCATTTGCAGATTAAAAACTAATGGTCTGCTGTGTTTCTCAAACCGTGATGTACATTTGAACCACCAATCATTTCGGGGGGGACCAGGATTGTGCATTTCTACCAAGCTTCTGGGTGACGCCCATGCACTACAGCAGGACTCATGGCACTGCTCTCGGTGCGTGAGGATGAATTTCAGAAAGGTTCCCCCTTCATGCTTTAAGAAGGAACAAGCTGCACTTATTCACAAAATATGATAAAAACTTTTGTTCATTTGATTTGCAATCTAGTATCTGCTCAGAATCACAAAATGTTAGCAATGAGAGAAGACATCAGGGATAATGCAATCTAATAATTCTCAACTGGAAATTTAACAGAATCTTGAGAGATGGTGAGATGGTTATGTGGGGGGGGAGGGGAGTGTTGCAGTATTTTAATTTTTATTAAAGGGAGCTTGGCTTTAATAATTTTGAGAAACAATTACCTAACCTATCTCCCCAACCCAGAGAAGTTGAAGCATATATCCAAGGTCATACAGCTAATTCAAGGCAGAACCAAGTCTCCATTCCCAACTCTGCTGTCAAAAGGCACCAACTACTGAGCGACCCAGGTGCCTCTAATTCAAAACTCCTAAAAATTGTTAAGAATGGCACCATTTCTGTCTTTGTGTATATTAAAAATCTGTGGATAGCATGCACAATCATTATCTACAACAGCTATCTATTAGAAGACACAAAAATCAAACATTAACTACAGCAGTTTTGTTGCCTTTCTGTCAGAGAAGTACATTCAGGGACGCCTGGGAGGTTCAGTGGTTGAGCATCTGCCTTTGGTTCAGGGTATGATCCCAGGGTCTTGGGATCGAGTCCCACATCAGGATCCCTGCGAGGAACCTGCTTCTCCCCCTGCCTGTGTTTCTCATGAATAAATAAAATCTTTAAAAAGAGAGAGAGAGAGAGAGAGAGAGAGAGAGAAGTACATTCAGGATCAAATGGCAATTTAACAAGCTTAGATTGGAAACCTTTGAAGATGCACCAAAGTTGTCCACCTCCTTTCTGATTTCTCTATTTATGTCACAAATTCATACTCTTAAATAAGTACCTTCAACCTCTCAATTTCCTTACCAAGAAAAAGAGAGATTTTGTACAACTTTTCCTTTTGTGCATTCCAGCATCGGCTTTTATCCTACAGCTTCACAATGATTATGCCCATATTAATTCTCTAAGATGAGCTGATTTGCCTTCAAAAGTCCAAAAATGTATGCAAACCTTGCTCCCAGTAGCTGGTATACTCTGGAAAACTGTTACTTTCTTGGTCTGACTAAATGTTTCCCCAGTTTTGCAGGGACAAGCTTTCGGGAGACGTCAGATCTCTCTTTATCGATACTACAATTTTTGGACTGAGTATCCACTACTTCTAAGAGCTTGAATACAAGCTTCTTCTTCTTCTTTTATGGAATCAGCCCATGCACTCCTGTCTAATCATTTCAGGAGTGATGCTATCAACCTTGGAGTACCCAAGATGCCTTGGACTCTAACCAACTCAAATGCTGGCAAGGTTCATTCCTCTCTTGATCTTGCCTCAAGCAGATAAAGTGAAGTAGAACTGCATTCTGCAGCAAACAGAATCTGGGAAACGGTTTCAATATTTACGTAAACCAGATGCAATTTTTTCCTTTTAGTCTTAAAATTATTTCACAATACTCTGAGTAGGGAGTTATTGCTCAAGAAGAAAAAGAGTGAAGTTATTAACCTTCCTGAACACCTTATTTTCTGTTACTAAACTTAATCACAACGCCTAAGCTACCATCACCTTTACCAAAATGAACTAAATGTACACATTGCTAGTTATTAAAATTTCAGAGGGAGTTTCTTTTTCAAGGAACCTTGGGCAATAAAGTTCTGGCTCGCTAGAATGGAGAACCAGAACCTCCATGTGTGGGGTCTGATGTGAGAATCGCATGACCCACAGCAGCACAGTACTTACAGACTACACTTAAGTTTTACAATCTCCTTTTCTTCTCATTATATTATAGTTTCATTATAATGTCAAATAAAGTATCTTTTACCTTTGCTGCGCATAATCAAACATGCGATCTTTCATTCTCAATCACAATCCCAGATTAACCTAATTTATTAGTGACAAATTTCCAAATTGGGTTTCATAAATCTCTGCCCTTCTAAATGCACAAAACAAGAAACAACATCATCCTTCCCATTGACCACAAAGAAATACTTATGAAGAAAATCATGTCCACATGGAGACTGGCTTAAGAGACTCCACTCAATGACCAGGGACAGGAGACCAGTTCTCCCCTCACCTCCACTGTCCCCCATCCCATCCAAAGCAGCCAGTGCACATTTCCAGCGCAGGAAAGGGAAAAGCAGGCCAGAGCCCAAACACTGCTGTGGCCCCCTGCCCAGACAGAGCAAACAGGAACACAGATTCAGGTGTGGCCTGCAGCTAGGCCAGATCTCTAGAGTTAGTGGACACAAAGCAGTGGAATCAAAACTTCAGCACAGATTTACATTATCAAATCATTTTGAAAAAAAAAAAATGCAGGAGAGGACCACAATTTTTTTGAATTTCTGGGGACGCCTGGGTGGCTTAGCAGTTGGGAGCCTGCCTTCAGCTCAGGTCCTGATCCCAGGATCCAGGATCGAGTCCCGCATCGGGCTCCCCACAGGTATCCTGCTTCTCCCTCTGCCTGTGTCTCTGCCTCTGTCTCTCATGAATAAATAAATAAATCCTTAAAAAAATAAAAATAAAATAAAATTTGTTTCTCCATACAATGTCATGCATCCTAAAATTCAAGTTCTTTGGATTTATTTATTTATTTTTTTTACATTTTGGACTAGATTTAATCTCAAAACAGAGCTCGCTGCCCAATTTAAAAGTCAAAGCGTAGAGCAAAAGAATGAACTAAGAATGGTGGGTTTTATTTGAAAAACTTCTAAAATGGGAAAAATCGGGCACTCTTAACTTCTAAAATGGAAAAAAAAAATAAATGAGGACTGAACAGGTAAGCTGCCTTTTCTGTCCCGCGGCCAGGAGGCAGAGGCAGCAGGTCTACCCTCATGCGGAGGACAGCAGCAGCTCCTCTGTGCTTCCCCCCGCCACCCCGTAGCTGCTCCCAGTTACGTAAGAACTGTTCAAAGTAAAATGTCACCCTACTTTTAGAAGAACTTCTATCACCAAGCAAACTGATTGAGAAGATTCAATCTAAAGGGCAGTTTAATCCTGCCTGGATAGATTTTTTAAACGGCAGTCTGTAAATATTGGGGTCAGAATTTTTGTCCATGATGCTGTGGATGGGTAAGCTCACTGTGCTGTCCCTGGAAAGACCTGTGGCAACTTTGCCTGCAAGACAGACTCTGCCTTCATTTCCATTCTCCCTTACTGCAAAGTCCAATTTTTACCTGTGCAAATCCCTGCTAGCAGTTGTCTTTCCAGAAATAGGTAAAAAGCCAAGACTGATGTTTTCCCCTTAATGGAAGGGGGTAGGTTTTAGCCATGTGTTCACTCATTTTAGTTGGAGCTATAATATTTTATCCTTTTCTTACTCTCAAAGTAATCTAGGTGGTCTTTAAGCATAGCTAGAAAAGCAAAAACCAAAGGGGGGCAGAACGTTTTAAGGCAAGGCAACTTAACTGAAAACCTTTTTTCCCCCAGAGAACGGAGTGTTATTCATAGTACTAATCATTAACGTGTAGCATTTACAATGTTTCTGGTACCAAGATAAGTGCTTGGTATGTATTCTTTCTTAAGCAAAACAGGGTAGGTATGATTATCACCAACATACAGTTGAGAAAACAGAATATAAAGGATTTTCCCAAGGTCACCGAGGAGTTAGCAGTCTAGTAGTAAAATAAAGTCGGTCTGACAACCTGTTTAGTTGCTAAGCAGAAGAGAAAAGAGGAGTAAGGTGTGGGGCAAGGGGAAGGGAAGCCCTTAAGTTTCTCTGTTTCTGCCCCCTTGTTGACACACAATTGCTTTAATTAAGGTTTTTAGTCATGGCTACTGCTAGGGTTACTAAAAATCTTCCTGACACCCATCAATAAAACAAAACTTAAAGTTTTGGCTCAAGAAACTGGTGGCCAAACTGTGAAACTCAGTGACGTGTCCTTCCTTACTCCTAAACCAAGAGTAACAACATTACTGTGAAGGATGATTACTGGGGTACTGGGGGGTGGGGGGGTGGACAGCACTGAGGCAACTTGCTTTCCTTTAAATCTTCTCAATATACGATACATAAGCTCAACAAAAGTTTTACACTTTCTAATATGATATTTCTACATTTGATTTAAAGAACAAATCTCCCCCACTAAACCCCTTGAGGACATGTGATCACATCCTGTCTGATAATCCCACTCTGCGTCTGGATCCAGAGCTTTGTGTGTTTGGCGAGGAAATATATATATGTGGCTGTTGCAGTGATTAAAGTACTGAATGTTAAACATCTCTGTGGTACAAGGGGGGAAGAGAAGTCAGCAAGAGTTAGATGGTGGTGGAACCTAAGTATCTTGGAAAGGAGTTTGACATCTAGGGAGAAATACATCAATCATATCATTTTCTTAGCTGAAACAAGAGCTCTACTTCCACTGGAAATCTGTTCTATTTCCTCTCTAGACCGAAGCACCTCTGGAACAATGTCCCAATTCTATGACAGGTGGACTTTTAAAATTCCTAGTTTAGGCTTCAAAACACCAGGGACACTAGACAAATCATGATTGATAGCGAGAATTATAATTCAGGGGAAAATATGAGTCCTAATAATCTTAATCTTATTGCCTCTGGATACATGAGATATGTGGGAATCTGTCTTTTCAAAACAGATTAATCAGAATTACTATAAACCTTCAAGAAGATGTAATCACTTTGGGATCCTACTGCCTTTGGTAATGGCCACATCTGGTCAGGCAGTTGTTATTCATTCTTGCCAGGATTCGCTTTATTAGACTCTCAATTGAAAAATGACACCTTCACTCCAATCCTTTTAATTGATTTTAACCTTAGAGAAGTGTAAGAGAGAGAGTTATTTAGAAGACTAACTTCTTAATGGAGTCATCTGAGTGGTCGAATAAAATTCTTTCAGATGAATGACAGCCCACTCCCCCTCCAGCTTTAAAAAAGAGAGAGAATAGCTACTCCTTGAGATGCACCTCACCTCTTTAGAAAGTTAATTCAATGTAAGTGTAGCCATGCTAATACGATTTAATGTAATGCATTTCTGCTAGGAATTTAAAACTCACAGTTTGTACAGTAACTACAACATCAGATATGTGCATTAAGCTCTTCGAAAGTCAACGATAAATTATAAATGGAGAGAAAATGAAAATGGCTGTATTAGTTTCCGAGGGCTGGTGCGGCTTACAACACATATTTATTCTCTCACAGTTCAGGGAGCCCGAGGTCTGCAATCAAGGTGTCCATGCTCCCCTCAGAGAGCTCTTGGGAGAATCCTTTGCCTTCTCTGGCTTCTGGCAGTTCCCACTGTTTTTTGCCTCTTGGTGGCATAATCAATCCCAAGCTCTGCCTCTAGTTCACACGGCCATCTCTTTTGTGTCTTTGTCCTATCCTCTTTTTATAAGGACACGGAGTCACTGGATTTAGAGCCCACCTTAAATCCACTTTGATTTCATATCAAGATCCTTAACTAACGACACCTGCAAAGATCTTATTTCCAAGTGAATTCATGTTCTAAAGTTCTTGTTAAGTATGAATCTTCAGAGACACCATTCCATCTACTACAGCAGCTTTCTCTAAAGGTCGATTCTGACTCTCTCAACCTTACTTTTAAAAACCTGAGCTATGTAACCAAACATGTGTAGAGTGGGGTGCCTGCTGGCTCCGCTGAGAGAGCGTGTAACTCTTGATCTCGGAGTTGTGAGTTTGGGCCTCATGTTGGATACAGAGATTACCTAAGTAAATAAAACTTACAACAAAAGTACAGAGAATTATTTTGCATGAGCACCCAGTAAGTTATATTACTAATTAATTCTTTCACCATAATTAGACTCAGAAAGAAACTTATGTGTCATCTTGCCTCGCCTCATTTTCAAAGTAAAATATTTCTCTGTGGCACAGCAATTGGGAGTGAAGGTGGGGGATTATTAGAGACCAGCAGATGCCCAATTTGACACTTCTAACTGCTACCACATATAAGTCTCGTCTCTTCTTCCTTTATCCAAATTTAAATCTTTAATGATAACTATTATCCCTCCAGTGGTATTCTTTTAAGGCTCCAGCCAAATGACAATAACCAACAACTTCATTGGCCAAGACAACTTCTAAGGAGGCAGTACAGCAATTAGGGTTGAAAGGATGGATTCTGAAATCAGACTGCCTTGGTTCTGATCCCACCACTGCCACTCACTCACTGTGACCTTGGGCATAATATTTTATGTCCCCACATTTCCTGTCTTGAGGACGATACCATCTATTCTAGCTCACAGGATGGTTGTGAAGATTGCACAAGCCCATCACAGTAAAATGCCCAGCCTGTAAGAAATGCTCAGTAACCGTCAGCTGCCCTGGAGTTCATCTTTCTCAATGCCCGCCTCTAAACTTGGCATCCAGATGGCCGTGATGGCTCTGCCCAGTGCAGGCACCACCAGACTGAATCTTAAAACTGACTTCTAAGTAGTTTCTCAATCCTCTCCTCCTACTCTGAGGCTCTTTTGCACAGCCACAGTAAGGGAAAACATGGGAAACAAAGATGACCCTGTGGGTTCAGAGTGGAAGTTCCTGCATAAGGCAGGTAAGATGGGGGGTGGGAGATAGGGAGGTAAGAGGGTGACGGGGGTTTCCCAGGAAAGGCTCCCTGGAAAAGCTGGCCTGATGAAACCTGATCAGTCCTCATATTCCCTGTTTTTTTTCACCTGGGTCTAGTTTTATCACTTGAAATTCTAATTAGAGATGCCTTCTGGTTAGGGCCCCTCTTTGAAATCCAAAAACTTCTAAGCTCTGATGGGGGAAATAGTCAACATTAAGACAGTTCAGAAGAGCATCAGCAAGAAAATTTAAAGATGGAACTATGTTCCACTGGAGGTGCCTCAGTTTTGTTATTCTCAATCTTCAGACAGAGAAGAGGAAGAGTGCAAAAGGCCACCCAATTTACATTTTTCATTATGATTATTAGAAGCGAGAAAGCAATTTTTTCCCTCTACCTAATGTACCGTGTGACCACCGTTCGCTCACAGGAGACTCAGAGCTGGAGCTACCGCTACCAGTCCTGAAATTCCATTAGAAGCCTAAGGGTTTTGAGGCTAACCTGGGGATCCAACTACTGTTATAATAACATTTCAGTAGGGAAACCTCAGAGCTACACTACTAAATGCCAATGTTGCTATGGGGGGGGGAAACATGTCCTGATTAAAAACAACTCAACACAGAGCTGAACTTTTGCATTAGAACTTCTAATGTCTGGGGGATCCCTGGGTGGTGCAGCGGTTTAGCACCTGCCTTTGGCCCAGGGCGCGATCCTGGAGACCCAGGATCAGATCCCACGTCGGGCTCCCGGTGCATGGAGCCTGCTTCTCCCTCTGCCTGTGTCTCTGCCTCTCTCTCTCTCTCTCTCTGTGACTATCATAAATAAATAAAAAATTAAAAAAAAAAAGAACTTCTAATGTCTGTGCAGTAGGGTGATCTCATTTCTTTATTGAAATACTGTAATTTTATTAATGTAGGTAAAGCTACGTGAATGGTCTAATCAGCTAAGTCAGTTTATTGGCTAATAGTCATTTGTGGTCAAACCAACCACACAGGCCTTTTCGCACACTTAGTTATACTCCGTTTCCCTCGGTATTTTTCACTGAACTGCAGACTTGGATTATTTATTCCTATTAACTCTGCTTTGGTTAGCTTGGGCCCATTTCCCAGCGTGCTGGTATCTGTGGGCCGTTACTCCAACCAGATCCCCAGTCCTCCCAGCTGGACGTCACCTGAAGGATTGAGAAGCATGTGTCCGTCCCTACGTGCTGCAGAAGTTGCTGTTTTCAACAAATTTTACCACAGGGTTTATCCCATCCTGAGACTGGCCCTCGTCTCTTCATTTTCCTGGGCCCCTTTTCCCTTCTGGCTCCTCAACAGACCTCGAAACGGCGGTCCACGCCGGAGTTCAGATTTCCACGATCCTGTCACCCGCTCTGTAAGTGGGCTTGGGGAGGGGGCGACGGAGGAGGAAAGGCCGAGGCGAGGGACACGCGTGTCCGTACCCATCCTTTCTGCGCCCCGCCCTCAGGAGGGAGGTGCCGGACTGGGCAGCTCGAGCCTCAGCCAGGGCTCTCCAGCGGTCGGCGCTCCTTGCGAAAATTACCAGTACCTGGTAGCGCCGTGGACCGGCTGCGCAGGCGGGGGCGGGGTGCCCCTGCGAGGGCGCCCGGGCCGCGGCACAGGCCGACCGGAGGCAGAAAAAGGAGACGGGCTCCCACGGCTCCTGTGTCCTGGGCGCAGAGATGTCCAGCAGCTCTCCTCTCCTCCTGCCACGTCCTCGGGACGCCGCAGAGCACAGGGCCACTCGAGGACCTGCCTCCCCCGAGCCCCCAACACACATACAAGCCACAGTGAGTTACTTCAAAAAAAAACACAAAAACAAAAACAAAACCATGGCAAAACTCTACAGGAACAAAAGAAAAGGCTTTTCTGTATCCTGGATTTCAAAGATTTTTATCTGGCCCTTATAAGGCTTACGGCTGGCCCTGGAAACGTAGCTGGCTCAGCACAGTAACAGACGCCTCTGGAAACATTTCCAGTTTCCTACAGAAATCCAGAATGGCTCGGACGCATCGGCCCAGCTAGTCCGGTGCTCTGGCCAAGCAAGTTTCTAAGGGACACGCGTGGTTAGCTTTTCTGACGTCAGTCTTAAGAGACGTATCCCAATTTTTCTTTGGACCCAATTTTGACTTGGTTACTCATAAATTTGTCATTCTCTATTTGGCACCCATTTACATTTCCTGCCTGCATCATCCCTGGACTTAAAAGATCACTGCTTTATAACAGCTCATTCTTCATCACTGAAAGATTCAGACAAGCAGAGCCTCTCCGAGGAATATTTCACCCAGCGGTCCTCAGACTTCAGGGAGCTTCTAAATCACCTAGAGACCGCACAACGGCCCCAGGGTCTGAGTATGCCTGAGGCACTGGAACCCCCAAAATTTACATTTTTAATGAGCACCCCAGGAGATTCTGATGCAGGCAGCCCTAGAACCACTAAAAAGGGCAGAACCAGGATAGTGTACCTTTGAAATCTGTAGTCCTGGTGTTCTTCTACCAGGAAAGTCTACTCTTTGGATCTACAGCTGATGTGAATCTTCAGAGCCCTGGGCTCTCCTACTCTCTTACGCCCCAGCCCCCTGACTCCGCAACTGGGCCACTCCCAGAGTAGCCACCATCCTGCTCCTTGTTCTCCACAGCGTCTCTTTCAACACATCCAAACGACACTTGATCCTTTCCCTTGCCAACAGGAAAAGGCATCTCTTGTTCTAAAACTGCACACTCTCTGACCACACCCTCCAGATCCTCTTTTGCATCAGCTGATCTGAGCAATTTCCGGTGCCTTGATCTGACAGTTCTTACCCACCATCCCTTCCACAGCACAGGGTTTTCTGGCTAATTGACATGTAAAGAGTTCTGGGTTAACAACTCTACATACTTCACCGGGTGCAAATGAATACAAATACTCTCCTCGGATGATTCCCCCGGGAGAGGCCTTCCACAGCGCCTCTCCTACATGACAAGACATGGCCATCCTATTCAGTCATGGAATCCAATCCACACGTGTTCATTTCATAGATGGTCTCAATCCTTGTGTTAGTGTTTATGACTATTTATGGCAAAAACAAAACAAAACAAAACTTTAGAAAGTGGCTGCTTTTTTGTAAACCCAACAACTTCATTTTGGGCAGAAAGGTATAATCCCTGACACACAGCGCTATAGTCACTGATAAATTCTTGCCGAAATAATGATTAGTAAGCATGCTCAACTTCACACACCGGATGTGTTTCTGAAAAATCCTACATGAGCAAATTCAAGCTTTAAATGCAGCAAAGAAACAGGACTTTTAAAGAAAACCGAGAATAAAACCAGCAAATACTGTGCCCCAAATATACATGTAAAAACACTATGCTACATAAATCAAATGCTAGAAAGAAATGCAGGTTCCAGTGCTTAAAAATATGACACAGTCGAGTTGGTAATAAGAAACATGCCCAATCAAAAGAACTCACCAATTAAGCAAAGTTTATATATATAGTGAGGAATCCTTTTGTTAAGAGAAATAACTAATTTATTATTTTCTTAAAGAATTGTTGCCATCCAAGATATCTCTTAGATTTTTTTTAAAGATGTTATTTATTCATGAGAGACAGAGAGAGAGAGAGAGAGAGAGAGAGGCAGAGACACAGGCAAAGGGAGAAGCAGGCTCCATACAGGGAGCCCGACGTAGGACTCAATCCCAGGACTCCAGGATCACACCCTGGGCCTAAGGCAGGCGCTAAACCACTGAGCCACCCAGGGATCCCTGTGTCTTAGAGGAAGGGGAGGGAAGAGAAAAGAGAAGGTTGAGAATAAAAGAGTGAGGTAGCCCTCTGACGGAACAGATGAACATCTCCACATTTTGTGTAAGACTCTAGAGTCTTTAATACCACTTCACATTCCTACAGAACTACAGCTCTAAAACAGCTTTCAAAACAATACCTGCAAATGACCAGAACCTCGATATTATGAAGGAAATCCTAATAACTACAGTAACTCACTCCTATTCCAAGTCCCTAGAGGTAACCTGATGCTTTAATGGGTAGTGGTGCAACTCATCCTCTCCTCAAGAGAAAGGGCATTATTGCTTCTCCACCCTACCTACACACAAACCCCAACTGAGATGTGGTTGATGGAAAACCATCATATCAGAATTGTTTTAATGTAATAGCAGGAACTGGAAAAAAAAAAAAAAAGGACAGCAGAGTTATCATCTTCCTGGAAGAGGTAGACCTTAAATTTCAATTTAAAGAAGAGAGGAATGTGAACTTGATAACATAAAAGAATAGAATTCTGTGGCTATTTGTGATAGATTAACAAACGCTTGGAGGAGAGAAAGGAAAAACAGACTTCAAGAAGCAATGAAGCACCTTTAGGCAGGAATGATAGGTAAGGACTTGAGCAAAGCTGGTCAGAGGAAGGGGCAGTCAGTTACTCAAGGTCCTTGAAGGCTATGGTTGGTAATGGACACTTCCATGGCCATTTTACGTGGTTAAGCCATTTCCGTAAAGGAGTATCTTTTATCCTGTAGGTTAAACACAACACTATCACAAAACATAAACATTTCCTTATATGTTGTACACGACAGGACCACCAGCATAATACTTCTATTTGAAAGCTAATGTGATCATGAGTGAGTCATGAAGCGCTTTGGCTTTATTTTGGGCCAACCATGGTGCCCAACTGATGTGGTTTGACCAAGATGAATGAATGTCTGATACCAGGTTGTTTCGAGCTGAATTGTGCCTGCCCAGAAAGATCCACTGGAGTCCTAACCCACAGGATCTTAGAATGTGACCTTATTTGGAGACAGGGTCTTTACAGAGATAATCAAGTTAGAATGAGGTTATTAAAGTGGGCCCTAATCCAGTATGACTAGAATTCTTATAAAAAGGGAAAATCTGGGCATAGAGACAGAAACATACACAGGAGAATGGCATGAAAGACTAGAGTTAGGAGAGAGGCCTAGATCAGATTCTTCCCTAGCGCCTCCAATGGGAGCATGGCTCTGCCAAACCTGGACCTTGGACTTCCCTTCCAGACCTGTGAGAAATAAGTTTCTGCTGTTTAAGAACTCAGTTTATGAAATTCTGTTACAGCATCTCTAGCAAACTAATTACAAGGTACATCAGTAGTTTGCTTGGACCAGGATGTTCTGATAATAACTAGTAAAATACAAATTTAGCCAAAAATATATAAATATTTTTTAAGAGAAAAATTTACATTTTACTCCCAGGATGCTATTTCTATTTTATCATGGTTCTCTGTCTCACCACTTCAGAACTATGGCCAAACTTTAGGGATTCAAAATACAAAAACATGACTAAAGTAGTATTGATTACATAGATACATGAAGGATGCCTCCCCATATAGAACCAAATAAAATATGTAGTCAAGACTGAGCCTTTAATCCAAAGCCTTTTGGTCACAGCCATGAATCAGACCTCCATTCACTTGGTTTTCTTCTGTGTCTACCCTGTTGTGACGGTGCTAATACTAATAAGTTTCATTATTATCTGGTTTAAGTTTCATTTTCTTGCAATTCTCTCTGTGCACCTTTTGCTAAAAGAGAGAGCGAAGGATTCCACAGATCAGAGGTCTGCAAACTACCGTCCACAGGCCAAATCCCATCTACCACTTGCTTTTGTAAATAAAGTTTACTGGAACACTACCATGCCCCCATTTGTTTGTGCATTATCTATGGCTGCTTTTGAGCTACCAAAGCCGTGCTGAGTAACTATGAGAGAGACCTATGGACTGCAAAGACTAAAAATATTTACTATCTAGCTCTTTACAGAAAAAAACCTCTGCCAAACCCAGGTATCAATAGTGTATGAAATGTATGAGCAAGTCCTATGTAAACCTTTATTGATTGTTTACCTTCACTGCCAACAGTCCCAACTCCACAAGTACTATTTTCTGATCCTATTTCACACATTCAACCAGAGAACAATGCAAAGAAGAGCCTCTTACAAGTTGAAATAGCATCTTTTTTGCATGAACTTCTCTTAAGGCTCTCTAGTTCTCCGCATTCCTTTAAAGAACTAAAACCAAATGTGGCAGTGAACTGATGCCAAGAGAGTGGACAACACACTTCCTTTTCTTCTACTCTGTGTTAGTACCCCCAATAAGCAGCTCAATATGGCCCATGAAAGTGTAGAGTAACTCTATAAAGTGACAAGCGACCCAGTAATTGATCAGCCAACTGAGAATCTTGCTTCGACCCCAGAATCCAATCAAATGCACCTGGAAGCCAAACAGTCTAAATCCAGGTCAGCTGGAGCACAACAGCTGTAGCACGTAGAGCATGCATGACATGTTCTTAACTATGAATTTCTTAAATATCTGATCTGCCCTTCTTTGTAGCATTAATTCCTACCTTATGTAGGTATTTGTACACCTGCTCCACAGCCCCTGTTAAGACTGTAAGGTTGGGAAGAGGATAGGTAATTTGTAAACTTCAGGGCCTAACATAGTGGTTGGCCCACAATGGGCTCTAAAATATTAAATGACTGATGATCCAAAGCAGATTTATTTGATGCAAACCACACTATCAGGATATATGTATGGGGTTCTAATCCTGGTTTTGTTGCAAATAAGCTGTGTGATACTGAAACATCCTGATCTCAAAAACAAGGACCTGGAAAGAAGATCTCTTAAGATTCTTTTAGCACTAACAGTCCATGCTTCTTTTGTGATACACATGATAGAACAGACATTATTTCACAACACTTCACCAAAACACTAGAATCACATCACTGGATTCATTTACGGCTAATTCTCATGTTGCAGGCACCAGAAAGAATCCATGAGGGTCTCTGACAGACACCTACTCACTTTTCTTTAGGCAACCAAGAACCTTAAAATACTAAAAAAGAGAAATGCTCCGTGTGAACTATTGTGCTTGAAATATCTTAATTATAAAAAAGGGTAATAAACTGGTCATTCAGATTTTTCAAGAACACAGAGCAGTCTGTCCTAGAGGGGCCTTCAGCACAGCAAGGTTGCAGAGTCCTCACTGTGGTTTCTTCTACACAGGAACTTAACCTAGAAACCACAGAGCAAATTTTGCATGCTGTAATAAGTCAGGCAGGAAGGGGCAAAAAATATGTAAATTTGTCTACCCACAGCCAATTATAAAAAAAAAAAAAAGAAAAGAAAAATTTAGAGGGCGAAGAGGGCACTGATAATTAAAATGTGTGGGTTTTCTAGATCACTGACATTTTAAACTAGATTGATTTCCCAAGTCAGTAATCATGATTTTCTAAATGCTTTGAGAAGCAGTAAAATAGGTGGAAAAATTAACCTTAAGAGAGAATAAATTAAAAACAAGAGATGATAGTTGGCAGATACCAGTTTATTTTGTCTGAAAATAACATGCAAACATACCATCCCGAAGAGCCTACTTATTCAGAAAAAAGAAAGAAAGAAAGAAAGAAAGAAAGAAAGAAAGAAAGAAAGAAAGAAAGAAAGAAAGAAAGAAAGAAAGGAAGAAAGAAAGAAACCTCCTATGAAAATAGTGGTGCGAGGATGTGCCACACTTGGAAAAAAGCCACGACTTTTTAGATGAAGTGGTAGAGAAGTTAAGAGTCAGAAGACTGAGACTCTTCAAGCTGTGAGACTTTAGACAAATCATCACTCAGTATCTCTGGATTTTAATTTCCTCATGGGTCAATTAAAGAGGCTGTACTAGGTAACGTTTAACATCCTCTCCAACTCCAAACACAAAAGGCTCCTTAAATAAATGTCTCCCAAATATCCCCACAGAATACAGACAGTGAATACTCTAGCGCTAAGTAGTTCTATGACCACATAATTCTAGGAAACAACTAAATGCACAAAGTTGGACAAATGTCTTTACCGCAGTACTTCTCAGACTTTTTTATGCTAATTTATATACTGTTACTCTCCAAGACAATACTACATAGTATGTAGTGTTTCCCAAGTTTCTTTGACCACTGAATATTTTAATTCCTGGAACACTTTCAACATTTAATAGAATCCGAGTATCTTAGTGAACACAATTTGGGGAAAGCACCTTTAAACAATAAACTTTATGAATTTAAAATCGGATGCTGAAAGAAGCAAAATGATCACGTAACAGTTTAGAGCACCCGTTTCAGAAACTGTAATAACATCTCTGTAGTGTCAACATGTCACAAAGCACTTTATCTCACATTAACTCATTGACCCTTCACTCTAGAAGTCAGGGACAGAGATAAGAATCATTTCCATTTTACCAATGAGAATGGAGTTTCACTTCTAGATCTTTCTCATCGCAAACTATTTTCTGCTAATGAACAGAATGATCAATCTTCCGCCACTAGTATCATTTCAGACTTCCCTTGAGCCATCCTGTAGGGTCCTCTTGTGCAACTGACTTGGGTGACACTCGGAGGAAGGAGGGAGGCCCGACAGAGGCCCTATGGTAAGTACTATGTCAAGTGCTGTGACATACGTGACTTCATCTGATCATCTCAATAACATTAAATAACTAGAATATCTAGCTTTGCCACTGAGGAAATTAAGACCAAGACAGTTTAAGAAATGCATTCACTGTTACTGTGAACTAACAAATGATGAAGGTGGGATCCAGACCCATGTCCACCTTTTTTCCTGTAAGAGCAGTAGATGAGCTCCTTTCCGCTGGTGGAGTGGGAGACAGAAGGCCTAGAAGCTGGGTAAAAATCCAGGCTTTGTACTTAAACTGTCTGGAACTATGAAAGAAGAAGAGGAAATATCTCACAGGGCTGTTGCAGAAGAGGGACGATGAAATATAAGAGAGGCCAGCCTTGTGCCCAGTGCACAGAGTGCTCAGCAAATGTTAGCTTCTTCCCTTCCCCGAGCTACATGTTTTCTGAGGAGAATTAGAAAAGATAGTTCAGATGCTAAAGTACTAAACAGAACCAGAGGTAGAAAGAGACAAACAGGTGTCTCTGGAACAGTGTGCAAAGGCTCCCGGAGGGGTCGTCTTAACAAAGTGGTGATGATGAGGAAGGTAGCACTGATAAAGCCAGAAATCCATCCCACATTCTGCTCTGAAGTTTGGGCACTAGTACTTCCTAAAGAGCAGAAGAAAACATAATTAAGGAAGGGAGAGAGGGAAGGAGGGAGGGAAACCATTAAGTGATGGAGTTGAGATACACACATAGTTCCACCTTTTTTTCTTTAAAAACAACTTCAGGTGCTTTGAAATAGATTGACACTGTGTTTTAAAACTTAAGTTGGACTTGCGGTTCAGTTAAAAAAAATACTGTTTTATTTTGGTTTGTGGTTCATGGTTCATTGAAGTCTGTATGAAATATGATTTGATTCACCCAAATCCTATAACAGTAGAGATAGGGGGGTATAAATTATACAAGAGCCACATCTTCACAAGTACAACCACCTGAGCATTTACTGCATGCCAGACACATGCCCAGGATCTCAGAGTCCTCCAAGCAGTCCTCCCTACAAGGTAACATCCTGGAAATATTCCACCTTCAAGATATTGAACCAGGATTTTCCTCTCACATTTCTCCTTTCCTCACTCCCAGAGACTTCTCTTTATCTTCTCATAACTTGCATGCCCTTCCCTGTTCCCAAAGTTCATTCTCCCTCTTCATTTCACCTGTCTCCTCCTCCTTCCTAACAAGGAGACTCAATCTTTACACTTATTCATCTTAGCAATACCAAATCCTCTTTACCCAGATTCTCTCCCTCCATTTATTGCTGGAAAAGAGTCAAAATAATCTGTCAATTGAGACCATTGAAGTCCCAGGGGCCCTCACCATTGCTCAGTCATCTTTTTATTCATCTCAATTTGAATCCTTACCAAACTCCCAAAAGCAATTATTCCAAATCTTTTGTCATGTTCTTTAAGCCTAGAATTACAACCCTCCCCCGTTTGGGTTTTGTTTTTTGTTTTTTGTTTTCAGTTTTTAAAGATGACCTAGCCTCTTTACTGAAATGTAAGCTTTCAAGAGACTGAGCTTCTCTGCTCTTCCTACTTCTCCCTGATGTTCCTAGCATAACCGTCCTCCTCCTTCCAGTATCACTGACAGAAACTCACTGAGCTCCCCTTCCTGTAAGGCTAACTGCCTCAATCTTTCTTAAAATAAAGGCCTATTTCCAACTTCTCCTTCTGTTTTCTATTACCTTGTTCTACCCTATGTCCATAGTCAGATACTAACATAATCTTGCCTCAAGGCTGTCCGAAGACACTCTCCTTCAGACACCTGATTTCTTTAAAGACACACCCCTCCTCACTGATTCCCTCCTTAAATCCTCTGGAATGTGCTTTCTATGACCCATATCCCCGCCTTTCCCCCTTCCCTGCCCCACCACACACATACTACTCTATTGAAACTCCTGTTTCAAAGGCTTTCAAAGACCTCCCAATGGATTCTTCCAATAGCCTTTACTCAGCCTTTGTCTCTCCTGATCTCCAGGAAGCATGTAGCAGTGCTGACCATGTTTTCTTGAAGTTTTGTTCTTCTTGGGCTTCTGTGACACTCTGCACTTCCCCCACATTTTGCCATTTCTTCCCCCTTCCCTTGACCAAAGGCTCATCTTCCTCCTTCCCACTAAAGAACCTGTCTTTCCCTCGGCCTCTTTACGACACATTATCTCTTCCTCTGGAATAGTTCAACCTATTCCCAATGCTCCAACTCCCATGTTTCCAAAGGCTCTGAGCGTGGTGCCCGCAGCTCCAGTTCTGCCTGGGAAGGGTAGTAATGTGTGGTTCATGTAGCCAGGTGAAAATGGCCAAACCAAGCTCACTGCCTTTCCGCAGAAATTTTTAGTGTGGGAGGATGAATACTCTCCAACCCTACCCACCCATCTTCCATACACCTGTTGAACTGGGTGATCTTTTAACAAAACGAATCCACTTGTTACACTCTAGAAAGTATAGACGACCACATCATTTAGATGACATGTACCACCAAGAAAAAGACTTCCTGTATAAGTGCTCCACTCCAAAGAATGTGGGGATCCAGGCCAAACATGAAAATCCATGCACCCATGTGACAGAGCCTCTATACTGATTTTAGGGCAACCCCAAGGAAGCAGTAAAAAAATGTTTATAACCATCTGCTAGATGCAAAGTGAGTTCTGACGGTGGTTGGTGCTGTGGACGCTTCTAGCCCTGCAGGCTGGACGACTCTTTCCTAATGAGACCGACTTGCATATGGAAGGGCCTTTTGCATCCTTGGTGCCTAAACACTGAGCATCAGCAGAATTTAGCACCCCGTCCCCCCAGTTTATTTTAACACATAAAAAATGTAGAAAATCCCTGTATCAGATCTCCTTGCTGCTGAACCCAGAACAAGCAAGGCTGTGCTAACTTTTTATTTCCCTAGTCATCTAAAACTAGAAACCTAGGACACTCTTTTACTAAACCACCCTCCCCACCCCACACTCCACCCCCGCCCTCCATCCAGTCATCAGTCAAATCTTGTCAATGCTTTGTGTAGGATCTTAAATCCATCTCCTCTAATACATCTGCACTGCCGTTACTCCTCTTACAGCTTTATTTCAACTGGGCACCACCTTCAACACTAGGGTTCTCTTATCCAGTCATTCGAACAAGCTGGGCCCTATCCCCGCTGCCCTCCGACATCTCTACCCTACAGTCTGGCTAACCTGCATTACTCACTCTTCCCCTAATAAAGCCCATGCTTTCTATCTTCAAATCTTTGCTGTAATATCCCTTCTGCCTGAAATGTCACCTTCCATGATGTAACCAACGATCCCATCTCCTGAGGTAGAAATCTGGCATCATCTTTAAGTCCTCTGTCTCCTTCCACATGTGGTCATAAAGTCTTTTGGAAGACACAGATCCCGTTGGCACACTGACTGGTGAAAGCTGGGAGCCTCTCCCCAGGAAAGAGCTAATATGTGCAACATTTTACATACTATTTTAGAGGCTTTACGTACTCAAATGTCTGTAAAATTGGGTTGTTCCTCTTGTCCACAATTTAACTGCCTTATTTTGGGTCCTCACTATCTCACAGCTGTTTTAAGAGCTAGCTTAGTGATTTCCCTGCCCAGCCTCCCCTCTGATGAGCGACAGTGTATCCCAGGCTTACTGCAGGCCACCAGCTTACTTCCTACAGGATGGCTGTTCCCAAAACCACCTAACTTATGTCACACACTCAGTAGCTATTTTATTCAATGTTTTGGAGTCTGTTAAACTTTCAGTTAAACAGAAGAACATATCCACTGTTGGTCTGATGCATCTGACCTACAAAAGTGAGAATAGAGAGAGAAAGTAAAGACAAAGTCATTTCTAGAATCTTTCACTGGGTAGGACTGGTTTGATCATAAATGGTCTTCCAAAAGGGCCATTTTTAGGCAGTTCCCTGAGGGAGGGAGAGACAGATCTTGTCTTAGAACAGAGCTGAAAGGAAAGTCTAGGTGATGGGAATGACACGAAGGAAAAAATGCAGCGGAATAACCTGAGCGAGTCCCAAACATGAAGCTGCGTATCTGCGCCCAACCTACATACGCAGCAGTGAAAACAATGAGACTTGAGCAGATTTTGTAAAGTGACGCATCAGCTAACAACACAGTAAGAACCCAACACGGCAACACTGCTTTCCTTCCTCGTGCTCTCTGCCCCCACCTCTTCCTTCCTCCCCCAGGCTCTCTCCTCCTCTCCCTTGGCCTTGTAGCCTCAGCTGCATCCAAAACTCCCCTGATGGACTGAAAATCCCCCTGGGTTACACAGCAACAACGGCTTCTAAAGTGCTGACATTATCTGCACAGTGTCTTTCTTACAGAAACCTCATGTTCCATTATAAATTAAAGACGCCTGTAAAGAAGCCACACCTCCCACTCCACTGCCCTTTCAAAAAGCTAACACTGAAAAGGAAGTCTGCCATGAAGATAGTCATGAGTATTCATAAAAAAAATAAATCCAAAGGATTCCGACATAAGTAGTAGAACAGTGTCCGTTTTTCACATCTAATGTGGAAATTAAACGGGGAGGATTTATCTGTCCATCAGACAGCTGTATTTAAGTGCAGCTCTGAGGCAGACGAAAACAGAGACAATAGTGGTCGATTCTTTAGTATTTAGGATAGCTACTTTCTTGCAAAGTAATCCAAAATATGAAATTTCACATACAGAGCTACAATTTCCCCCTACTGACTCATGTAGATATAAACTGGTATCCCCCAAAATGTCTTAGAAACAGTTTTAAAACATCAAAACATAGAAGACCTGTTTGGTCTTGAATAAAATAGGAAAATACTAAGTTCATAAGTATGAAAACCATCCATCAGCAATAGGTGATTTCCAAAAAGACAGTATTAAGAACAGAAAGTCATAAAGAACAGGAAAGGACATCTCCAAGCTCAGGCACAGAAACAAGTCGTGCCTAACTGCTACTTGCTGAAATTCTCAATGACACAAATTTCTTGAATGTTCACAATTTTTAGACATTAAAATAATATGATTTTCTAAATTTTTTCCCTTCATTTTGATCTTGACAACCAAAGAACTATATATTTGTTGTGGGAAGCAAGAAAGACTGGAAGGTCGAAAAAAATGTAAACAATCCCTAAAAATAAGTCACTCGTGATTCTACCTACCAACAGAGGAAAATATTTGTTAATATTTTGGCAATTTTCCTCCAGTCCTTTTTTTTAAATGCATTTTTGATACTGTAGTGTATGCACAATTAACAAGTATAATCTTCCCTAGTTTACACTACACTGTTTTGAAATTCCGTACGCTTAAGTAAGTAGAATCAAAATACAATTCTATTTATTAGGGTAGCACTCTGTATCACACCAAGTTTTGTTGTCACTGCTGCCACTTACTAAGTGCTAACAACAGCTATATTGATTCATTTCTTGAACACAGAATTCGGTTTGTTCCACTGAATTTTTTCACCTGTCTTTACTCCAGAAAAAGCTTGCTTCCTTCCTCATGGCCTATCCTATTTCAAAATTTACTAAGCTTTTAGAATGTATGAAGCAAAGCATTCTCTACAGATGCGAGATTAAGAAACAAACACCCACCAAACACCTACAGATGTCCAAGAACAAAAATAATAATAATAGTAATGTTTATTTTTCCTGAGTAATGCAAAGACGGCGCCTTTGAAAACCAAATATACAAACAAGACAAAGGAAAGAATTCAGGAAATCATCGTGCATCTACACTAATAATCAAATCTGTCTGTTTTCAAGCAAATTAAAAGGTAGAAATTCTCATTGGTAAGAGTGATCAATGCTCTTTTTTTCCTTCTCCGAGCATGTGTTTGCATAAAACAGAGAGGACTGAGAAAGGCTCTTTCCCCAAAGAGAAGGCAATGCAATCTCTGTTAATAAGAGCCTGATACAAGAATAATTGTTTTGAAATATGGTGGAACGTACTTTTCAACTTTCTGGTTCTTCCTCTCTCTCTTCCAGGGGTTGAGAGTCTCATCTTCCAGCTCCAGGGCCTTAACCCATCAGGAGGCTGCCCTCACATTCTAAACATAGTCTACTCTCAGGCTGTGTCAAGGTCTCCCAGGATCACACAGAGCCTCCCAGGACCACCCACTGTTGCTTGCTCTGTGGGGACATTAATAATAGTAGCATCTCAGAAGGACTGCCAGCAACAACCCTGTGCAATGGGCACTATTGTCTTTCCTTAAAAAAAAAACAACAAGGTTTTGGCAGGTTGGTGAAAAGCATGCAAGTAAGTGGTAGAGGCCAAACCTAAGTCAGGGTCTTTCAATTAGCTTGAGTGAAGGTTAAAAGAAGCTAGTGTGAAATCTGCATTATCAGGGTTCAAGGTATATACCAGGAGGCAGTATTTTAGTGGAAGAAGCAGGAAAAAGACGGTTTATAATTATGATTTTTTTTTATAACTAGTTTTAGAAAGCAAACTGGGTTCCTGGGAGATGGGGTTGCTGGATTGAGCGAATAAAAATTATACAGTAGCACACGGTATTTGGGACGTACCTATATAAAGCATTATTCATTGCTTATCTGAATTTCAAATTTAACTTGGCATCCTGCATGTTACCTGACAACCCTAGAGTAAAGGCCTTTATGAAACAAACAAAAAACACTAATAAATTACCGAGCTACGCTTCCCAAAGCTGCAATCTGGGACGCTCTGTGTGCCACATGTCTTCGGGAGGCCAAGTAAAGGGAAGTGTAGCGAAGCTCCAGCTGTTCTTAGCTGCTCTTCCTTCTCTTTTTCCTGGTAGCAGACCCAACCCTTGATGTCAGAGACCTAGCTTTCACCAACTAGGCCATTTAAATTCGCGGCTTCAAAGTTCCTGACCCTTCTCTCCTTTATATGGATATTGTGAAGATGAAATATACTTGAGGTTGGGAGGGAATATCATCCATGTGTCTTTAAATACTTATTTTTGGTGGACTGCTTTAGAGATACGTTCTCAGAAACCTGGGCAGAACGGATTCCCCCGGCCCCTGGCCCCACCACCAAGAACGGGCTTGGAAAGGACTGGCCAATATGGGGTGAGCCCAGCTGACAGCAGCCTCAAAAAGGAAGAAAGAACAAAAACTAGAAATGTGCTCAAAACCTGAAGTGCACTACAGAAAATGGAGTGAGTTGCCAAAAGGGTTACCCAGCAAGAAAAAGGGGGTGATCACAGATGGGGAATTCTATACTTTTCAAGTGGCCACGGCTACATATTTAAAGTACCGTTCCTTAATTCATAAACACTACTCACTTACCAACACACTGAGATAGCTTCATGTAAAAACAAAAAACAAAAAACAAAACAAAACAAAAAAAACAATATGACCTTACTTATGCAGACCAATTTAGTTTTCTGTTACCTCCCCTAAACTCCCAGTCTCTGTGGCCTGAGTATGCTTACCTTCATCTAAAAACAACAAATTGGGAGTAGCTCACAGTGTTCATTTAAATATTTCTAGGCACAACTTTAATCTTCAAACTTAACAAAACCCAATCTACTACACATCGATTGCTGTGAACAGAAAGTGCTTGAAGAGGATTAATCAACAGCTTTGTATGTCATCCTCCAACAAGGCCAAACACTGAATCACTGTGGGATTCTTCACGTGCAGCTACACCCAGTTAATCTTTAAGAAAGCAGCAAACTATGTAAATCTACTTAAACTGGGGAGATAAGTACTTCACTCATCAAAAGTTAGCAACATTTAACAAGTACAGCTATTAGCTGGCAATATCATTTGTAAAGAAAAAGGCAGACACAGGCGCACGCGCACACACACACACACACCCCCGAAAATTCTTGCATTCACTCCTCTACCAGAAAAGGCCCCACTGCAAACCACTAGGGCATAGAGCAAGAAAGGAATTGCTACATGCCACAATTTGTAAAAACCAAATTATATGACATAACTGAGTCAAGTGCCCAGAGAAAGCAGTTCTAAAATGGACGTCAGAAAGCATGGAAAAAAGAGGCTAATAAAAGAATTCAAAGAAAAATGGAAATATTTGTTTTCTGTACTTAAAGCATTTTTCTTCTTTTGAAACACAATAAAATATGTTGATAACTACAGAAGTCCTGATAAATGGTTTCTGTTTCGGTTGGAGGGGCGTTTTCACACACTCAGACCCGGTTTATGCTTAAGGAGTACCATGCATTTGAAAGTCACGGTCAACAATAATAGGATGCACATACTTCTCCACTGAGGCTTGAACAAACAATCTTTGTCTAGATACTACCTACTGGGTTATCACCTCACTCAAAAGTGTCTCACTTTGACCTGAGCCAAGCAGGTGTATTTCTAATGTGCTCACAGGCCTGTGATGCAGGAAAATCCTGTTTATCCGAGATGATGCCAGAGATCAGTGCTCTTTGATGCCCTGGACATACGTTGTGCAGGGGCAGGAGGGGGCCAGGCACCACCTACCTCTGCTTTAACTGCAACTGGCTGACTCTTATGCATGTAAAACACAAAGTCTTAAAAAAAAAAAAAAAAAAAAAAAAAAAGAGTCTACAATCATCTACTGAAGTAATACTTTGGCTTTCAAATATCACGAACCCATCATCCGTATCATCCATTTATTTCACCTTCACTTCCAATCTCACAACCTCCACCCTTTCCCTTCACAAAAAACAAAACAAAACGAAAACAAAAACAAACTCCTCAGAAGGTAGAGGAATCCCTAGACTAGACTTTGGAGAAGAGAAAGACAATGGGCAGTGATGCGGATGAGGTCCGAACGAGTTTCCGTTGAGATATGCATGTAAGCAGGCAGCTAGCTGCAACTGTGATAGTTTTAAGAGCTTAACTCCCAGGGTCCAAATCCCAGCTCCGCACTTTGGGTTGTACAGACTGGGCAAGTGACTTCACCTAGGTCTAGTTTTCTCAAAAGGAAAGGAGATCTTATCACCTGTCTCACAGGACTGTCCAGATGACTAAAATTAGTTAATCCATCTAAAGCACTTAGAACATGGACCAGTAGGCAGTAAGTAAGGCGCTCAGTGACGGTTAGCTACTAGGAATACATATCCGTAAAAAAACAGGAATCTCCTTCCTCCAAAGGTGACTTTTAGGTATTCCTCACACTCAGTTTTTCCTTCAAGCAAATTATCTGCAATCAGCTCTAAGAGCGGCTTATAGATTTGTAGATTAAAATCAAATCACATTATACACCTAAAGTTTACCTATTCTTTCATCAAAATGAGCAAATTAATATGAACCGAAAGGTGCAAGCTTAGTATCACAAAGTCTTCTAGAAAGCATTAATTAGACTTCCCGTTCAGACTAAGCCAGGATGAGATCACAAAGTCACTCATGGTAACCAGGTCCCCACGCTGGAAGTGTGCTTTCCCAGTGAATGGCTAAATACTAACAAAAGAAGCCTTTGACTCAAATACCACTGGTACCCGGGGTCTTGTGTCAGTATAATGCCTACACATTCATTTCTTTCTTTGCCTATAGAAAAAAGAAAGTCTGTTTGTTTTTCTGATTCAGTCAGCCCTTTTAGTCTCTGAATCTAAGGAGAGCCCAGTGAAAAGAAGAGCATCTTATCAGCGTGCTCCAGACCAGCAGGCTGTCCCCCTCCACACACAAAACCTCCAGCCCCTCACAGCAAAAGGGCCTCGCCCTCAGAGCCTTTTCCCCATTTCAGAGCTAACACCCCGCCGGGTTTTGACAACAAATAAATGAATACACAAGGCCTTTACATAATTAGCCATCTTTTCAGGTAGAGAGAGGTGGGTGGAAGAGGAGGGTTCAGGAGAAGAATATTTATTGTAAATTGGCATCACTGATGAAGTTGATGTAAGTGTGTTGGATCCGAGGGCATTTATTTTAAATGAGGCCATAGGAAGTGAGTTTAGAGATGCCTGGTTTAAAATCTAGACAATTTTAGCAGACAAGCCAGAAACGCAGATTTTTCCCCCCATGGGAAAAAGGAAAAAAAAAAAAAAAGAGCTTTTTTACTTAAGCCAGCTAAAAGTTGCACTGACTTGGCCAGCAAGGGCACACAGACCAGGGTGTGTTTACTGCCTTTTCAAGGGAAAGCTAACGAGTAAAAGAACCAAGGGCCAGAAAACAATACTTTCTGACACTGTCACTGTTTGACCAAATTAGCCCTACTCTCAGATATGCTTATGCTAAGACATACCCCCCCCCCATCAAATGACTTTGAGAACAAAAAGGAGTAAATATAATCAATAAGCCTGTGAACGTCTTTGGGAAAGCCACCGGGCATCACTGTCATCTGTCACGATCCTAACAGAGCTACGGTCTGCATCGAAGGACAGAGTCCGCTTGTATCATTATTGGGATAATAACTTAATTGATTTGTCTCCGTGGCTAAGGATGCAGACAAGGGATCTGCCGTGGAAGAAAAATATCTGCGATCGTGTTTTTGTTTTCTCAACAAGCATCTTGCCGCTGACCTCTAAATCAGTTTAACCTTTTCCAAACAGACCTGCACATTTTTTACATAATTTGGAGCCAGGTCCTGTTGCTGCTGCTGCTGCTGAAGGGCTCTGCGAGATTTATCACAACATGGCTTCAGTAACCTTCTTTTAAAAACAAAGATGAAAAAAACAAAACAAAACAAAACAAAAGGCCGAAACTACAGGCTCCCAGCTCGGCTCCTTCTCCCGGCAGGGGATTTCGCTCTCAGCACCAAAGTGCCTTTGGAGTTCAATCTGCTAAAAAATGTATGAAACGGCATTGAAATAGGGAAAGGCACGCGTATGACTCAGGCTTCTCCAGGTCGCTGTGCAACTAGGATGTCAAAGGGCTTCCCTGTGCTTCTGAAAACTGAAAACCTTGAGAAAGTGACAGAAGTTCCTGTTTCGTCTGCCTCCCTCCCTCCCTCCCTCCCTTAATATATATGCGGGGGGGGGGGGGGTGCGCGGCCCGGCACGGCGGGTCTTCCGGGTGCGCGGAGCGGCGGGCAGGTCGGTCCAGGTCGAGCGCAGCCGGCGATCGCATCGTCTGCACACAAAGGTTTCGGGGGGGGGACCCCAAACTTGTTGCGGGGCTGCGGCAGCCCCCGCGCACCCCCCCCCGCGTCCCGCCCCGCGCGGCCGGCGGGCACCGGGCTCCCCCGCGCTCCCCCGGGCTCCCCCGGGCTCCCCCGCGCTCCCCCGCGCTCCCCCGCCGCGCTCCCCGCCCGGCCGTCCCCGCGGGCCGCCGCCCCCGAGCAAGGTCGCCGCCCAGCCTGCGCCCCGGGGCCGCGGCGTCGGGCCGGGCGGCCGCCTCACCTGCTTGCGGTAGGGCGTCCTGCAGCTGCTGCTGCCCCCGGGGTTCCCGCTGCTGCTGGGGAAGATCATCGCGGCGGCGGCGGCGGGCGGCGGGCGCGGGGCAGCCTCGCCGGAGGGGGAGGGCGCAGGAACTCGGGGAACTCCCTCTCGCCGCGCGGCGGCGGCCGGCGGGGGCTGCAGCAGCTCGGCCGCTCCTCCTCCGCCCTCGGCCTCGGGACTCGCCTACGAGCGCGGCGCGGCGGCGGGCGGCGGGAGGGCAGCTCGGGCGGCCGCCGCCCTGCGTGCCATGGACGGGAGCTCGCCGCCGACGAGCAGCGCCGCCGCGTCCCTCCTCCCGCGGCCGCAACCACCGCCCCGAGAGCGCGCCGGCCGGGGAGGGAGGCGGGCGGGGGGGCGGGGAGGCGGCCGCGCCCCGCCCCGCCCCGAGAGCGCCCCGCCCCGCCCCGCGCCCCCCGCCTCCCCGCGCCCCCCCACCCCGGCCCCCCGCCCCGCCCCGCCCCGCCCCGCCCCGCGCCGCGCCGCGCCCAGGCCCGCCCGCGCCTCCCTCCCCGCCCGCCCCCGGGCGCCGCAGCCCCGCGCCCCGCCCCGCGCGCCCCGCAGGCCACGGCCAGGGCCCCCCGGAGCGCCCCCGCCCCCGCTCCCGCCCCCGCCCCCGCCCCGACTACCGGCCCACGGAGCAGCTCCCGGCAGACCTCGGGAGCCCACCTTCCCCCACCACGACGCTGACACTTTAACCTCGGGAAGCGGGGCCCACGCGCCCCAGCTCCCCGGGGCGAGCACTCGGGAAAGTTCTGAGTCGGCTGCCGGGCCGGAGTTGGCCAGCCTCGCTTCAGACTCCAAGAGCGGGCCCCTCGGCGGCCTTGGGTGGGCTGGTAACCCCCCCACGCTGCAGGGGTGCAGGCCGCCTCTGGGAATTGTTCGATGCCACCCAATGTGTTCTGCCGAAGGCGCACAGAAACGCCAAAAGGGGACAAAGGGAGGAAGCAGCCTCCTTTGTTCCCCAGTTGAAACTACGGAGGGCGCCTCCAGATGCCCCCTTTTCTTGGTCACTTTCAAGCTGCTGTACGAAGCCTAGAACCTCGCAGAAGGCTCCACGGCAAGTCCCACAGGCAGAGCCCACGGCCCCGGGGGGCCACTGAGGCAGGCCTGCCATCCCTCACGCTGGCCTGCCCAGCTGTACTACGGGGACAATCACAGCAGCTCGCCCCCTGGCCCCCGGCCCCCGGCCCCCCGCCCCCGGCCCGGCCTCTGACACCTTGGAGACAGCCATCTGCCCTGATCAGGAAAAATCCTAACTCCTCTCAGAAGTGAAGACACTCCACCTCCAGCTGCCATAAGGAAAACAAAGTGTCCCCTAGGGTCTTCCAGGGAAGCTGTGGCTATTTGATCTCAGGGTTGGGAGTTTGAGCCCCATGTTGGGTGTAGAGATCACTAAAAAAAAAATAATAATAGTAAACTTAAAAAGCTGTATCTATTCAAAGGTTTTTCCAGCAGCAAAGAACGGAGAATGTTCATCTCCGATAACCTGCTTGTGACTAAGTGAGTCACCTCCATATTCCAAAATGCTCCCAACATTCTCCAGCAAAAGTGATGAAAACTAGCAAGTTTCACCTATTTAAAAACAGCAAAATATACACAAAATATACTAATTCCTAATTCTTTCCATTGAAAGCAAAAAGCAGCAGCAGCAAAGGAACTTATTCTAGGCACGGTACTAGGTACACCGTGGACAAGTTAAGAACTGGCTGGAATAAAATTCGCAGAAACATATCTGTCTTTTAAAGTGATTTAAATAAACAGTCCAACTAACATTCAGTTGCATGCTGATATTATATATATGCTACAACTATTTGCTACCAGTCCATGGATTTACAATTGTTTCGGCTGCCACTTTGCTATCTGCTGTCACTAGGGCGCTTTACTACAAGTTATCAACCACAAGTATAAAAATACAAGGTGTTAAGTAGAACTGTTCAAGCTATAGGTACCTTTTCCTGAGAAATTAATGCCCCAGCAGTTCAGACCTATCATCTGTGGAAAAAATTCCAGGTACAACCTCAGTGGTCAAGACTGGTCCCTTAGGAAACTACAATCTAAACCACAAGGAACAGCACAGATTAATTGTTCTACAGCTCTCCTCTAAGTTCATAATACTTTTGATGTTGTGCTATTCTAGAATACTAAGACTTGATTTGATACCCTGCAACAGCTGTACAGGAATAAGGGAAAATTTCAAGTGATAATAAAATTTAAATTAGAATACTAAAATATACTAAAAATACTTTATACTGAGTATACTAAGAATACATTCATATTCTTATTAAATATAAATAATATTAAAAAGACTTTTTAAGAATAAAAAGGATATCTAAAGATCAAAAAAATATGTAGCGTCCTACAATGATGAATGACATACAAGCAGAAAACACAAGGCATATATTTTTAAAGACAATGTCTACCATCCAGGATTCAAAAGTTTCAGGCTTAGGTAGGTATACTATGCTCTTACACAAAGCAGTATAAAGAAAGGCAAAGACAGCCTCAAAGACTATAAAATGTAATGAAGTCACTAAAGTCCAAACGGTTCCAACCTAAGAGAAATAACAGAAATGTGAAATCATGTGTGTATATATAATCAGTTATAGATATTCACAAGTGGTTGGTTGTAAACGATTACAGGGATAGATCCTAGTGAGATTCGTCTGGGAAAGTTTATTGACCTTTGAAACAAATTTGTTTTAAGACAGACAAAGCAAGGAAACATTCCAGAGAAACTGCAAGTTATCATGGGAAGAATTAGGGCTTTGGAATCTGTCCTGTAAAATACTCCTTCTCCTGAAAGGGAAACGGAGACTCTGCTGTCCAGGTAGTCCTACAACACCCTGCACCTCCAGCTCAGTTGGTGGGTAAAGTTATGGGAATGTGACCCAAAAGCAGCCAATCCGGAGACAGGCCAAGTGACCCATGACATGGTTTGGTTTAGAGAAAAAAAAAAAAAAAAATAAGCAGAGCCAATCAGAGTCTCACCCTTGGGAATCTGATTCAGAAAACTCCAAGAGCTGAACTAGTTAGGAAAGGGGCAGAAACTGCAACAATGCCAGGGGGTAGAGTTGAGGCCACAAAAAGCCAAAACCATATGCAAGCCAAGGTTATGAAGAAGCAGAAACTATGAGTAAACAGGAAGCTGACTGGCAGCAAGCAGAGAGTAAAGCAGATGCCAGGAGCGGGTGAGCACTTGGCCGTGAGATGATGAAGGGAGCAGCAGTCCCTGGAGCAGCTTTGGCTTCCAATGGCCCCTCCATGTGTATACTTTACCCCACCTCCCTTCTTCAGATGGCTTAAGTGAATCTGGATTTCACAATCCAAGGAGCCAAACAGATCTGGCTCCACATTTCAGCTTCTCACTTACTAGCCACATGGCTTGGGGCAAGTTAGTTAACCTCTCCGAGTCCTGGACTCCTCACAGATTGTCTTAAGAATATATACAGCACACCAACAGAAGTGCCAAACTCAGTAAGTGGCAGCTGTTGTTATTGTTTCTCCAGGTTTTATAGCGATGGTTTGTAGATTTAAGTGGGTGTACAGTATAAGTAGCGGATGCCCAGTACGTCTGGCTGACCCTCAATTCCATCTACACCCAGGAGCAAGGGTGTAGATGGGATTGACAACATCCGAAAAGAGCTTTCTAAGACTGGCAGGCCACAGATTTAACCTTTAGAGATGGGGAAAAAAAAAAAAAAAAAGTGTGGCAAAAGGTCTGTTTCAATAGTCTCATTGCCCTGAAGTTTTTCTCCCACGTTTGTTTTTGTCCGATTTCCTTTAAAGAAGTTACGTGTTGGACCACAACCATTTCTATATGAACGGGAAGACCGTGGGCAGCAGCGGAGACCGCACTGTAAAGCAGGAGGAGTCTGCAAAGGAGGACGGTATAAGGACGGAGCCATCAGTACAGGCAGGAGCCTGCGATCTCTCTAAAAGACACGAGATCTGCAAACTCCAGGCATTTGCAGAACTGGAATTTGAGAATCTCAACTCAGGAGACATTTGCCCCAAGAAACAATCTGAAAATCATTTTATAAGTCATTAACAACAGCCCTATGAAGTGGGGAGAGCGATTAGGCTCCATCTACAGATGACAGGGAAAAATCTAGGACTGACTGACCTATCCATAGCTAGGAAGTAGCAAGCAAGTGTGAAAATCGAGACCCGATCAGGGTTAAAAGATTTCATCCTGTGCTCCTTTAATTCTATAATGCTGTCTCCACCAACAAAGCCTTATAAATAACGCTCCAACTCCTAGGTGAGTGAGTACTTGTAACCCTACAGCACCCGAGCTGCTCTACACTAATAATGCAAGGCATTAAGTGGTAAGTACCGGCCAAGTGGTCTAGACAAGTAGGTGGTACGGGAGTCTGCCAGAGGGAAAGATCAATACAGGATAGATAACACGGGCGTAGGAAGCTCAGATGTATACATGTTTTGTTTGAGAAACATTTATAAAGAAGCACTATGCAGATGACAGGACAAACAGAACTTGAGATAGGGGCTTGTATGAGAGAGCATGTGGATTTGGGGTGACAGCTGCTGCAATCATGGCCAATCGATGAAGTCCCTGGAGGGAGCAGATGACATAAAGTCAAAAGGCTAGGGAACCCCCTCATTCCAACACACACATTACTGAGCCCTGCAGGAGAGAGAGAGGAGCCTCTGAATGAAATTACTACAAAGAAAGTATGGTGAGAAAGCTAAGCTTTGAAAGAAGAAAAAAAATAAGGACAGAGAAGATGTCGACGAGATAAGAAAGACTAGAACACCTCTATCAACAAAAGAACAGATCCATCGCAGGTTCTATTCCTCTATCATCGCTACAGCATTTCAGGCACCTGTTTTTATTTGGATCACATTAAAAACAGAAAGGACTCGAGGAAAAATTCACTGAACATTATTTCAAATTACACTCTTTAATAAATAAAATATAATCACATAGTGCTGGTTAGCCTAAGCAGCCCACACTAAAAAACGGTTTACATTTGAGAGCCTCTATGTTTAAAAGCTCACAAAGCCTCTGGCTCCTAGCAAGAGAAAAAAAAGAAAAAAGAAAAAATATGAGGTCAGCAGATTCTTTAAATTTCTGTTCTTTCCTGGTACAAAATAGGCTTGATAAAGAACCCAATTTCTAAAGTAGCAGCAATATTTTTTATTATTTACTATTTTGCTTTTTAAAAAATCTACGATTCTTATTCTTATACTTAAAGCCTCCCTAGACACACATAAAATCATATGTATGTAGAAGTGAGACCACTATAATAAAACTATAGCTAGAATCCTAGTGCATACAGAACAACATAAACATCGCTGCATTCTGAAGAGTCTGACCACAAGCAATAATCTGATGATTCTTAAATCTATCCTAGGGAACCAAACAGAATAGGATTGCCCTACTACTGCTTCTCTGCATGGACTAATAAATAATAGCTGTCATTTACTGAGTGACTACTATGTTCCAGGCACTCTCTCAGCATGTTCTATATGCTGTCTCCCCTGCCCCCCTCTCTCTCACACACACACACAATCACAAGATTTATCCCACTTTACTGAACAGAAAACTGAAGTCCTGAAGCTTGGAGGTTTTTTTTTTTTTTTTTTTAATTTTTACCTATTTATGATAGTCACAGAGAGAGAGAGAGAGAGGCGGAGACACAGGCAGAGGGAGAAGCAGGCTCCATGCACCGGGAGCCCGACGTGGGACTCGATCCCGGGTCTCCAGGATCGCACCCTGGGCCAAAGGCAGGCGCTAAACCACTGCGCCACCCAGGGATCCCCTGAAGCTTGGAGGTTTAACTAACTTTCCCGAGGCCATAGATCCAATACATAATGGAACTGGGGTTTGAACTCCATTCTCTCTGAGTCCAAAGTCCCCTGCCTCCAATAACACTAATGATGGTTATTATAAGTCTCTTTAAAAATATTTATTTATTCATGAAAGACACAGGTAGAGAGAGAGGCAGAGACACACAGGCAGAGGGAGAAGCAGGCTCCACGCAGGGAGCCCAACGTGGGACTCCATCCTGGGTCTCCAGGATCACGCCCTGGGCTGAAGGCAGCGCTAAACCGCTGAGCCACCTGGGCTGCCCTGGTTATTATAAGTCTTTAGCTATGGGTTAAATCCAAACTCCACGAGGGAAAACTTAAGGGCCCAACACTAAGTATGCATCTTGGCTTCCCCTGTTACCATCTATGTGACCTTGGCAAATCATTTAAAAATGGATATGGCATAATGTTGAATTTTCATTCAGCCAAATATGAAGGCAAGCTTTCCAATAACAGAATATACAGTTAATAGTATAGATATATAGTCTATATATATATACTAGCTCCTAAATCTCTTAGCTAATGATTACTAAGATGGAACCCATCTCTTTAATCAGTCTTACATTCTGGGATAGTTGGTATGATGGAGTTGGGAGGGATGCAGAAAGAAGTACCTTCTAGAAGCTGGGATGGTGATTAGGTGGGAGGTACTTCCAGAAACCTGCACTAAAACTGAAAACGTATTTTCCCTTGAAAGTAGTAGACCAGGGGCAGCCCGGGTGGCTCAGAGGTTTGGCGCCGCCTTCGGCCCAGGACCTGATCCTGGAGACCCGGGATGGAGTCCCACATCGGGCTCCCTGCATGGAGCCTGCTTCTCCCTCTGCCTGTGTGTGCCTCTCTCTCTCTCTCCCTGTGTCTCTCATGAATGAATAAATAAATAAAAATCTTAAAAAAAAAAAAAAAGAAAGTAGTAGACCATATTAGTGATTAGTTTCCTTGTGGGATTCATAGATGCTTTGAAGTCAACTAAAATCCTAATCACCACTTAGGACATTCCTCTGTATGGTGAAACATCCTCCAAATCTGAAGCAAATCATTTACACTAAAAAACTTTTGGATATAATCTGTTCATAAATTAGTTATTGCCCTGCTCTTATAGAAGAGTTAATAAAATTCAAAGCTTACTCATATTTCTGGAACCATGGTTCTCTGTAAGTTAAATTTCTTTCCCAAAGTTTTTCTATTAAAAATAGCTATACAAGTTCTTATTCTTTTCAAAAAAAAAAATCTGGAACAGGGAAAGGGTTATATGAATTTAAAATTCAAGATTTTTGTTGTTATTTTATACTACATTGAATTTACATTAAATCCTATAAAATGAAAGAGAGTCAACTATTTGGAAAACAAGGACAAAGTGCTCTGCTTCTCATTTATTGTGTATTAGTATTTTCCTAAATTACCTGGATGGATGTCTCAATCCTCTATCTTCTTTGACTGTGGAAATCTAGTATTGGAGCTGCTATTCTCCATTCCTATAGCAAGCCTAAAGGAAAATAAGGGCTTATTTTCAGAATACTTTGAGATAATTCAATGAGTTGTCCATGAATTAGAGTAAAATGTACAAATTATGGGAGATATGAGATGATCTTCAAAATTAGTTTCCTTAAAGAGATGGTAGTAACAATCATCTACTGTATTTGAGCAAGAAAAAGGGCTGAGGTGAGCAAGGGAAGGGCTGCTGTGCCACAGAAAGAGCAATCACATCTGCCTCTTGCTACTGGGGAAGAAAAGGAAAGGATATCAACAGAATTTGTAGAAAACTAGAGCCAAAAAAAAAAAAAAAAAAAATCCCAAAATCGTAGAAAGCAAAATTTGAACCTGAAATGACCATCTCCTTTCCATGAGTAAAAATCAACTCTGGAATGAAATCTTTGAGAGTACAGAGCAAACAACCGTACGTGGGACAGACAAAACCCGCCTCTAAGCTCAGGCTGACAAAAGGTTATCCTAAGACTTTTCCTAAACGTCTGGGGTACCTAACCGATGTTCATCTAAAACCGGGGATCCATAGCATAAATGAGGTTTTAAAGTATATAAAACAAAACAAAACAAAACAAAAATAAAGTATATAAAACACAGGAGAAACACAGAATGAAACCGTTTCCTTTCTCTTCCTTTGCTACGATCACCATTAAACTAAGTCTATTATTTCACCTGAACAGGAGGGTGATAGGACAATTAATGACGCCCTGTAAGTAAATGGAGATGCTGAAAAGCTTTTCGTTCTCCACTGAATTGCAAATGTAAAGGTTCAAATGAGAAAATAAAGAATTAGAAATGAATTTATATTCAGTTGAGTATGTATGATGGCAAATTTTCCAACATCAGAATATTTAGTTAAAAGTTCTGGAATGGGCTACATACAGAGCTTATAAAAATTCCCCACCCTAAGTGTCCTTAAGAATGACTAGTTCTGGGTTATCTAATACACTTAACACATGGGGCAAACAGATGACAAACCTGTCGCAAATTGATACTCCCCAAGCGAAGAGAAGGCAAGTGAGGAAATTCTGATGTTGTCAGGACAATATGACTGATCATGACATCAGCAATTCCTAATTCCAAACTATAAAGAACACTCCCAGAATGCTGACAGCATATTACATGGGTCCTCCCAGAACCACCCTCCTTTCAGCTCCCTACCTAATGCTTGATCCAATGGCAAATATGGTAATGTTTCAACTAAGGGATTATTAAGTGTTAAAAATCCTGTCAGATTTTTATGGTACCTAACCATATTAAAGTCTCAGGGAAGGGAGGCAGGCATTCTCCACTTTTTTTGAACAGGTGAGACAGCCCCGGATAGGTTAAACAACACGCCCAGGGTCATGAAGCCCAGAAATATAGAATGTCAAGGCTGGACAGAATTATTAAGGGTCAGGCCCTGTGCCTGGAATATAATAATCATTCAATAAATATTGCAGCAATAGAATGAATGCTACTGTCTCTCCTTGGACTCCCTGACCAATAATAAATTCATTCCATCTATTCATATTTAGCTGCATCTATTACAAAGCTCTGTTAAATGGCTTCCAAATCTAAACCTACGTATCACAGTCCTACCCTAGAACTAGTCTATGTCTTCTATACATTGTATAGTGTTTTTTTCTCCATATTCCCCACTTCCTTACCCATAAAAGTGAGGGTAGAGTCATCTTATTTTGAGCTTACAAGATTGCTTAAAAAGTCTGTAAATCTCTGATGAATTTCTTAATCCACTGTCCTGTATATCGTAGATTTTGTTAGAGTCATAAATGGATGAGGCACACCAGCCTTCTTATACACACACACACACACACACACACACACACGGCAGAAATGATGATTTTCACCCATTTTTCAAAACCATGATTATCTGAAGTTAGAAAGAGCAGAATCTAACAGTAGAGTGATCAAGTCTTAAAGGATAAGCTTTATAGATTATATTAAATACAATGAATTTTCATCCTAATTTTTAGATCACCTGGGATCATACAAGCGGTTGTAATAAACAATGCATTTTGCATTTGTGTGTGACTTATTAAGGAAAGAGGAGTCCACAACCAAATGATTTCTCTTGATCTAAACTGTTACTGTCAGAGTAAATCCTCTTGCTTTACTTTTTGGGGAAAAGAGAAATGTCCTACTCATCTCTCTGAGATCAGTGTCCTATAAATATTTGGACATAAACTGCATATCATGTAATCTAAGATGCCACTGATTATAAGATGCTTGACAATTACTGAGATGTTAACATTTGGAAAAAAATGGACAACAGTAATTATAAGACATCATAAATTATATGGATCCTGATTCCAGAGATGTTGAAATGTGAAAAAGGGAGCCTTAGACTCTGAATGGATGGCATACAGGTCCACGTACACAATGCATACACAAATGCACACGCATGTTCTTTTCATTCATAGCCTACGTTGGAGAAATATATTTTTTCATTTCATTTTTAACCTTCCTAAGAACATAGAGCTACTAAGAGGTTACAAGTAAATGAGTTGCAGACTCCGTTTTTCCAAGGAGATCTAACTGTGTCTCACAACTAGTGGGCACAGTCTCCACAAGTCAGAATGAGAAACTTCACCCTAATCTCACAAAGGCATCCATCACAAAGAAACAAGCCGAATGATCTACTTCCCTCCTCAGCCATCTCCCCCACAATCTTATCAAATTACACCCATAAAAAAAAAATTACACCCATAGTGTGCTATACAATGCATTTATGTAATTAAGAAAGGGTAAAGGGAGATGAGCCTAAATCTATAGATATTTATCAGACTTCTCCACTCCACACTTCTTGCTATTAGCGCTTTAAAGTTGTCAGTTGCAAAGAAAACTTGAGAACATTCATCCTGTACTGTCACTTCATCAAGTTTCAGTCACAGAGACGCATGTGCACAGACACACACACATTCCAACGACCAGGCATCAGCACCGCTCTGGCACATAGCATCGATTCAAGCCCGCGAGTCCTACACATAGATTTCCATCTTTTTTTCAGCACCTAGAACATCAGTTCTCAGTCTTCCTCTGGCTTTATACTGGAAAAGCAATTTTTACATGAATCAGCTAAGTTGGATATAAAAAGACATACCTTTAAAATGGCTATCACAATCCTTAACATTGATATGAAATTACAAAGTGAAGCAAAAACAGTAACTTAGCAAGTAAGATGACCCCATTTTAGAGAAAAAGTATAAATGATTTACTTAGAGCAGTGGCCATTAGTAGATGCTACTATCTGATATTTCTTTTTTGCTCAGGAAGTGACTAGCCCCTTGTATTTCCTCCTCCTTCCTTATGCAGCTTTCCTTTTAGTCATTTCCCTGTCAGTATGAAGACAAAGCCAGTATGAGAAAATGAAACAAACTGGTCAATCCATTAACTGACAATAGGCTGAACCAACCTAGAGTCTCCATAAGCTTGGAGATTATCTATAAATTTCATTTATCTGTAATGTCTCCCTTGTGGCAAGAGAAAACTGTAACTGATTTCACAATGAGAATTATGTGGTAGGAATTATTAACACATCAAACTTCTAATATATCCCAAGCCCCTAAATGAGGGCCTGGAACATACTAGGCATTCAGATATTGCTTGAATGAATGTATGAATGAATGAATGAATGAATGTCTTCAAAATGCAGGCAAGTCCCACTTGAACAGATATTTTTATACCATAAAAGTCAAACAAGCTTGTAATTTTGAGACGTGCTAATTCAATGACAAATTATAAATTCCAATTTATTAGTTCAACTTCTTCAGTATTAGAGAGTATCATTCCAGGATCTGTAATTCATGATCTCTTGAGGGATTTGAAAATATATCCTATTTTAGGGGCTCTTTTAAGAAGGCTTAGAATTAACTTAAGCTATTTATTACCATGAACATCATTAAGTATATCAAATCACTTTGGAAACAGTTTTTCCCCTTTCCATATCTCTGCCCTCTTTATTTAAAAATATCAGGGATGCTTGGGTGGCTCAGTGGTTGAGCTCCTGCCTTCCACTTAGTGCGTGATCCTGGAATTCCGGGATCGAGTCCCACATTGGCTCCCTGCATGGATAAATAAATAAAATATTTTTGAAAAATCCTAAGTTTTTGATGATTACCAAATTTTTAAAAAGTAGGTGTACAAGTTCTTGTAACGGAAAATCACGTAGTTTGTTTCATTCTATCACACAATACTTTTTAAAGTTCTATCAGTAAACAAGAAAGGACAAACTGTTGATAATCGCTGAAGCTCATCTTTCTACTTTTGAAAATTCTCACAACCAAATGACACCAGTTTATTAAAAGCTTTGTGAGGCTGATTTTCAGAGGATCCAAAACCAAAGCAAAAGGATTCTTGGTGTTCCAACACCTTGAAAGGACTACATAGCTAGTTACAAGTTTCCTTTTAAAGAACTACTTTATCTGCCCATTTTACCCTTTCTTCTATGAATCTCTTAAAACACACACACACACACACACATACATACACACACACACATTGAAAAAGCTGAGATACGAAACCATAGTCTGGATAGTACAAAGGTAATAGTGATTGTGTCAGAAAATGCTACAAATCCAAGTGATTAAACAGGAGTCAACCAATTTCTACACTTGACGGTGAAAATACATGATTTTTCTAATCTAGAAGCATTTCTCTGGTTCTTACTGACTCTCCTTTTTCTGCATCTTTTATCTATTGGTTTCCTCAAGCTAGATCTGCTGGAATGTCTTCCATTTCTCTCTCTGACAGGTCCTTATTAAATCCAAACTGTTATGTATACTGTTTCCAAATATCTTCCTTATGACCTCTTTGGTCCTATCATCCTACTTCCTAAAATCTCCACATCAAATGCAAATTTCTGAACATCACTTGTAAAGTGCTCCGTTTCTACCTCCTTTTCCCCTTTTACCTCTCTTCCAATGACTGTTTGTGTTTTGGCTGCCCACGGACTCACTCTGTTCTGGCTCTGAGTTTTGCCAGGAAACAGCCTCTGTTTTTCCATCAGCCAAACCACATTCATCCCTCCCTGTTTACTCTGTTGAAATCACAGCTCATGGTCCACCCCCTCTGAGTTTTTCCTACTCTCATCTATTTTCCAAGAGCTCTCACTATATTTTATAAGGACTGTATTAATGCCTAAATTAGGTCAACTTAGTGTCTTTACATCATTAACTCCTCTGCTGATGAAACTATGGCCAAGATTTGCCAAGTACTCTCCACTATTTACTACACTGAAAGTCCTCAGAGAGCTCAGCAAGTCCTTATGGACCTGGCTTCCCCATAAGGCAGCGATTCTCAGCCTCTTTTTAGGTCCAGCACACCTGAAGAATGCTATATACTCCCATCAGTCACTGTGTCTTACTCTACACGATTCAGAGATGATGAGGACACATACTCCCATCCTTATCTGTACAGCCTTGTTATAAAGAATGAAACAGAGAGTGGTTACAGGAGCCCAGAAAAGATAAGCATTGAACTTCAGCACTCTGCTCGTGTGCTCACGGGCGTGCATTCTCTCACTCTCTCTTCCCTCCCCACCCTCCCTCTCTGCCTCTTGTCTCTTCCAGCTTGGTCTCTATCCCTCCCTGCGTGTTTCTCTCTCTCTCTCTCTCTCTCTCTATATATATATATATATATGCACACACACACACATATATATGTATATATATATAAAAGATATAATATGTAGATATTGATACAACAGATACAGCTAAAACGTATACATATATAAAGCTCTGCTATAAAAAAAAGGAATGAGGGGGCAGCCCGGGTGGCTCAGAGGTTTAGCGCCACCTTTGGCCCAGGGCCTGATCCTCGAGACCCAGGATTGAGTCCCACGTTGGGTTCCCTGCAGGGAGCCTGCTTCTCCCTCTGCCTGTGTCTCTGCCTCTCTTTCTGTGTCTCTCATGAATAAATAAATAAAATCTTTAAAAAGAAAAAAAAAAGGGAAAGAGGGACATCTGGGTGGCTCAGTGGTTGAGCATCTGTCTTCGGCTCAGGTCATGATCCCAGGGTCCTGAGATAGAGTCCTGCATTAGGCTCCCTATGGTGAGCCTGCTTCTCCCTCTGTTTATGCCTCTGCCTGTGTGTGTCATGAATACATAAATAAAATCTTAAAAAAAAAAAAAAGGGAAGAAAGAAACTTTGATATAAAGTATACAAAAATTAGTGCCTCTTGACCTAAGAAGGCTTAGGAATTATTGTTTTCTCAAGAGAGCATATATTTACTAAAACCCAAGATGGTACCAAGATGTATTTTAGAATGATTAAAACAGCTGAGAAGGACTTTCCCCCTGATGACACACCGTCCCTTGGAACTCCAGTAGTTGGTTCTACTGTCTTCCCCACACCAAGAGCCATCTGGCCCTTCCTTCAAAACAGCACGGCCCTCCAAATGCACTCCATCTCCATCTACCACCTATAAGCTGCCATTGCCACTTATAGTATGGAGTTGTGGACAAGCATGAGCTTTCAACAGAAATTGCCATGTTCAGAAGATAATTCTATCATTTGCTAGCTTAGCAATTTTCCCCTAAATCTGTTTAACTCTAAAAAGGGAAAAGATACAATATCTCCCTTACAGTTCTGGGGAGGAGCAAATACGATGCATCGGTTTGTTAAATTACAGACTTTAGTTATCATTTATTCACCTTCAGATAATTTAGCACAGAGCTAAGAGCTTTTCCTGGGTGATATCACGTCATCTAAAACCCCAAACTTATAGATCCTGGACCACCACTTCAACAAAATCTGCCTATCCACTTTACTTCAAGGACTAACATCATTACATGACATCAAGTTCTGAAATTACCATTCTTCCATCTATCTGCACCTTAATAAAAAATAATATTAGATAACATTTTTTGAGTGTCTAATATGCCAGACATTGTTACAAGTATTTTACAGACATTGTTTCATTCCTCTTCATACCACCATTATTCTTCCCATCCCAGATGTAGAAATACCAGCTTCCTCTTTATTCTCTTTATGCTCCCATTCCTCTATCAGGTCACAGCCGTCACCAACATCTCCTCCCCACACTGCACTTACTTCCAACCAATCTAGATCCCCAAATCAGACACCCTAAGTTTGTTATTTCTAGTATCCAGTATCCACAGCCATTTCATCCTTTCAGGCGTTATACATATATAATGAACACTTCACCATCAGATTTTTCTATTTCTTCTCCTGAGTTGCTGACAATACAAGTCATAACTATGCTTGTTGGCTTCAATAAAAATTCACTTAAGCTTAGAATTCATCTTACTCATTTCCAAGTGGCTCCTGACCCCCCTCTCATAGAGAATTAATCCCAAACCTTCTATTTTTCCCCCTCAAATTCCCAATCTCACTCTTCACTGTCAAATGATAAGACAGAGATCATTTAACATTTGCATGAACTTCCCTCAGTTCTTTCTCAAATGTGTGTGTGTCCTTGATTTCAAATTAATTTCCCTATTATCTGCTCTCTCCATCACCCTCACCTATCTCCCCAACTCCATTTCTGTACTGGTTTGCTCTTTCATTCTTTCTTTTATTTTTTTTTTTGGGGGGGGGGCTATTTAATGACTTTTTTTTTTTTTACCATAAAAGCCATACATTAATATATTTTCCTTTTAGAAAGAAGAATAGCACACCCAATAGCGATTTTTTTCCCCTGGAAACTAACACGCTTGCACTTTCTTTCTTAAAAAAAAAAAAAAAAAAAAAAGGAAATGCTTCCTTGCTTCTTAAGTTGTTTTACTCCTTCTCTCCTTCATTGCTGGAGTTCTTTCAGAAGACTGTTCAGTGGATGTTCATTTGTCTTCACTTCCATTCTAGTTACAGGCTACCGTGTTGTACTTTGGGCACCCACCACTTACGCACAAGCACCTCTGAATTCTCTCATCCAGCATGATTTATTTCTGTCACTCATCTTCATGGAATTCCAAGATGTCTACTCTTTTGGTCATCTGCCTTTGCCCTCTTTTCTTCTCTGCTCTAGATTTTTTTCCCATATAAAAGTTTACCCACAACTGGCACTCCAGTAATGAACCCTGGACAAAGGAGTCCACATCCAGAGATCCAATCTCAGCTTTTTTCTAGGGATCCCTCCAGACTCATGGTTCAGACTTCCTTGGGCCTACTTCCCCTGGTCAGCATTCACTCCTGTCCTCTGATGTTGCCACTGAAATCAATATGCTCCTGACAATGGCCACTCATATTGTATTTTGGTTCTGTGTGTTTTACTGGGATATAAGCTTGTGAAGAGCTAGGGGTTGATCTGCACGCCCTGCACACAGCTGCAACTCTATAAACAAAAGTTATTTTAAATTTATTGACTTATGAATCCAAGAAAAAAGTACCATTTTCATAAAATTAAAGAGAATATTTTCCTCATGCTCATGTAGCACTTCTATTATCTATGTTGTTTTTGTTTTCACACAGAAAATCTTCAGAATCTGGGAAGCACTTTTTCCCTAATGAGGGAAAATACTTTCAAATGCATTTGAGAATGCTGATCATTTCCAAAGTGCAGAGGGAATGGGAGCCCCATTAACTGGCAACTTTGGACATTCATGCTTTAGGAGGGACAGCTGAGCAACTGAATTTTAAAATGCTTTTCAGAGCCTTCAACCCAATTTTTAGTTGAAAAATTTTCAGTGAAAAGAAAAATTACACAGTTGGGTCTAATTATATCTACCATCTACTTATATACTATTATACAAATGGCAGAAACTAGCAAAGATTTTATTTTACAAAATGAACTTCAGAACCTTTCTTTCAGTTTAAAAAGGAAAAAAAAAAAAGTCAAGCAAAGAAGTGAAAAATTGAGAACTTCTTCTTGGTGTTTAACTTTATACCCTGAGCAACCAAAAGCTAAAAGATGAGCTGCTATAGAAAGTATGGGAGTTTAAAAGGAGTCATAAAAGGGAGGGTTGCGTTAAGGCAATCAGGAACAGAGAGAGTATCTGGGGCGCCTAGGTGGCTAAGTGTCTGCCTTCAGCTCAGGTCATGATCCTCAGGGTCCTAGGATTGAGCCCCACCTTGGGCTCCCTGCTCAGTGAGGAACCTGCTTCTCTCTCTCCCTCTGCCTGCTGCTCCCCCTGCTTGTGTTCTCTCTCTCTCTGTTAAATAAATAAATAAAATCTTTAAAAACAACAACAAAAAAGGAATGGAGAATCTATTCACACACAAATAATTAAGATCTGAAGCCCCCAATTATCTCCATTCCTAACAGTATGGATGCACAGCTGCCTGAATGGGGCAGCACAAAGCAGGAGAATTTAAAGTATCTTTTTAAAGTGATAGTCTGGACTCTAAAGTTTAAACATAAACAATTCTTTGGTGCCTCAGTAAACAAGTAATTTTTTACTATTACTACAGTGAATTCTTTTTAAGCTAAAGGTCTCTGAAAAATTTCAAAATATAAAGTACCTAGGTAGCTCAGTGGTTGAGCATCTGCCTTGGGCTCAGGGTGTGATCCTAGGGTCCTAGGATCGAGTCCTGCACTGGGCTCCCCACGGGGAGCCTGCTTTTCCCTCTGCTTATGTCTCTGCCTCTCTCCCTGTGTCTCTCATGAATAATAAAATCTTTAAGAAAAAAAATCTCAAAATATCTTTTCTCTCCCAGCTGCCTTTTAGTTATTTTGTATATTATTAGTTTCTGTAAAGTTTGATGAAAAGAGAAGACAACTGACTCTTTAAACCCCTTAAGGATGTTCTTCCTCCATTCATTCAACCCATACTTACAGGGAGCCTACCCTAGTCAAATTGCTGGGTACTGGGCCTAGCTAGGGAGGCCCTGACATAGGCAGGGGCCGTGACTAAGCTAAGTTGGCAGGACGCAGAAACAATGAGACAGAGGAATCATCACTTGTAATACTGACTCACAGGGCAGGGGTTTTCAACAACACTGAGACTCAAAGGAGTGGAGGAATGAGATGCCGGCAAGAAGCAAAGTAGCCAGATACAGAAACCAGCTAAACAAAGAGCAACAGGGTGACAGAAATGGTGGAATTTCAAGAGGAAAAAGTCCACCCTCTTGTTCCTGAATTTGTGCCTTGAACTGAGAGTGGTCATCCAGTTGGTCTCCACCAGGCCCCAGCCACTGTGGTTCCTGCCAATCCTAAAACCCAGGAAGGCAGCTTTCCTGGACTCCCTTGAGGTCTGGTTTCATAGCTGAGATTCCGATGCTCTTATATATTCTCAGAACCATCACACCCTTATTACTTAACACAAACAGTAGTAGGTCTCTATTACTTGCAATCAAAAGCATCTTACTAAACAAATACTAACATAGTTGTATAAGAAATTGCTTCTTAGAACTTAGCACTTAGAAATATCAAGTTATTTCAAGAGGGAAATAATATGATGTCAGGCAGTACCACCTGCTTATTAAGACAAATTAATAAGTTATTACAGCACATGGGTGGTTCTGTAGTTGAGCATCTGCCTTTGGCTCAGGTCATGATCCCAGGGTCCTGGGATCGAGTCCCGCATCGGGCTCCCCCCTTAAGGAGCCTGCTTCTCCCTCTACCTATGTCTCTGCCTCTCTCTCTGTGTCTCTCATGAGTAAAAAAATAATATTAATAAATTAGTCAATTATTTCCATTTTCTTTCAAGTCACTTATTATTAACAAAATTGCCCTAATTTTACCTATATGTCCAGCAAGTACTGCGTTCATCTTTCTTATCATTCCAATTCAAGTGTTGCCTGGTGTCCAAAACACAAAAAAAAAACCCACAAGTTTCTCGTATGTAATCTGAGCTGTCTCAAATTCTGTAAAAGGTGTGACAACATACAGCCTCCCTTCCCCAACTCCCTCCAAACCCCACATACAAATTATAGACTATCCTTCATCAAACTTAAAATGTCTCCAATGTTTATATATTTCAACGTCTCTAAAATAAACTAACATTTGTTATGGAGGAGATAATCTTATTTACTATAAATTCTTCTAAAAAGTGTATATATGATTTATTGTTTAAGTAAGCCTTAGAGATTCTATTTTGTTTTTTTAAGTGTATGTGTTTTAAATCAAAGGAGGCATCTTTTTGCTATTAGAAGTGAACAGATTTTTGATAAGATGGTCTTAAGGGTTGTGTTATATTTTGGGAATGAGAACTTCCTTTCCAGATTTGTGCTGCCGCCTCATTCCCTGGTGACTTCTAAATAACCTAGGGGTCACAGTGGCCTCTCTTTAATTAGTATCTCACTAGAGGGAGGGGAACATGTCCAGAGGAAAAGAATGCACAAAAACATTATAAACAAAAGTCTTCAAGGCAATTTAGTGATTTCTTCAAGAAATGAAAAAAGCCTAGCTCCTTCTTTGTTACCAAAATAAAGCGTGAAATGGTTTTGATTCCTACAAATTGAGAAGGCTGGAATTTTTATGTATGTTTGTTTGTTAATTCTAGCTTAATGTGTTAGACTTTATCTCTATTCTAATTTGAAATCTATACATACATTGTTGAGACAGCAGAAGAGTGATCTATAAACAACTCAATCAAATAAAAACTTTTCCATCTAAGATGTGATTCTATTAGGGTTTAGCAATATCCAAGTTATAGTTACACAATATTTCCTTTTTTAAAAATAAAGGAGTACAAAAATGAGAAATAAAGAATATTTAAGAGAATAAAAGTCAGTAATATCTTCCTAAAAGATAACATTAAATAAATATTAAATAGCTAAAGCTGTACCTTTCTTATTTATCTATTAAAGATTTTATTTATTTATTTATGAGACACACACAGACAGAGAGGCAGAGACACAGGCAGAGGGAGAGGCAGGCTCCATGCAGGGAGCCCGATGTGGGACTTGATCCTTGGACTCCAGAATCATGCCCTGGGCCGAAGCCAGGCGCTCAACCACTGAGCCACCCAGGCGTCCCTGTACCTCTCATATTTATATGTAGTTAACTAATCTTTATAAGCCAGAAACAAGGATTGTATTTAAATTAGGCTCTATGAAACAATTGGATGAATGAATAAATTAATTAAACTGAATCAAAAATACTTTTTGCCTGAAACTCAAGAAAAGCAAAATTTAAAAATTCTGAAAACCCTAAATAAAATATGGTATATATGTATATATACATATATTTACATCTATATCTATCTATATGAGTGTGTGTAGATGGATAGAGATTTCATATAAATATCATTCCACAAAGTAATTATATTTTCAAAATACCAAAGGGTAAAATTTTTTAAAATTATTATGGTTATGTATATGCATAGGCAATGCTTTTAGATTATTAAATTTTCAGTTAAAAACACTGACACTGATTAATGGTTTCTATTGAGTACCATTTACAAGAAATCACCTCAGCAGGGTGCCCGTGTCCAGTTTCATAATCACATAGTACACTCGTCCTACAGGATTATGTTCCAGGCAAGTTCGCATGTGAAGTTGAATTTCATTCTCTTCAGGAAGTGACTTTTACTCAAGATTGAATACAGCTGTTAGCACAGACCACTGTTCCAAAAACATTTCTATGAGAACTGGAAGAAAACACCATTTTAAGAATTGCAAATTCACTTTCATTATTCCAAATCTGTGCAACTAAATGGGAGGAGAATCTTTGGTCTCTGTTAGTTAAATTAGGTTTTCATAAATATTCAAAAGAAAACCTGCAGGGTGGTTGGCTAGAAGACTTTCCATGTACTTTGTAGCCTATATATTTTAATAACCAGACCACCAGTTTGTTTATAACAAATTTAGTGCTTCATTTTTTTGTTCCAAAAATCAATGCTCTACCGGCACTTAATTTTTTCTTAAGTTTCTCTCTCTAATACAAGTTGGTTTTCTCTCTTTATATTCACCAAAGTGAAGCCTGGCAAATAAAGTGGGGCCTCAGCAGAGGAAACGCTGCCAGCTAAAAACACCGGATGTAATCGAGACCACAAGAGACACATACTGGGTTATAAATGTTGAACTAAAAAGAGGTATTGGAAAGAAACAAAGTCTAACTTTTCATTGGATAGCTTAATTGTTTTTATAAAACCTTACTAGCTCATAGTTTACTCCCAAACTAAACAAAATCTCTGGGAATTATTATGATAATCCTGAGCTCCACTTTCTGGAGTAAAAAAAAAAAAAAAAAAAAAAAAATCTGTGGATTCTTTTTTTTTTTTTTTTTTAAGATTTTATTTTTAAGTAATCTCTACACCCAAACCCACAACCCTGAGATCTACCAACTGAGCCAGCCAGGCACCCCAATATCTCTAGATTCTTACCTACCATCCCTGGCCACTCTCCTATCTTTTTGGGAAGAAGAGACAGAGGAGAGTCTCCGCCTGCCAGACAAGACAATGCAGTACACGTAGCTTGGATCAGCCTTAGCAAATAGTTGAGAAAACGGCATTTTGTAAGAATGTCTTTGCTGACAGCATTACAGAAAATGTCCTTTTAAAAAGGAATAAATCTGCCTGTAAACGGACAGATAACAGAGTAAGTTAATGAGCATTATTACCTCTCTTTGGTGGTGGGTGCGGATCGGAAAACTTCATGTACAAAGTCCATAGCAGCTATTTTTCTATTCCCACCCTCTGACATGCTTCCTTTTTGTAGAGTGATGGTGATAGCTATGATGAATATTGTTTCCCAACTGGCTATGAAAATCTAAATGTGAACTTCTTTTAAAGAGGAAAACATAAGGTTTTGGCACCTCTGTTTTCCTTTTGTAATTTGGTTATCAGTGCTTTCCAAGCTTCACATTTCAATGGCTATCTACTGCTTTCTGTCTAAAGATTTTTGCAATAAAGCACGTGTATCTGTTCAAAAAATATTCTTCAGACAAAAATTAAAAATTCAATCTACTTTTTAATCAGGGATCAGGATATTTTAGGTGTCAAAATATAATAATTTTTACCTAAGACTTTGATTGATGAGAGTGGTTAACGGTTTTTATACTTTAAAAGTTAAGGGGAAGTCGCCTTTCAATTCTTTTTCATAAAATATGATCAAAGTTTCTTAGGAAAGCGAACATTTCTCATAAGAGATGATGGAATCCTATCATAACTCACACAGGAGATAGCATACATCTGAGTAAGAACCAGTCATTTTTGAAACTGTGTGTTCATTATACAGGTCAGCCATCTTATTTCAAGCAAGCTCTTTGGGAAAAAAAAAAATGAAATCTTTTGCCACTAGAGGGAGTTCAAAATTCCCTTTCTATCAATAAATACCTAGAGCGAATTTAACTTTTGAAACAATAAAAGTATGATTGTAGTGCATTTCTCTTTTATTAAACAATAAGACTAAATCAGCAATTAGGTCTTTAGGAGATGTATTTTCCCCTTCAACTAGGATAACTGTGGATATATTTGATGGTTATTATGCACAGCACATTTATATTAAAAACAACTTTGAAATGTTCATCTCCAGAAGTAGTATAGGTCTAGAATTTCATCCTGATTGTTTATTCATTGAGTATGGAATCTTTTCATCTATCAAGCTTTCATCAATAATGACTGATATGTTCCAAAGATGGCTGCCACAACCCTTCCATTCTGCATATGCTTTCCCAATGTGAATTCACCCTCCTCAGTTAAGGGCTGGAACCTATTATTAACCCCCATGAATGCGGGATGGCCCTGTGACCAAGCCAGAAGAACGCAAAAGTATTACTGAGTGACTTGCAGGTCTAGGCCTTCAAAGGCCTTGAGCCAATTGCCATGTAAAGAAATCTGGGCTGGTCGGCCATGCAGGCAGAGAGCCTACATGGAAAGAGAAGTCCTGTAGAATGAGAAGCCGGAGAAAGGAGAATGGAGGCACTCCAGTCAAAAGCCAGACAACTGTGGCCAACATGGACATCCCGTCTGCAGACAAGCTCCCAAGTACATGCAGCTGCAGGAGTGGCCCAAAGTAATATGGAACAGAAGAGGCACCCAGCTGATCCCAGCTGATCCCAGCTGACCCAGGGAATTATGCAAAATAACAAATCATTGTTTTAAATTTGAGATGGTTTGCTTCTCAGTAACACATAACTGAAACAGTAACACTAGTAAATACATATGTATGGTGTGCTATAGTTTTTTTTTTTTTAATGTTTTATTTATTTATTTGAGAGAGAGAGTGTGTGTCTGTGGTGTGTGTGCAAGAAAGAGGGGAGGGGCAGAGGGAGAGGGAGAAGCAGACTTGCCACTGAGCAGGGAGCCTGATCCAGGGCTCAACCCCAGGACCCTGAGATAATGACCCAAGCCGAAAGCAGCTGCTTAACTGACTGAACTACCCAGACACACTGGTGCTCTATGTTTTTATGTTTTTATTTTTATTTTTTTTAATTTTTATTTATTATTATTATTATTATTATTATTATTATTATTATTATTATTTTGCTCTGTTTTTAAAAGCCCTTTCACATCTATGGTCTTCCATGAGCCCTACCAGGGGCCCACTTTCCCAAAAGGAGACTGGGTCAGAGATTAAATACCCTGTCCAAGAGCTGAGCGTGCTTAAGAGCAAATACAGTTTACATTTTAAACAGAATGATGTTTTCCTGAACACATGTAACAATGTGTCAACTGTACTTCAATAAAAATAAAATTTAAAAAAATTTTTGAACTAAATTTGAGAAGTCATGAGACACATGCAAGTGAAGGAGACAGTAAAAAGATCTTTTCTTGTAAGAAAATACCACACCTCCACTTTTCTATTTTGTAGCTAGCATAATAGTGAGAATCAAATAATCAAGCACTGACCTAAAACTATTCTTTCCAGCATTTCTTAGTAAGAACTGACTAATCTAAACAATGTATGGATTCCTACTAGTCCTGAGGATTTAAAAAGCAGAAATAACCTTTTTTTGGACCTGGGTCTCTTTATGCACACTTCTACTTTGGTTCCATGTTCAAGAAATGTTGATCATTTAAAGTGCTATGCACAAAGCACTGGATTTCTTAATTTGGAAAGACCCTTTAAGAATTCTAGCCTTCCAGGATACCTGGGTGGCTCACTGGTTGAGCGTCTGCCTTTGGCTCAGGTCATGATCCTGCATCAGGCTCCTTGCAGGGAGCCTGCTTCTTCCTCTGCCTATGTCTCTGCCTCTGTCTGTCTCTCATGAATAAATAAATTCAATCTTAAAAAAAAAAAAAAAGGAATTCTAGCCTTCCTTGTTCTCATTGCATTCACAAATGTACAACTCTCCTCTCTGCTTGAGTTCCAGTTCAACAACATAATCATTGGTCACCAAGCACAGGTCCTTCACATCTTGGTCCCTCCACCCCTTCCTTTTTCTCCTCCAGACTTACAGAAGAGACTGCTTATATGATCGATACAGACACACAGCTGCAGCAAGAGAAAAATGCTGGAATTTGCCCTTTGATGGCTAAGTGCTGAGGGGAGAGGGGGAATGGTTTCAGAATTCAAGAAAGGTCTGGTTCACCCAGGCAAAAGTCCAAGAATAAATTGAGAGGAAGATGATTGCTAGAAATCAGTTTTTCAGAATAAACTGAGTGAGTGGTCCATGTCTAAGACAGAATAAAATTCAAATTTTGAAAGCCCTGGATCCAGACCTTCTTTCAACCTACTAGTCAGTTTCATTTCCAAAGAGGCATCTCATTATCTTTTGGTAGAGAAGTTCCAAGTATCTGTATGTCATGTCTCTTCCTCTTTTCCCCCAACAGTTAGTGTAAATAAGAACAATGAGTGCAAATATAAGTTACAGAAGCTGGAAGCTGTTAGGATTTAACTGAATAAATGTGGATTAAGCATCTTCTTTATCCCTTTTCAGTGGCAGTTTCTTGATCTTACACTAAAGAATCAAGTCTTCCACCCAGTCCACAAGTCCCTGTAGAATCTGATGCCTATCTACTCCTCCAGCACCATCTTGTACCATTCTCTTCCTCACCTACTTAGTCCCACATATTCTGGCCTCTCAGCTCTTCCTAACTGTAAGGCAAGTTATCCAGCAACATACTTCACACATGCTGCATGGAATCCTCCTCTTCTACTGCCTGGTTAGCTCCGACTGACCCTTCACATCTCAGCTTACTCCACTCCTACCAGACCATCTTCCCCCTTACCCCGGAAGAGGCTAGGCCCCTCCTGTTACATAATCTTCCATAGATCACAGTGTGCATCTCCTTTCCAAGTTGCAATTTAAATTATTATTTAATCTCCATTTTCTGATAAAAGTTCCTTGAGAGAAGGGGTCATGCCTTTTTTGTTCATGGTTTTTTTACACCAGGGTCATGCACAGTGTAGGGTAGGTACTCAATACCGTTTATTGAATATAAACCTAATATATTGAAGGAACTAAAAAATATGTATGTCTATGTATAAACATATATATTATATAGTTATATCATAGGTGTTTCTAAAGGTACAAAGAAAATCTGACATTTTCCAGACGACAGTGACATGCACAGATGGCCAAGTGGTAAAGCAGAGCCTGATCAGTAATATGATAGAGATCTAAATGACAGTGGGAGAACAGGGAAAAGGAGATCGACTCCAAATGATGATTCTAGAAAGCTCTGTGGGAAAGGTTCATAAAGAGCCTATGAGAACGGTTAAAGTTTACATACATTTTTCTGGCCCACCAGAAACAGTAAAATTCACAAGCATTTGTCCTCTCCATAAACATTTTCTGTTCTTCACCTTTTGTTACGACCTGGTGTCTCAAATACCTTCTAAATTCTAGGAAAGAAATAAAATGGTGGTTTCTTCGAACATTGGCCATGGTTAACTAAAAAAAAAAAAAAGTCACTTTAATGGTATACTATTAGACCTATGTGTAAAGACTGATTTAACCCTTTGCAACAATGACGGTGTAGCATCCGTGAAGGAATCACATTAGGAACTGCAAGTCAATCCTGACCAAGAAAAGTCCTTAGCCAAATCCAGATATAAGGGAGGTAAAATGTTCAGTGTGTGGAGATAGCATGCTGGACATGCAGGTAGCCTGATGACAGTGTGTCCCAGAAAGAGCCAGAGCTCTGGGAGAGGTTAGGTCTCCTGCAACACTGTAGGGAAATCTCTGACTCCCTGATGTGTCATTACAATTATTGGGAAACACTGATGACTAGCATTTCATTTAATGGTTTGGAATTCTGGACAGATATGCTAAGTAGCCTGCCCAACTACCTAAAAAAGAGCAGATTTAGACCTGGGACACCACTCTCATTACTCAATCCTTAAGCAATCACATCATGTAGGAAATCTAATGAGAGAAGCTGTGAGCTCTTCTTGTCTTCTGAGATTCGAGGCTCCTGGCTAACTGGCTAGATCTCCTAGGTGCGCCTATTCTCATTGGTTTTGATTAAAAAATATATATATGTTATATATATATTATATTATATATATTAAAGCATGTTTTCATATATATATAGATAGATATAGATACAGATATAGATATAGATATAGATATCCTTTAAAGAACTCTGTTCATAGAATTCAAGGTTTTGGCAACAAAACTTCATTTTTTGTTTTATAACTAAAATTACTAAATTTGGTCCATGTAGCAAATATTAAGTGGCATTAAAGGATAATCTGTTTCCTGGTTTTACCACAAATTATGTCAATGTTAGGTAAAAAAAAAAAAAGAAAAAGAAAAGAAAGAAAAAAAGCAGGCTTCCATTATGGAAACCTGTTGGCAAACTACAGTACTCACACAAATTTTTCTGGTTGTGAATCCGAAGAAATGTGGTTTGGCTTTGAAGACTGTTCTTTTTTACACCACATCCTTGCAGTGCTATCTTAGAGCCTTTTTAGCAACTATTCATCATAACTGAATTTTAATTCCCAGTATATTTCAATATCAATCTCTCAACATGAAGTACTATAATTTAAAAGCAGTTTGGAATATCCAGGAGCATGCCTGTGCAACTGAACAGTGTTAAGTACAGAATTGTGCAATCCTCGTTTACTTTGGGTTAGGTGATAAGGACTCGTCTACTAATCATTTTAATCTCACGTTTTTTATGACCTCTCTGTTTAAGTCAATATTTTAATTGGCATATACCAAGATCCAAACATATCTTGGATCAGGATGTTTAAACTGAGAAAAGGGCACGTATTACTTCAAATGTCTTTTAGATACACGTAGTGGCCTAATTTTCACCTAGTAAAAGGAGTTTGTAATAAAAAAATTTTTAGAAGTCATGAAACAATACTCAATAAGAAAAATGCCGTTACTAGCTCATGACAAGTGTTTGACTAACACATGATTCCAGTCCACTTAAAAACGATATATAGCTACCTCTACAACAACTGCTTTGGGCAATAGATATAAATTAAGTTAAAAGGCACTTCAAAAACCTTACTCTGGTCAATAGTTTCAGTCCACCCAGTTAGCAACTATTTCACCAACACTACTGAAAACCAGACATATTGGACATGAGTTTGATCTCTTTTTCCCCGTTGCTTACCCCAAACAAACAAACGTGAAAGAAAGAGCCTTTGAAGGAGACAGGAGGAGAAAATAAACCAGCAACATAGGAGTTAGAAAAGTCTAAAAATAGTGCTACCCATTAAAATTGTCTATGATAAAAATGTTCTAGGGGCACCTGGGTGGCTCAGTGGTTGAGCGTCTGCCTTTGGCTCAGGTCATGATCCCAGGGTCCTGGGATGGAGTCCCACATCAGGCTCCCCATGGGGAGCCTCCTTCTCCCTCTGCCTATGTCTCTGTCTCTCATGAATAAATAAATAAAATATTTAAGTAAATAAATATAAAAATGTTCTACTTGTTCACTGTCCCAATATGGTGGCCACAAGCCACATGTGGCTAGTAAGCATTTGCTATATGACTAGAGTTAACTGAGACACTGAATTTTATATTTTAATTAAATTTAAAATGCTACACATAGCTAGAGGCTTCCATATTAGACAGCACAGGCTATAATTTACTAAATCCCTGAAAAAGGAAGAAGCAAACTCATCAGATGAATGTGGCAATTACTTTATGGCCAGGAGGAGTCTAGAATTATTTTTATCTCATGATGAACTGATGATCTCTCAAAATCTTTATTAATTCAGTCATGAAAAGGATCTTTGACCACAAATAAGTAAAAGTATTGTCAAGGAAGGCAAGAAATGATAGAATCAGGGCAGAAAGGACAAGCTCAATCCTGAGACCTGCAGTTATTGTTCTGTCATGTTACCCAGCTTTTTCCAGGGAATTAGAGATTTAAAGAGGACTGGGATTTTAGCCAGGGCAGTTCAGCCTCACCCAAACTTTCTATATAACCAGCAGAACTAAACAAAAGTTCTTGCTAATTCATTCTTTTTGGAAATAATTAGGGTTTTAAATTATCCCTATGCCTTCACTAGATATGATACTGGCAATATTCTAAGGAGATGTGAGTCCCTTGGGGATAATACATATATAGGTGTGTGTGTGTGTGTGTGTGTGTGTGTGTATGTTTTTCCTCACTTTCTTTGGAATCTCAACACTTCTTTTTATTATCGTATCTTGCGTATGGCCCTGAAATGCCTTCAGTTATTTAAATTTCGCAAACATTCTCTGAGGTAGGTAAGTGGAGTATAAAGTATTCTCAAAATAGCCATCACCAATTCCTTCCCTACCTGAAGCCACCTGTCACTCCACCCATCAAGCGGTGGAATCCATCTCACTTCATCTTGAATCTGGGCTGGCAAGTAACTTGCTTTGACCAATTAAATATGGTGTAAGTGATGCTGTACCTGGCAGCTTCCACTTTTTCTCTTGGAAGCCTGCCACCATTAAGAAGTCCATCAGGGCAACTGGGTGATTCAGTTGGTTAAGCATCCGACTAGATTTCAACTCAGGTCATGATCTCAGGGTGGTGAGATCGAACCGTGTTGGGGTCTGCTGAGCATGAAGCCTGCTCAAGATTCTCTCTCCCTCTCCTTCTGTCCCTCCTTCTGCTCACGCACATGCGTTGTGTGTGTGCGCCCAACTATCTTGAGACTACTGTCCTGTGAGAAAAGGCCAAGCTACCAAGAGAAAGGATAAGTGCAAAGCAAGAGACACTAGCTAATCAAAGTGAAACATTCACAGCTTTCCAGCTCATCCAAGCCACCAGCTGAATGCAGCTGAGTGAACCCAGCTGAAAACAGCCCAGTGCCCCACCCTAGGTGATGACATGTAGAACAGCCAACCCTGACCCTGTCCAAATTCCTGTGCCACAGAATCATGAGAAAGAATAAATTATTGCTGTTTTAAGCTCTAAAGTTTTGGGCTGATTTGTTATCTATGCCAAACTTTAGTACCAAATTTGTACTTCTAGTTTTTTATTCTGAATAAAAGAAATAACTGGGAAATTCTGGTTGTCCACTTTCACCCACGCTTAAAAACAGCATATCTAGGAGGATGTTACTGCCACCACTAAGTAAAAAGAAAGTAAAATTTAAAAAGGAGCTAAAAGAGTAATAATGGGTTCTTGAATGGCTGTAGTGTACATGTTTATATTATTCAGAAAGAATGTATTTAGCAAAAGAATCCTCAGCTAAGACCTTCAAAGTGAAATCTGAAGGGTGATAAACAAAAAAAGCCAGATTAGCTGAAACCAAGCAGCCAGGCTGTCCGTCTCTGGAGTACATCCTAGAATCTCACCCCTGCCCCCACTCTATTTCTTGTCTTTTCTTTTTTACCATGAATATTTAATTCAATGATGGGATTAGAACTTGAAATCATTAAAAGATATAAGTAGATAAGTGCTAAGTTTCCACATTAATCTTGTTTGCCTATGGAGGAGACTACTTCGTTTCCCTACAATGAAATGATGCTGGGAAAATATTTTTTTTTGGGGGAAAATATTTTTAATAGACAAAATAAGTATGAATGGTATGAAAAAAATAGCTGGAGAAGTCTAAAATGCTAAAAGGGATAGTTTCCAAGGTAAAACCTGCTTGAGAGTTCCCAATTCACTTAGACTAAACCCTGAAAGAGTGATGGTAAGGTGGGGGGAACTTACATAAAAACAGAATAGCAAATTGGCAACTACCATCCTGAAGGCCATCACCCCAGACTTTTAGGATTATTCTTCATGACAATGGTTTAACTTCACCACAGCCACCTCCTGAGTTCTTTGCCTAGGTTTGTGGCACCCATCTGAGCTCTTCTAAAGACATCCGGGAAGGGAGAGGTACAAGGCACAGACTGATTTCATTTCTCTTACAGTCTCTCCCAAGTTTAGCACAATTAGCAAGAATGGTATATAATCCATAATAAAGTGATATATAATCCTTAAAGCAAAGTCTATCTAATGCCTCACTCAATTTGAAAAACTGCCAGTTCTGTCAGAAAGGCCAACGCTCCAATCCAGTATTCACTGCACAGAATCTTCATCTTTCCATCAGTGTGTGCCAGAGTAACACGTTGAAATATGACCAATTTTGTGGCTGACAAATGAATCTTGAAATATCTATAACCATATGAACAAAGGCTTCCCATGAATATGACGCCTCCTCTGGGTCAAACTCCCAATGGTTTTGTGGATAGCGTCTCACCACATTTTTGTATCTTATATAACATAGGAAATGTTCAAATTGTGAGGGCTACAGGTACAAAGGAGCAGTCTATATCACATGCAATCCACACTGCTGTCATTCAGGGAAAAAATGGGAGGCACTGATTATTAACGGATGCAAGACACACTTCACGGCTTTTTTTTTTTAAACCAAGTTCCAAACCAAGCCCTATTTATTAGGTACTTCCCATTTAAGGGATTAAGGACATACATGTAAATTTCTCTGACAGCGTTTTCAAGAGCCTAACTCCAAAAATGCAGAGGAATCACCCTATTCATACCACTTTCACTGCTGTGATCGGCTGAGATTTTCGACAGGACCTGGATAAGAAGTAAGAAATGCCTTAGGGTCCTGCTGTTCCTACCATTGCAGGAAGGGAATAAGCTACTTTGATGTTGATGCCCTCTCTGACTTCCTATCAAGTCCTTTTTGCTTCTCAGCAGCATTGAAAGCATTCAGAAGTCAAGAATACTCTTTGAGACCATTATAAGGAACTCCGTAGGGGAATCGAGTTATATAAAGTCCATTGTTTATGCAGATGAAAGGCAATCTTTGGAGGATCAATGCTTTTCCGTAACTAGGAACATAAAGGAATTCTCCTTCTCCATCAAGAAGGCTGATCACATGGATCCAGCCTCATGTCTGAGACAGACCCAACATTTCTGGCCTTAAGAAATGGAGTCCAGGGTATAATTCTGAAACCAAAAACCAATCCAGCATTCCTGACTTCTGGATGCTTCTACCTTAGCTCCACCTCCAACATACACTGACAAACCGATCTTTTGATCTGCCAACTCTCAAGCCAAGGAACACCCAGAGGTATCTTCAAAAGGATCCCCATGTACCACATTCTCTGAAGCACGAGAGTAGCTATCTTTACCACTGCTCCCCACCAATCCCCACCAAAATCTGTTTGCTCTAAAATAGCTTGCTCAGTGATGTCCCTAGACCTGCTGGTATAACAGCAGTGCTTTCCATTTGCATTTCCTTAGTAGGTTGTTGGCTCCAGGTCCTCCTCTCTAAGATTCTTTTGAAGGGTTCTCATAGCATAGACATACATACATATGCACATTGGAGGCAGCCAATTTCTTCTTTTTCCAAGAAATCTCACAGCATTTTCTCACATTCTCTAGGCTCCCATCTTAGATTATTCATCAGTCTATAATTATTTTGGTGGGAAAAGACAGATTCTTATTTTTCTTAATTAAGATATAATTAACATAGAATAAAATACACATATCTTAAATGTTTAGTTCATGAGTGTTGACAATTGCATGCAGTTGTGTAACCACCACGCAAAAGAAGACACAGATCATTTCTGTCCCTAAAAGAGTTACATCATATCCCCTTCCTATCAATCTCCCTCTCCAACCACTATAGACATCACCATAGATTCGCCTGTATTTGTAGTTCATGTAAATGAAATAACAAAGCTCTTACTTTTTTTGCAACAGGCTTCTTTTACTCAGCATGTATCTGAGATTCACCAATGTTGCTTGAATTAGTAGTTTATTATTTTTTACTGCTGAGTAGTACTCCATTATAAAGAAATGTGCTTATTCATTCTCCTGTTAATGGACATTTGGACTATTTCCAGTTTAGGGCTTTATGAATAAGACAGCTGTGGGCATTCTAGTGCAAGCCTTTTTGTGGGCCAATATTTTTATTTCTCGTTGGTAAATAACTAAGAGTTAAACTGCTGGGTCATACGGCAGATGTATGTTTGTAAGAAATTGTGGAACAGTTTTCCAATGTGATGAAACCATTTGATACTCCCAGCAATGACTGAGAATTCCAGATGTCCACATCCTTCCCAATATTCAGCACTGGCAATCATTTTCATTTTTGCTATTCTAGTGGATGTGAAATGACATCTCATTGTGGCTATACTTTGCATTTTCCTGACATCTAATGATGTTGAGCACCTTTTATGAGCTTATTTGGCCATGTACGTATCTTCTTTTGTGCAGGGCCTGCTCAAGTCTTTAACTGGGTTGTCTTTTTCTTGTACATTTGTAAAAATTATGTATTTTGGATTCTGTCCTTTCTCATGTGAATATGTGCTGTGAATATTGTCCCAGTTGGTAGTGTCCATTCATTTTCTTAAACATTTACTTTGGTGAGCAGAAATTTTTAATACAGATGATGTTCAATTTATCAGTTTTTTAGTTTTGATCTATTTGTGTAATATCCAAGAAATCTTTGCCTACTATGAGGTCACAAATATATCTTCCTTTGTCTTCTAGAAGATTTATGGTTTTGAGTTTACACTTGGGTCTATGATTCCATTGAAAACAATTTTTTCATTATTTTTTAAAAGATTTTGTTTATTTATTTAGAGAATAAGCAAGCATGGGGAGAGCATAGGAGGAGGAGATAGAGAATCTCAAGCCAATCCCACATGGAACATGGAGCCCTATGTGTGGCTCAATCTCCAGACCTTGTGATAATGACCTCAGCTGAAATCAAGAGTAAGACACTTAACCAACTGAGCCACCCAGGCATCCCAAAGCCAATTTTTTAGTATGAAGACAGGTATCAATGTTCATTTTCTTTCCGGAAAAAGAATATTATACTATTATGTAAATATGTGTGTGTGTGCGTGTGTGTATTTACTCAGACTATTCAATACTATTTCTTGATAAATAGTTGTATCTCAGTGCATTTAAATATAATTTATATACACTTTAGTTTACATGCAAGTTGTACACTCCCATACCATGCTGTTTTTATTTTCTACTGAATTCAATATTCTAGTAGAAATGGCCATCCCAACACTGAAAAGTATTACAGGGATAGATCACTTAAACTGCACATCCTACAGCAGCTAGACACTGAACTACATAAATATTTCTTTTTTTTTTTTTTTAAACAGGAGCTCAGATATGGACTCCTAGGTTTCTAATTTTAGTGAAAGTACAATCTCATAAATACAACTATTTAAAATGAAATGTTTATAAGTATAAAATATCCATGATTTGTTCATGAACTCAAAATGGGATAGAGAGGTAAGCAATGGGTCCAATTCATGCAGCATGAATTCAGAAGGCAGGAAAAGACCGTTTGCTATGAAGAGGGCTAAGAGAATTCATCAACATTTTTTCTTTTAAGATTTTACTTATTTATTTGAGAGAGTGAACGAGAGAGAGCATGAGCTTCGGGAGGGGCAGGGGGAGAGGGAGGAGCAGACTTTGCACTGAGCAGGAAGCCCAATATGGGACTTGATGCCAGGACCCCAGGACCATGACCCAAGATGAAGGCAGATGCCCAACTGACTGAGCCACCCAGGCACCCTTACAGGCATTTTTTTCTTGCTTTTTGTCCTCTTCCCACCCTCCATCCTACCCTTTTTAAACCCTACCTGCCAAATAGAAACCACCTTGATTTATGTTTATAGAAAACACAGCTCCTCCTTCAGACTTAGAGCCACAAAGGAATGGAAGCCATCTGACAGTATGTGCTACAAATCTTGAAAAAATAATTATTTGAGACTCAGTTAAGTGTACTTTTTCTACCTTTTTAATTCAATTCAAATTCCAGTCAATGTTCAATTTAAAATAGGAAACAGAGTATTGGCCAATGAATTAGGTAACTGTACCTTACCTATAGAGCTACTGGAAAGTTGTCCACTGTTTTCTACTTAAGCTTACCAAGACACCAACCAAATGAGGATATCTTTGACCTCAAACTCCCTGTAAGTAGATCTGAAACACTGCTGAATTTCTTATTATAATTGAAGTACCTTTATTTCCACAGCAATAAGTTATACAACCATGTGTTTTATTTTTGATTGTATAAGAAGGAAAGTGTGTGTGTGTGTGTGTGTGCGTGCGCGCCAGGGCTAAGTAAAAAAAAAAAGGGAAATGTAGAGAATTCCTTCTTCTGTTGCTAGGAAAGTTACTCTACCCTTGATTTTTGGTAGAATGCACATAATGTGCATTTTGTGGAGAGCTGACTTTCTGTAGTGCTGCACAGGACAGAATGGGGAGGAGCAGTGAGACCAGATCAACACTGATAGGAAAAACTCCTTGATAAGAATTTTATAAAATAAAACATATTCTATTCTCCTATATTCAAGCATCTATCAAGATTTAAAGGCATGTTGTGTATTCCCAATGCCAGTAATCACTTGATATGTAAAGATGAAGTACTTGAGTATCACATATATAAAATCACAAAAGTCTTAGTTAACATACAAATATCTAATTAGATATTTACTAATAACTAACATTTACTGAATACTTACTAGATGCCATACACTAAGTACTTCACATCTTAACTCATTTATTCAATAATGATAATAAAGTCATGAAATAATTACTATCTTCATTCTAAGTTTACACATACCAAGAAACCAGAGAGGATAAGTAACTTGCCCCAGGTCACATTCAAACTCAAGCAGTCTGACTTCAAAACCCACCGAGTATGTGCAGTGGACCATAGTGTATCTCCCTAAAATTCATTATGCTGAAGCCCCAACTTCCAATGTAACCATATTTGGAGATAGGGCTTTTAGGAGGAAATTAACGTTAAATGAGGTTTTAACGGTGGGTTCCTAATCCAGTAGAACTGGTAACTTCTCCCCAAGTGCATGCACCAAGGATAGACCATGTGAGCATACAGTGAGAAGATAGTCCTCTGCAAGCCAGGAAAAAACTCATTAGAACCTGACCATGCTGGCAGCCTGACCTCATTCTTGCAGCCTCTAAAAACTGAAGAAAATAAATTTTTTGGTTTTTAAGCTAGCCTGTTTATGGTATTTTGTTATGGCAACCTGAGCAGAATAAGAGACTATGGAAATCACTTTTCCCAGACATGTCCAAATAAGGAGGGAAGCAAAGAGAACAAAAGATCTAACTTTTGCTTCACCTATAATTTCTTTGCATACTAGTAAACCTGCCCCTCTTTCCTAGGGTACTAAAAGCATCTAAGAAACTGAAATCTTATTGGATTTTATCACTATAAATATTCATAGATTTTTAAAATATATGCATCAATACATGCAGGTTAAGACACGTTTACTATATTGATCTTTGCAAAAGAAACATAAAAGCTTCTGATCAATATAAATGTAAAAGTTTTTGGTCAGATTTTAGCATAACTAGATTTTCAGGCAATGACTCTGGGAATAAAATGGAATAAGAATGAAGCCCTTAAATGGCTGCTGTTATAGTGTTCCAGATTTATTAAAAATAATCACAGAATACTACTGGTAATGCTAAATCTCCAGCATTCCAAATCTAGTGCAAGGAATTATCAGTGTCTAAAAGGTCTTTGTCAACTCGAACATCTATAAACATTTAAGTGGTATTGAGCAGATACCATAATCTGATCTGCTTTTAACTGTGGAAATCAATGCAATTATTAAGAAGCTATTTAAATAATTCATGCTGTAAGAGAAAGCCTTCAGAGCAGCCATAATGTGTTTGCATCTTAATGGTATTTTAAATAAAGTTGTGTCTTGCTACAATGCACGCTGGTGAGCAAGACCAATCAATTCCCACCCATCAGTTCGGAGGGAGCAACAAGAGAAATTCTGACAGTTTAGAGAACAGTTAGGCTATTTGGCGTTGATAAATAAGGGAGTTAAGAGAAATTTTCTTCCTCCAATATCTCTGAGGAAGATAGTATCTGCCTTTTCATTCATCCTACTGTCTTCTTCCTGGAGTTTGACACTCTGTTGGAGATACCATTCAGTGATATCATTGCAAGGTCATTTAGCCATATTAACCAGACTAAATGCCTATTCATCAGCCCCAACAAAAAGTATGCAGTTAAGTACCAAATGGTTAGCTCGGGGTAAAGACATTTTTGTGCAAGCATAGCTTTTATCTCTGGAAGTTTTTTAGTCTTATACACTTCCTTGACTTTGAAATCAGGGTGAATGTAAGTAAAGTCAGCTTTCATAACATTTTTTTTTATTTTTATTTATTTATGATAGTCACAGAGAGAGAGAGAGAGAGAGGCAGAGACATAGGCAGAGGGAGAAGCAGGCTCCATGCACCAGGAGCCCGACGTGGGATTCAATCCTGGGTCTCCAGGATCGCGCCCTGGGCCAAAGGCAGGCGCCAAACCGCTGCGCCACCCAGGGATCCCATAACATTTTAAATTTCAGATAACTATCAAAGGATATGAGACTATTATTAGCGAAGACCTCAAAAGTTTTCTAATCCCAGCCTCATCCAATACCTGAACCACCTCCATCACAGCATCTCCAAGTTGTGGTGCCAGGCTATTTCAACACTTCTTGTTCTTAAAAATCATTGCCATCTTCTCTAGGACTGAACGATTGCTATTCAGGCAATTATTGACAGAAAGTTCTTCCTTATGCTGAACCCAAATCTGTCTCCCTACCCTTCTACCTATTGTCTTAACAAAGCCCTTTGGGACCACTTAGTCAAGTATATTCCTCTTCCACTTGCTATTCATACTTGAAGATAATGATTATAATCTCAGGATGCCTGGGTAGCTCAGTGGTTGAATGTCATCTGCCTTTTGTTCGGGGCGTGATCCCAGGGTCCAGGGATAGAGTCCTGCATCGGGCTCCCCACAGGGAACCTACTTCTTCCTCTGCCTATGTTTCTGCCTCTTTCTCTCTGTGTCTCTCATGAATAAATAAAATCTTTAAAAAAATGATTATAGTCTTTCCAAGTTCCCTCTTCTTCAACTAGAACGTTCCTAACTCCTTCACTTTTCTCATGTTCCATCAATGTCCATGTCTGTGTTACCATCAATGGAGGGGGTCTATGATCACAAACTTCTGAAAACCACGTATGTGGGACAACCCACTAAAAGTATATCCATCACTAAAAATTATCTCAATTTTGAGAAATTGTTCTGGTATTAAACCATTTACCAAATCTGGGCTAGTTCCTATTATTTAACCATTTGAACCACCATTACACACTTCATCCCTTACACGCTTTTCCCTCAAGGCAAAGTAGTTCTCTCTTAGCTTGGTCCAGAGAACTTTCCATGATCTTGACTTTACTCTCCAGTCCCTAAATACTGCCCTCCACTCCCACTATACCTGGCCACACCAAACTTCATACTATTTCCCAAAACTTCCAACCTTCTCCCTCCCCTATGTTGTTATCCACCTGGAACACTCTTCCTCTTCATTCTTCATATAACTAATGCTTCCTATGGGCAGATATCCTTAGAGTGAAGACAGAGTACATTAATCGGCACAATTAACTGCTTTAAAAAAAATAGCCTCAAATCTAAGGACTTAATATAATAAAAGGTTATTTCTCATTTATATCACAATTCCATACTGTTTACCTGTGGGTGAGTGAACTGCACACAATCTTTCAAGGAGCCAGGTTCCTTTTATCTGATAATGTTGCCATCTTCTCTATCTGGCATCCAAGGTCATATTAGAAAGGGAATAAAGAGAGTGAAGGATCTTATATCCAGTCCAAGATGTGGTATATATCACTTCTGCCCACATTCCACTCACATCTCAGTCACAGGGCTCCACCCTAACTGCAAAAGAAGCTGGGAAATGCAGCTGCCTGAGGACACTGAAACAGGGTTGCAAAATCCATAATCCTGTCTCTAGATCATTCTACTACATTGTCCATGAAAGTCTATGGGTACTGCTCTCATTGCACTTACCGCTCTGGCTGGGGAAATTATATATGTTGACTTGGTTTTTTTCGCCAAATGAACTGTACACTCCTTGAAGATATCAATGGGGCTTTCATCTTTATATTGTTAGTATGTGGCACAGGACATTTCTGCCACAAATGCCAGCTTACACTTATGAGTGAATGAATTAATGAAGGAGGCTTGCCCACCCTTCCTAATAATCCTAATTAACTTGCTGAAATTCTGAAGACCAAAGATCAAGACAGGGATCCCTGGGTGGCGCAGCGGGTTATCGCCTACCTTTGGCCCAGGGCGCGATCCTGGAGACCCGGGATCAAATCCCACATCGGGCTCTCGGTGCATGGAGCCTGCTTCTCCCTCTGCCTGTGTCTCTGCCTCTCTCTCTCTCTCTCTGTGACTATCATAAATAAATAAAAATCTAAAAAAAATGTTTAAAAAAAAAAAAGATCAAGACAGAGTAGAACATGGCTCCTCGAGCACTGGGGGTCAGAGGAGGCTATAGTGGCTCTTATAGTGGATTGGATGATGCCCTCAATGACTATGGAGAAGATTCATTCATCTCCTTTTTCCCTAGACTACAGGCTCTCCAAAAAGCACAAGCTAGGTCTTACTCATCTAAGAATTTTTAGCACTCAACACTCTTAGGAAGTGTTGAATGAATGAATGCAATATATTGTTATAAATAGGGGTAATCAGATCACAGGCTCTATTAACTTTAATTTCACGTCAAAGGGAACAAAATTATCAGGACCAACCATGAAATGCCAAAAGAGTTAGTTCTACTATAGCTTACAATAATTATCTTCATATCCTTTTATAATACTGTCTATTCTGATATTTTTATAATACCAGCTTGAACACATTTAAAGGCTAAGAAATTTTTGAAAAAGCTGCATTAATTTTTAAATAAAGTGAAATAGTGAAAACCACTTAACCACTTGAACCTAACAACTCTGACCCCCAGCTTTTAAGAGTGGTGGTTTTTTCTGCAGATGTATAAAGAATGACTTCTTCCTTTGGATTTATTCATTACAAACTGAGATATCATCATTAGGAAATGCAAAAGCAGGAAAGGCTGTCTTCCTCTTCCAGCCTATAAATAAACAGGAAGACAAGGATAAAGACTAAAGTAGCTCCCAAGCCAATATTTTGAAACTCATGTTGACCTGCCTAACTTACTGTGACCAGTTTTCAAGGGAAAAACAAAAACAATAACAAAAAACAAAAACACTCAACTAATGTCTAAACTAGAAAAAAATTCATAGTGTGCTTCATTTCTTGATACATCATATTAACCTTAAAGAAACAGTGAGGAAAAAAAAAAAAGAAAGTGAGGATATTTAAATGTATTTGCTTACATTAAAATAAATTTAAGTGCTGGCTCTTTGGATGTTGGTTGTTGTGCTCAAAATACCTGAGATTAATCTGCTGAAATGAGTGTTCATCTTCCAGTACCTTCATGGTTCTTATCTCTCAATAAATAGAATAAATAAGCAACAGGTGCAAAACTAATAATCCAAAAATACAGTAGTCCCCCCTTATCCACAGTAGACCCCAGTGGAAGCCTGAAACTGCAGATAGTACCAAACCAAATATTATACCTTTTCATATATATACACATATATATACACACACACATAATATACATATGAAATATGTGTGTATATATATGAATATATACATACCTAACAACATATGAAATATATGTGTGTATATGTATATACACACACCTACGATAAAGTTTAACTTATAAATCAGGCACAGGAAGAGATTAACAACAATAACTATAATACAATAGATCAATTATAACAATATACTGTAAAAAAGTTATATGAATATAGCCTCTCTCAAGATACCTAATTGTACTGTACTCACCTGTGTTGTGATGACTGAGATGATAAGATGCCTATGTGATGAGAAGAGGTGAGGTGAATGTCAGAGGCACTGTGACGTAGCGTTAAGCTACTACTAACCTTCTGACAATACATCAGAAGGAGAATCATCAGCTTCTAGACTGTGGTTGACCATGGGTAACTGAGAGTGCAGAAAGTGAAACTGAAGAAAGATAAGGGGGGATGCCCATATTTACTCTAAAATGTACAATGCAACCCACATTTAAACTAAACTGTAAAAATGAAGAATTTATGTTTTTTTGTACTACAGAAATCCATTTCTTTACTGGTAATTTTCAAATATTTAAATCTGATCTATCAGACAAAATGTAAAAATCAAATTTTTAATGCAGTAGTACCTCGGAAAATCATCTTTCTATGATCTCCACCTATTTTTTTTTTCAAATTATAAAGCCATAAAAGTTCAATGAAAATCAGATGGATAAAACCTGAATAAAAGCAAACTTGAACCTTTAAAATAAGCTGCTCAGATAATCTGAACATCAACCTTGGCAGGTCTAGAGTCCCTGTTGTCTACACTTACATGAGGATGTGAATAGTTCAAGGCCAACACAATCAAATCAATTACTAGATGGCACCACAGAATAAAGGGAACTGAGAGGAGATGGAAAAGAAGATACACAATTTGATCTAGAGGCATTTAAGACCCAGAAAATCCCAAAGCCTTCATTATCTCAAGGCCCCAGGGCTATCATGGAACCTAGCTAACAAGGACCCTGTTCCACTGTGGGTGCTTTTACCAAGTTGGTGCATTACAGGCATAGTAACCTTACAAGAGTGGCAGTCGTTAGTATTGACTGGTTGGCTAACTGAACACCCTACCGTATGTCATGTGATCACAAAGCTAAACACTGGTGGGTACAGCCAGTAACAAGACAGACATAGAACATGCCCTCATGGGACTTACAATCTAACAAGGAAGATCCACATTTATCAAATAAGTTCTAGTGTGAGAAAAGTGTTCCAGAAGAGCTTAAGGGCTATGAGAACACATTATAGGGGTTCCTAATTAGGTCAAGATGTGAGCTGTTAGAGAAGTCTTCCCTGAGGGAAAAAGTAGTGATATTTATACCTGCTGAAGTCACTAAATGTGGCAGTGTCTTAGCATCTTCATCTATAGAATAAAATCATCATGGGGCACATGGGTAACTCAGTAGATTGAGCATCTGATTCTTGATTTTGGCTCAGCTCATGATCTCAGGGTTGCGAGATTAAGCCCTGTGTTGGGCTCTGTGTTCAGTGGAGAGTCTGCTTGAGATTCTCTCTCTCCTTCTCCCTCTGTCCCTACCCTCACTTGTGTTCTCTCTCTAAAAAAAAAAAAAAAAAGTAAGTAAAATCTGAAAAAAAAAAAGTGAGGGACACCTGGGTGGCTCGGTGGTTGAGTATTTGCCTTTGGCTCAGGTCATGATCCTGGGGTCCTGGGACGGAGACCCACATCAGGCTCCTCACAAGGAACCTGCTTCTCCCTCTGCCAATGTCTCTGCCTCTCTCTGTTTGTCTCTTACAAAAAAATAAATAAAATGTTAAAAAAAAAAATGAGATCTCATGCCCACCTTATAGAAATCTTGTAAGGATTAAACTAGATAACAAATGGAAGCACAATCACAGTGACCAAGATCTGGCAAGTGATCAGTGTATGTTTCTGCAATTATTGTTATTATTAGGATGCTTATTAATTATTATTATTATTTGCCTGAAGGAGTAAAACTTAGCCAGGTAAAGGGGGGAGAGGAGGAACAACAAGAGAAACTACTCCAGACAGAGGAAAAAATAAAAGTAAAAGCCCTGAGACCAAGAAGGCTGTAGTCCCTCTAGATGGAGAAAATTAGGACCTGCAAACAAACAAAGGGATCTCCATAAGGGAAGATCCTTGTGGATCTTTTCCAAAAGTTCCCTCCTCATCTTGAGCATCTTAGGAGCGTTTTCTCTTGACTTTGCTATCCCTTCCAGGTACCATATTACCATATCACCATATTTTACTTCCTTTTTTATAATTTGCTGCATTTTCTAAATTCTATTAAGCACACATACTGTCATAATTTTTTAAAAGAAATACAGATTTTAAAAAGAGATCCCATCATTATTTCTCTTCCCATAACAACCTAACTTCTGCAAAGTTGGGCAATATATTATTCCTTGCCCTCTTCTATCCCTTCCCACTCTGTCAGCAACTCATTGCCACCACTCAATTGAAACAGCTCTTTTGGAAAGGTCTTCAGATAGAATGCCAGCATTATGTTTCTAAAACACAGATCTGCTCTCTCACTCACATGTTTAAAATATTTCATGGCCTCCGTGGCCTACAAAACAGTATCCAAACCTGTTAGCAAAATCACCCAAATGATCCAGAACCTAAGCCCAATCTGTCCTTCCAATATCATTTCCTGCCATCCTGCATTACTAGCCTTTTTCCCACGCACTCCCAAACACACAGAACTTCTCTCAGCATGTACCCTGATGGCTCTCTGCCTTAGTCCATTTCAGTTATTTTGCCAAGAGCAGCCTTCCAATCTTCTTCATCTAGCAAAACTATACTCCCCCTCTAAACTCAATGAGCTTCACTGTCCTCTCTTTATGAAAGTTTCTCCTACCCTGTCCATCTCTCCCCAAAACATAAGCCCGTGAGTACTTACTATCCTCATGCTGCCTTCCAAAGAGTTAACTCTTTATCTCTCTGCTTATATTATGAGTTCCATTAAGAGAAAAGCTACATCTAATGTACCTTTGTGTGCAGAACCACCCAGCTCATAACTCAATAAATGTCGTTATTCAAACTAAAATAATATTGCATGGTTTTTTGTTGAGGAAATCACATGAGAGGTAGAAATATTTAAACTAGAGAGAGAAAATAAGCAAAGACATACGCAAACCATTTCAATTACTTATCCACCTCTTGCAATCTTATGAGTATTTACCAATTCAGCACAGAGTTACTGAGTGCTCGCAATTTGCCAGGCACTAGGTATAGCTGTGAATAAATCAGAATCCTTGTCTTCATGGGGTTTACAATCTACTTGTGAAATCGATCCTAAAGAAACACACAAATAAATACGCAGTTACAGATTGTAGTAAATGCCATACAGTTAAAGAACAGGAGACCATGAAAAATGGCAACTTTGAGGCTCCAAATTAAATCAGGGAAAGAGAGAAGCCCTCTCAGAAAGTAACTGTGACAATGAGAAGTAAAAGCTGAGGAGGAATTAACCATGTACAGAATGGGAGAAAAAGCATTCCAAAAAAGGGGAAGTGTCCTAGAAGGTCGTAAGGCGGGGCGGACATGGAGCATGAGGAAGTAAGTGAAGGATGGCCAGTGTGCCAGGAAGTTGGTGAAGAGGTGTGATGGGCCAGGTCCTAAAAGCAATCCTGGTTCTATGAAAGAGACTGCACTTTCTTCTCAGCGTACCCATAAGCCACTGATTTTAGGCCGCGTTGTCTGTTTGGGGGTGAGGGTGACAATAGGATCAGATTTACATTTTTAAAATATCACTCTGAAGTGAGGAATTAAAATTCCTTTTAGGTAGAATTACCAGTGAGATGGAAAAGTTCTCCGTTTATTTGATTTTTCAGTACATTTAGGATAATAGTTATTTGAACATCCATCAGTCAAATATTATATTCATCAGTCAAATATTTGTCTTTGATCATTCTCAAAAGTTAAACCTGAACCACCCCTGTAGCTCTTGTTTCTCTGAACAGTATTGGTGTACAAAGTTACAGTACAGATAGCTCCCAGTTCCTAAAATGCCACATGGTACGTGCCAACAGATGTTTAATCAGAGCTATCGTTCCAAAGGGTGCAAATCCTCTTGTCAAGATAAAGACTAGTACCTGACGTTGATTGAAACTCAAATTTTTCATTTTAACTTCAGTTGAAGACTTGGCCTTTCCTACCTGAGCTGACACTTCATGAATGGCATATAAGAAACAGCAAAAGCTGTTATTTTTGTTTGTGTAGAAATGTCACAATCTTTCCCTCTGTTGAGAACAAATTCACTTCAGTCACAGTTATGTCACAAAAAGGAGATGAAGCGCAGTATCATTTTAAGAATGTTTCTGTGACAATTTGTTAAACCAAAAGAAATAGCATAACCCGAAAGCGAAAGCGGGAGAGGAAAGAAGAGAGACGCGGTTACAGATTGAACAAAGACTAACAAGAACATACTTGCACACTTCAGCATATGGACTTTGGCTGGCAAGCAGCAGCGGTGCACGAGCACTACTTAGAGCCTGGGAAGGAAAACTGTGAACACACATGGTGGGGACACATCTAACACCCAGCCAAGAAAGAAAAGAAAGAGCGCACACAAAATGTAATATAAACCCCCTTCTCAAGCTTTTAATGTGCCATAACTTAACCAATGTAAAAACAATATTTGGAAAATGAATGAAAGAAAAGGAAACCTAGACCAAACAAAGGAGTACAGAACAAGGACCTCCAGGTAATATAAAAGGTTTCAGAAAAATAATGCAGAAAAGGTAAGACAGTAGTTGTAACATTCATAGTAAATACACCTGTAATGAAAGCTAACCTGTATTTAGGATGTACTGTTAGGGACTGCTAACGTTTTCCAGGGATTATTTTTAACCTCCTACTAGCTCTGTCATAGGTAGTAATTTTATTTCCATTTGAAAGATGAGGAAACTGTTGCTAACTGTAATATCCCAAAACCAAAATGTGAATGCCAGGTCAGCTCTAACTTGGCTTTTGCAAATGAACTCCACGTTATATTCTGGTGTTGGTTTTAATCTGGATAATTAAGGCTAAAATAAAATACAATACAGATTTCTACCTCAGTTCTTTTCATGATAAACTTTCTGCGTCATAGTTTAGATTTTCCTTCTTTAAAAAAAAAAAGATTTTATTTATTTATTTGGTAAAGAAAGAAAGAGCACGCACAAGCAGGGGTGCAGCAGGCAGAGGGAGAGGGAGAAGCAGGCTCCGCGCTGATCGGGGAGCCCGAGTTGGGGCTCCATCCCAGGACCCTGAGATCACTGATTGAGCCACCCAGGCACCCCAATTTTCCTTCTGTCTTAAACACAATATCCCCGAGCATAATTTCAAGGTTTCCTAATGATTCACAATATGCTGAGCACAATTTAAACATTAGCTATTATGTTCGGCCTATTACTAATAGCAACCTCAAGAGATACTAAGATATGCAGGGCCATTTGCTCCTACGCCAAATGGGAGCCAAAGCTCTTTGAGTTGTTCCTGTTCTTCATATTCTGACTGTGCAGTCTGGCCCTTCACTGCCAGGTCATCAGCTCTAACTACCAGCTGCCGTTGGGCAGGGAGCTCTAGTAGCCATCTGCCTGTGTGTCCCTTCCCCACCCCCCCAAATTAGGCTTCTTCTTGCTTCTCCAACCTCCTCTTGCAGCATCCACTGTCTTCTGAATTCCAACCAGTTCAATTCGACACATTTCATAAAGTCTACTCTGCCCTGTATTTGTTCTCTGTGGGCTATTTCATCAACAGTAATAGTAGAGACACTGTGCCAAACCAAGAAAACGCATGCTTTCTTTCCAGCAAAACTCAGTTAGCTAGTTCTGAGGGACTTTGTGTAGCTTAAGGTTGACAAGAATAGTTAAGTAAGAGGTTGAGAAGACTAACAATCCTGTGAATTAGTTGTAGGGTCCTCATTTTCCAGACAGGTAAACTGAGGCTCAGAAAGGTTAAGCAACTCTGTTAAGCTTTCACAACTATTAAGTAGCAGAGCTTGCATTTGAACATGGTCTGATTCCTAAGCTTCACTGCCACAAAATGGGGGTGAGAGGGTGCAACACAATTTCTCACAATACTAATGACCTCAAAAAATAGCCACAATTAGCTTTACGTCTTTAATGTAGGCTAAGTATTGAAATATCACAAACCCAATGTGAAACGAGAAAATAGGATTCAAAGTGCAGACCAGAGATTTGCTAAATAGGCAACATATAATATTTGAGTTGTGCATGAATCAGTGCCAGGCTGAATGTCACACTTTCACATATCATGTGACTTCCTCAGTGATTTCCTGGCACTGTTGGGTGCAACCCATCATTCTGGAGGCAGATTATTGCATAAGAGTAAAACAACTATGCAAAGATACAAAGATTTCTCTGGTACATATTCAATATCGTTTAGAGTAAAAATACTGCTGGCATCAGTTTTTGCATATCATCACACTTGAGCTTTACTGATCACCTTATTCAGAAGCCCATTTACCTCTCCTATTTAGACCTAATTCTATTACAGCCTGGTTGTCCAAATTCATTTATTTATTTAACTGATATTTATTAAGTAGATACTTGGCTACAGATACTCTGTGCTGCATACTAAGTGAGGTAGCAGACAGAGGTTAACTTTTTTTTTTAAGATTTTATTTTTATTTACTCACGAGAGACACAGAGAGAGAGGCAGAGACATAGGTAGAGGGAGAAGCAGGCTCCCCATGGGGAGCCTGATATGGGACTGGATCCCAGGACCCCAAGACTCGATCACTGAGCCACTCTGGTGCCCCAGAGGTTAACTCTTTCTATGGTGTTTAACTGTGGCTGTTTACTTAGGTACAGTGATTGTAAGAAGTTCCCTGGACCTACTGCAAGCGCTGTGGATTATGCCTTGGGGTTCTGGATCTCAGAAAGAAATCTTCAGAGAAACTTTTAAACACAAAGACCAATAATATATATTACATACATGCAAGTGTGGAGAATGGCTACTTGGATGGCCCAGGTCTCTATGTTTCACTTACTTTTAGACTCACACAGCCTTTATTTGCTGCTTTGACAGCACATCAAACCACAAATCAGAGGCACCCTGGCAAACATGGTAACAGCATAAATAGCTCCTTAGAAATTCAAGCAGCACCTTTATGGCACTGCTGGAGACAAGACCTAATGCCCACCATGTGGTCTAATTGTTCTTGTGATGCAATTACATTTTGAAATTGGCCTCCACCTGGCCTGCATTTTTGTTCCAAACAATCCTACCAACAGACTATCTATGACACTTCAGGTAGGAAATTTTCATTCATGTAGATTCAAGAGTTTTCTTGGTCTCTTTCCTAACACTGGCATATTTGTTTCTATTTCCTATAAACATTCATCCTTTTTTAGGGTTACTAAGTTGTTGCCTCCCGTCCAGAAAACTCTAGCAGGTTTCCTAAGTACATGACATTTAGTTTCATCTTAGAGAAATAAGCAGGACACCGCTCAGAGTGCTGCCATTCTTCCTGCTTATAAGATTTACATTTAAAATGCTTTTACTTGATCCTCCATGATCTTTTTAATAGCACAAATGCTTAAAAGATTAAATGCATTTTGGGGAAACTTTAAAGCCATAATTCTTGATGGCATATTTCAAAAAACTGAAAATGATACATAGGCTTATCTTTAAAAATTTCAACAGAAACACAAGCTGACATAAACATTTCCTCTTTCTTCTGCTCATTAATCATTATTAACTGTTGACCAAATTGTATATATTATTTCACCCTATATGGTTAATCTTACTGCCTCAGGTGATCAGGGAGCATTTTATGAGCAAAGTTCTCAGTAAATAATTTATTCCACTTTTCCATTACTTGGAAAATAAAGTTTCCGACCAGTGCCTGACATCAACACTTGAAGCACAGCACCTGACTTACTGGACAGATGAGATAAGGTTTAATGCACTTATCTTCTTTCTAAAAGATCGGTTCGTCAATACTGATTGAACCCGGTGTGCACACAAGTATATATTAGGAGAAAGGAACTTCCTCCAAACACTGCTTTATTTCAAGTTTAAGCTTACGGAGACAGGGAGAATTTATGGCTTTTCCTGCACCAGCGTCATTAATTGGGAAAGAATCCTTAATTACAATCTAATGCATAATTAAATCCATTAACCTTGCAGAGAAGTTAAAACAAGAAGGCCCGCAGAAAGTAGAGTCTCCCTGAAATCGGTGATGCACCCACCCCGCCCCCAACTGTTTCATCTTAACCTGAAGCAGGGCAAGCAAGGTGAATGTCCTGCTTCCGGTCATAAATTTCGGGATGCATCTGCCTTCTGTGGGGAATAGGAAATCGAGGCTACTTAATGACTCTGAAAGGCCGCAGGTGAGAGGAGCAGAAGGGAAGGAGGTGGCGACCACTTCTGGGCACCTGCATCACTCAGCGGGTCCCCGCGGGTAAGGGGCTCAACAATCTGGGGCCTCACAACCCACAGCCTGTTGATACAGACACTGCAGTTGAGAAGTTGAGTCTCGGTTAAGGTCACCGCACAATTAACTGCTGGGGTCTGGCCACGGGTCAGACAGCTGGCAGCTACCAGGAGAGGGAAGTTCCAGAAGCTGCTGCTGCAACAGTACTCACTCTCTTTTCAATCCCAGACCCCCCGTTATTTTTTTTTTTTTTTCGTATTTTTCTCTTTCGCTGTTTTGCCAAAATCCTGGTGTGGACTCAGTTTATTCTAGTTTCACTAACAACTACCGCGCTGGGCAGACCTGACAGGTGGGGAGCAAGGAGGTGCGTTTTCTCGCCAGTCCCTAAGCTCCCCGAGGAATGACCTTCCGCCAACCTCCCTTTCTGGTGATCTGCTCCGAGCTCTTCCGAAGACACAGCGTCCTCTTGTTGTCTCTGCTCTTCGTCCAGTCTACCGCAGTGGGAGCTAAGTGCACAGGGAGGCGTAATGTCATCCTCTTAGAAACTGTGCTTTGAGAAAAAAAAGGGACAAGGTTCTGGTGAAAGCAACAAAGTGAAAATGATGGCATTACAAACTGCAGAGGCGGCTGTGGCCTTGTCTGCGGTTCCAGAACTTAATCCGACTCAAGTTAAGTGGAGGGGCAGGGGGTAACTCTGATCCCACTGAGGCCAGAGCGTGCAGCAGCATCACCTCTGGAAGGAGGGCCCACGCGCAGCTCCGGCTCTCCGGGCTCCGGGCCGTGGCGAGCGCGCGGGGCGACGGAGACAGAGGAAGCCACGCTCCGCCCCAGCCCAGGCCACCGCGGCCCCTCGCCGCCTTCCTCTCTGAGTTAGCACCTCCCTTTCCACTGCTCTCTATACTCCATTAGGCCACGAGAGTTTACGGCAAATGACCCAGAAATTCTTCACAAATACAAATTTCCAGTAGAAAGGGACACAGAAAGGAGAGAGAGTTGAGCTTCTGATGGACCCGCTGCTTCTTTTAGGCATTAGCCATGTGGCCTTCTGCTTATCCAAGAGAATTCCTGGGGCTAAGAGACAGCTGAATGGCATCACCATTGTCACCTTCTCGATTTATAATTTCTCTGAATATTCTGTGTTTTATGACAATGGAAGGCAAGAAGCAGAGCCAATGACGCAGAGCAACAGATAACACGACTTATTGTTATATTTTAGCTATTGTCGTTTTATATGCTCTGCTCCCCCATTTCCTTCCCAAGCTCTCTTCTGCTTAGCCTGGGGGGGGACCCCAAACTTGAATGGGCACCAAACCCATCTGGGAGAGGGTAGTCAAGCAGCCTGAACACATACTGTGTTTTGAGGAAAAGTGGTCTGTTTTGTGCCACTTATCACAAATAACTGGTAAGTGGACACTCAAGAGTTTGTGCTTAGTATTTACTGAGTTCACAGATGTGCTGCGGACTACGTGGAAATAACAAGGACCTGATCCCTGCCCTCTGTTCCCACAGGTCCCTTTCGCCCCTGGGGGTTTCAAGGTAGCAGCCCTGAGGAAACCTTATCTTGACCTACAATTTACATATCACACTGGTCAGATTAGGGCAGGAAAGGAAAGGCTGACCGCAGAGGAACCAGCTGACTCCAAGGGCAGTGAGTAGACCCAGGAGGAACTGGACAACCATGGGAGAGTTGAGATTCTAGTACTGAGTATATAGAAATGATACCCTCAACAATAAAAATATTTGGCAAGGAAAATAGGGAATTTAAACAAAAGGTAGGGAACAGAGAAGCCATGGTCATTTGCTCGATGGAGATAGACATTTCAGTTGAAGAATGAGTAACTGAGAAAAATGGAAGAGATTTGAGGTTAAAAAGGCAGTCTAACACTTGCTATTTATACATTAAAGGAAAAGCATGGCAAGGAAATGGGCTTTTCCTGCAGAACTGAGGAAAACAGTCCACTGTCAGGAGAGGAGAGAAAAAAACAAAAACAAAAAAGAAACATGATCCACAAAATTAGTCATAATGCTTTTTTTTTTCCTTCTGACAAAACTAGGGTTTCATTTTTGCTAATAGTAGCTTCCATATAAAAGAGATGCCCTTCTAGAAAAAAGACGCTCAGGAAAATGTTCAGAGGGTCAGGATGGTTAATCCAATGACTGTGAAAGCTGATTTTCACCCACTAAGCTATTTAATCCAGCATCTTTCATTAGATATCAATTTTCATTTCCTAATATATCTCTCATAAAGCATCAGTTCAGGCTGCTACAAAACTGGGTATAGAGGGCTGAAAAATGATTATTATGTCATCTTGTCTTGTCAGCTAGGAACGTCATTGGGAGGTTTAGCCACCGCCCTTTCTGAATGAGATGCACTTCAGTGCAGTTCAAAGCAACCCCAATGGAGGGCAACAAAAGGGTTTTTAAATAACCTAATACCTTCTATTTCATTCCATGGCTATCCTCTTTTTTTCATTCACAAGTGTTTTGTGTATTATGTTGTCTTCCTGAAAATTTTATGGTCATGGAAAAGAATTTGAATTTTGTGAAATTAAATAGCAGTTAGGCCATCTACCATGAACTTAAAAAGAAAAAAAAAACCCACTTTGTAGATTTCACTAAATACTAAAGTCCCTTTGAAAAAATATAGAAGAGAGGTCCTCTCCTGCATGCTGGTGGAAGGATAAATAAAGACAGCCCTTTCAGAGAGCACAAAACAGACCAAGTTGTTCCATTCTCTTCCAGAGTCCTCCTCAAGAGAAGTTTCTGTACATATGCACAAAGAGATCCAGATGGGGATATTCAGGACCACATTTCCATAACAGTAAAAAAATATGCAACAATTTAATTATGTATCAAAAATTGAATAAACTTTGGCATATGAGAAAACTATTAAGCAATAAAACAAATAAAATATATACACAATATGTAAACAACATGGACATTCCTCAAAATCATGTCTGAATGAACAAAACTGCAGAATAACACTCTATCATAGAGTATGATACCATAAACGTAAATTTAAGAGCACTAAATACGGGGATCCCTGGGTGGCTCAGCGGTTTCGCGCCTGCCTTTGGCCCAGGGCGCGATCCTGGAGTCCCGGGATCGAGTCCCGTGTCGGGCTCCTAACATGGAGCCTGCTTCTCCCTCTGCCTGTCTTTCTCTCTCTCTATCATGAATAAATAAAAATAAATCTTTAAAAAAAAAAAAGAATAGCAAATAATCTAGTACTGCATATTATTAATACACATAAATGCAGGAAAAACTGTCAGGACATGAAGTCTCAAGATTCACAATGAGAGGTAGCTGTGAGGAAGTAGGGTAGATGATATTTTATGTCTTTTATAAAAAAGAAAAGAAGGAAGCAAAGCATATGTGGCAAATGTTAATGGCTATTAATACTTTAAGGCAGATATATGGGTTCTTATGTCATTTCCCTGCAGGTTTCTGGACGTTACATTGATTTTTAAAAATAGTTTACCTCTGATTACCATTTATTTAAAAGTCATATATTTTCTTAAATTCATTCCATTGCCCATTTACTCAATGCATTCAACAAATATTTGTTGAACGTGTCATTAACCCTGGGATATGAAGAAAAATCCTTGCCCTTGTAAGGCCTAACATGAATGGACTAATTCCTATTTAGGAATCTTGTCACATTCTGCAATGCAGTTTTCTATATACAGTAAGGAAGGATTTCTGTTAGGTTTGAAATTGCCCAAGAGTAACTGCACTGAGCTTATTTACAGGACAGCATACTACTAAAGTTCCAAAAATATAATTGTCAATATTTACCTTTAACTATCTTCTTGCCAAGAGTTTTTGAAAGGTCAGTAAAGCAAATGAGTTTTGAAGATGTTCCAAAGTGAGTTATTATCAAACAGACGATTATAATGACAAAAAGTCAAATAAGTTAATCTTTCTTTGAAAGTTTTCCAAGGTGACAGATTAATTGGCCAACCTGTCACTACTAATGGCAACTGTAGGTGATAGAGTGAAACTTGGACTTGGCATAGTTGCTACAACACTACGATAGTACTTCCAGTATCTCATGGTTCTGTTCTGTAGGAATTGAAGACTAAAAGACTTTTTCTCTGAGGTGGCTGTATGTAGTTCTTGCACAACAAATCTACGTTGTCACCTCTACTAAAAATACCAGGCCTCAATATTGTTGCTAACCCCCAATGTTACTGTAACTGACAAACTCAATCCTTCATTTTTCACTGAACTTTTTTATTCGATAAAGATGAGAAAGGCACCATTCTCGGTCATCACCTGTCAGGCCCCAGGCCTGCAGGCAGGTTACCCTGACTACTATTTACTTTCAAAGAGAGGCCAGGTCTAGGGGTGTGAAAAAGCCAGACACTAACCAGATAATGGCCATATCAGGAATAAGGAATCCCAACGTAGAATCATTAAAACAGCTTGGCTCAGAAACCGGGAGTGAGGACCATGGGACAGAATTCTCTCCTCTCTCTAGTGCCTTCTTCTGAGAGTAGTTATCAATCACTCAAGTTCATGGTACAGCCTATAAGATTAGGAGGCTGGTTCTGATGACCCAAGCTTATTATAGCTAGGTCTAATCAACCAGTGGAGACCAAGAGGCCAGACAAATAAGTCAGGCCTTAGTAGGGCTACAGCTATGTGTCACGCATGCGCACACGCGCGCATGTGCACACACACACACACTCTTACACTTCTGAATTTCTATCTTTATCTAGTAATTATGAATGTCACCTAGCTTCCACAAAGCCTCCCTTTCTGGGTAATTCTAACACTGATCAAAAAAGCTTCTTTTTTTAGCTTAACGTGTACTCATGTGTTATTATCATACGGTATATATATGCCCAAAGTGTTTTTTTTTTTTAAGATTTATTTATTCATGAGAGACAGAGAGAGAGAGAGAGAGAGGGAGGGAGAGAGGCAGAGACACAGGCAGAGGGAGAAGCAGACTCCATGCAGAGAGCCCGATGTAGGACTCGATCCTGGATCTCTAGGATCACACCCTGGGCCAAAGGCAGGCACTAAACCGCTGAGCCACCCAGGGATCCCCTCAAAGTGTTTTATTATCATTTTACTGCAAGTATCGCCATCCCAAGTGATTTAGATGTCTGTCAATCATATCTGTAAAAGCAAAGGTTTCTAAAATAATTTTCTTTTATGACATTAAATTTACTCAATAAATTACATCTCAAGTTCCAGAGATTCTGAGCATGTAGCTAAATGTAAATACAAAATAGTGTTTGCTTTCAACTGATGCTTTACCAAATTCTAAAAAGGAAAAAAACGTCTAAAGTATTCATCCATGTAAAAATGAGACACCAAAGCATATACCAGGCTAATTTTGAGATTTTTAAGTTTGAGAATTGGATCAGCAACATCTCAGCTTTTGTTTTTAACTAAGGTAAAACTACCCATTTCTCAAATGTTAACACAGAAACCAAAACCAACAAGTATACAACACACACACACACACACACACACACTCCTCAAAATGAAAGCCCAAATTTCATTTGACTGTACCTATGATGCAGTCAGATGCAGCATCTGTTTTACCTCAATTCTGTATGTGTGCTGATTCTGTATTGTAGATCAATCACTTAAGAGAGCCTTCGAGAAGCTAAAACAAACAAGCAAACAAAAACTCTGTTGGGAGCTCAGACCTCAGATGTAGCATGAGATAGAACCAAATAGTCTGACTTTGCAGTCAGACACGGGTTTCAAATCCTAGTTCAACGCCTTACCTGCTTTATGGCCTTGGGCAGGCTGCTTGACCTCTGTGAACCTCAGTCTCCTCTTATGTAAAATACGATAATAATAATTGTCTGCCACAGGTTGCTGTGAGAATTAAATAATCTCATGAAGTATACCTTTCAGTAGTAGGCAATAAATAAATGTTAATTCTCTTCCTCCCGTCTCTTTCCCCAAAGCAGAGAATCACCTGGGGACAGGAGCAGTAAGAATGCTGACAACGCTCATGAAGGAGAGAAATAAATAGTCTGTTAACAAGTGGAGCTGTTATTTCAGGAGGGCATTCTTGTACACATGTGTGAGAGCAAAGGCACAGGCCAGGACTAATTGCTGTGAGAAATGCAAAGGGATGCCATTGACCAGCAGGTTTGTAGAGGAGTGTAGCCGTTAAAGAAAAGACAGGGTACTTAGTGTGAGCTAATGAAAAGAATTGGGACATCAGATGAAATGCCACTTGGACTCCTGATTGTATCTCTGAGTACCTATCTCACAGTGAACCTTAGGCATAGCAAGAAACCATGAGGAAGGAACTACAGTGGGACCTCTTGTTTCCCAAACCCCAAACGGGCTTAGCAGAATTAACACTGCTAAGACATTAATTGTCATCCAGATTGACTCCCGCCTTCAGATCCACAAAGGCATCATAAGCATCTTCTATACACAATAAGCTTTCTGGGCCCTTGGGCAGCCCAATCCGCAGAACCGCTATCTGGGCTTTCAAATGTCACCAGTCAGCTGGATAACTGCATCCCGAAAGCACTGTCTTTCATCAAATCCAAGATGCCACCAACAACAGTATATACCATTATTTTATGTACCACTTAGAAATAAAAGATGCTGTAAAGTTGGGAACCTGATAGAAGAGAAGTACAGGCAATGGGGACACCATAAGGTCACATTCTCTGGGGAAGAGCAAACAAGAAATCAACCTACCATGCTGAGAGAACACAGAGATGTGCATGTCTCAAGCCTGTGACTGGGTGAAGACAAGAAAAAGAAATCTCTGCTGAGAATCTGAACTATCAGCTGGTACTACACCCACACAACCAGTGTGGCACAAGAGAAGTCAAGCAGAGAATTTAAATTCAAGTGCTTTCAGATTTATGGCATCCCCAGGTGGCCATCACAAGTAAACACAAATCCACAAATCCCTTCCAGAAGAACTGGACTTGAATCCAGGCTGACAACCACTCAAACATGCCATCAACTGTATAACGCGCTCTGATTTCAGGACAGTTAAAGTACTGAGGGGATAGAGGGGAGGGAAATGTGTGCATCTGGTTTTTAAAAGGCAGTATCTATTTTCTTAAAAAGAATAAGATGATGTTATGTATGGATCTGGGTCACTCATCAGGTATTTATTAGTATGTATCCACTCTGTGCATAACAGCGATTTCAAAGCAATTGAAGGCATGACCCTTGCTCACAAGCAGCTTACTAACAATCTCCTGGGAACAGAGATGCATGCTTCTATTTGATTTACTTTTGGATTGTTATGATTATAGTGCTGTCACAAAATGGTTAGAAGGGTAAATGCACCACACCCCTCATCTTGGGTCTGCTTTTTTATGGTCTAACATTGAAAAGGTGTCTATATAAAATCAGTTCTAATAGAAGTAAACTTATTTTCATTCCTCCAATTTCAACAAAATTCAATAAACAGCAAAGTACTTTATGATTACTTTGGTTAGCTTTCAGTCGAAATAACAGTATTACGCACAGCATGTGGGATATGCAATTCTGATCATTTGGTTACAATTTATAGCATAAGTAAATATGATTATACTTCTATATTGGGCAGGAAAGTTTGAAGGAACTTTTTCATCCCTGAAGCTTTTTTAAAAAACTGTAATATTAGAAATCATCAGAGCAACTTTCATACATTAATTCAGCTTTGCAAAGGGAACATCTAATTTAAAGATCAAGAGAGATCCGAACTCTTGCATAAAAAGAGATAGCAGGGCTAGCCTAGTAACAACTCACTGAGAAACTGTTAGCATTACTTCTGTCCTTACCCATGACAGAGTTATTATTTGCCAGTGCTGGGGCTATTACATGTACACAGGCCAAAACCCAGCCCCAGGGGAGCCTTGCACAAAAAGCTTCTGTTTGACACCACTTCTTGGGAAATGTTTTGTTATCACCATCCGAAGGAATATAGGTTTCTCCTCCAAAGATGCGGTTTCATGCTTTGGCACTTTTCTTACAATGCCCTCAATCCCCACTCTGAGTCCTCAGCACTGCATGTTCAGAAAATCATTTAAAAGGGATGAAATGCCTGTCTTGGTAACTATTCACAAGCAACCGTGAAGACTCTCCAGAATAAACTGTATACAAACTATACACATTCTGGATACGTACTCTCACACCGCAAGTGGGCTAGCTCACACCAGATCATTCTTTCAGGGCTCTTCTCCAAGTGCACCCCCCACTCTCAACCTTAGCTGGAACCAGCTCCCCTGTCTGCCTCCTCAGACGCGAAGGACCCAAGAGGTCTTGCTGGTCTGGTCCTCATCCCCTGGGTTCCTGCTGCCACCACAGCCCTGACTCCTAAGTCTTCGTGAACTCTGCCCAAACAAGTTACATGGCCCCTGATGGCAACTCAGGGCTGCAGGCTTTGAAGGCTTCAGGTCTTTTCTACACTTGTCATTTCATGAGTAGGCTCTAGCTTCTTCACAGGTGGACAACCCTCTGCCAGAATCTCTACCAAAGGTTTCTAGTTGTCCACCTTGGTCCTACTCCCCCAGAAACCATTTTTCTTCAGGGAGTCAGTAATCTCAGCATTTAAATCCTGACCTTCTGTTTTCTCTCAGGCCATACTGGTATCCCTATAACTCTCTCTCAAACCACAGATTTATGCAAACAACTTGAAAATCATTCTGGGTAAGCACTGAGAAAGTCATCACAAGACAATATACATAATTATAAGATATACACATTCCAGAATGCAACTTTGTGAGGAAAAAAAAAAAAAAGAGATGTCAAAAAAAAAAGTTAAGGGGGACGCCTGGGTGGCTCAGCGGTTGAGCATCTGCCTTCAGCTCAGGGCGTGATCCCGGGGTCCAGGATAGGGTCCTGCATCAGGCTCCTTGCAGGGAGCCTGCTCATCTTCTCTCTCTCTCTCTCTCTCTCTCTCTCTCTCTCTTTCTCTGTGTGTCATGAATAAATAAAATCTTAAAAATAAATAAATAGTACAACCTGAAATCTGTCATTGTGATGCCCCCAGCTATGGTTTTCTTTTTTAAAATTCCCCTGGCTATTCGGGGTCTTTTCTGATTCTACACAAATCTTAAAATAATTTGTTCCAACTCTCTGAAGTACTACAAAGCTGTGGTCATCAAGACAGTGTGGTACTGGCACAAAAACAGACACATAGATCAATGGAACAGAATAGAGAATCCAGAAGTGGACCCTCAACTTTATGGTCACTGATATTTGACAAAGGAGGAAAGACTATCCACTGGAAGAAAGACAGTCTCTTCAATAAATGGTGCTGGGAAAATTGGACATCCACATGCAGAAGAATGAAACTAGACCACTCTCTTGCACCATACACAAAGATAAACTCAAAATGGATGAAAGATCTTAATGTGAGACAAGATTCCATCAAAATCCTAGAGGAGAACACAGGCAACACCCTTTTTGAACTTGGCCACAGTAAGTTCTTGGAAGATTCATCCATGAAGGCAAGAGAAACAAAAGCAAAAATGAACTATTGGGACTTCATCAAGATAAAAAGCTTTTGCACAGCAAAAGATACCGTCAACAAAACTCAAAGACAACCTACAGATATTTGCAAATGACGTATCAGATAAAGGGCTAGTTTCCAAGATTTTTAAAGAACTTATTAAACTCAACAGCAAAGAAACAAACAATCCAATCATGAAATGGGCAAAAGACATGAAGAGAAATCTCACAGAGGAAGACATAGACATGGCCAACACGCACATGAGGAAATGCTCCGCATCACTTGCCATCAGGGAAATACAAATCAAAACCACAATGAGATCCCACCTCACACCAGTGAGAATGGGGAAAATTAACAAGGCAGGAAACCACAAATGTTGGAGAGGATGCAGAGAAAAGGGAACCCTCTTGCACTGTTGGTGGGAATGGGACCTGGTGCAGCCACTCTGGAAAACTGTGTGGAGGTTCCTCAAAGAGTTAAAAATAGACCTGCCCTACGACCCAGCAATTGCACTGTTGGGGATTTACCCCAAAGATACAGATGCAGTGAAACGCCGGGACACCTGCACCCCGATGTTTATAGCAGCAATGTCCACAATAGCCAAACTGTGGAAGGGTCCTCGGTGTCCATAGAAAGACGAATGGATAAAGAAGCTGTGGTCTATGTATACAATGGAATATTCCTCAGCCATTAGAAACGACAAATACCCACCATTTGTTTCGACGTGGATGGAACTGGAGGGTATTATGTTGAGTGAAGTAAGTCAATCAGAGAAGGACAAACATTATATGGTCTCATTCATTTGGGGGATATAAAAAATAGTGAAAGGCAATAAAGGGGAAAGGAGAAAAAATGAGTGGGAAATGTCAGAAAGGGAGACAGAACATGAGAGACTCCTAACTCTGGGAAACGAACTAGGGGTGGTGGAAGGGGAGGTGGGCGGGGGGTGGGGGTGACTGGGTGACAGGCACTGAGGGGGGCACTTGATGGGATGAGCACTGGGTGTTATGCTATATGTTGGCAAACTGAACTCCAATAAAAATAAATAAATAAATAAATAAATAAATAAATAAATAAATAAATAAATAAAGTAAGTAAGTAAGTAAGTAAGTAAGTTAAGGCAACAAAAAAGCTGACCTCTATGAACAGATAAAACAATGAAAAGTAGGGAGTTGGGTGGGGTTGTACATTCCTGAAAGGAGGAATGAAAAAGAAGATTCTTAACACAAGATGCTCGACCTGCATTGGCAGCATCTGAAGCCTAATGCAGAGAACTATGATTGTCACTGAGTGTGGTGGTCTTGAGCCAAGATGGTAAAACTGCAGATATATTTTTAAATCCATGAGGCTGTTGGACAGGTGTAGATGTAAAGGAAAAACAAATCCAAGCTGGTGTTCTGCTTGGAATAGCACCACATCACACTCCCCAAATATTATTCTGTACACCCAATTTACTTTTACTTTTTACCATATATTAACTACATTATAGATTTTTTTCAATTGTCAATATAAAGCAGTGTCATTATTTATTTCCTATGGTGCCTTGTACGTAGGTATTTTCTTGATTATATGAAAAGGGACAATATTCACACATTAAACTTGTTCTATTTAACAACCACATCAATTTGTGGTTCTCTTCCCTTTTGTTAATTGTTTACTCTAACATAAGATATATTCACACATAACTACTAAATATTATATTTTAACAATAGTGTTTTGCATACATATACATATAAACTCCTTGGAACAGTGCCTGGCACACAGCAAATATTCAATAAATGTTAGCTGTAATCATTACCATTATTATTTTTGTTATTGTTGTTAAAAACAATTTATCTTACTATAATGAATTCTAATTAATTGTAGCTTATACTTGCCAGGAAATTCCTACACTGTGCAGAATGGATTTACAGAATATAAATCCACTATCTATAAAGTGGATTCCAAATTCAAATAATTAATGGAAAAATGTAGACTCACTTTGGCTAGACATCTTTTGCACACCTTGCAGGTACATTTTATACTTAAACAATTTTGTGATCAGTAGTGAAAAGAGCTGTTCAACAGTAACTTTCTTTGAAGAATATACAAAGTACCTCAGCTAGGGGTCTTCGAAAAATCTCTGACAAGATTCCCAGAGAATCAACTTTAAAATACTTACAAAGCCTTATTATTTTTAGAGTTATCCTTACCTTCAACTCATTCGTCATGCTAAATTAATCTCCCTGAAGTGTTGTCATTCTTCAGCTTAAAAAATGTAATGGTTCCCATTGCCCAAAGGATAAAAATAAGAACTTTTCATTTGTCTCATCTTCTACATGGTTTGCCACACTGAATCCACACTGCACCTCCTGTCACCTCAAACATAACAAGGCTTCTCTGCCACCGACACCATTCGTCCTAACCATTACTTCTTTCAAGGCTGAGCACAAATGTTGCCCCATCCACGAAACTTTTTTGATCTCCCCTAGAGAGAAGTGAGGTCTATTTCTCCAGTTTTCCATAGACCATTCTCCTCATACCATCCATGGCTCTCATCTTAGGTTGTTAATGGCTATTATTTATGTAGCTCTTCCTCTAGTTATGCTGCACTCTCTCCAAGAGTGGGGATATGTCCGACCTTTGAATCCTCCAAATGTCTAGTTGAGAATATTTGTGCCAAGGACATTATTATGGAAGGATATGTAATAAGAAACCAACATAAAAATCATGACATAAGTTCCTTAATTACTTTAAGTTCTAAGAATGGTGTCTCTCAGACTAATGTCTAGCCTAACTTAACATTTTTACATAGTATTTAAAAGAAGCACTACACATCGAAACACTCACATCTACATACAACTCTACTCCTCCATCACACTGACATACTGAGCTGATGAAGATAAGCTGTGGAAAGTGGGTCAAAGAGGCGACGATGATTTTCAGTAGCTGTAAGAATGAGATGCAAGTAAAGTAGACATCCCACTAAACTCTCAATTACAACTAGAAGAACGTTTGAAGTCATTTTGGACTACCCGCAAAGTAGCTGCCCAACACGAACCATAACTCAAAACAGCCAAGTAACGCTGGGCATGGAGAATTATTTATTGGAAATAAAATTAAAAAACCTAATGTTAGTATGTACAAAACTCAAGCACATCTGGGATGCTACAGGAAGCTATAATTATTGCCCTTCCAACAAAATGAAAAACAACTAAAATGATTCGAAGAATAGAGATATTTCCATGCAAGTATAATTTCAAAATTAGGATACTTCAGTCTGGAAAAATATTAATTTAAAGGAGATTTTTTTAAGTTCATAAAATCATAACAAAACTTATGTCTCGAATCAAAGAAAATCAGGAGTAGAGGAAACATTTGAAATGTGTATTTTCATGGGGAAAAAAGTACTTCACAAATATGTGTGGATCACATGGCTTTCAGTGTCCCGAACACATAAACAGGTGCAAGGATGGTCTAGCCACACTCACAGACAGGTAGATCCATTGGTTATTTAAGGGATATCTGGGGCATTTGGTTGACCTTGTCCAACTGTCAACTAATGCTCCAAAAAATTCCTCCCTTATTTCCAAAAGTAGGGTCAAAATCATGTCTGGAAAATCCTTGGTCTAATGCAACATAACCTTTCATATATTCTAATTATAAATGGAAGCTCACCAAGTATTTTGAGAAGTGGGTAGACGAATTTATACAATAAGAGAAAGTATAAAGAAAATCTTCTGTATTGAGGGCTCCAAACTCCATTTAGATTTAGGCTAGGTAACCCTAGCCTCTTAACAGAGGAGGCAACCATTTAATTTTTTATTGGAAAATCATACTTCAGATAACCTTTTAATTTTCTGAGGTGCTCTAACGTTCGGCCATTCACATATCATGATGCAACAAAACTTTTATAGATTAGGTTGATACTCTTTTTCTGAAAAAAAATTTTTGGCCATATAATAGGTCAACTTTCTGTCAAGCGGTTTAAGCCTTCTAGGATTGTGCTTGACAAATTCTCAAATTTTAGACAACACATTAGAGAAAGGAGGCAAATCAGCTAGAACCACTGACCTAAACTGAATTCAAACCTTCCTCTCGGTAAGTTATGTGATCTGGATATGCTTTATTTTCATGTAGATGTAAACTAATTTTCATCATTATAAAGCCAAACATCCCTGGGAAAATGGCAGGAAAAAATATTACAGAGAAAACCCAGTATGTGCATTAAATATATATAGCTATATTATAAAAGCACAGAACTATAAATCTCTTAAATATTTCTCCTTTCAAAAATATTGCTCCAGTTGTGCCTCTTGTTGCCGTCAATGCTAAGAATCAACCCTGCAGGTATTATCTATAACTATTAAATCAGCTTAATCGAACTTTAATAAACACGATGTGGATTTAACACTTTGTGTTTGGTTTCATTTTAATCTATGATACTTCGTTGCTTCTTTGCTTTTGCTATTTTTAGTAAATGTCTGAAAGAAGGAACCAGGAAGTGTATTTTGTACTAATTTCTAGTGTAAAGTTATTTCCAAACAAATAAAATTCACTTTGTAATAAATTTAAACACAATCTTCCCTGTTTATATAAGCTTACATAAAAGTCCAAGGAGCTGAATGTTTAGGCTCAGTTGCAAACAAAATAAAAGTATTAAATTCTTTGACAGTCAAAGAAATAATTCTCATTCAGTGATCCCTTTATTATTGCTATCTTTAGTTTCCATGGGGGTTTGTGTGAACAAAATAAAATAAAACCCCACATGCACTTAGATAGAATTACAAATGAATGTTCCCCATTCCTGTTTAGGTTACGAGTTCCAAGAAGGACTATCATGTGAGTATAATGGCGGTCTTTTAGCAGGACTGACATAAAAGGGCCGTTGAACAGTGTTGTTTAATTGCATATATTCCAACGCTAGGCAACTCTCCAAACCTTATTGTAAACATTGTATAAGGCCTGTAAGCTCAGCAAAGTAATGGAGTTCAGGCTTTTTACAGTTAACTCCAAGTGACAGTTGACTTCTCCTTAGGATTTTATATATTGTTTGCCATGATTAGTGCAGATTGCTTTGTCACATAAAACAAGCTGACATTTGGAAACTCAGACTAATGTTATGCTCTAAGGGTGTCATTTCTTTTCCCCATGAACCTTGACTTGGTGCAGTGTTTTGTTTCCATGTCTATAGAAAAAGGTAATCTATTATGAACCGATGTACAGTTATGTTAAGGTTAGTTATACAACAGAGTATAATGGAAATATATAATCAGTAGCTATATTGAGCAGGTACTAAGTATCCCCCTTATTATGTTACAGCAACAGAGAAATTTTAATTTGATGGAAATTATACTTTAAAAGTATTTCTAGGCAAAAATTCATGGTTTTGTACACTCCTGAAGTAGTCACTAGTTTCTAACCACTAGTGCAATGATTAAGGAAGAAAAAAAAGGCAGAGAACCATAGGATAAAAGGTAGTACATTCCTACCCTTTCGTTTTATAAGAATGAGGCTCATTTACTGTTCAAAGGACATTGTTTATACATTCCAGACTTCCATCTTATAATTGCTCCAGGATTTGTAAAAAGGAAATCTCAGCAGGGCAGCAAAATTTATTCAAAGCAATAGCTGCACATAATTGGTATAAAATACCAGAACAGTCTGCTCTGAAAACTCTTTTCTCAGCAACACAGATTTCTACTTCTTCAACTCTCTTTCCGTATTCAAATAAAGTTTACCTCCCTCTCTTGCACTACTTACTTGAACCTTTCCTTTCCCTGCCCGGCTAACATATTTTTTAAAGGTCCTATGAAGAATTTTCAGCACAAATTATATGGGAAACTTTGATGCCCATTTAGTTTTATGAGTGTTTACCTGGTTACTATGCCAACAGGAAAGTAGGATGAACCCTGTTGTGGAAGAAAGGTTGGTTTTAACTTTCATATTTTCACAGAATGTTGTAAGTTAGTTATGTGTTTTCTCACACATAAAAAACAGCTAAAATGTCATTGCTGCATTAGTATCATCTCACAAAATCAATTAAATGAACAGAAGAAAGGAAGCTTAAGTCTGAATATTATTCTACAAATTTAAGAAATAAAGGAACGAGAGTCACAAAATGTGGTACACCTCAAACATGACAATCCTAACCTTTCTCTAGGACACTGTGTCACTGTTCCAGAGTATGTTAGTTGGGCTTCTGACAAAATTCCTTCAATAATGATATGGAAAGGAGCAAAATAACTGTTTCTTCCTATTTAAAGTAACATTTTCATTTTAAAAATTACTTCAACAAGTTCTTTTTGTGTGTGAACAAACAAGCCTACAAGAGCTTTGCTAATTTAATACCACTCTAAAATGCCATTAGATAAGATTTTAGCAGATGTTCCTTTACAGACATGAAGGGGAATTTGTGGGTGACTTTGTTGTTGCTTTCTGGAAAAGACACAAATCTCCATGAAACTGGAAACATCACCTCCCAATACAAAGGATTAAAAAAATGTTCTTGAGTGCTGATGGTTGTACAACAAGGTGAATGTATCTAATGCCATGGAACTGTACACTTAATTAGTTAAAATAGTAATTGTCATGTTGTGGGTATGTCACCACAATAAACAAAACAAAAACATTCTTGAGTATGTACAGCAAGAGCCATTTTCAAAATTTGTCACATTGAACTTAGAATTTGTTCCTTTTAAAAGGTACAGTCTCACATATAATCCTTATGTCTTAATAAAGACAGGTCGAATGAAGTATAATGTGGAAAAAGGTAGGCAAAAGGTAGGCTTGTGCAGAATGAGAATAATAAGAAAACAAATATCCACGAACTTAATGCCCTGAGAAGTATCTTCAGCTATAATTACAGGTAATATGTTATATTATAACGTGATAATCTGCTTTTTCTTATGAAATAATTTAGAGCTCCAAGTGATTCTTTTTTCAGATAAACTCCAAGACAACTCTCACATCAGATTCAGACATTTTATCATAAAGCTGAATACACATACACACACAATACATACACATACACAACAAAATAAAAAAAAAGAATGAAGCTACTTACACAACCAAATCTTGAAGATACATATGCTTTAATATATTATCAGTCAGATGTTCTTCTAGCTGTGTACATATTAATTCCCTATTTTCATTCATTGAATATCTTCTTTGTAACCAATTCCCTTCACATGGAAGCAACTAATATGGTAATTACAGATCAAATATCTAGAATAACTACATCATAGAAATAAAAGTATTGTTTCTTTAATTGAAGTAGACATCTTAAAGATAAGAAACCTGGAAACACTGGTCATTTTAAAACAGAAATCAGTCTAAATAAATACATCCTGCATTTGTAAAGCATATACTATATAACATAAAGAATTCTTGTATTTTTTGCTTTGCTTTTATTATCCAAAGCTTTAGGACCTGCTCTACCTTGGTTGCTTCCAATTTCTTCCCTTTACATTCCGGTGACCAGTATTTATAAGGTTCCTATATTTGGAGGCTTGGTAATCTGAAAATCTGAAAATGCTATATCCAACTTCTTCAAAATAGATTTCATACAAGAATTATATTGGGTAGTGCATGTTTATTTAACAATTTGCTACAAGCATGGTGTCCAATGTGAGAGCCACTAGCCACATGTAGCTAAAAAATGTTAAATTCAGTTCCTCCATGGCACTAGTCAAATTTCAAGTGCCTGATAGTCCCCTATGGGGCCAGTAGCCAGTGTATCACAGTGTAGATACTAAATATTTCTATCACTGAAAGTTGTGCTGGACAGTGATGCACTCTATAGGATTGCTCTAAAAACCAAGCTTCCCAAATGTACTCGAAATGAGGTAGTCTGGATTGCTTTATAATGCCCCTTCAAACTGTTGAATATCAACATTTGTTTCACTGCTTTCAGCATCGATCTATTATGTTAAAGCAAGGGAAAGGGATCCCTGGGTGGCGCAGCGGTTTGGCACCTGCCTTTGGCCCAGGGCGCGATCCTGGAGACCCAGGATCGAATCCCACATCGGGCTCCCGGTGCATGGAGCGTGCTTCTCCCTCTGCCTGTGTCTCTGCCTCTCTCTCTCTCTGTATGACTATCATAAATAAATAAATAAATAAATAAATAAATAAATAAATAAATAAATAATAAAAATTAAAAAAAAAGCAAGGGACAACTGTACTAGGAGCTAATATCTTAGAAAGTTATCCACTATCAATAGCAGCAGGCCTGGCAAAATGCTTTCCACATAGTAGGCACTCTACTGAGTCATGCTTATCTTATTTGAGTAATAATGCAGATTTTTAAGAAGGCAGTAAGTAGCACTGTTATTAAAAGACACAAAACTGGAGCGCCTGGGTGGCTCAGTCAGTGCCACAACTGACCCTCCATCTGGGCTCAGGTCATGGTCTCAGGGTCCTGAGATCAAGCGCTTAGGGCTCCGTGCTCAGCAGGAAGTCTGCTTAAGAGATCCTCTCCCTTTCCCTCTCCCTCTGCCCTTCCCCTCTGCTCTCACACTCACACACACACTCTCTAAAAACAAACAAATAAATCTTAAAAAAAAAAAGAAACAAAACTATCCATTAAGAAAAGTAGTAAGCAGCCATTCATTTATCCAACACCTATTTAAGGAACTCCAAACCATCCTGTCTTTCCACCCTATTCAATGCCCTGGGAGGCTGACCCTCCAAGGCCCTGTATCAAAGGAATCCTCCTCCCTCCAGGTTCCTACTGGTTCCAAAAGAAGGCACCAGAAGGAGGACCCACTGTGGGAAGACCGTGAGGCATATCGGCCTAACATGGGTTGGCCCTGGTCCTCCGCTGAAGGTCACGGCTCCTCTCTGGCAGCCCTCTTCACAGGCCTACTGCTCTAAGGCCCAGTAACAGCTCCCAACCTAGCCCTTCAGACCCTGCTCCACAGAGGTAGGTGCCCATCTTTCACTGGCCTCAGAATATGTCATTATGTCTTTCTGGTTTCCCTAATTTCTGCCAACACATTTGTAAGTATTCTTGTTTATCAAACATCCCTTAAATACCAAGTTTATGTTTCCTGTGACAAACAGAATCACACATCCTTCCACACACAGTTCTAGCCCCTTAGAGACCTCTAGCTAATCCTAAGAAAATATATTTCTTAGAAATGTAGCCCTTTTTAAGTGCTTTTCACTATTAATGCCCCAACCATATGTTATTTTAAAAATTACACTGATCAAGGAGCGATTGTATTTTAATGGGCTTCCCATGTCTATACTCATGATATTTACTGTATTTATTTTTTTAAAGATTTTATTTATTTATTCATGAGAGAAACACACTCACACACACAGAGAAAGAGAGGCAGAGACACAAGGCAGAGGGAGAAGGAGGCTCCATGCAGGGAGCCTGACGTGGGACTCGATGCCGGGTCTCCAGGATCACACCCTGGGCTGAAGGTGGCGCTAAACCGCTGAGCCACCCGGGCTGCCCATATTTACTGTATTTAACTTAAAGGAGTCATTGAATATTTTGTTTCTGTACTTCATGAGGTGCTTATATGACAATGACAAACTAGCTTGATAGTAGTGATGGGATCTAGGCATGAACACAGAGTCCAGCAGAAAAGCTAGAGATTCAGAAAATTATTTAGATAATTTAGACTAACAGCCCATTTTTAGCCTGATCATGTATGTATTTTAAGCAGAAACATTTCATCCTAAAAGAATTATTTCTGTGCTTCATATTTCTCTTTATCATGTTAGTAAACAAAAGCTATGGATTCAATTTAATCAACATTTATTAAGTACTATGTGCAAAGCATTTAATAGGCACAAATATGAACAAGATATATTTGTCTTAGAATCTTACTTCTTTTTTTAAGGTTTTATTTATTTATAAATAGAGACACAGAGATAGAGGCAGAGACATGAACATGAAAGCATTTAATAGGCACAAATATGAACAAGATATATTTGTCTTAGAATCTTACTTCTTTTTTTAAGATTTTATTTATTTATAAATAGAGACACAGAGATAGAGGCAGAGACCTGAACAGAGGGAAGCGCAAGCTCCCTGTGGGGAGCCTGATACAGGACTTGATCCCAAGACCCTGGGATCATGACCTGAGCCGAAGGCAGATGCTCAACCGCTGACCCATCCAGGCATCCCAGAATCTTACATTCTTATAAAAAAGACCACAGGTATACAAATTACTGTTAACAAAATATTATTTTAAACTGTTACTAAATATGCATACATGTATACATACATACTTAAAAATATATATAATTTTATGCTATACTTTTTCTTCCCTGATATCGTCTTTCTCAGTCTTTTCCCCAACATGTAAAATACATTATAATGTAAATTTATTATACAGTATAGTCTAAATGAAATTCTACTTGGTACGAGTTAAAATATAATAAGAAGAGGAAAAACTGAATTAGTAAACTCTCACATCTCATTTCAAATATCCTAAAAAAGAGATTTTATAAGCTGGCTAAGACTGAGTACATAAGAGTGAGTACATAACCAACACAGAATTTGGTATGTCTGCCTCAATTTGCCTGTATATTCTTAACAATGTGAGTTAAAAAAAACTGCTTGAAAGCTTCATCGTATTTTGAGGAAGTTAGATAAAAACTACTCAAAGCAGAAATTTTTAGTTTAGGAATTAAACTTGGACAAGGCAGGGAACTCCCTGTATACTGATGGATAATAATTACTCATATGCTTATTGGTACTCTAACTTTCTTCAGACTCTAAGTCACTCTCATTGAACATGTATGTTCTAACTTAGATAATGCCCAGGACTTCTGAAGTGTCAAGCATGCCCATCCATCTTCCATGGCTGACTATTAAATATGTAAAGGAAATCCAAATACAGGCTACTTCTGTATTTGGGTAGATATTCAGAGCAATTAATGCACAAACATTATTACCAGCAAAATGTGCTGTATCAACATGTTTTTAATTTGCTCTGAAGATCTGAGAGAACTTCCTAGCCCAAGGAGTCAACTGCTCTGTAAAAACAAAAACAAAATACCTAAAATGTCTAAAAAGGCTTATCTCTCCCCAACCTTTAAACATACCACTGCCCTGGAAACCTCCCTGACTGGGACATCTGTCAACTAACAAAGATCCACAAACATCTCCGTTTTCTTACAGATAATACATTGCTCTCAGCCCTTTCTGCCATTTCCTTTTGTGCATCCCGTGGTTTCCAGAATTTACCAGTTATGGTTATGTCCACTTACAGGAAGAAAAACAAAAAGGTTTAAACCAATCAGTGCAGAGGATTCTTGAGACAGTGCGAAAATAAAAGTAGCTGTGATTGTACCTTGCTTCACTCAACCATAAATTCCTAAGATGTTGGGTGTAAATCAAATACAACAAAATATCTTCAACCCTTCCAAATGACTTAAATTATTTCATAAAGTATTTTTCTTAATATCTAGTTAATCTTTATAGGCCACCATTCCTGATGGCTTTAAATTATACTTTGTGTCAAAGACTTAGTGATCTACAATAACCCTTGAAGTACGTAAATGAACGAAGGATACATTTTTAATGGTGAATCTTTTGTAAAGCGTGGAAAAAATAATTCTCTCTTATTTGTTTAATATATCCTAATTTCTCCTGTATTTGATTTCCCTAATGCATGGCATAAAGCCAGGTACGATATTTTCAGCTAGTGTACCTAATGAGTATATGATAAAACAGCATGAGGGAAAAGCTGTGTCCAAGGGGTATAATGGGCTTGTTGATGCCACCTACTGTGCATTTTGTTTTTCTAAAGTTCCCCACATAATTGACTAAAACAGAGTTCCTAAAGCCTGATCATATGATGAGTGCTGAAGTCTTCCAACTATGTTCAAGTATCTCATGAAAAAAAATAAGAGATGCCAGAGACTAGTGTGATGTGCTTGGCATTAGGAAGAAGGTGGTTCCCAACAGAGTGGTTGGCTTCAACAAACAAAGAAGGTGTTTAATCAGTCCCTCTGCGTTTTTTTCCGTGGTGACCAACCACATTATGGCAGGTAGTGATGGCAGGACAGAAAAAGGTTAGCAAGAATGAAGAAGTTTGGCCTCTCATCCTGCTAGTATGAGAAACCTCCAGGCGTGTTAAAAAAGTGAGAAGGTTTTGGTTCCAGACCCAAGGACACATAAACAAAGACCCTCAGGAACATGGTAATGGAAGAATCCAGAAGCCGAACAAGCCCACGTACAGGCCAAAAGCCATGGAGGATGAGCAGAGCCCGATTTAAGGGCTTCCCAGCTCATTTGCAAGGTTAGAAACATGAGAACAAAGCCGAATCAGCTCCGGATGCTGTCTCGGCCAACCAGGAGAAGCAACCAGGATGGTGGAAGGGAGTCTAGCCGGCCCTGCCTATGGGGGGCGGGGGGGTGACCTCAGACACAGTGACCACTACTGGTTTCTGATCTGATACCAGCTGGTGACACTGGCCCATTCACACCCGTCGACCTCTGTGATAAGTGTCCTGGAATGACTGCTAGAACTGTGTGTGGCCCCTCTTGTCTGTTCCTCCTCTGCAGGCCGCAGCACTGACCTCAGTGTCCACGTGAGATCAGGCCCGAGCCTCTCCCTCCCACGCCGTCCCTCCAAGCCAGCGCATCTTCTGTCTCTCCTCTTTGGGCAGCTTTCCTCACAGGCACAATGAGTGGCTTGGACCACATTATCTTAAAAGTTCCTCCCAGGTCTACTAACATTCTGCGATCCCTGGATATTACAAATTCCCAGAATCATAAAATTTAGAGTTGAAAGGAACTTCGGAAGTTGTCTATTCAACCTCCTGCTCAAACTAAGCTAACCTAGCCAGAACTAATAAGCTCTGAAAGTTCTATGTAGTTGTTTCTGGCTGGATGAATACAGTCATAATCAAAGCTTAAAAACCTTAACTATAAAGCATGAAAAAAATATGTGTATAAGATCTTTAAAACATCTAAGAAAAAGTCTGAAGGAGCCAGCGCCCGTAGAACAGCATGTTCTGCTGCTTAGAAGTTCATACCTAAGCAGCACTTCCCAATCTCTGTTTGCAATCTCCAGAGCATTTTGAAAAATCACAAACGGTGTCAGAAATTTCTCCAAACAAAACTAATTTTCAATTTCTCATTATGCTTATAAATTTATAAGACAGGATGATGGGATGTCACATCAAATAAAGTCTCAGAGAGGAGAATAAAAAGTATTAAGGGGAAATAGAGTGATACTTTGAAATGCATTCAAGAAAAATCAAAAAGAATGTCATTTGTTCTTAAACAGTGTGTTTTAGTCGGCTGCTTTTCAAAATTAATTTGGATCCCTGATAATAAATATTTCTCTCTCCCTCTTCAAAAAAATTATTGTCGTAACAGGGTCTATACCAGCTATCACACTACAGATCTTGAAAAAAATCATTGGCTGTATTTAAGAAACAAGCCTTTGAAACATTAATATTTTCCATTGTGTTCTATTATTAGTTACTTCTAAGTCATAAGTTCATCAATAAATAAGAAGAGCTACATTTACAGTTTGGAAAATATCAAATTCTCCCCAAAATTGATATATCGATTTAATGTCCATTCCAATAAAAATCTTGTATTTCTTTTTTATGGAAATTGACAAGCTGATTCTAAAATTTATAAAGAAATACAAAAGGTCTAGAATAGTTGAGACCACTTGGAAAAACACACACTTAATATACTGCTATAGTAACTTATGACTCTGTAGTATGAACACAAGGATACACATGGAATCACACAGAAAGTTTCGGAAAAAGGTATATATAAATGTGGTCACCTGATTTACAATAAAGGCCACACTGAAATTCAAAGGGGAAAATGAAAATATGTTCACAATAAATGGTGCTGAATCAACTAGATATTCATATGGGGGGGAGGGGCTAAAAAACAAATCTTGATACTGTGCACACCAAACACAAAAAGACAGATGTGGGACGCCTGGCTGGCTCAGTGGTTGGGCATCTGCCTTTGGCTCAGGTCATGATCCTGGGGTCCTGGGATCAAGTCCAGCATGAGGCTCCCCACAGGGAGCCTGCTTCTTCCTCTGCCTGTGTCTCTGCCTCTGTCTCTCCTGAATAAATAAAATCTTAAAAAAAAAAAAAAAAAAAAAAAGACAGATGTGAGACTAGTGGTTATCTTTGGGGAGTGCAAACTGGGAAGGGCCATGAGTGTGCTTTCCAGGTGCTGGAATGTACATAGTGACCCGGGGGGCCATCACATGAGTATGCGTACCTTAATCTCTGTATTTAAAATTTGTGTACTATACGTATGTTCTACCTCAATAAAAAATTTAAATAAACATGCAAGTAAACAGAATTATCCCATTGTGCTCCACGATGGCACAAATCATGTCTTATTTACATATTTGCACCTTCCAGGGCCTGATACAATGCCTGCTCAGTGTTTGTTGAATTTAATTAAATTTGCCAGGTAGTTCCAACTATGGGATCTTAACGAGATGATTTTGGTACAATATGTCTGAGCTGTCAATAGTAGAATTATAGCTGTGCGTTTTCTGCAGACTCCTTTTAAATTCCCAATGCATTCATATTTAAAATATCTGGCTTTTTTCCCCAAAAAAAGAGGGAGATAGGAACATTTGCATATTGAAAACCAGCCCCAATTTCAGGGTTTAACAAGATTCAAATCAAAAAGGCAAAAGAAGAAAAACAAAGAAAGGTGCTGCCATGTGGCGCCCTAGCAAGCAGATGTTCATTAGGGCCCAGACACACAGATTACTATCACAATGTACTTATCTGAACACGCTATCGTCAGACCACACAGTCAAATCAAATTTTGAAGGCTCAAAGGATGTGCACTGAAGAACATCCTGTACTGCTGAAACATGAATTTGAATTTTGTGACACAGACAGAGGGGTAGACAAGAACACCACAGATCACCCACTGTCATTTTAAATCCTATTTATGTATTAAGAGATAATCTAGTCTTTAAGAAAGCCATCAAAATCAACATTTAAGATTTCCATTAAAATGAAAATCTGAGAAACTATAACCAAAGAAGAAACATAGCATTTTTTTAGCCTTTAGCAAATTAAAAAACACACAATACTCTTGTGATTATTTTTAGATAATCATTTTGTGAAATATTCAAGAAGAAGAAAGAGATGGTTATATGTGATTTTAAATGCTAGTCTGGGTGAAGAAAAATGTAAACGGCTTACCATTTCACTACCTCAAATTTAAATTCTAATCGCATTAGGAGTACACATTTGTCATCAAAATACTTTCTATTATGCTAATTATGTTCTCTTTTGTTCAAAGTATTACATCATGTCTGTACTTCTATAACTACATTTATACATTGCCAAATAAAATTTTATTTTAAATTTCCATATAAAATAGGATAAAAAATAGGAAAGAAAATCTGATTCAAAGAGGCAATTGTAGTTAGCAAATTCTTAATCATAATCTGTAGCATTAAGAGGTAGTAAAAAAAAATTTTTTTTTTTTTTAATCTAAATTAAGTCAGACACACTCGGTCCCTGACTGGGGCCAACTGCAGTGGGAACCGCTTGTATGCAACAATCACCCTGGTAGATGGACCAGTAGTGCAGCACATACACCTGTGGCTGGTCAGAAGTTAAGTCCAGAGTGACTTCCAGTGCAGGGAGAAAAGTTGGGGTAGGTGCGGGGGAGAAGGGAAAAGAAGGAGTGAGCAGGGGAAAAGGAGAAGAGAGAGTGGAAATGTGCACGGAGATTGCCCAAATTCATATACTTTATCCTCACCCATTTTCATTTTGCAGGCCCTTGGGTCTTGGGTCTCTCTTTACCCCAGAGCCAAGCCACAATCCAGAAACAAAACAGCAAGGGGTCCATGGTCTGAATCCTCCTCTTAAGCACTGATTGGTTCCTCTTTGACTTCCTCCCAGGGTAGGGTTCTTAACGTGGGCTCCACAGGCCATCTTGGGAAAAATCTGAGGTGAAGGGGAATGTGCCATCAGCAGTTTCCCAAGGTTTGGAGTTCCCCTATGAGTTATGAGCCATTGTTGGACCAGGACTAGACGAAAATAAGAGAAGCACTGGAACTGGACGGTTTGTTCTTTCATTTTCTTTCATTCTTGTTTCCAGACTCAGAAGCTGTCTGCTTGATATGATGCTCAAGGAGAGCAAGGAAAGCTGAAAGGCTGTAATAATCGAGCCAGTGATGAGCAAAGGACGAAAAGCACTACTAGAAAGCTTCGGACTGCATTTTTTTTTTTTAATGGACTGCGATTTTTAGCAGTGGGGGGAGGGGGGGGAGAAGCAAGAGATTCTCTCTGAGGCCAGCACAGGAAAACAGGTGAGTAGGAAGTCAGTCTCCCAGGGAGTGAGGAATAAGGAGGGCTCCGAGGGCCTCAGCGCAGTGGGAAGCTCCAGAGTCCACACCTCCCAGGACTTCACAAGCCACACCTCTCATCTCTTCTGGAAACCTAATCCTCCAGTCCTAGAAGCTTAAAGCTCTACTGAAGGGAAAGGCTGTCTTCCCATCACCCCTGAGGTGAGTTAGGAAAATCTACCCCCTCCCCTGAAGGGGGCAGAGATGGGTTCCTGGAACCCGGAATTCCAACTATGAATGCTCATGCCCTCCCTCCACCCAAATATTGCCCAGCACAGTGCTTCAGGTCTATGATGAGATTAGTATGGAACACCGACCTGTGACTTATCAAGTAGGCTACTTTTACAGGCTCTTCAAGGTTGGCTGGGGACCCTATCATTAAAGATAACAATTTATGTATGAAATATATTAGATGAGTTTCAGGTTCTAAATAACTGATAAGTGAACTGTTCAGAACAAACTTGCAAACGATTCACTTGTAAGTTCAGTTATACCCAATCACTGAACAAATCATATAGAGCTTGAGAAAAATATCATCTGCCAGCTACAGAACTTTTCTATCGAAGATTTTCTGGTGGCCAATTCTTTAAGTGTTGTTTAAATGAAAGTGTGCAAATAATCATGTGGAGTGAAACCTAAGAAGAGGGTGAGATTAGGAACTTTTTTTGTAAGGCTTCCATCTTTGAACAATGAAATTAATCAAAGTTTTGCTTTGTAGAAGGGAAAGAAGGTTTTGGGAATACATCAATCAGTTAATGACCTAAAAATAAAAACTGGCAAATTTTTTTTATTAATGTTTGTATTTGTCGAAAGCTTGTTTAGTGATGAATCCAAATGTAGTTGAGAAGACAAAGGTAAAGTTGACGGTATTACAAATTTCTAATAAAATTTACTTTTGCTTACAATCAAGTATTTTATCTGAGACTTTATTTTATAAGCTGTAATTGTTGGAGCACCTGGATGGCTCAGTCAGTTAAGCGACTAACTCTTGATTTCAACTCAGGTCATGATCTTAGGGTCTCTGGATCAGTCCCCACATCAGGATCGCTCAGCTGGTAAAATGTGCTCCTCTCCCTTTCCCTCTTCCTTTGCCAACCACCCCCCACCAGTATGTACATGTGCATGTACATGTGCACGTGTGCTCTCTCTCTCTCTCAAATAAATTTTTAAAAATCTTTTAAAAAAGATGTATAAGCTGTTATTGTTACTCTACAGGTAAGGAAGGGTTTAGAAGTTCTCCAGTCAAGTATACTACCAATTGCAACTCTCAAAACAACCATATTTAAAAAGTGTTAAACAGGGGAAATAGCATAATGTTATTTGAAGAGCTTAAGTATAATAAATATATAAATTTAAAATCTAAAATTCATTTTTGGCAAATTTGATCTCCCTCCACCCACCAAGAAACTTAGGAGCACAGTATTCCATCATGTATGCATCCAATGCTGCCCATTTTAATTAGTAAATTTATCAACTGATTAAAAAAAAAAAAAACTAGTATCACCTAAAATGGGGCCACACACAGGCAGAGCTCAGAAAACAATGTACTTTCTTATAAGATGGGTAAAGATTATTTGTGGTATCTACAAAATGACTTAGCTTTGTTACACAAAACCTTTCCCTGGTTTTGACTTAGTTTCATTTGCTGAGGTGAAGAAAGCTTATTTTAAAATCAAAGCTAGAAGCTGACCAAATAAAGAGAATAAATACTTGTATCTATGAAAGATCATGAATAATAAAAAATATCTGTTATTTTCTGAAGAAATAACAGCTAGAATTAGATACATTATCAACATGTAGATTGCAGGCACACGATGATGTAATTAGCAGCACAACAAAACTCTAGACATTTTCTCCTTTTGCCGCAAGCAAGCCTAATAAATTAGGAGAAATAAACATCATTTCAAATGGTTTAAAACAATAAGAGTAACAATTCCGCATAACCATTATGTCATCATTTAAGCATGATATGCTCAGCCTGTCAAAACCTGAATAGGTTGGCTTAGTAGCACATTTATAAGCATAAAACTTGAAAAATAATCATGTAAAATAAGGTAATGGGATATGAAAATCTGAGGAGAAGGAGTTAAAGTACAAAAAAAGTGTTATCCTATAAAATTCTAATACTCCTAAGAAAATTAAAAAGGGCAAAAAATACAAAACAATGCTGATTATAAATTCGAGACATTTTAATTAATCTAAAGCCCCAATTTCTTCCAAAAATTCTCAGGTTTTTTGTGGCCTTTATGTGCCCTTGACGTTTTCTCACAAAACACGTAGCAGAGTTTTTAAACCCACAGATGTATATCTTAGTGATTTCTCTGTCACTCAGACCCTTGGTATGCTGCTTTCCTGGGTGTACTACTTCATAAATATCTTTCCTCACTTATTTTTGTCTCTCCTGGTAGCTGGTGATATGCTGGAGAGCAAGGACACACTCCCGAACCTTTTCCAATGACAGGTGCAGAGAACGATACTCTGGGATCACTCGGGAAATACAGCTGATTAGTTAGAATTTCAGTCCTTTACGAACCTCAGCAACTTTTCAACAAGCTACCAGCTTAAAACGTAACCTAATCCCAGAATACAGATGTTACAGCCAACATTGGAAATCACCCACCAGACATTGTGTTTATGGTACCAGAGTTGTAAGCAAGTCAACTGTTCGTACTAGCATCTCATCTCTCTTTTAGGATTTAGGTTTTCATATTTGTCCTCTAGAAAACTGTTCTCCATCCTCTATAATGACAAACACATCCATTTAAGAATTAGCTAAAAGAATATGTATGGAGAAAGACAGTGTTCAGTTCTGTATGTTTTCCTCCCCAGGAAGTCTGAGTGTTGATTTTTGCCCCCCTCCTTTTTGTCTCTCTTCTCTCTCACTCACCATCACTGACACACTTCTTTTCCCGTGCCTATTTGAAAAATTAAAATATTCATATAATTATGTTAAAGAGACAAAAATACACTAAGAAAAAGTAAGGAATTCAGCTCTGCGAAATACATGTTCAGTTTATTTTTGGCTTAGCCATCACCATCTCCTTTACACTTTCCCTTCATGTTATGAAATGTTTAGGGGTGCTTGGGTGGCTCAGTCGGTTACACCTCCAGCTCCTGATCTGAGAATCCTGGGATGGAGCCCCTCATGGGGCTCTGCACTCAGCTGGGAGTCTGTTTCTCTGCCCCTCTCTCTCTCTCTCTCCCTCTGCCCCTCCCCCTGCTCACGTGCTCATTCATTCTCTCTCTCTCTGTCTAAAATAAATCTTTTTTAAAAAAGAAATATTTATATTATCAAATTTGTGTGTGTGCTCAGATTTGCATGTATGTTTCACACACCTGATTCTAAGGAGACATTTTGCCATGTATCATCTGGCCAAGGTCCCACTGGTAAAAGTCTGTATCATCCAAGTGCTGCCTCTCCTGAGGCATAGACAACTTCCATCAGGTTTTACTATTTATCCACTAAAATAGCAGAACAGAGAAAGTAGAACATTTAAAATCATTCCACATAAAATCTCCAAGTCTGATGTTCAATTTTGAATATATGATTTGATTTTACAACAAATTTTATGGTATTGCATTTAAATCACTCACGTACCATTACTAGATTTTCTTTAATAAAGCCATGTAACATTGAATCCAGCACTTCCACTTAAGAGCAACTTGATATGCTTCTGCTTATTCCTCTAATCCCAGTAAAGGGGATAACAAGCTAGGTGGCTGAATGTCATGTTTAGGGTTAGGCAACAGTCAGTAATTGCGAGGTAAGTAACTTTGAACACCTCAATGCTAATGTATATTTTAGTTGTTCTCCATTAAATGAATAAATGTTTTTTATCAAGTTTGAAATATACTTTTAAAAAAGGTGATTTTCTTGAAAATTGAGCAGAAAGACATTTCAATTGTGTTGGTGGGGACCACTGACAGGAAGCAAAGACCAGGCTGAGTCACCAGTTCATCACAGGTAACATCAACCCCCCCCCCCCCCCCCCCAGTATAATACTATGAGATTTTTTTCAGGCACCATATGCTTTAAGGAAGCATGTACGAAAGGGGCACTTTTTATTCCATGAATTAAGCATTGACAAATTAATATGTGATTCCCCTTAGGGCTCTTGTTATGGTACGGACAAAATAAATCAAAACATAAATCAAACTATGCATTTCTATAGAGAATTAGACTGATTAAATTTGTAGATTTTAGTCTATATTCTTTTTCCTGATCTAAAAAGATTTTGCATGTGCTTATTCTGAATAATAATAGCCACTAATAAGCATTTATTTAGCACCTACTGTTCTGTGGTTCAAGCAAGAAACTAGAGAGGTGTTGATACTCTTGCAGAGAGACTTACAGCGGGATAGGAGACCAAGCTTGGGGAGAGTAAGCCTTAATGAACTGAGCATCCAATAAAAAACAAACTAGACAGGGACACCCAGGTGGCTCAGCGGTTTAGCGCCTGTCTTCGGCCCAGGGCATGATCCTGGAGTCCTGGGATCGAGTCCCATATCAGGTTTCCTACATGGAGCCTGCTTCTCCCTCTGCCTGTGTCTCTGCCTCTCTCTCTGTGTCTCTCATGAATAAATAAATACAATCTTTAAAAAAAAAAAAAACTAGACAAAAAATTCCTCTTCCTTATAAAGAATGAACAATATTTAAGTGTTAATATGATTTTTACTAAGCACTTATCCTTCCATTCAATATGTCCCTCACATGATTTTTACTGGTTAAGCACACATGGGGAAAAATATTTTATTTTCTGAAAACTCTCTACTTAGTAAAAAAGAAAAGGAAGAAAGACCCTTTTGTCTTTACCTAAGACCCATAACTTAAAATTTCAGTACTCATTAAGGTGGGGTAATTTTGAAGTTCCAATAAACCATTAAGCAAAATACAAAGTCTGAGCAATATATCAGTAAAGTTTAAAAAAAAAATTTCTTCCAAATGTATTACATGGAAATTGTCCATACTTGAATTTAAATTCAAAACCAAGATTGCCAACCACATAAGGCATATCTAGTTATACTAATACTAAATCATTGAAAGCTCTCCTACTTCTCTTCACAGATCTTTTTCTTTTCCTTTCTAGTAGCTTGAGATTTGTCTCCCAACATATAAAAATATAATATATGCTATGGGAAATCCAAAAGAAATAGCTATCTGAGGGGGGAATGCTACAATATTGCATTATAATGCATCTTCATCTTAACCATCCCATGACATTGAGTCTTCCACCACCACTTTTAGATAGTCACATTATCCCATTCACCTAAGGAACTAGGGCATATTCATAAATATATAAAATATTGCATGGCTGTATTGATATATTTAACCAAACGTCATTCACTGTATTAATGTGGCTACTTGTTAGGACACAAAGCACCCTCAGTCTTAATATCATGCTTCTCTATGGCTAAACCACCTTAAAATACTCAGTAGCTCTATGTAAAACCCCTAATTCTTTCAGAAACAGATGGACAAAATATTCTTATGGCTACTACTTAAAGTTAAGGAATTCAACAAAGTGTTAATGCACACAAAAATTCAATTCAGGGGCACCTGGGTGGCTCAGTAGTTGAGCATCTGCCTTTGGGTCAGGTTATGATCCCAGGGTCCTGGGATGGAGTCTCGCAGTGGGCTTCCCACAGGGAGCCTATTTCTCCCTCTGCCTAAGTCTCTGCCTCTCTTTCTGTGTCTCTCATGAATAATAAAATCTTTAAAAAAATTAAATTCTGAAAAACTACTCTGTTCTAGCAGTCTTTATTAATACAAATCCCTAATAATACCACTCTTTATTTTTTCACATTTTGAAACTTAGGTTCAAATATGTTCTTTTAAACACTTATTTAAAAACAGCTTTAAGAGAAACTTTTGTTTTAGAACATTACTTTAGTATAGACAACAGTGCTGCTGATGCATAAAAATTATTAAAGCAAGCTTTCAATAAGGTATGTTCTATAGAAATATCTTCTGATAACTGGGAACAAACACCACAAGTGTGTCAAATTGCATTTAGTTGCTACAAAATATTAGCTAAGCATGTAAAGAACATCTTGTATTCTTCAGAAGAAAGACAATATTTCAATTCCCATATATATTTGCATACATGCATTGGCAGTCATGTATGCTGTAGTATCTTTGAAATAAACAGACCATGAGGGGTGCCTTTGTACTAAGTGAAATTAATACTGCCAATGTTTGAAAATATGCACATACAAATCTTTAGGTTAAAATATGTTAAATTATTAGATTTTTTTTCCTATGTAGCTGGAAAGTGGACACCAAATTTAATTGTTCATAATATAGCACAGGTCATTTATAATTCAGAAAATCCTTTAGAACAATATCTGCTTATATTTAGGAAGCTACATCAAACCACCTCCTAGAATGAATGTGTCAGGTGATAAAGAGAGCCTGCTGTGATAAGACCACCCTGACAGAGAAACACAAAAACACCCAACAAGCATGTAAAATCGGGTTACTTGCAATCTGTCTTACTCCACACTAAGATATTATGAAAATTTCACAATCTCCTTCACTTCCCCCCCATGGCCTGCCCCCGTCCATAGCATCCTCAGACTTACTTTACATTTAATGGAGCCATACAATTTTTCTAATGATTTTCTATTCCTGTCAAAGTACAAAACATACTGAGATGGTCACAAGCTGCAGCAGAGCTCCACAGATTTTTGTTGTTGTTGTTGCTAGTAAGTGTAGAAATAACTAACATTGTTTTTATGGGGAAAAAGTACTAAATAAAATTGCCAAAACAGACTCTGATGGGATGATTACCTCCAGATGAATTATTTGACATATGTTAATTTTGTAGAGTATGGTAACAAAACTCATTTCAAGTGCCATTTTCATTGGTATGTATCCCTTCTGATGAAAGGAAACCCAATCCATTTATTCTGTCTTGACTCAAAACCATCACATCCATCTCTGAACTGCAAATTTAAGTCAGATATCACTTTGTAAACAACGATGCCATTCCTCAGTTTTTGATATGGCTTCCAAACAGAAGTTTCAAAACAACTCTGACTAGCAAACACATCACTGTACTTTAAACAGGCTGATGTTGTTTTTTTTTTTTTTTTCTATCCCACGTTTCAGAAAGGTTAAAAGACATACGCACACAGGCGAGGATCATCACTACAGATGACAGATTCTAAGTGTGACTGACTATTCACTCTTTAGGTAGATTAGGCAACGACTTGTTTTTAAACTCACGACAAACCAAACTAAGTCTCCCCCCTTTTTTTTTTTAAATGACTCACCCTAGCCTGTTAGCAACAAAATATGTCAGGGAGAAAAAAACAGAGCTAGGTGTTTCAAACTGTGCTTACCTAAAATCTGCATCTAGTCACTTTACATTTTAGGAGATGCTCCTTTCTGAGATAATGAAGATACTTTACAATAGGGAATTTAGGTTTAATTGTCGAACTCGAATACCATGTTATATAGGTCAAGTCAGTATGTGTGTCTTTCTCCTGAAACAAAGAAATTCAAAGAGTAATAGGATTTCAGATTTCATAGTAGAAACAGCAAGATATGTTTTGAGAATGTCATTTACTGTAACACAAATCAATATTAAATGCTTTATGCAGGAAGCACACTTTCAGAAAATGGGCCCTAAAGCTTTCTGGGCTCCGACCCTAATTACTGGAGCAGGCTCTTGCCGTTTGTCTCTCTCTTCAATTATTTACGGGGCAAAAAGAGCCAAATGGCATTGCATTAGCTATATTAAATGCTATGTACTTGGTTTCTAACTTACTAATGGTACATAAAAATTACTAAGGTGAATGTGCCTGTAGAAACATGGCCCCTTTTCTTCTTCACCTGAGTGTATGTATTCATTATTCATACAGTTAAGTGTCGAATAGGATGTCCTTTAGGCACCCAATGCTGCATAATTTAAACAAGTGCATTAAACATACATGATATCTAAAAGGTAGTGCATTGATTATACCTCAAAATTTCTTTGAACAACTTGTATTTACAATGTCGCTCGCAAAAAAAAAAAAAAAAAAAATGAGCACCTACCCTGCACCCCTAAAAACAAATGTGTGGGGACCACACAGAAATGAATAACGGGTATCCTCGCTCCTACCATCTTGCTGCTTTCTGGCCACCCAAAGTAAGATGAAAATTGGGGGGAGTAAAAAGGAGGCCCCGGATGGCTAGACAATCTCTGGTCTCAGTGCTGACAAGTGTCCTTTTCTACGTGAGCAAATACAGAGCTACGTTGTAGGTACATAGCATGGACCACACACACTGTAGGAAAGGGAGGCTTATCAAGATTGAATCAGAGATTCTGTGCACCAGGCCAGGAATGTCCTCTGCCAGCAAGGAGGACACGATCACAGCCTACCAAATAAAGTTCAGACGCCGCATCCGTACTTGATTTTTGGTGACCTACAAGGGCACCCGGGGTAGGGTACAAGATGCTAATCACTGAAGAAGGCTGGTGCGCCCAACTCCAACCCTCTCAAATTGTGCAAGAAGCTTCCAAAGCAGCCAGACGGAGCCTCGCTCTTCATGCCCCATAAATAAATAACTTCTTTTCAATGAGTTTGGGATGCCTCAAATCCTACAGTAAGGATAGCGTAGGCCCACTCACGAGGGTACGCAGGGTCCCTAGTTAGTCATTCGCGATCTGTGCGGCTACATGTCAGCAGCCTCGTTACCTAAGCGTTTGCCAGGCCACTTCGGAGAAAGCCCCCTGGAGAGGGGCCGGCGCTCCACACACAGGGCCCTATTCTTCTAAAGTCACTTCGTTCTCGGCACTGAAATCCTGCCCATTGTCCCTCCCCTGCAAAAGCTGCAGGGAAGATTAAGAGGGACATCAATGAACGGTGAGTGAACTTTGGCCACTTTTCCACCCAAAACACCAGCGTAAAAGTAGAAATCAGTAACCAGGTGAAGTGCCACACGCACAAAGATCAAGGCGAGGGGCGGGCGCGCAGGGCCGGAGGCGGGCAGGACCGCGTCCCGAGGGTCCCCCCCCGCGGGCGGGCGTCCCGGGGGCCGGAGCTGCGCACCCCCGCGGGGGAGGCCGGGGCCGGGGCTGCCGGGGCTCCCGGGGCGGGGCGGGGGCGAGGCCGAGGGGTGGGGGCGGGCGCGCGCGGCCGCCAGCACCGGGCCAGGGGCGCCGCTCGGGCCCGCCCCCCCCCCCCCCCGCCGCCTCCCGGGCCAGGAAGGGGCCGGCGGCTCTTTCCTGTCTGGTCCCCCCCTCCCCGGGGCTGTAACCCGATCCCCGCGCTCCGCTCCCGGCAGCCGCCGCCCCGCGCCGCCCAGGCCGGCGCTATAGTTAGCGGCCCTCCCTCCCCGCGCCCTGCCCCGCGCCCTGCCCCGCGCCCTGCCCCGCGCCCTGCCCCGCGCCCTGCCCCGCGCCCTGCCCCGCGCCCTGCCCCGCGCCCTGCCCCGCGCGCCCCCCGCGCCCTGCCCCGCGCCCCTACCTTCGCGTGAAGATACTGGGGGTAGTAGTAGGTGGCGTACTGCGGGTACATCTGCTGTTTCCACACTTTGCCCATGAAGCTGGAAGGCAGCCTGCCGGGAGCCTGCGGTGCAGGGTCGCGGGCACTTCGGGCTTCCAAGTCTCCGTCCCTCCCGCCTCTCCCTTTCCGGCGGCGGCGGCCGCCGCTGCTCCACCTCCCAGCCCGGACCAGACGTCGTCGCCGTCCTCCTCCTCCTCCTCTTTCTTCTCCTCCTCCTCCTCCTCCTCCTCCTCCTCCTCCTCCTCCTCCTCCTCCTCCTCCTCCCAGGCAGAGGGCAAGGCGCCGCGGGGCGCAGAGGGCACCCCGGACAGGGCGCTCCCCGGGACTCGCTCCCGGAGCCCGACCGCTGCGAGGCTGCGCGGGCCGCCCGGCTCCGGCTCCGGCTCGGGCTCCGGCTCGGGCTCGGGCTCGGGCTCGGGCTCCGGCTCCGGCTCCGGGCGCGGGGCTCGCGGGCGCTCAGCGCGAGTGGGCAGCTCGGCGGCGGCGGCGGCGGCGGCGGCGGCGGCTGCGCCCGGGGCCCGGCGGCATCTGGGGTGGGTGCGCCCGGCCGGCGGGGGAGGGGCCGGCGGGGGAGGGGCGGGGCGGGGCCTGGGCGCCGCGGGGCCGGGGCCGCGGGAGGTGAGACGCCGCCGCGACCCCCGCTCACCCCGCCGCCCCCGGGACCCCGACCGCTTTGTGTCGGGCCGCGGGGCCGGGGGGCGGCGGTGGTGGGGGGGGGGCTCGGGGCGCCGGCCTGACAACTGCAAAGCGGACACCTCGGTTCCTCTCCTGAGTTTTTAATCTTCGTAAGGGGGAGGGGAAGTCAGGGAAAAGCGGAGGAGATCGGATCAATTTCTCACTTTACCCCCGCCCGGGGATTTTTTTTTTTTTTTTTTTTTTTTCTTTAACAAGACCTCGAAAATGATTTAGCATCCGACCCCAAAGCTGGAGTCGGACACCTGGGCTCTGTTGCCCCCTCCCCCCCAGGCCACGGCACTAATTTTCTAGGTGACCTTGGGAGGGTTAGTGTCCTTCGGCTCGGGTTTCCCAGATGTGAGAGGTGAAACCCTGCCCTCTGCACGAGGGGAGCCGAGCTCTGTGAAACACGCGCGCACACACACACACACACACACACACGCGCGCGCACATCCCACAACAAATAGACGATCCTTCCAAGGGGAGATGCCGCAAAGAGGCAGAATGTTATTATTAGAGGACACAATATAGACATCAGCTTTGCTCTGCCTCTTTCTAATGCTGCCAGACAGTCTGTCAACTCCCACTCAGGAGCAAGGAAACTCCCTGAGTTTGGAATATTTTAAGGCCATTTTGAAAGTCACGCAGGCATATTGTTGCAGTGTGCTTCAGTGACATATAAAATCAATCTCTCTCTCCGCCTCGCTCCATCTCCTAATTGTCACAGTTCTAGACAGCCCCAGACAGCAGTGGCTCAGTTCACTACGTAACTGGATATAATTTAATGGAGTTAATTGGTCCCTGAAGCTGCCCGTAGAAGACTTTTATATTCCAGCTCAAAAAAGAGGTAACACCAAAATGTACAAAAGAATAAGGAAGAAATCACCTCCAAATCGGAGCTCTTGCACATCGAATAAAACGTAATAAAAAAAATTCATGTGTGATTACATAGACCTTGGTTACTTTGTTTTGCCATGTTGGTTTTCCAGGAGTCTATATTTTCCTAACAGCACAAAGGTGAGTCGAACTGAAATGGAATGCGTGATTTTGTTCAACAGTTACATTTTTATAGGGTTACAATTCAAAGCAGGTTTAGTAAGATACTTTAAGACAAAGAAACACTGACGTGAAACCCCTATAATCTTACATGATTGAGACAAATGTTAAGCTTAGACATTTTGACATAACAAAATAAATGTAAGTTCATATGAGAACATTTTGGATATGCCACAGAAGGCAAATCATGTTCTCTTTAAAAATATTAACAGTTAGCCTATGTAAAATCCTATACAGAAACTAGTATTTGCTGAGCCTCTGCTATGTGGTGGGCATTGTTGAGGTTAAGGTAAATCTGAAGGTCAGATGGTTCCCTGTCTAGCTAAAGGAGCTTTAAAGTTCCTTACATTGTTTCAGTGTGGGATCCTTTAATGCCTGTGAGCAGAGAACTGTCATGAACTAACTCGTGTTTTAGGAACTTGTGTTCAAAGGCTTGAGGTGCTAAGGGAAATCACCAAACTTAGACTGTTCTACTTTTTTTCCTTGGATGATGACAATTCAGCCTGTGTTAAAGAACCCAGAAGCACACACACAATTATGTAGACACTTGATTTATGACTGAATCAGTATCGCAGAGCAGTGGAGAAAGAGTGAGCTTTACAATAAATGATTCTAGGTCAATTGGCTATCCATATGGAAAAAATGAAATTGGAGCCCTGCCTCACAAAAGGGAAACAAAAAAGTTCAAATGAATTAAAGACCTAAATTAAAAAACAAAATGATGAAGCTGTTAGAAGATGATGTAGGGAAATAGTTTTACAGCCTTGAGGTAGGAAGAGATTCCTTTATAAAGGTGACTGAGAGTACAAGATTGATCAGTTTGACCATATTAAAATTGAGAATACTGGTTCATGAAAGGATTCTGTAAAGAGTGAAAGACCAAGCCACAGAATAGCTATTTGTAATCCATAAAAGTATAAAAAGTTAATATACAGAATATACAAAGAACTCCTTGGAATCAACAAGAAATAGGGAAACAACTTGTTAGAACATGAGCAAAAGACAGATGCATATTTCACAGAGGAGGAAGCACAAATGGTCCTATAACTTGTGAAAATATGCTCACACTCCTTTATAATAAAGGAAATGCAAGTTAAAATAATAATGAGACACCAGTTCACACTTACCAGATCGACAAATAAGACTGAAAATATTAAGTGTTAAGTGAAGATGGGGAGAGGGGAAAATCTTGCAAACTGCTTTCCAGAGAAAGACTGAATTGTTACAACCACCATTTTAGAAAACAGTTTGGCTTTGCCCAACTTCATTTGCATGTATACTATGACACAGTAATTCTACTTGTGGGTACATACCTCAAAGAAAATATTCCATATATGTACCATTTCCATACGGAAATGTTCACAATATACTAAAAATTCAGATGTCTATGAACCATCTTATGGATAAAGAGGCTCTAGTACATGCACACAATGGAACACTTCGCAGTAGTGAAAATTAATAAAGTACAGTTAAATACATCAATATATATCTCTTCATAATTGATGTTGAAGAAGCAAGTCAACATAAAGCATCATTCCATTTGTATCAAGTTCAAAAACAGGAAAAATTAACCAAACAGCATATTGTGTAAGAAGGGGAACCTTACACAACATGAACAACATGAACAACAAAACAAAAAATTCTATAAAGAAAAATAACGAGATAACACAAAATTCAGAATGGTGGTCATCTCTGACGGAGAAGAGTGAGATATTCAGGGAGGGACCAAAGGGGGCTGGTAGAGATGGTAACATTTCACATTTTGCACTGGGTTGTGGATACCTGGGAATATATTTCAATGTTTTCTTTAAGTAGTTCATAGACTTTTTTGTATATTTGCTATATTTTACATTAGAACATTTTAAAAACAAAACTCAGCTTTTAATTTTAATCTTGAACGTTTTTAAACAAATATAAAGGAGAGAGAATAATGAACCAGTTTCCACACTTATCAACATTTGTCAATCTTGTTATACCCGTACTCACACCCATTCCCACCCACACACTGACACACACACAAACATGCTTTTATTTTTCTGTAGTATTTTAAAGCAAACCCCAAACATCATGTCACTTCACCTACACCTATTTTAGCATCGACCTCATAGAAGAACTTTTTTAAGACAATATCATGATCACATCTAACAAAATTAATAATTAATTAAGATTAATTCATCCAGTTCTTGTTCATTTGTCTCTGATTATCTAAAAATCATGTTTGCAGTTCATTTAAATCAGACTGAAACAACATCCACATATTGAATTTGGTTGGTGTATTGAGTAAGCCTCTTTTAATATATAAAAGTTCACCCCCACTCACTTCTTAATTTGATATTCATTTGTTAAAGAAATCAGGGTGTTTGTTCTATAAAATGTCCCACATGGCTGATTTCAACCTCCTGCTGTCATTTAAAGTGGTGGTTAGTTCTAGAGGTTTAATTACATTCAGGTCCACTTTTTTTGGCAAAGAATACTTCATAGATGGTGTCAAACATACAGGTGATGTGCATCATATCATATCGGGAGACACATAATGCCTGATTATCTCATTTTTAGTGATACTAAGATTGATCGGATGTTCTGGTATTATCAGTCTGATTTACCCACTAAAAAGTTCTATGGTTTTAATAGTCATTCACGAGTGTTACCTCAACCTCTTTTTCAGTTGGTGTTACAAAATTATGGTTTTATAATTTTATCATTTCTTCTGCACTTATTAGCTGGAAATTGTCTATGGAGAAGAATTTTCCTCAAACCCTTTTGTTAATTTGAAATACAATTAACACAGGAAAAGCAGGATAAATTTCTCCCTATTTACTAATTTCTAGAATAGTGAGTTGATGCCAAAGTAACTCCAAAGCTAACCAGTTTTATTTTTTTTTTAAGTTTTTTTTTTTAATTTTTATTTATTTATGATAGTCACAGAGAGAGAGAGAGAGAGAGAGAGAGGCAGAGACATAGGCAGAGGGAGAAGCAGGCTCCATGCACCGGGAGCCCGATATGGGATTCGATCCCGGGTCTCCAGGATCGCGCCCTGGGCCAAAGGCAGGCGCCAAACCGCTGCGCCACCCAGAGATCCCGCTAACCAGTTTTAATTTTTTTTTAATTTTTTTTAAATTTATTTATGATAGTCACAGAGAGAGAGAGAGAGAGAGGCAGAGACATAGGCAGAGGGAGAAGCAGGCCCCATGCACCGGGAGCCTGACGTGGGATTCTATCACGGGTCTCCAGGATCGAGCCCTGGGCTAAAGGCAGGCGCCAAACCGCTGCGCCACCCAGGGATCCCGCTAACCAGTTTTAAATAATATTCTGAACTTACAGGTTTTTTATATATTTTATTTGTTTCAAGCCATGGCAGTCATACTTCTTCTTTTTTTTATGACTGTCTATTCTTACTGGTGCTCAGATTGTCCCATCTTTGGCCAATGGGAGACTCTTTGACATGGCTCCTGTGTCTTTTTTTTTTTTTTTAAACCAGATCCTAATAGTCTGATAGATCTTTTGCTTTCTAGCTTGATAAAGTTATCCCAGGTTTTTGTACAGTTCGTGCCCAAACCTGAATCAGCTATCTCTCTAATAAACCCATGTTGGCTTGCTCTTAAAAAAAAATTTTTTTAGGGGATCCCTGGGTGGCACAGCGGTTTGGCGCCTGCCTTTGGCCCAGGGCGCGATCCTGGAGACCCGGGATCGAATCCCACATCGGGATTCCGGTGCATGGAGCCTGCTTCTCCCTCTGCCTATGTCTCTGCCTCTCTCTCTCTCTCTCTCTGTGACTATCATAAATAAAAAAAATTTAAAAATTAAAAAAAAATTTTTTTAAATAATAGCAAATTCTTTAAAAGGTGTTCTTCATACTTAGTGTGTTTGGGAAAAGGAGCTACTGAAAGATTCTTAATGAAATGTGTGCCAAGATAACCCCTAGGAGATCATGAGCCTCTGAGTGATGTTCCCCAAGAGAAGCTGTACTTTTACACCTTCACCAACGTTTAAGCAGTATCTTCTATATGCAAGACACCCATAGATACAGCTGGGGATGCAGCTCACTTGGTGTTGGCCTGCATGGAGCTTTCCATCTAGTAAGAGAGACAGAAATAAAACATTAAGTCGAGGCAAACTCTATGAAGAAAGCAACAGTATAATGGGAAGAGAGCAACTTTGTGAGTGTTGCGTTAGAAATTTAAGTAGAGCAAACGTCTTTGAGGAAACATGCTGGAAGAGAATAGGTCAGCCCTAAGAAGCTTGTGTGAAGTGAAAGGTGGGGAGCTGTGTCCGTGCAGAAGCAGCAGCAAGTTAAAGCTGTTGAAGCACAAATTGTCCCATCTGAGATCTCCAATCTGGTTTCACTTATAACCAAAGGAAAACATTTTTTTTTATTATAGGTAATCAGAGGCGGACCAAGCCAATTAGCATTGATTAATGCCTTTGTTCTAATGCCATCTGCCAAAGAGTATTGACATAATTGAAGGATAAAATTAGAAATTTTGCTACAAAACCCCCTGTACTAGAGCATTAGTGAGTTGGAAATGGGATTTAGATTTATTAGAAAGACTGCACGCAGAACTTGGAGAATTACTGATTGTGAATACTCTTGCTTCCACACTAGGTAACGAGATGATGTCCATAATACATTTACTGACACAAAACAGAAAGGCCAGGTTTTGCAAGGTGAAAGTGGGACTGACATAAATATTAGAAGTCTGAAAGGGTTGGGGCACCTGGGTGCCTTAGTGGGTGAGCTCAGATCATGATCCCAGGGTCCTGGAATCCAGTCCCCCATCATGGTCCCTGCAGGGAGCCTACTTCTCCCTCTCTCCCTATATCTCTGTGACTGTCGTGAATAAATGGATAAAATCTTGAAGAAGACGGAGAAGGAGAAGAAGAAGATGACGACGATGACTGAGAGGGTTAAATAAATAAGAAGATAGACAAAAGGGGACCAGTAGTTACACTCCACAATGAAGTTTCATCATGAATGGGATCATTTTACAGTCTTCAAGAAGAAGGTTCTTTTCTTAAATAAATATTTTATTTATTTATTCATGAGAGACACAGGCAGAGAGGGAAGCAGGCTCTCCGCAGGGAGCCTGACATGGGACTCGATCCTGGGACTCCGGGATCATGCCCTGAGCCAAAGGCAGATGCCCAACCACTGAGCCACCCAGGAGTTCCTTTGAAAAAGTTCTGTATAAATCCTCTAGCTTGATATCTCTTAGCTATTTATCTTTAGGCCCTATTTTGTAGACCCCTGCCTTGAGAAACTAAAATCATACTACATTTGTAAGTAACATTTTTTAAAAATGTTCTTGTGGAGTTTTTTTTTTTGTTTTTAAGATTTTATTTATTTATTCATGAGAGACACACAGGGAGAGGCAGAAACATAAGCAGAGGGAGATGCAGGCTCCCTGCAGGGAGCCTGATGTCGAACTTGGTCCCAGGACCCCGGGATCATGACCTGAGCCAAAGGTAAACAACCACCGAGCCCCCTAGTTGCCCCTAAAAATGTTTTTTCATTAAAATAAAACAGAAATTTAAAAATTCTCAGAATATGTCCCATATCCCCCACCGGAGTTTGGGAAGCACTGTTCAGTTCACACTTTCTATCACAGCTCACAGCCCCATTCTTGACCAGATCCTTCCCATTTTTCCAGATTTATCCCCTTCCATGTGACCTCTTGGCTTGTAGTTCTTTCCCTCCCCTCCATACCTGCTCCTTTCAACCTCCACTGTATTGTCATACAACTCCAACCAGCTTTGGCTTTTTCTGATCCATTTCACCTTTCTTCACCTGGTGCACTCTACTCTTCCCTTGTGACTCAGGTCCATCACAATTTCCTCCAACCAGCTTGGGTTGAATGCCCCTCCAATCTTAGCCTCTCTCCAAACATCAATTTCCCATTTATCTAATTAATGTGCAAGTTCATTGGAGGCACATGGAGAAGTGTGTCAAGATTAGGAACCCTCCAGAATTTTCAGCAGGAAATGCTTTTTTGAGTGCTCAAAGGTCCCTTCTAATTCAGACACTCAGCAATTTTGTGTTACTTGCAGGAATGACTGTGTAACAACCCTCCACTCATCCCCTCCTTGGCCCAGTGTATTTTAGACCAATAAAAAAAGTCCACAAGTGTTTCAAACAGTAAGTATTAACTATAGAAAAAAAAATTCCCCCAATAGACAAAAAGTATACATGAGTTAAAAATTGTTTTTGGGGATCCCTGGGTGGCGCAGCGGTTTGGCGCCTGCCTTTGGCCCAGGGCGCGATCCTGGAGACCCGGGATCGAATCCCACGTCGGGCTCCCGGTGCATGGAGCCTGCTTCTCCCTCTGCCTGTGTCTCTGCCTCTCTCTCTCTCTCTCACTGTGTGCCTATCATAAATAAATAAAAAATTTTTAAAAATTTTAAAAAAATTGTTTTTGATAAATTTAGTGTGAGCTAGATTTGGGCACAGTTGAGGGAACTCCACTATAGTGAGTATTTATTAATGTTGATGATGGACTACTATCTCCTAAATATAGCAAGTAATGCATGGAGTTGGGCGCTGCTATTTAAGAATGTGCTGGAACTAAGGATTCAGTTTACTAGCAAAGACGTACATTCCCCCAAACAGCTGCATAAATAAGATTTCACCTCTTTATCACTGTAACTGACCTTAACCCAGATGATCATGTCCACCAAGGGACAAACGAAATAATTTAGTAACTAATTAGCTCATCCAGTGAGCATGCAGTAAGCACCATCAGTATGCAAGAAACTATTTGTTGATGGGCTCTAAAGGCAAGATATGGACCCTGTCCTCAAGGAACCATGGTTCTATTATTTGCAGTCATTAGCTCATCTTAAGACTCTATTTGCAACCAGTCAGAATGGCTAAAACTAACAAGTCAGGGATTTTTCTTCATGTTGGCGAGGATGCAGAGAAAGGTGAATCCTCGTACACTGTTGGTGGAGTGCAAGCTGGTGCAACCACTCTAGAAAACAGTATGGAAGTTCCTCAAAAAGTTGAAAATAGAACTACTCTACAACCCAGCAATTGCACTACTGGATATTTACCCCAAAGATACGAATGTAGTGACCTGAGGGGGCGCCTGCACTCCAATGTCTATAGGAGCAGTGTCCACAATAGCCAAACTTTGGAAAGAGACCAGATGTCCATTGACAGATGAATGGATGAAGAAGATGTGGTACATACATACAATGGAATACTACTCAGCCATCAAAAAAGAATGAAATTTTGCCATTTGCAACAACCTGGATGGAACTAGAGGATATCATGCTAAGTGAAATAACTCAATCAGAGAAAGACAATTATCATATGATCTCACTCATATGTGGGATTTAAGAATCATATGCTAATTAATTGAATTTAAATTTTTTTAAAAAGAAAACATTTAAAAAAGATTCCCCCTTTTAAACTCTGGATATGTTGAGGAGCCTAAAAAGAGTGTCTTTTGAAAAATAAGGATTCTATAAAAAGGAATACATTCTTGAAGTTATAATGATAATTAAAACTGAAGTGTATAAAAATAAGACTTATTCTCATGTAAAGCTCTTTCCTATTTTTCTTGTCTGAAGAACACCAGCCTGATATATTGCATACACTGGAAAAAAATATAAATAAAAAACTGCATTTCCTCTTTAAGAAAAAAAAAAAGAATCCATTTGAAAACAGGTTGCTGATAAGTATTATAATCTTTGATGACATCAAAACCCAAAATAATTTAATATTTTCAGGAGTCAAGGGAGTAAGCCAGTGGAATGGGAAGGGAAAAATTTCTCTCACCTTATTGTCCGATTTCTTTTTTATAGGCCAGCAGTCCTTGAGCCACTTTTTTGTTAGAAATTTGGATTTTGTGGAGGTCAATGTTTCCTAGAGATAGATTTAAAATTTTGTTCCTTTCCAGGTTTTTAGAATGCTTTTGATAAAAATCATTTAATGGCATGACCTTTTAAAAAATGTTTTAAGAGGACCAACAAAATCGTGTTATTAAATATGTGTCTATGGAGAGGTATTTCTTTCAACTGCAATTTCACTTTTTAAAATAGCCTGCCCTGTTCAGCCACATGTTTAGATGCCTGTATGAGGTAGGCTGTGATTTCATGATTTCATAGAAGAGGTCAAGAAAAGGTGCTTGTGCTCCAAATATTTTAAGGCTCTTTTAATGAGGATGTCACCACTGTGCTCTCCAATAACAGAACTTCTACAGAAGTATCCGAAGAGATAGAAGAGAATATTTGCCTTTCCGCTTTTTTTCTTTAAAAAAAAAAAAAATTTAACCACCCTCTCCCCCAGATTAAAGGTAACTATTTAGTAATTTCAATTCTTAGGTGCTAGAGATTTAAGTGTTTAAAAATGAGATAGAACAAAGAATATCTTAAAAGCTGAGATTTAACCAGTATGCATGCATGCGTATGTACATATGTATATATCTATATACGCACAAACGTACTCTTCAATGCAGTGCTGAAATGAAAAATTATAAAATATTTCAAGATCACATAGAATAATTCAATAAAAACAAAAAACCAGGACTAGAAATTCTATCAATTTTTATCTTTTAGGGTATGGGTTCTCTGGCATTGTAGATTAATTAGCCAGGTCAAGGTGGAAGGCATTGGTGGTTCTATTTACTAGGTGCTGCTGTGGAATTAGAAAGCTAGGGAAGAAGGAAAGACCACATAAAAGAAATATCATCTTCAGCTTCCTTAATACTTGTACATTTCCCAAATCTAAATTGTAGTGGAATTCTCAGCAATACTTTGTTTTTGTTCTAGGACTTCCTGTAGTCTTGCCTGGATTTTATTACCATCACTGCCCTTACCATTATCTTGAAATTATTTTAACATCATAATTACTTTTTAGTTTGCAACCCTTCTCCCATAAGTTACCTCCTTTGATCTTCCCTGAAATCCTTCCAGGTAGATATTTTTACTAAGGGCACAGACTCTGGAGTCAGACTGCCTAGGTTTAAAACTGGCTGTTCCACTCTCTAGCTGGGAAAGGGTAAAATGAGGTTGTTGAGAGAGTAAATGAGTTCATATACAAGTGGCACTTAGAATATCACCTGGCACAGGTTAAAAACTACAAAACTATTAATTATTATTAGTGATTTTATGTATGGAAAAAGACCAAGGCTCAGCGATTCAATGATTGGCCTCACTAAGGTTGGTTATGGTAAGTTAAAAATCGAGGGCAGGGCAGCCTGGGTGGCTCAGCGGTTTAGCGCCGCCTTCAGCCCAGCGTGTGACCCTGGAGACCCGGGATCGAGTCCGACGTCGGGCTCCCTGCATGGAGCCTGCTTGTGTCTCTGCTTCTCTGTGTGTCTCTCAAGAATAAATAAATAAAATCTTAAAAAAAAAAAAATCTAGGGCAAAACCCTAGGACTTCTGATGCTGAAGGTCCTATTGCTTCATATTGTTCGGTACTACCCTCCCATCTCGATTGAATTTCCTTTCGGATGTCTTTCCTCTTTCTCTTCTTTCTCCATTTCATCACTTCCTTTCCCTCATCTTTTTCTTCCTCTTCCTCCTTTTCTCCTCTCCCTTTTCCTTCTCCTAGCCTGCCATCACCCTCATCACCTCTTCCACCACTGTTGCCAACATTATTACCACCAGAAACACCGGCATGATGAACTAAGTTGCCACAAACTTAAAATTTTCATTGATAAATTTCTTTTTAATGGGATGATGAAGAAAGAAGGATGGAAAGAAACAAAGTAGGATGGAAGAAAGAGAGGAAAGATGATTTATGTATTACAGCATGAAGGGGCACATTCTAGCTGACGATCCTACTATATGGTATATTTAACTTGGAGTTATGATCTCTACTTATTCATGAAAAAACTGCCTGAGACGAAAGGTGTAACTTGAAAGGATTAATAGCAACTTAGATACTGTAGAAGAAAAGATTAGTGAACTTGAACAGATAGCAGTAAAAGCTATCTGAAACAAAAAACAAATTCAGAATGCTAAACCATGTGAATACTATGAATGGAAATTGATAATTTATATAAAAACATGGAAATGCTTGCATAAAATTTATAAGTTTGTGAGCTAGGATGTTGTGATAGTGGATAGTTTTTGTTGCTGTTCTCGCTTTAATTTTCAAGATTTATTCATTCTATTGTTTAGCACATGTATACCAGGTGGGCTGACACTGTTAATCAACAGGGCACTAAGGACAAATTAAATACTGTGCCTGTCCTGGCGTGGTTCACAGTCTAGTAGAGAAAACAGACATGTAAATGCATGATTGGGAGGGAGGGGCAAGACGGCGGAAGAGTAGGGTCCCCAAATCACCTGTCTCCACCAAATTACCTAGAAAACCTTCAAATTTTCCTGAAAATCTATGAATTCGGCCTGAGAATTAAAGAGAGACCAGCTGGAACGCTACAGTGAGAAGAGTTCGCGCTTCTATCAAGGTAGGAAGACGGGGAAAAAGAAATAAAGAAACAAAGGCCTCCAAGGGGGAGGGGCCCCGCGAGGAGCCGGGCTGAGGCCGGGGCGAGTGTCCCCAGGACAGGAGAGCCCCGTCCCGGAGGAGCAGGAGCTGCACCGACCTTCCCGGGTGGAAAGGGGCTCTCGGGGAGGTGGAGCAGGACCCAGGAGGGCGGGGATGCCCTCGGGCTCCCGGGACAGTAACAGACACCTGCGCCCCGGGAGAGTGCGCCGAGCTCCCCAAGGGCTGCAGCGCACGGGGGACCTGGAGCAGCTCGGGGGGCTCGGGGGCGGCTCCGCGGAGGGGGCTGCGCGGCCCCGGGAGCAGCTCGGAGGGGCTCGGGCAGAGGAAGAGGCTCCGTGCGGAGGGGGCTGCGCGGTTCCAGGAGCAGCTCGGAGGGGCTCGGGCGGCGGCTCCGCGGAGGGGGCTACGGGGCGGGAGCGCGAATCCAACAGCGCAGGCTCCGGAGCACAGGGCGCCGGGACACAGCCCAGGATCCCGCCTCCCCCCGGACAGGCAGAGGCCGGGAGGGCCCAGGACAGCAAGGACGCTCCTGCCCCAGCTGAGCAGAGCAGCGGCCCCGCCCCGGAGCCTCCAGGCCCTGCAGACGGAGTTCCTGCCGGAGCTGAATCCAGGTTTCCAGAGCTGCCCCGCCACTGGGGCTGTTCCTCCTGCGGCCTCACGGGGTAAACACCCCCCACTGAGCCCTGCACCAGGCAGGGGCACAGCAGCTCCCCCAACTGCTAACACCTGAAAATCAGCACAACAGGCCCCTCCCCCACAACACCAGCTAGACGGACAAGTTCCAGGAGAAGCCAAGGGACATAAAGTACGCAGAATCAGAAGATACTCCCCGGTGGTTCCTTTTTTTTTTTTTTTTTTTTTTTGTTTTGTTTTGTTTTGTTTTGCTTTTTGATTTGTTTCCTTCCCCCACCCCCTTTTTTTTCTCCTTTCTTTTTCTTTCTCTTTTTCTTTTTTTTTTTTCCGTTTTTTTCTTCCCTTTTTTTTCTCTTTCTCTTTTCTTTCCTTCTTTCTCTCCTCTCTTTTTCTCCTTTTCCCAATACAACTTGTTTTTGGCCACTCTGCACTGAGCAAAATGACTAGAAAGAAAACCTCACCTCAAAAGAAAGAATCAGAAACAGTCCTCTCTCCCACAGAGTTACAAAATCTGGATTACAATTCAATGTCAGAAAGCCAATTCAGAAGCACTATTATACAGCTACTGGTGGCTCTAGAAAAAAGTATAAAGGACTCAAGAGACTTCATGACTGCAGAATTTAGAGCTAATCAGGCAGAAATTAAAAATCAATTGAATGAGATGCAATCCAAACTAGAAGTCCTAACGACGAGGGTTAACGAGGTGGAAGAACGAGTGAGTGACATAGAAGACAAGTTGATAGCAAAGAGGGAAACTGAGGAAAAAAGAGACAAACAATTAAAAGACCATGAGGATAGATTAAGGGAAATAAACGACAGCCTGAGAAAGAAAAACCTACGTTTAATTGGGGTTCCCGAGGGCGCCGAAAGGGACAGAGGGCCAGAATATGTATTTGAACAAATTCTAGCTGAAAACTTTCCTAATCTGGGAAGGGAAACAGGCATTCAGATCCAGGAAATAGAGAGATCCCCCCCTAAAATCAATAAAAACCGTTCAACACCTCGACATTTAATAGTGAAGCTTGCAAATTCCAAAGATAAAGAGAAGATCCTTAAAGCAGCAAGAGACAAGAAATCCCTGACTTTTATGGGGAGGAGTATTAGGGTAACAGCAGACCTCTCCACAGAGACCTGGCAGGCCAGAAAGGGCTGGCAGGATATATTCAGGGTCCTAAATGAGAAGAACATGCAACCAAGAATACTTTACCCAGCAAGGCTCTCATTCAAAATGGAAGGAGAGATAAAGAGCTTCCAAGACAGGCAGCAACTCAAAGAATATGTGACCTCCAAACCAGCTCTGCAAGAAATTTTAAGGGGGACTCTTAAAATTCCCCTTTAAGAAGAAGTTCAGTGGAACAGTCCACAAAAACAAGGACTGAATAGATATCATGATGACACTAAACTCATATCTCTCAATAGTAACTCTGAATGTGAACGGACTTAATGAGCCCATCAAAAGACGCAGGGTTTCAGACTGGATAAAAAAGCAGGACCCATCTATTTGCTGTCTACAAGAGACTCATTTTAGACAGAAGGACACCTACAGCCTGAAAATAAAAGGTTGGAGAACCATTTACCATTTGAATGGTCCTCAAAAGAAAGCAGGGGTAGCCATCCTTATATCAGATAAACTAAAATTTACCCCGAAGACTGTAGTGAGAGATGAAGAGGGACACTATCTCATACTTAAAGGATCTGTCCAACAAGAGGACTTAACAATCCTCCATATATATGCCCCGAATGTGGGAGCTGCCAAATATATCAATCAATTAATAACCAAAGTGAAGAAATACTTAGATAATAATACACTTATACTTGGTGACTTCAATCTAGCTCTTTCTATACTCGATAAGTCTTCTAAGCACATCTCCAAAGAAACGAGAGCTTTAAATGATACACTGGACCAGATGGATTTCACAGATATATACAGAACTTTACATCCAAACTCAACTGAATACACATTCTTCTCAAGTGCACATGGAACTTTCTCCAGAATAGACCACATACTGGGTCACAAATCGGGTCTGAACCGATACCAAAAAATTAGGATCATCCCCTGCATATTCTCAGACCATAATGCCTTGAAATTAGAACTAAATCACACCAAGAAGTTTGGAAGGACCTCAAACACGTGGAAGTTAAGGACCATCCTGCTAAAAGATGAAAGGGTCAACCAGGAAATTAAGGAAGAATTAAAAAGATTCATGGAAACTAATGAGAATGAAGATACAACCGTTCAAAATCTTTGGGATGCAGCAAAAGCAGTCCTAAGGGGGAAATACATCGCAATACAAGCATCCATTCAAAAACTGGAAAGGACTCAAATACAAAAGCTAGCCTTACACATAAAGGAGCTAGAGAAAAAACAGCAAATAGATCCTACACCCAGGAGAAGAAGAGAGTTAATAAAGATTCGAGCAGAACTCAACGAAATCGAGACCAGAAGAACTGTGGAACAGATCAACAGAACCAGGAGTTGGTTCTTTGAAAGAATTAATAAGATAGATAAACCATTAGCCAGCCTTATTAAAAAGAAGAGAGAGAAGACTCAAATTAATAAAATCATGAATGAGAAAGGAGAGATCACCACCAACACCAAGGAAATACAAACGATTTTAAAAACATATTATGAACAGCTATATGCCAATAAATTAGGCAATCTAGAAGAAATGGACACATTCCTGGAAAGCCACAAACTACCAAAACTGGAACAGGAAGAAATAGAAAACCTGAATAGGCCAGTAACCAGGGAGGAAATTGAAGCAGTCCTCAAAAACCTCCCAAGACACAAGAGTCCAGGGCCAGATGGCTTCCCTGGGGAATTCTATCAAACATTTAAAGAAGAAACCATACCTATTCTCCTAAAGCTGTTTGGAAAGATAGAAAGAGATGGAGTACTTCCAAATTCGTTCTATGAGGCCAGTATCACCTTAATTCCAAAACCAGACAAAGACCCCACCAAAAAGGAGAATTACAGACCAATATCCCTGATGAACATGGATGCAAAAATTCTCAACAAGATACTGGCCAATAGGATCCAACAGTACATTAAGAAAATTATTCACCATGACCAAGTAGGATTTATTCCTGGGACACAAGGCTGGTTCAACACCCATAAAACAATCAATGTGATTCATCATATCAGCAAGAGAAAAACCAAGAACCATATGATCCTCTCATTAGATGCAGAGAAAGCATTTGACCAAATACAGCATCCATTTCTGATCAAAACTCTTCAGAGTGTAGGGATAGAGGGAACATTCCTCAACATCTTAAAAGCCATCTACGAAAAGCCCACAGCAAATATCATTCTCAATGAGGAAGCACTGGGAGCCTTTCCCCTTAAATCAGGAACAAGACAGGGATGTCCACTCTCACCACTGCTATTCAACATAGTACTGGAAGTCCTAGCCTCAGCAATCAGACAACAAAAAGACATTAAAGGCATTCAAATTGGCAAAGAAGAAGTCAAACTCTCCCTCTTCGCCAATGACATGATACTCTACATAGAAAACCCAAAAGTCTCCACCCCAAGAATGCTAGAACTCATACAGCAATTTGGTAGCATGGCAGGATACAAAATCAATGCCCAGAAATCAGTGGCATTTCTATACACTAACAATGAGACTGAAGAAAGAGAAATTAAGGAGTCAATCCCATTTACAATTGCACCCAAAAGCATAAGATACCTAGGAATAAACCTAACCAAAGAGGTAAAGGATCTATACCCTCAAAACTATAGAGCACTTCTGAAAGAAATTGAGGAAGACACAAAGAGATGGAAAAATATTCCATGCTCATGGATTGGCAGAATTAATATTGTGAAAATGTCAATGTTACCCAGGGCAATATACACGTTTAATGCGATCCCTATCAAAATACCATGGACTTTCTTCAGAGAGTTAGAACAAATTATTTTAAGATTTGTGTGGAATCAGAAAAGACCCCGGATAGCCAGGGGAATTAAAAAAAAAAACCATATCTGGGGGCATCACAATGCCAGATTTCAGGTTGTACTACAAAGCTGTGGTCATCAAGACAGTGTGGTACTGGCACAAAAACAGACACATAGATCAATGGAACAGAATAGAGAACCCAGAAGTGGACCCTGAACTTTATGGCCAACTAATATTCGACAAAGGAGGAAAGACTATCCATTGGAAGAAAGACAGTCTCTTCAATAAGTGGTGCTGGGAAAATTGGACATCCACATGCAGAAGAATGAAACTAGACCACTCTCTTGCACCATACACAAAGATAAACTCAAAATGGATGAAAGATCTAAATGTGAGACAAGATTCCATCAGAATCCTAGAGAAGAACACAGGCAACACCCTTTTTGAACTCGGCCACAGTAACTTCTTGCAAGATACATCCACGAAGGCAAAAGAAACGAAAGCAAAAATGAACTATTGGGACTTCATCAAGATAAGAAGCTTTTGTACAGCAAAGGATACAGTCAACAAAACTCAAAGACAACCTACAGAATGGGAGAAGACATTTGCAAATGACGTATCAGATAAAGGGCTAGTTTCCAAGATCTATAAAGAACTTCTTAAACTCAACACCAAAGAAACAAACAATCCAATCATGAAATGGGCAAAAGACATGAAGAGAAATCTCACAGAGGAAGACATAGACATGGCCAACATGCACATGAGAAAATGCTCTGCATCACTTGCCATCAGGGAAATACAAATCAAAACCACAATGAGATACCACCTCACACCAGTGAGAATGGGGAAAATTAACAAGGCAGGAAATCACAAATGTTGGAGAGGATGCGGAGAAAAGGGAACCCTCTTACACTGTTGGTGGGAATGGGAACTGGTGCAGCCACTCTGGAAAACTGTGTGGAGGTTCCTCAAAGAGTTAAAAATAGACCTGCCCTACGACCCAGCAATTGCACTCTTGGGGTTTACCCCAAAGATACAGATGCAATGAAACGCCGGGACACCTGCACCCCGATGTTTATAGCAGCAATGTCCACAATAGCCAAACTGTGGAAGGAGCCTCGGTGTCCATCGAAAGATGAATGTATAAAGAAGATGTGGTTTATGTATACAATGGAATATTCCTCAGCCATTAGAAATGACAAATACCCACCATTTGCTTCAACGTGGATGGAACTGGAGGGTATTATGCTGAGTGAAGTAAGTCAGTCGGAGAAGGACAAATATTATATGTTCTCATTGATTTGGGGAATATAAATAATAGTGAAAGGGAATATAAGGGAAGGGAGAAGAAATGTGTGGGAAATATCAGAAAGGGAGACAGAACATAGAGACTCCTAATTCTGGGAAACAAACTAGGGGTGGTAAAAGGGGAGGAGGGCGGGTGGTGGGAGTGAATGGGTGACGGGCACTGGGGGTTATTCTGTATGTTGGTAAATTGAACACCAATAAAAAACAAATTAAAAAAAATAAATGCATGATTGCTATAGAGTATGGTGGGCTGGATAAGGAGGAAGTACTTTATTTGGGCTGACGACGTCCAATGAGGCCTCTCTAAGAAAAGACATTTTTAACTATCGTTTATGGGTGGAAGAAATGAATTTACTGAGTAAATAGAGATACAATTAGAATGGAGTAGGGGTAAAGGGGAATTGGAGAATTCCAACAAAAGACCAGTATATGCAAAAGAGTATGTGTGTAGTTAGTGCACTACAAATCTTCCCTTATGGCTTATAAGGACAAGTAGATGCAGAGGTGAGTAGGGATTGAGGTGGGAAAGGCTTAAGTAGGGGCCAGATCATAATAAACTTATTAAAATACTACTGTGTAATAAGCGAAATTTTTTCTGCATAGGCAGAAATGAAGAGTTTTGTAAATCACCTGAGCTTTATTCTGTAGTCACAAGGGAGTTATTAAGGGGTTTTATACAATCTGAATTGCAATCTGAGCTACAAGGTCAGATTAATGATTGGAAAGATTACATTGCTATCACTGTGGAAGACACATTCAATGTGGATGGGCGAGACTAAAATCAGAAATTCCACGGAAGGGATAACAATGGCCGAACTGAGCCAGGATGTATGAGAGCAGTGGGAGCATTTCATTCTGAGTACAGACAATAAGCAATAAGGGGGCGCATTATCTGTGGAGAATTTCAAAGCAAGAAGAAAGTTAACTAAAGGCAGTATGTTTTATATTATCACTATGCACCCTTTTTATCACTAAACGTCATTAGTGATAAAACACCCCACCCTGAAAAAATCATTTGTTCATCTGAGTTCCAAATAATTGTGGTTTCTGTTGAGTTTTAATAACTGTATTAGTTATTCATTGCTGCCTAACAAATTACTGCAAAATTTGCAACTTAAATAATAAACATTCATTATTTCACGTGGTTTCTGAGGGTCAGGATTTTGGAATGGCTTAGCTGGATGATTCTGGCTCAGGGTCTGTCGTAAGATTTAGCTATCAAGTAGAACTCTAGTCACCTGAAGGTTTGACTGGGGCTTCTAAACTCACTCATGTGGCTATTGGCTGCACCCTCAGTTTCTCTCCATGTCAGCTTCTCTATAGTAGAGAGAGAGAAAGAGCTGGAGCCAGAGATAGCCCTCAACCAAGACAGAAGCTACAGTGTCTTTTATAACCTACTCTCCGAAGTGTCATACTATTAGTCCTGCCCAATGTGGCAAAGGACTAACTGTAAGAGAATGTGATCCCAGGAAAGGAGACTGTTGGAGGCCACCTTGGACTCTGACTACCACACACCCTATACATTATATACCATGATGTATATAGGAAGTGTAAATGAACACATTCTTATTATTTACTGTTTTACTTACTCCACTTCTAAGCTATGATAAACATTCTAAGCTATAATAAACATTCTAAGCTACATGGAAGTTAATTCAGAAAATTACCCATTAAGGAATCACTCCTATTCTCCATTCTCTTCCCAGCCTCTGGCAACTAATTATCTGTTGTCTCTTTCTGTGGATTTGCCACCTGTGTACATTCCATATAAATGGAATCATACAACATATGGCTATTTTTTTTTTTTTGGTTTGGCTTCTTTCACTAAGCATGTCTTTGAGCACATTGTAGGCATGCGTGTATCAGTACTTCATTCTTTCTCATGGCTGAGTAATATTCCATTGGGATGTTTATACCACAATTTGTTTATCCACTCATCCATTGATGGATACTTGGGTTGTTTCCACCTTATGGCTATCTTGAATAGTGCTGTTATAAACATTTGTGTAAAATACAAATAAAATTTGTATTTGTTGGGGGAGGTGCCAATGAATATGTGAATGAATGTGCCCAGCAAGTATTTATATCCATGGATATGAAGTTAAGAGGAGAGGTCAGAGATGAGGTAAGCTTGGGGTCAGCATTCTATATGACTGGTAGTCAAAACCAAGGGAGGGGATGAGATCACCTAAGGTGAGCATACGCAGAAAAGAGAGCAACCGACTGAAAGTAGGAAGTAAGTCAAACTGTTAGTGATGTATAAGACTTGGCTAAGACCTCTAGACGTGCTCTGGTCTAACACCTTGAGTCTCATAAGCATCAAACTGGCTCACATTAGGCAGAACATCTTATTTGTTACTGACCTGTAGACTTTGTAGGGTCATATGACTTCCTTTGATAACTTATTCAAAAATTCATTTTTATTATCAAGAAATCACTTCCTGGGATCCCTGGGTGGCGCAGCGGTTTGGCGCCTGCCTTTGGCCCAGGGGGTGATCCTGGAGACCCGGGATCGAATCCCACGTCGGGCTCCCGGTGCATGGAGCCTGCTTCTCCCTCTGCCTGTGTCTCTGCCTCTCTCTCTCTCTCTCTCTCTCTGTGACTATCATAAATAAAAAAAAAAAAATTAAAAAAAAAAAGAAATCACTTCCCTTTAGGTACTTAAATTCCAATATTTGACATTAAGAAATCATATCCTGCCCTGTAGAAGACGGATAATGTTTAGTCAGTGTTCTGTGATAACTAAGGCATATTTTCTATTGACTAAATAATCTCAGGCCTTTCAATTTCTCTTTAAATATTTTCTAATATTTAGATGTATTTTCTAGGTCTCCCATAATTTACTGCATCACGATTCAATTAGATGGTCTAATAAAGCACTGTCTCATGTGCTATAAAGTATGTGCTCTACCAAGCTCTTATAGTCTCCCCTTCTTTTAAGATAGTATCATGTTCTATTATTAAAAAAGGAACAAGACAAATCCACTATTGATTTATCAGTATCTTTAACATGTGTGCCATTGTAGTCTTGAACCCGTTTATTGATGTTTATGTCTAGGTAGTAATTTCTCCTATTGCATTAGCAGACAGTATTTTAATTTTAGGGCACGTGTTGATGTTGCCTTTTCACTTTTCTATCAAAATTCTTTGTTTACACATGTCTCTAATTTATATAAGAACACTTTCAATTTTCTTCTTGTACTTTTTTAAGTGTTAATAATCTTGTCGTATTTGACATCATACCAGAATTCAGAATTTTCCCAATTCCATTTCATCACTGATAAGGAATATTGAATAACATTAGGATCCTAAAATCCACCCCAGTGTGGTAGCTTTCAATCAGATTGACACTAAGTTGTTCACCTTCACTTTTGGGGGACATTACTCTCCATCAAATTATGCTTCTAGAATTGCATGAACCTTCTTATGTTAGTAACCTTCCCACTTGAATGGGTATTGGAGCATAAGAAAGACTGTAAATCTGTCTGGTGGACTAGTTTCCAGCTCACATGAGACTCAGTCATTTCCATTTTCTGTATGAGCAATGCAGAATGCAGTGATTGTAAGCTGTCCAATCTTTGTCAGGACTTCCTGTGTTTGGTATATATTGTGATTGACACAGCAACGATAATGAAATGCGAGTAATCCTGCACTGTCAACATGCTTTAGATGGATTTCCTTGTATTCGGGGGATGTCTGGCCTTATGGGAGGAGGAAATCTAATCTAACATTCAGAAGACCAGTACCTGCTCCCTGATGTCTAGAAGGAAGTTAGACTCTTGGATAATGTGATTATAGGGCAGTGGTGTTTACTGCTGTGGAATCCTCAGGATATTCCAACTCTTTGAAAGATGGGTCTCTTATGTGCTCAAAGGATGGAGTTAACACCCTTTAATGAATTCTGTGCAGGGAGATTAGATGCCCTAGTGGGTAATTGGTGTTGGTGGGGAATGGGCAAAGTATAGCTGGGTCAGGGCACCTCTATCTCCACCAGGATCCAGCCTGCTAAACATTCATTTTTGAATTGGCTTGCTGGAGGTCATGCTTACATTTGACTTCCATGAATCTTTCACACTTGATACCTCTTGCACAATGCCACTTACTAAATGTTATCTCATTTAATCTTCTCAATTACCCTGCTTTGTAGGTTACCATCTTTGCATTTTCAGGTGAGAAGACAAAGGCTGTGTGAGGTTACATCCTGGCCAAGGCTTCAGAGTGAAGGAATCAGGATTTGAACTGAGTCCATACTCAGTGAAGTATGCCTCATTATTTTTCACTTCAAGCAAAGAGCCAATGGAACACAGGTATGGTTTAGTTAATGAAATTTAAATTAATTTTGAAATGAGTAGGCACATTTATGTAAAGTTTCTGTATCCTTATCTTGTAAAAGCTGCTTCTGATTTTAATTCTGGTATAATTAAGATTTTTATATATTTGTAACCAGCAAACACACAATCTCAAGTTCTACCTTTCTCATATAATATTTCATTTCTACTTTCCCATGTTGCATAGTTTTTATAGTTATCATTTTAATAGTTACACAATAGTACAATCAATAAATATCCAGTCATTAAAAAAAATTCCTAATGCAGTGGTGAAAATTAAGACAGTACTCTACTAGTACATCTCACTGTAGGAAAACCAAAATTGTAGACAAACAAAAAAAGCAAAACTGAGGGTGAATATTTTCTTAATGAAAGGATTCAATATAGAATTCCTTTAAATAGTATACTTCCCTGGGTTCTCAGGGGATTCAGTTTCTTAAAATTAAGAGTCATACACTTTTGTGAAGGTCTGTCTAAGGCTGGCTAATTTCTGGAATCCTTTCTAGCACCACCATGTCTAATACATCAGTTGAGTAAAGGGAGGCTACCCATATATTCTAGGTGTTTTCCAGTTACAGAAACCTACAGGAATGAAGGATGTGTTTACTTCTCAGGCCATCGTGGTTCAATAAAAACTCAGGAGAGTTTTTTCTCATTTAGTCTTACGGTGCCGAGTCCAAGCATTTCTAGGATCGTTGAGTCCCCAGGATGTCAGGGACAGTGTGCGGTCATCTATTCTAGTCCATCCTCCTGCCTCCAGTCGGCACCACACCCAACTAGCCCAGACAGATGAGACTCTGTCCTATTTTTAACAAGACCCAGGGACAGGGAGCATTCCTCATTTCCTCAATAACTCCATTTCAAATCCTATCCATACTTTGAGTTTAACTTTCACACATTTAACAGAGAACCTCCATGTACTTCTTACATCTTTAGATCTAATATGAAACATTTTTCATGAATTTAAAATTAAGAAACTAATAAATATGGATCAACTAGAAAACAAAATGTATTTTAGGTTGTTGGTGACTTTAGATATACTAGTAGAATGTCACATAATGTGATAACATTAGGATATGTAATAACAAATATTATCTCCTAAAAATCCTAAATTTTACTCTATAAGAGTAATTACATCACTTAAATATCTTAAGAGATTTGATTGGGAATATCTGTATTTAAGAGAGAAGATAATGATATACCTTTCACTCACCCTCAAAAAAAGATTTCATTCTTGCTTAGTAAGATTAGATTATATTTAAATGAGATTATATATGAGCAAGGTTATGTTTTAGATACGTAATAATGAAAACAACTCTACTTCCTTCCACTCACAAACTATGGTTTTATTTTTGTTCAATGGGTTAGAGTGCTTTGGGGGAAAAAAAATCTCCATTTACCATTGTGCTGGTGTTTTGCTAATTGCCTCCCATTGGCTTTTATTTAATTCTTTTAAATATTAGGAAGCTGGAAATTTTGAGGAGACTTGAAAGGACAAAGATTAATCAAGGATAAAAGTGACTACTTTAAGTTGCATCCCACAACCTCTCTGTTTTTATGTTTTCACATAGCCCAAGCTGCTTGTTTGGCATCACATGGGAATCTTTCTGAGGTAAAGGACATGGCTTCCTAAAGCATCATGCCTTATTGCAGTAGTTTGAACCGGTTTATTTAATAAGTTTATTCTATAAAAATAGATCGATTGTTTTCCTCCTCTGATACCACTGTTCTGACAGGCCTGGTTCCCTCACTTTATTCTGAGAGGATTTCTCTATTGAAGAGTGTAAACAATAAGGCCTACTCCTCCCTGATGGAGTGTTCTTTCTGTCTTTTTGGTTCAGAGGCCATAAGTGCTAGATAAGAATTCCTGATCAGATTCAGCCATTCTGCACATGATTAATTTTGTCATGAGCAAAACAGTATGTTTTCAAGGTTGCTCGGGCAGTCACTGTCCAAAGCTATTCTTGCCTTTAAATCATCTTGGTTTATGTGTAGTAAAACAGAAGCATGTCTTAGTTGAAACCATTGTTTTCTTCCATTCATGCTACAGTATCTCCTGGACTTTCTAGGATCATATTTTTACACCTATGAAAATGATTGACATCACTTTGACAGGTTGTTTGATCTTCCTTCATGAATCACAAAATCCCCATGACAAAGACATGATTTTTTATATCATAACTAATTTTGAGGCAAGTTACATTAGTGAAAAGGAGAAAAGCAAGACAACAGTCTGAATCGGAGAATGAAAGAAAACAAAAACAAAGAAGACAAGATATCTTTCTTATCAAGCTCCAGTGAAAATTTGCAAACTCAAGTGCCATGAAATTTTGTATTTTGCTACTGTTCAATAGATGCATGTTCAACAAATATTACTGATTAATAGGTCTGCAAACTCAGAAAATGTAGCCATAGATCATATCAAACTATAGTGCAGTCTCTACATCTGCAGATGGCTTGGTGGGTGGGAGTCAGAAGATACTTAGATTTGAAACTTTGCTCTCTCACTTAATTGCTGTTTGACCCTGGGCAAGCTACTTAACCTCTGTGTACCTCTAGTTCCTCCTTATAAAGTGGAGAAGGTAATAATTGTTCTTTTATTTTTTAAAATATTTTATTTATTTATTCATGAGAAACCCAGAGAGAGAGAGAAAGAGAGAGAGAGAGGCAGAGACACAGTCAGAGGGAGAAGCAGGCTCCATGCAGGGAGCCCGACGTGGGACTCGATCCTGGGACTCCAGGATCATGCCTTGGACCAAAGGCAGGCACTAAACTGCTGAGCCACCCAGGGATCCCCTGGTAATAAGTGTTCTTAATCATAACTTATTGTGACTTAAACTTATTGTGAATCAGTATATATTTGTTCACAGTATATGATATTCTGAGTTATAAGCATTGTGATATTCATATAAATATGTACCACTGAGAAGTATATCTGATAAATAATAAGCACTATATATGTGAGCTCTTATGCTAATTTTAAAATCTAAGATCTTATTGCTGGGATTATTATACTGATCTTGGACATCAGTAAAAATTGAGGTGTTCAGAAATGATTGCCAAGAGAATGGAAATTCTTCATAGAAATTCCAGACAACACAGGAACTCCATGCAAACATAAGGAAAATAATGTACTCTTTACTGAACAAATCTTAAAGTTCAGTTAACTATCATGAAGAGTCACAGGGGCAACTATGACTTCCTCAAGATGTCCAGAACTGGCATGACCTGATCCAGTCAGCAGAAGTCAGGATGCGGGCACCCCTGGATAGCTCAGTCAGTTAAGCGTCTGCCTCTTGATCTTAGCTCAGGTCTTGATCTCAGGGTGCTGAATTCAAGCCCCACGTTGGACATGGAGACTACTTAAAAAAAAAAGACCAGAAATTACTATAGATAGGATCCATGTTCCAAACTTCCTTTAGTTTAAAGGGACTTGCAAACTGCCTTAACTTTATATTTGCCAACCTCTCTACTTACCCCATGGTGCTTTCTCCAAGTTTCATCTTCGTCCTCTTCATTTCGGTAACTGTCACATTTCAAACTTCTTCAGATGGCATTGGAACAGTCAGAAAAAATTACTGGATCATTTGTAAATTTTCCCTACTCACATGTCATATGTAAGAATTGCTTAACTAGGGGATCCCTGGGTGGCTCAGCGGTTTAGTGCCTGCCTTTGGCCCAGGGTGCGATCCTGGAGTCCCGGGATCGAGTCCTGCATCGGGCTCCCGGTGTGGAGCCTGCTTCTCCCTCCTCCTGTGTCTCTGCCTCTCTCTCTCTCTCTCTCTCTATGTCTATCATAAATAAATAAATAAATAAATCTTAAAAAAAAAAGAATTGCTTAACTAAAAAAACAAAACAAAACAAAAAACAAAACAACCCTACAAGCAGATTAGAATGTTTTTTGTTTCTAGTCTTCATTAATTCAGTAGATGAATATGTACTGAACATTAGCATGTGTTAAGCACTTGACACATAAGGATAAATAAACCATGGTCCTTGTCCATCTTGGATTTACAGTCTGGTAGTTTAGTGTTGATCTCTTATATAGTTGATCCTCATTATTATTTAGTCTGTTCACTAAAATTGGTAATTTCACAATCAATACTCATGGTGCTTTTGTGGTCATTTCTTGACATGTGCAGAGAGGCAGAAAGTTTGAGTCCCCTGTCACACACATCTGTTTGAGACAGAACAAGGTAATGCTCTCTGCCTTCTTGTTTTGGCTCTCATACAGTAAACAGTGTCCTTTTTGTGGTCTACTTGTTGCCACATTTTTTGCATTTTTGGGCTTTTTGTTGGTAATTTTGCTGTTTAAAATGTCTCCAGGTGTAGTGTTGAAATGCTGTCTAGTGTTCCTAAGCACAAAACTGTATTGTGCCTTCTGCATTAGATAAGCTTTGTTTGGGCATGAGTTGTAGTGCTGTTGGCTGTGAGCTCAGTTAACAAATCAACAATATTGTACATCCAGAAAAAGGAAGAAGGAATTCAATCAGTATATGAGACTGCTCCAGAAAGTTCTACCTTATTACCCTTAGTGCATGAGGAAGCTATGAAAAAAGATGAAAAACTGGCTGAATTGGTGGATTCATGAGATGGCAAGTGGTTGGAAGGCTGAAAACCAAAGAAATTTATAGTCATATTACTCAGGATCAGGAAAATGTTAAAGCCCTCTTGACTACTGTTTTACTATGAAGAAATACTGCATATAATTATTTGAGAAATGTATTTTAAATATTCTGCCTTTAAACAGAAGCATACAAAAAATGAGATTTTGTATTGATCTTATTGTGACCAGAAGCTTACAGGAACCTAACCCTGTATTTCCCCTAGAAGCAATGGCTCAGTATTCACCAGTTCAGTGTTTCCAGTGACTTTATAGAACCTACCTATTGTGGATAACAAGAGCAAATGGTATACTCTCTGGTACTCTGCAGCAGTGGTTCTCAACCATCATGATTTTGCACCCCATGGGACAAATATGTAATGTGTGGAGGCATTTTGATGGTCATGATTGGGTAGAGGGTGGGGGTTGGGAAGGGATGCTACTGGCATCTAGTGGCTAAAGGCCAAGGATGTTGTTAAATCTAAATGCATAGAACAACCCAACCCCCTCTCCCAACAACAAAGAATTACCCCATTAAAAATGTCAACAGTACCAAGGCTGAGAAACCATCCTCTGTACTGAGGGTCTGCAAACCTTTTCTATAAGGACCAAATAGTTCATATTTTCTCCTTTGTGGGCCAAGGGGTCTCTATCCCAACCATTCAACTCTGCCATTGTGGCATGAGAGCGGCCACTAACAATATCCCAGCTGACTATGGGCATAGCCATTTTCCAATAAACTTTATTTATAAAAACAGCATGTTGGATTTGGGCCTGGACTATAGTTTGTGGATTCGTCCATGGCAGCAATTTTCAATCATGGACGCTCATTAGAAGAACCCAGGAGCTTCTGAATGATGGTATTGTCTGGACTTCCCTCCTCCAAATTCTGATTTGGTTGGTTGGGGAGGCCCCCCAGTGCTGGTATTGTTTAAAAGCTCCCCAGGGATTAGAATGCATAGCTAATGTTGAGAGCCACAGCTCTGAAATCCTTGCTGTTTGTGGCCCCAGCAGAATAGACCCTTATCAGTGATCAGCAGACCCTTCTCTTGTGATCTGGCTTTTGTCCCAGGCACTCTCTTCCAACTCCCCAAATTAATGGCTTTTGATTAGTGCTCATTCCTCTGAACCTTTGAGGTTCAGATTTAGAAACATTGCACATATTCAGGTGCCTGACACTCCTTGCTCTTCTGGTCTTCTGTGTTTCTAACTACCCTTCTGCCTTTCCAACCTTTCACACCTTAAATATAAGTGCTCCCCAAAGAGCTGCTCTGGGTTCTTCTCTCACTAATTTTCCCTGCACTGTGTCATGGCTTTACCTCTCAATAAACAATGTTCACACAATTCTCTGTTGGCTTGGTTTCTCCCACTGGGGTTGGTTTTTTTTTTTTTTTTTTTTTTTTTTTTTTTTTTTAACATTTTACTTATTTATTTGGGAGAGAGAGAAAGTGAGAGACAGAGAAAGCACCTGAGCAGGGTGAGGGCCAGAGGGAGAAGCAGACTCCCCGCTGAGCAGACAGCTCCATTCAGGGCTCCATCCCAGGACCCCAGGATCCTGACCTGAGCGGAAGGCAGACGCTTGACTGACTGAGCCACCCAGGCGCCCCAGGGTTATTTTTTAGTAGGCCACCTGGTGACTCTATTCTTGGTTTGATCACAGTTTTGGAAATAGATATGAAAATTCTTATTCATAAAACTAAGTTATAGTCTCTTCCAGCTATCAACTCCCACTGCTCAGGATGTTTCATAGAACATTTTAAACACTGTAATCCTTTCTGTGGAACTAGCTTACAGGAGAAACAACCCCACAATAAGGTCATTTGGGGACTTTGTAATGTACCTTATGTATCTAGACCTACCTCATGCTGAATAGAAAGTTACCAGTGTACACAAATTTAAATACTATTGAATAAGGCTAAGTGCCAATGTTGTATTTATGTCACCAGAACAGTCCTAGAGTTCAAAGTTATAATAATGAGGCCCAAATTCTTTGCCAGGTGTATCTAGCCAATCTTGGCAGAAGATAGGGAGTACACACAAACTGGGTAATTGACAAGGGTTTTAAGAGGGTCTGTTTGCAAAGATATGGACAGGTGTATTGGGTTTCCTGGGGCTTCCATAACAAATTCCCATAAACTTGGTGGCTTAAAACAACAGAAATTTATTCTCTCACCATTTTAGAGGGCAGAAGTCCAAAATCAAGGCATTTGCAGGGCTGCACTCCTCCTGGAGGCTCTAGGGGAGTATCCCTCCTTACCTCTTTCAGCTTCTGGTAGCTGTTGGCATTCCTTGGTTTCTTTGACTCGTGTCCACATCACTCCAATCTCTGCCTTCCCTTATATCACCTTCTCCTCTTCTTCACATCACATTTCCGTCTTCTTGTCTGTTTTGCTTTTCTTTTATAGGGATACTTGTCATTGGATTTAGAACCCACTCAAATAGCCTAGGACCATCTCCTCATATCAAGATCCTCGGCTTAATTATATTCTGCAAGGATTATTTTTCCAAGTAAAGGATTAAAACGGGCCATTAACTTTTTGGCTGCCATAATTCAACCCACTACAGCAAGATTAGGAGAAACCAACAAGGGACAGTGAAGCCCTATAGGATTCTTCTTTACGAAGGCTGCAGGAGAAAGCGGAGAAAGCACTCAATGAAGTCCAGAGCCAGTAGCTGTAAATATAGGGTGAGAAGGAGGCACCTGACAGCCCTGTGGCTCTTGAAAGGAAATTTTACTTAATGTGTGAACTGACATAAAGAAGGCTGGGGGAATAAATACCCAAATTGATTCTCTTCCTACCCTCCTATTGGTGCCTCTCATTGGCAAAAGCTAAATGGTTGTCAGAGAAAAAGATGCCCAATGATGTAGTTCCTGAAAGAGAAATGTGGAGAGTGAGCCTGGAGGGGCAAACAGAAAACATGTAGACATTACCATTTTTGAGCCCTCTCAAAACAGAAAAGTTCTCAAGTTAGAGGTTCAAATGAAGGTACTTCCACAAGTGCAGCAGTACATTTCACTTTTTCTATATGTAAAACAACCAAGGAGAGCATATTTCACTTTTTTTCCTGTAATTTCAGACCATTACACACTGGTACTGGGAAATACTAATTACCTCTGTGTTTTGGGAAAAGAACTATAAACAGAGTACAAACCACCACAGTCTTTTCCATCTATAGAAATAATCCCATTATCATAAGCATCATCATCATATTGTAATTTGACTCCTCTTATTTATATTCCTTTTCTTTTCTCAAAAAGAATTTAGGTGGCTCATTACTTTGTAAAGATGATGAAATTGAAATTAAAAAGTCAAGATAATGAAAAGGAGGAAAAAGCAAATACATCAATCTTAAGAGCTAATGGGATGTTGTGATTGAGCATCACATTTCTGGCAGCCACCATTATGATAACACAGCTATGGCCACTTCCTACTCTAGCAGAGTTTTGCATATTTGGCTATGAGGAATTTTGCAACACATGATTCCATAAAAGCTATCTCCTTCTCCCGTTCATGTAACAGTCACTTTCTTTGCTTAAAAATTGCTAGATAATTTGTTCAACTAACCTTTATTTTTATTTATTTTTTATTTATTTATGATAGTCACAGAGAGAGAGAGAGGCAGAGATACAGGCAGAGGGAGAAGCAGGCTCCATGCACCGGGAGCCCGACGTGGGATTCGATCCCGGGTCTCCAGGATCGCGCCCTGGGCCAAAGGCAGGCGCCAAACCGCTGCGCCACCCAGGGATCCCAATTTGTTCAACTAATTACTTATTGTGGAAATAGAAATTTGAGAGATGGGGAAAAGACTATAGAAGAATATAGAGATGAAAAGGAAAGAAATAATGAAGGGGAGAAGAAGGTACATAGTTAAGGGCAATGTAGCTTTCCCAATTGCAAATTATTTTCAAACTTTCTCACCCTTGCTTTTATATTATTTGTTTATTTTTTTGAGGTGTAACTTAAAATATATTTTAAAGTTTTATTATTTTATTTTTGCCTGTTTTATTATATTTTTACTATATTATAACATGTTAATGTAATATGTTTTTATTATAATGTATGTATTATAAATTCACCTGTTTATTTATTTATATTTTTTAAATATTATTTATTTATTTATAGAGACAGAGAGAGAGAGAGAGAAAGAGAGAGAGAGGCAGAGACACAGGCAGAGGGAGAAGCAGGCTCCATGCAGAGAGCCTGACGTGAGACTCGATCCAGGGTCTCCAGGATCATGCCCTGGGCTGCAGGCAGCACTAAACCGCTGCACCACCAGGGCTGCCCTAAATTCACCTGTTTAATGTGAATTGTTGATGATTTTTGATAAATGTTACTAGCTGTGAAATAACTACCACAATCACTATATAGAACATTTTCATCACCACCCAGAATTTCCACATGCCCTTTTACACTCAGTCTCTTTCTCCCATTGCTGGCCTCCAACAGCAACTCACCTGCTTCTTATTGATATAATTGTGGCTTTTCTAGAGTTTTCTAGAATTTCACGTATATGGTCTTTTGTGCCTGGCTTCTTTCACTTAGCATTGCGCATTCCAGATTCATCCATGTTGTTGCAGGTATCATAGCTCATCCCTGTTTATTATTGAGTAGTTATCCATTTTTTAAGATATACCACAATTTATTATCTGTTTACCACTTAGAATGGACATCTGAATTGTTTTCAGCTTTGGGCAATTATGAATACAATTGTTAAGAACATAGGAGTACAAGTCTCCGCGTGAACATATGTCTTCATTTTCCTTGGGTAAATACATCGTAGTGGGATTGGTGGGTTGTATGGTAGATATATGTTTAACTTTATAGGAAACTGGCAAACTGTTTCAAAAGTACCACTTTACATTCCCACCAGCCATGTATGCTATTATTTCACATCTTTGTGAATGCTTAATATTGTCAGTTGTCTTAATTTTGGCTGTTCAAGTGTGTGTAGGTGGTATCTTTTTAATTTACAGTTTCCTAATGATTAATAATGTTAACTATCTTTTTGTTATTCATTTGGCACTCTTTGGTGAAGTGTCTGTTTAAATCTTGGGCTCATTAATTTTTTTTTGTCTCACCGTTGAGTCCTAAGAGGTTTTTTGTTTTAAAATAAGGTTTGATCTGATTTAGACAAATTCTTTAGTGTGTTTTCTAAGGTTTTTTTTTTTCAGCTTTGAAAAAAAATATTACCACAGAGTTGTAGTAAGAATTAAATTAGATGAGATAATAGGCAAAGCTTCTGATACTTCATAACCACTTAATCGATGTGGGTTCTCTTCCCATGTCCTTTACCCCATTAGTAGATTCAAATCCTGTAGAAAAGTTGAGAATGATGCAAACAAGAAAAGTCTTTTGATGAATGCATCTCAGAAAAAAATATTATTCAGGAGACTAGTGGAGTCATAAACGAAATGACACAGGATCAAAATGTAAATGGTAAGAATTTAACCAAGGACAACGATTATTTACTTATTCTTTTTTTGAAAATTAAGAGATGAAAGAAGAAAAAAGAAGGCAGTAGCATCAGGGAGAAACAGCACAACACAGTGGTTAAGGACACAAGTCTGTAGCCAGGTGCTCGGGTCTGAAGCCCAGCTTGCTGCTTACAAGCCATGTGAACATGGGTACACTGTTTAATCTCTCGGTGGAAGAGCAGTTAAGTGAGGAGGGCAAGGTTCCCAAGGGAAGTCATGAGGAGGAGCTTGGGAAAAAAAGTTCAGATTTGCGTTCACTAAAGGAGAAAAGGTCACAAGGAATTCTGAGGGACACATCAAGTCAGATGATGTTTATTTTTTCAGTAAAGTCTGATGTTAAGCCATCTTCCTAGAAAAAGGCAAATCAAGGGCACAGTTGGGAATTACAGAAAACAAAGAAGGTGAGGAAAGAGTAGTTGTTAAGATTCAAATAGTGATTTGGCAAAAAATTCAAAAAAACTAATAAACAAAACATTAGAAGATTGCCAAAAACCAAGAAGGATCCAGGTGAACTCGGGAGAATGTGAATTAGAAATGGATTTCATCAACAGTTCTTGTGACTTGCCCTAACAATATTTTATCAGTGTGGAAGCAGGAAAGAGAAAACAAGAACACAAGCTACTGAGAGGAGATAGTGGTTGATAAAAGAGCAAATATTTAAGGGCTTCCAGATGAACACATTGTTGAAATGGTCAAGTGTCTTATAGATATATCTATACTATTGAACAGTGTGCAGCTAAAAAATGAGGTCTGGATGAGTGTATTTTATTTCTGTAAGTAGAAAAAAAGAAAGGATAATTTTTATAAGTAACAAATCTTAAATGGCTTCCCGGATGGACCAGATAGTGTGAGATGGATAAAAAACCCTGAAAATGTGGTGGCTCATGTATTTCAGATTTAGTGATAACCAGCTGCAGATGGAATTGAATTGAGGGATGGGGAGATGTCAATGGGGGGCTCTTCTGTCATGGGGAATTTTAGAGAGGAGATTTTCAAGGTAGAAAGCTTTGGATGTTGAGGTACACAGTCTCACGAGTGTCAGAGCTAGAGTGGAGATGGGAGAAATAGCAAATTCATTGGTTAAGAGACTGCAGGGTCAATAGTAGGAAGGGTAACGCTTCTGGTGGTACGTGAAGGGTGCTCACGCACACTGAGGAACAATGAAGTCCCCATGAAACAGGGAAGAGTACTTTGGAGATCAGGAAGCTATTGTAGAGATTTCTCAACTACCTTATTTTGCCATCCAGTTCTAATAACAGGTAGTAGATCTGTGTCCAGCTGAGTGTTTGCTTGGCCTTGTCTTGTACTCAATACTAACTGAGTCTCTCTATTATCCTTTATAATTGATGTCATCTCAGTACTCATCACACACCCAAGTCCTGCTCCAGAAAAGAGAAGCTGTCAAGGTCCAAGTCTCAGTGGCTTCCTCCTCACTCTCCAAGGTCACAGGCCTGCTCTGGCTAACTCCAGTGAGCCGCCTTTGCCTGGGACAGAATTGGAGGGCTGGAGAGAGTGGAAAACAAAGTACTTTCCCCTTTTGTTTCCTGTGGAGCCACTCTAAGGGGGTAGAAGTGTGCGAGGGAGGGAGAGTTTATTCATATTTCAGAGCTGGTTAAAAAACATACATTGGCTTTTGACTTATTGTGCTAATTTATGTATTTGAGACATTTGCACTCTGAGCTCCAGGGTTCTTACCTACAAGCACACAAGCATGTGAAAGACTATTTAAGGCAAGTCTCGGAAGTCTGTAGGGGAAATCCATTCTCTTTCCTCTTCCACTCCTAGTGTGCTGCTAGGTAAAGCTGTATTTGAAGTTGTCCATAGGAAGAGAAACAGCTTTTATAACTCAGCTAAAGCTTATGAGATGTCATTTACCACACTGAAAAAAACTGAACTTGCCAATGTTGACCTCAAAAAGATTTTAAGATTTGTTTAAACAGGGTCAACTTCTTCTTTGTGAAATAGGCAAAGGATTGCCATTTAATATCCCTCTTCCAAGTAGTTTACCCCACATACACAAATAACTGAGGGGTTGAGGAGCCTGTATTGATAATTCAAATTTCAAAAAGTGATTCTGAGAAAATGTTTTACTGCCTATGTGGTCCAGACTGACTGTCTCCATTAAATACATTCATTGGATAATTGCTTAACTTTCCATTTTCCTTTTCTGGTGAAGTCACATATAATATCTCCAAAATGGCTAGAAGGAATCATGGGATTTATGCATATAAATACAGCATTGCTTTTCAAAAAGGACAGAATACATTCAAGAACTATTTATATTCTGAGTAAGCCTTGAATTATATATATTACATGTGCAGAAAATAATTCATTATGAGCATATCTCATGTATGCCACGCTAAATGACCCTTTGATACTGATGTCATGTCCATTCAGCTTGAAGGAGTTATAGATACCAAGAGGACCAAAAATGAATGCCAAGAATGCATGGAATGGTTTCCATGGAGCATAATGGCACAATTGTCTGATGGAACAAAATTGAAAAGAACTAGAGGACGGGAAAAGGGTGTGGTGTCTGCAGAAATGAAAAACTTTATTCATGGATTCAAATTTATGCTTAAAATGAATTGGATATGATATATCATTCTCGGTTTTCAGGCAAAAGTTAGAAACTAAATAGTGATGGAACTTTCAGAGTAATCTGGCAAATTCCCCTGGAACTTTCTTTCCTTCTACCTCAAATATATTAGTTATGATCAGTCCTATCCTTTTTCCCTAAAGGATGATAGAATATCCACCTTTTTAAACCAACACTTTTGAAAAGGTTTCCTATCATATCCTTTTTAGGACTTCCCACCACCGATCTTCACATTGCCTTGTAAACTTGTCATTGCTTCCCATCCGTAGATCTGGAAGGGCCTGTTGGTAGAGTCCATTACCACAAAAAATCCCAGCCTGACTAAGAGACAGTTGGGAAAAATTCTTGAACAAGGGATGATCCCAAGCATTTGTTTTTTCATTAGACTCTTGGTTATATCTTTATTCTGTTCTACAACCGCAATTAAACCTTCTTCTGATTTCCTTTTAAGAACACTGACAACCAATAAGTAGCTTTAACATTCTCACAAGTGTGTAAATCTGGTCACCGAGAAGCTTCTGGATGGTACAATTTCATGATTTTGGTGCTATCCCAAAGATAGTTGCTTGTGTTAAATTCAAGTGAAGGTGCTTTTTTTTTTTTTTTTTTTAAATCTCCTCTATTTATTAAAATCATTCCACAGGTTAGTTTCATTACAACTAGTTCAAACAATTTTGTCATGGTGCCTTCCCCACTAAGTAGTCCCTTTCTGACTATTACCTGAAAACCATTTCATTCTTCCTTATGGTTCCTGATTTTCTGTTTTAATTTGACGAGTTTCTTCATTTGTTGGCTAATACTTTTACACTAACCCTCACTCTCAACTCTTACTATGGATTTTTTTCTCCGGGTCCTTTCATCTTAATAGTATCAAAATTTAGAGGGGTTGCTTTTTAGACCTGATGTCATAGCAGAGCTTCCTTTACTTGTGCCCCTTTCTTGGTTGGATTTACTGTGTTTTTGGATCCTATATATTCCTTTTGATTACTTTGCACTTTGTTTTTCTCTAGTACATTTTCAAGCAATTGCCTATGAAAAGCTGAATGAGATGCAAATATTCTGAGACTTTACCAGTTTGCAAATGTCTTTTATCTGCCCTTACCTCTGATGGAGAGCTTGACTGAGTGTAGAATTTTGGGTTGCAAAAACCATTCTCTTAGAACTTCTTCAATACCTTTCACAAAGGAATTTGTGAAAAACCCACAGTTAATATCCTACTCAATGGTGAAAGCTTTCTCCCTGAGACTGGGAATAAGACAAAGTTGCCTGTTTTCACCACTTCTATTTAACTTTGTACTGGAAATTTTAGCTAGAGGGATTAGACAAGATGATGAAATGAAAAGCATCCAGATGGCAAAGGAAGAAGTAAAACTATCTATTCACAGATGACATGAACTTAATATAGAAAATTCTAAAGAATTCTTCAAAACTACTACTGTTAATAAATGAATTTAACAAAGTTGCAATATATAAGATTAACACACAAAATTCAGTTGTCCTTAACGTCTACAGTTGGTTAACTTTAGTAAGATCACCCTTGATAATGTGAACGGGTTTCATCCAATCAGTTGAATGGTTTTAAGAGCAAAGAAAGAAATTCTTCTGACTAAATTGTCAACTCCTGCCTGATTTTATAGCCTGATGGCCTGCCCTACAAATTTCAGACATGCCACCCTATGATTACATGTGTCAATTTCTTCAAATAAACCTCTCTCATGTATATGAGGAAAAAAAGATTCTCTTAAAGTATTGAAGACATCTTCCAAATCTTTTCGTTGCTGATGAGAATTTTGATACTAGTCTGATAATCATTCTTTTGTTAGATGATGCCTTCCTTCTCTCCTTCCTTCCTTCTTCCTTCCACCCTCCGTCTCTCTCTCTCTCTTCCTTCCTTCCTTCCTTCCTTTCTTTCTTTCTTTCTTTCTTTCTTTCTTTCTTTCTTTCTTTCTTTCTTTCTTTCTTTCTTTCTTCCTACTTCCACCCTCAGCAACAATAGCCATAATGGTCACATTGAGAATGATCTGGCTCATAGGCTTCTGCTTTAGAGATAATATTGAATCCTCTCAAAATAATTTTATTCATGACAGTATTTGAAGTCTGAGAAGTCAGTCCTATGTCCATCTCCTGGCGATGATGGGGAGGGAGAGAGGGAATTTGGATCATACGGCGCCTGAAATATGAGGTGTTCATAGGAAAATTAGGCAGAAGGAGAAGTGGATACCAAACAGAGATGACCAATGTCCACCATAAATACTATCTTCAATGGCATCTTAAAATTCAACAATACTATTATATAAATGCTTATCATAACGCATTATAGACTTACAGGGTGGTGGGGTTAAGTGACTCGCTTAATTGTGTAATTATTTGCTCATTCATTTATTGATCCCTCTTGTGTGCCTACAATTAAACAAGAGCTCTTGTTAAGTTATCCAAGATGTGCTCCTTAGATTTCATTTCTGTCAAGCTAGGAGTATATTAATGTTCAAGTAAAGCAAATATACACATGGCAAGAAGTTCAGAATTTTATGAATCAGATTCACATCTAAATATGCTCTCATCAGCCGTTTCTAAGAAACAATGTTGTCAGAGGTTGCTGATAACCCTCACAAATGAATTTGTTCTCGGTTATCAGGACACTAAGCCCATATTGAAAATCAATGTTAATTCAAGAATTCTTAGCTCACCATGCAGCTTGTTCTGAGCTCTAGGAGTTGTGCAGGAAAAGGAAAAAGGAATGATTTGTGATCTGAGGAATATGCTTTGACAGCCCAAACCCAAAACACATTCAAAAATTTTCACAGGGGCTTTAAAGGTGACCTTGGTGAGGAAGGGAAAACAATCTTCATCCGATGAGGATAGGGTGAGAAACATTGCCTAGAAAGATACACAGACTAAATTTAAAATGAACATAATTTTGAATTTTACCAGATGAGTGCTTTCAGCTTTTGGAAATATAGTTTGAAATGCTGGTATTTCAGCAATAAGTATCAGAATCTGGAGACTAGAAATCAGTTGGTGGCACCTGCCAATCACCCTTCAACAGCAATGAAAAGATTCACCTATTATAACAGGGAGCATTAGCTCCCACTGTCTGAAACTCAGTCTGTCATGGAAATGACTCTCCAACCGCCTCCTTGGAAGCTGGTTCTGGAGTTGGTCCACAGGGAATAATTATAAGATTCCTAAGCTCCCATGCCACTGTTAGCTAGAAATAAAGGTAATCTTGATCACAGTTCAGCTAGAAATCTCTGTCCTGAGTTAAATGTGAAGGAACAGGAGTAAGGAAGGCCTTGTGCTTCAATTCACAAATGCTTAAAAGGAACCACTGATAGAAATCTTACTACTTCTCCATTATTTAATAAACATAGAAATAAAATGCTAGATATTTAAATGTGCCAAAAAAAAAAAACCCAAAAAAACCCTTCAAGACTGTTCAGAGTAGAGCACATGGGCTCTACAGTATAAAGTCATAATAAACTGTGATGCATATTTTTAAATAAAACTTAAAAAAATAATACTTTTTATTCAAGATTATCTTCATTATGAGACAAAATGGGACACAATGCTACCTGAATTAGAAATTATAAAAGCCTTGTTCTATTTCAAGATGATGAAAGATAGCTTGCAATGACATGGATGGAGCTAGAAGTAAGTCAGTCAGAGAAAGACAAGTACCATACAATTTCATTGATATAAGAGATTTAAGAAAAAAAAAAAAAAAACAAACAAGCAAAGGAAAAGAGAGAAGGAGAGAGGGAAAGGAGAGAGAGAGCCAAGAAACACTCTTAACCATAGAGAACAAACTGATGGTCACCAGAGGGGAGGAAGGTGGCAGAGGGTGAAATAGGGGATGGGGAGTAAGGAGTGCAGTTTTGATGAGCACAGGGTGATGTGTGGAGTTGTTGAATCAGTAGTTTGTACCCCTGAAACTAATATACCCCTGTATGCTATGCTAGAATTGCAATTGAAAAAAATGGAAAGATTGCTTTCTTAGTCTTTAAAAAGAAAACATCAGATCAAACATAAGAGAGACTGATCTTGGGTGTATTTCTGATTTATAAAATCAAAGTCCATTCTCTCTCAAAACTGATGGGAGTTTTAAGGATTATTTCTTGTTCAAAGACCCTTTTACATATTTTGGCTCTATTAGAAATATTTTAAGTGATTATAAATGCATATCTATTTGGGGCATTCCATGTGGATCACATGTGGATCACATTGTTTTAAGCCATTAAACTGGAAGATGTGACCCCTGCCCTCACAGGACTCAATAATTTAGAAATCCTAGACTACAGACAGCCCAATTTCAGGGGTGGAAGACAATGGGTACCAGGCCAGGAAAAGGAGGTCCCGGCCTTACCAATAGTTCATTTGAAACTTGTTGAAGTTCACTGAATGTTTAGGATTTCTATTTCCTCATCCGTCAGTGGTGCATTCCTATATGGAGACCACAGATACTGCCTATAAACATTCCTAAAAATTCTAATGCATTTTTGTCATTCATATTAGGCTGAAAAAGACAGCAAAGAGGTGTGCATTTCCTTTTAAATCGCTTTAAGAAGCATCATTGCAATTTTTACAGTTCTGAAAATCTCTTTTTAGTCCCATATTGCAGAATTGTGGTTTTAGCTACAACTTCGGTTGTGACTTCAGAGGAAGATAGAAGTTATACATCCTCCACCCAGAAGCAAAAGGTGGATATTCTGGAGAAATTTTTGCCTTTCCATTTTTGTTGAGAAAGACCTGACATATGTCACTGGATAAGATTAAGGTGTACAATATGATGGTTTGATTCATATATAATTGGGAACTGATAACCGCAATAGGTTTAGTCAACATCCATCATATCATGGAGATATAATAAAGAGAAAAAATTCTATTTGTGATCGGAACTCTTAGGGTCTACTACTCTGTTAATAACTTTTCTGTGTGTCATACAATAAGTTTGTATATGTCATACAGAAGTGTTAACCATAGTTATCTTGTTGTACATTCCACTCCCTGTACTTATTTATCTTACAACCATGAGTTTGTACCTTTTGTTCATCTTCCTTCAATTACCTGTCTCTCCACCTCTGGTAAGTAACCACAACGCTGACCTCTTTTTGTCTGAGTTTGGTGTGGGTTGTTTTGTTTTATATTGAAGAACTTTTTTTACTGACACTCACAGAAATGTGGAAAGAAGCAAACTATAAGAGGAAGGGGAAGATTATTTGAGTCCTGAAATATATATTTAAAAAATTGGCTTAGGACCTTTTGGGGTAATTGACAAAATACCAGGGTTAACCTACTTTATTGTATCTTTAGAAATGTCAGAGAATAAAACTTTTTAGGGCTACGATGATACTTAGATAATATATTTAAAATTTATAGAAGGTAATTAATGAGTTACAGAAAAAACGTAGACAGTTGAGTTAATACTCTAAAGGAGGAAGATTATTTGTTTTAATCCTAGGTTTATTTCTGAAAAAATGAAAAGTTGAATGTGAAAAACTTCATTCCCATATGAGTTGAAGATATTTTGTGCCATTGCCTCTCGTCTTATTACCCGACTGTGTGTCCCTGAGTTTCTATTCCCATGACCAGCTCTGTTTCTAAGTATTTCACATTTAAACTTCTCAAGAGAGGGTTGGATGGATTCTTTAGTCTATTCAGTATTCAGTGCCCCCTAGGTCTCAAAACAGGTCACTTCTGAGGTCACTGGCCAGCCAAGTGCTATTCCAATTAGTTGTGGCTATGCTTGTGGGGTCACATGATGCAAAGCCCATCCTGAGGATTCCACTGCACACAGTTTATGTGGCGAGGACAGGAAACACTCATTAGGGAGCAGGGAAGTAAGATAGGGAAGGAAAGGCAGCCAGTAAAGGGGACAGAATCAGATACTGTGGGTGACTGGGGGGTTCAATCCTGCAGGAAAATCCAGGCATAAAACACACCCCCGGGCCAGGGCTATCCCAGGGAAGTGCAAAGGAGGTGGGTATTTAGATGCCAACCCCCGCCTTAATCAGTGGTGGAGAGCTGCTTGGGAGGGAGGTGGAGGAAAGGTGTTTATTCTTCCACACACCAGTGTTCACATCCTCAGGTGAAGAGGTGGTGTTGAACCCGCAGTTAAATGTGCTGTAGCTCAATGCAGCAGTTAGGCTTGAGGGGCCTGGGAGAGGCATTTGCTGCACCCAGTACTGTATGTGAGAAATCACTCACAGCCACTTTCCACCAGAAAGGCTTTTCATGTGGAGGCTTCATAGCTTGTCCGATACCATTTTTATGAAGGCAGTAATTCAATTTAAATTTTAAGTTCAAATTAATATAGGTGGTATTAGATTTTTGTGTTTGACTCTTTGGACAACCTTTATATGTACTAGTTTAAGTGCCTAAAACCCTTCTTTATATTGCATTTAGATTTTTGTACATCAGCTGATAGATAAATATTAAGCTTTTCTGTGGGAATGCTGGGCACTAATCAATATTTTGGAAGCATTGAAATTTTTGTCAATTAATTGAATTAGGCACTTAGTTGACTATTTTAATTTTTGTTCCAGTGTTAATGAAAAGTAGAAGTGTTAATGTTAATCATAGGACCTTTCATACACTTATAAAATAGAGACAGAGATGCAAACCACAAAGCATGCCCCCAAAATGGAAATCTTCGGTCGAATTTGAACTTAAACTTTATTTTCGATCTCAAGAACAAAATTAGTAAGAACAAAGCACAAGGGGCACCAGGGTGGCTCAGGTGATTGGCCACCTGCCTTTGGCTAGGGTCGTGATCCCAGGGCTCTGGGATCGAATCCCACATCAGGCTCCCTGCTTGGCAGAGAGCCTACTTCTCCCTCTCCTTCAGCCACTTCCCCTGCTCAGGCTTTCTCTCTGTGTGTCAAATCGATAAATAAAATCTTAAAAAAAAAAAAAAAAAAAAAGAAGAAGAAGAAGAACAAAGCACAAGACTATGATTCAAATGTAAGGTGAGATTAGGGCTTTTATACTTTTTGATTTCTGAGTAACAGCATCCTTGAAAAAAAATCAAAGTTTATTGTTTGATGTCCACTTTTCGACTTTGGTGAATGTTGTTTTAGAAATGGACAGAATCAGAAATTGGAGACTGTAAAGTCAAACTGCTTACTGAAAAAGTAGAAATGATTAAAAATGTCATGGTATTGAGGGAAAATGGAGCCCTGGTAGAGATAGAGCACCTGACCAAAAGACCATGCACATGGAATCACTGACCCTCAGGGTCTGAGTCCTGTGAGTCCCACCAGCTAGAAGTTCAGGCAGGCACAGTCACCATCCCTCATGAGGTGGGACTAATACATCTGAAGCCAAGCAGGGCCAGAGGGCACGAGCAAGCTGTGTGAACAGAAGGCCCAGATCCCATGCCTGGAAAAGCATCTTAGCTGACACCCATGACTACACTGGAATTCATAATAAACAGCTGATGGAAGAGGAAATAACCTAAACCTGACTTATGGGTAAATCTGCCTGATTTGTGGATACAAACCAAGAACTTAAGTGAAAAGTTGAAAGACTTTTCAGACTGTACAAAAAATCCTAAGTAAACCAGCCACTTGTGGGTGACGTAGGATATGCTACAATCAGTGGATCCTGTAGACCTAGAAGACTCTGGCAACTTCTCTGCTGTGAAGTGCATCCCCTGATCTTTGTGGGATCCTATGCCGTTGGACCAAACACTATTAGCCCTCAGATAGTGGGATGGCTGGGGCCCTCCCAGCGGGAAAGGCAGACCTGTACCTGGAGTGTCTACTCCTGGTAAGACAAATCTCAGGCCCTTCTAGGCTGGAAGAGTCCATGTAGTTACTGAGTGAGGTTGCTGATGCAGCTGTCCAAGTTATTTTGTCTAGTTGCTTAGATTGATGTTTCTTTTATGTGGATGCTCTCTGGTGGATGCTGACATGTGGCACATAGATCTTCACACTTAGTGCCCACTCCCACATGCCTCTAACTTAGATCTCATTGTACTTTTTAAAAAATCTTTCAGTTTTTTAATTTCCAGACCTAGCTTCTGGTTAAAAAGCTAGGCCATTTGCCATTGCTTCTGAATCATATATGGTCTGACCTTGGGCCACTTCTTTTGCCGAAGTGGATATAACCAGGTGCTAGGAGCATTTATATATTTTTACATTCCTATGTTCTCATTTCTCTTCAGTAAATATCTACCAGTGCAAGTGCGTGTTTAACTCTATAGGAAACTGACAGGGTATTTGCAAAACAGGTATAGTATGGAATCCCAGCGAAGTGTGGAGATCACATGCTAATTAATACTTAGTTTTTTCTGTCTTTAATTTTAACTATTTTATTTTTATTTTTTAGAGTTTATTTATTTATTCATGAGAGACACACAGAGAGAGGCAGAGACACAGACAGAGGGAGAAGCAGGCTCCTCAGGAGCCTGATGTGGGACTCAATCTCAGGACCCCAGGATCACAATCTGAGCCAAAGGCAGACACTGAAACTCTGAGCCACCAAGATGCCCCTAATTTTAATGATTTTAGTTTTAATATGTCATCACATCTCACTGTAATTCTAACTTGGATTTCCTTTGGATTCCTTTTTTTTTTTTTTGGATTCCTTTTTAAATTGTTATTGAGCAATAGGATTTCTTTATATATTTTAGATTCAAGAACTATTTTTTTCCCTTTCTGAGACTAGCCTCTTTATTTCTTAGTGGTATCTTTTGAAGCAAGTTTTAATTTTGATGAGGTTCAGTTTATCAAATCTTTCTTTTTATGTTTTGTGATTTTGGTGTCCCAGCCAAGAATCTTTGCCTACTACAGGGTTGCAAATATTTTCTCTTATGTTTTTATCTAAAAGTTTTATAATTTTAGCTTTTACATAGATCTATGATCCATTTAGAGAGCTGGGTTTGTTTGTTTTTGCGTGTGTATAGAGTGAAGGAAATACCAAGATGGATTTTTCTTTATATGAGTATATTAAAAAAAATGGTTGTTGCAGTACCATTTGCTGAAAGGACTGCTTTTCACGTTGAGTCACCTTGGCAGTTTTGTCAGAAATCGATTTGCCATATATATGTAGGTCTACTTCTAGACTATTCTGTTTTATTTATTCATGTTTCTTCTTATGCCAACATCACACCATCTTTTGATTTGTTCTAAGTCTTAATTACTTTAGCTTTATGTCTTGAGGTCAGATATACAAGTACCTCAACCCCATTCTTCTTTTTCAAAATTGTTTTGTGTCTTTTAGATCTTTGCAATTTCTGCACAAAAGATTCCTGGTATTTTGATTGGGATTGTACTGAATCTATAGATCAACTTGAGTAGAGATGATTCCTAACCATATTGAGTCTTTCAATCCAAAAGTATGGTGTATTTCTCCATTTATTTAGATATTGAATTTATTTTTTGCCCTTTTCAGTGCAAAGATATTATACCTGATTTTATTCAGTGTATCTCTAAATATTCATGTTTTTGGATGCTAATGTGAATGAAATTGTTCTTTTAATTTTATCTTCCAATTGCTTATTGATTATATATTGCAATACACTTGATTTTTATATATTCTCTTTGTATTTAGTAACCTTGCTAAATTCACTTATTGGTTGTAGTGGCTCCTTTGCAGGACTTTTGGGATCATGTTATTTTATTTCTTTCCTTTAGATCTTTATGTATACATGCATTTATTTATTCATCTGTTTGTTTGCCCATGGCACTGGCTGGGACCTCCAGTTTAATGTTGAAAAGAAGTGATTTGAGCAGATATCCTTTTTTTGTTCCTAATCATAAAGGGAAAACAGTTTTTTACTATTAAATATGATGTTATCTCAAGTTCTTACAGATATCTTTTATCAAGTTGATATCTTATTTAAAAGATATTTATTGAGATATAATGCATATACCATATCACAGAGTTGTACAACCATCACCACAATTTAAGTATAGAACATTTTTATTACCCAGAAGAGAAACCTTGTACTTATTAGCAGTCTGCCCATTCTCCCACTCCCCACCCCTCCCAGTGGCAAACACTAACCTACTTTCTATTTCTATAAATTTGCTATACTGAACGTCTTACATAAATAGAATTATGCAATATATGTGGTCTTTTGTGATTGATTTCTTTCACTTAGCATAATGTTTTCAAGGTACATCTAAATTGTAGCACGTAACAATATCTCACTCCTTTTTTTTTTAATTTTTTAAATTTATTTATGTATGGTAGTCACACAGAGAGAGAGAGAGAGAGAGAGAGAGGCAGAGACACAGGCAGAGGGAGAAGCAGGCTCCATGTACCGGGAGCCCGACGTGGGATTCGATCCCGGGTCTCCAGGATGGCGCCCTGGGCCAAAGGCAGGTGCTAAACCGCTGCGCCACCCAGGGATCCCCTATCTCACTCCTTTTTATTGCTTAAAAATGATGATGGTGATGATGATGATAATCCCTTATGGTACATTTTATTTATTCACTCATCAGTGGATTGTTTTCATTTTTGGCTATATTGAGTGATGCTGCTACGAACACACATATATAAGTTTTTGTGTGAACATATGTTGTCATTCCTCTTGGGTATATATCTAGGAGTAGAATTGCTAGGTCATATGGTAAATCTATGTTAAACATCTGAGGAACTGTGAGACTGTTTTCCAAAGAGGCTGAAACATTTAAAATTTTAAAAGCAGTGTTTGAGGATTCCAATTTCTCCATATCCTAGTCAACACTTGCATGATCTGTCTTTCTGATTATAGCCATTCAAGTGGGTATGAAATGGAATCTCATAGCTTTGATTTGCATTTCTCTGATGACATTATCCATGTGATATTCCAAAGACAAAAAGAACTGCAAAGAAAACTAAATTTAACTCAGTAGTTTTTAAAATAGTAATATTATTATAATTTTGACACTATTTTATATGCATTAGGTAGGGTAAAACAAAAAAGACAATTAGTTAATGTTATTAGGAACTCGGATTTTTAATGTAAGCAGTAGGAGATAAAATAGAAAATTAAAGTTATTAAGGGAAACAAATCTCCAGTACATAAATTTGAATTGAATTTAAATTGAAATTGTCAATATAGGGACACTTGTTAAGCGTCATGATCTCGGGGCCCTGGGATGGAGCCCTGTGTCGGGCTCCCTGCTTGGTGGGGAGTCTGCTTCTTCCTCTCCCTCTGTGCACTCTCTCTCACTCTCTCTGAAATAAATATATAAATAATATCTTTTTAAATTTAAAAAAAAAGAAAATATCAACATAAAACCCTTCATATTATATCAAACCTGAAATTGTCTAGAATCATTGATACTCCGGTAGCAACAGTTATACTTAACATCCACATCTTAGTTGGAGCTGAAAGGAATCATCTTCTTGAAGAAATGCCTAATTCTCAGGCAGGTGACAGGAAAAGTACAAAGTGAGCCTGGTTTGTCTTGTTGTAGAAAGCAAGGAGGTTCTCAAAGACTAGTGGGCATGTGACAAAAATATGTAAGAATCAGATTGAAAAGGCTCCAGTGGCCAAATTTTAGTAGTAAGAAGAGTATCAAGTGTAACTGATTATAATTCATCAATCCATAGTGAGAGAGAGAAGGAAAGAGAACACATGTTTCATTTGTCACATCGAAGGTGACTTTTACATCAAATCCTTACTCTGAAAATCTGTAATTAAAAAGAAAGAATAATCATTTACCATGTCATTTTAGAAGATAAGGGAAAGCTCCTCTGTATAGAAGGATGTTAGCTAATAAACGTAGAAGAAATGAGAGAATTAGAAAACCGTTCTTTTGCAATTCCCAATGAAATAATTTATTTTTGCCAGGATGACCCATAAATAAAAAGGCTAATACCATTAGGTGGTTGTAGAGAAGGACTAACTCATGGTGCTTAATATTCCTTCATTGCTATCACTAAGGGAAAAATAAAACCACTTTTACGTAGATGAATCTGGTTGTCAACCCTTAACTAAATCAAGTTCAAGTAATGTCCCTTTCTAGTAAGAGGATCCATTCCAGAATTATGTGTTGTGCCCAATTGTCATGTCTTTCTAGGCTCCCTCAGTTTGGAACTTGTTCTCTGTCTGTCCTTGAGATCCATGCCATTGACATTTTTGAATACAGGGCATCCCTTTTTAAAAATGTGCCTCAGTTTGGGTCTGTCCAGTGTTTTTTGGGGGATAAAACTCAGGTTATTCATGTTTTGCAGAAGTGATAGAGCGTTCTCCTCACTGCATGCTATCTGGTGTTACACTAAGTCCATTTATACCATTACTCATGATCTTAACTTTGAGCACTCAATTAAGAAATGTCTGCCAGATATCGCTCCCCTTGTTTCTTTTCTTTCCCTTTGTAATTCATATTTTCTGAGCTGATACTTTTGAAAGTATGTAAATATTCCATTTCTTATTCTACTTTCACCCATTAGTTTTAGTACCCATTGATTTCCTTATGTGAATTATTACTGATGATTGTCAAATGATTTTCCAATTCCATCATTTCTTCTACATTTATTTTCTAGCTTTCTATGGTAAGAAAGCTCTTTCTCTTCTATTTATTTGTTTACTTATTGTAATTCATCACTATCTTTATTTTAATGATCCAGTTGTTCCAGATTTGGATATTAGAAGCTCCCTCAAGCTGCTTCCTGTGTCTTTTGCCACGTCCTATCACTCTGAGCATTCTCTTACTTTCTGGCATAACAGGGTAGTTTTGACTCCTCTTGTACCTTACCTGTCCACCCCTGAAATCAGTAATTTCTCCAAGAAGTCCTTGTTCCTTTTAGAGGAGAGTGCGATTTGGAAACTAAGATTTGGATGAGAGCCGTGCTATGGCAGTTGCAGTGTTACTGCTCCCAGGCCTTCTCACCAGGAGCAGCAGGAGACATGCAGACAAGCCTTTATACATCTCTATCTCACTGAGCTCACACAGCTTCAATTCCATTTCAGTAGGGCTGGATTCATCCTACTTTTTTTTTCTTCTTCTCATATTTGTGTTCTCCCTTCCATCAGTGAGCACCTCCCGTCATCCTTAGAATACTTACTTATTTGTCTTGTCCCCTGTACGTAGCTAATTTCCTGATCCTGCCAATCTGTTTCTGCTGCCCTATTATGACATCGTCCTTGGGTGGGACACAGGTACTGGCTGGCACAGCAATGTTCTCCTTCCCATTCTAATGCTGTTCGTATTAGTACCAGCTGCCACTGGGCTTCCCCTGACAGCTCACTCCAATACTTTCCATGCAGGCTGTCATTATCCATCTTGTTTCTTACGGTAATGGAAAAAATTCTAATGATTCTTCATTATGTATGATGCCAGATTTTGGTCAGGTATGTATGTACGTAACATATGTATATGCACTCACGTACAAGTACACGTAGGTATACACACATTTATACATATATGTGAACATGCCTATGACTTTTAAACCAGGGAAGGACATTCAACTTTGCAAAATACCTTCTACTATTTATAGAAGTGGTTAAGTAGGACTTCTTCTTTAACTTATTAATGTGATAGCAATAAATTAACAGATATTCTAATTTTGAACTATCCCTTGCATCCCCCAAATGAACCCCATTTAATCTGCTTATTTGCTTATACTTTATGGCATTCTTGTATTGTTACTGATTATATACTGGTATGTAGTTTCCCTTCTTTTGCTCTATTGTCAGATTCAGTGTTAGTCTCATTTTTTTCTTTCTATCTCAGATCATGCTTAGGGACCACTTAAGACTGAAATAATATGTTCCTAGATGCTTTGAATGAAGTCATCAGTGAGACTGATAGAGTCTGTTGCTTTTGTAAGGGATTAATCTTTGATAACCTTCTCAATTTCTTTAGTGGTAATTGGTTTGCTTGTCTTAAAAAAATCTTTTCTAGGGTCGTTTTGGCAATTTATATTTCCTCAGAAAAGGATTTATTTTATCCAGATTTTCAAGAGTACTAGAATAATTTCATGCAAAGTATTTTCTTATGATTATTTAGGTTTACCTAAATTTAGGTATGTTTATGATTCTCTCACACATCTTTTATTTATTTATTTTTTTCTCACACATCTTTTAAAAAAATGAGACAAGCTACCATTTTATTCATTTTGTCGATATTTTTCAAGTAATCAGTTATGTTTATTTCATTTATATTTTTTGTTTCAAAATCATTAATATGTCATTCTGTCTTTAATTTCTTTTATGCTTTCCTTAGATTTATTTTCTTACTCTTTTTCTTACCTCTTGTTTTGAATATGAACTCACTTATTTTCTTTTTTTTCTTGTCTGGTAACTTGGTTAAGGCTCTGAATCATTCTTCAAAACATTTCTTTTAGCCATAGCACATGGATTTTGATCCTTAGTGTTTTCATTAATATTATTTTAAAAATATTTTTCAATTTCAACTTCTATTGCCTTTAAGTCAACTTCTTAAATAGTCCCAAGTTTTAGGCAGTTGGGGATTTTGTTTTTTATCAAAAAAACCAATTCTACTTTGTATTAAAATTTGACAATATGATCTGTATTTTTGTTTATTGTGATATATTGGGAATACTTTGTGGTCCCACATAAACCAAATTTTTTGGTGAATATTCTTTGACTATTTAAAGATGAAATATTATTTGTTTTTAGGGTGAAGGGTGTGATATATTTTAGATAGACTAAAATTTTATTTTATTAATTTATTTTTAAAGATTTAATTTATTTATTCATGAGAGACACAGACATAGGCAGAGGAAGAAGCAGGCTCCATGCAGGGAGTTCGATGTGGAACTGGATCCTGAGACCTGAGGATCATGCTCTGAGCCAAGGGAAGACGCTCAACCACTGAGCCACCCAGGCATCCCAAGAGATCAAAACTTTAGAGAGACTTTATGAATTGTAGAATTTGATCCTATATCTTTGTTTTATTTTATTTTACTACTTTCTTGATCTGTCGTGGGTCAAGAGAGTACGTGGTCTTTCTCCATTACTTCTATATTTTTCCCTATTTCTCTTTGTATCTTACATAGTGTTTGCTTAGGAATTTTCAGGCTAGGATTTTGGCATTAATGATCCATGACAGACCTTCATTATGATTGACCCTTTTATCTTTATAAAATGAACTTATTTGTCTTATTTCATGCTTTTGCTGTGAATTCAATTTTGTTTGATCTTAATAAAGTAATCATTCCATTAGCCATTTAAAATTAATTGCCTCATATATATGCCCAGTATTTAACCTTGCTTTAAATGTGTCTTTTGCATGCAACAAATAGTTGAGTTTGATTTTCTAAACCTATCTGAAAATATTTTTCTTTTAATATCCTGCTTGATTCCATTTATATATATTGTTATGCAGATATGGTTAGGTATTAGTTCTCTCTCATCTTTTATGATTTCTACTGTTACTGCTTTAGTTTTTAGTTTGTTAATATCTATACTTTCAAAATCAAATGTGTATGTGTGTGTTTCCCTCTGATAGTTTAGAAGATTTATAATGTGTTTTTAAGCCCTTTGGTGACTACCCAAGCTTATATTTTTTTTATTTTTTGACTTTTTTTTAAGATTTTATTTATTTTTTCATGAGAGACACACACACACAGAGAAAGAGAGAGAGAGAGAGAGAGAGAGAGAGAGAGAGAGGCAGAGACACAGGCAGAGGGAGAAGCAGGTTTCATGCAGGGAGCCCGATGTGGGACTCGATCCTGGGACTCCATGATCATGCCCTAGGCCGAAGGCAGGCACTAAACTGCTGAGCCACCCAGGGATCCCCTTATTTTTTGACTTTTGATGCTACATATTGCCTTCCTATTATAAATAAAAAAACTGATTTATGCCTATTTCCATACACCCGTTTGCCAAGTCTTAATTTTAATTAATTATATTTTCTTCAATTCTTCATTATAACTATAATTTACATGATTTATAAATTAGTGTCTTCTTGAACATCAGATTTATGCAAGTATAATTTGCCCTTTTAGGTATATAGCAAAATTCACCCTTTTTAGGTGTATAGTTCTATAGTTTTGATACATATGTACAGCCCTGTAAATACTCCCGTCATTACCATATGGTAGACTATTTCCTTCATACCATAGAGCCCCCCTGAAGGCCTTTGTAATCAACCTCTTACCCCACTCCCAACCTCTGAAAAACACTGATTTTTATCCCTACAGTTTTGCTTTTCCGGAATGTCATATAAATTGAGTAATTCATTATGTTATCATTAGTGTCTGCTTTCTTTCACTTAGTATAATGGTTTTGAGGTTCATCCATGTTGTTGAATACATCAGTGGCTTTCCTCTTATGTTGCTAAGTATGGATATGTCACAAGTTGTTTATCCATTCCCAGGTCAACAGACATGTGGGACATTTCCAGATTTTAGGGATTATGAATAAAGCTGTTTTAAACATTTGTGTAGAGGTGTTTGTGTGGACATATGTTTTCATTTCTCTTGGGTAAATACCTAAAAGTGGATTGTCGGGTTTGTTTAACCTTTTAAGAAACTGTCAAACTGTTTTCCAAAGTAGCCGTACTACTTTACATTTCCAACAGAAACATATGAGAGATTCTGTTGCTTTGATTCACTGTCAACTCCTGGTATTGTCACCTTTAAAAATTTTAGCCATTCTAGTAGGTGTTTGATGGTATATCATTGAGGCTTTAATTTGAATTTCCCTAATGACTAATAAGTTGAACATATGTCCATGTATTTGTTTGCCATTTGAATCTTTTCTTTGGCAAAGTCTATTCAAATCTGCTCAATTTTTTTTTAATTGGATCCTTTGATTTTTCTTTACTATGTTTGGGGAATCTTTATATATTCTGGGAACTAGTCCAATTTATAATTTTTTGTTTATGGTTTGTACTTTTTGTGTCTTATTTAAGATATCTCTGGTAACCCAATGTCATAAAGATTTTCTTTTTTTTTTTCCCTAAAAGTTTTGTAGTGTCAAAGAAAAAAACTTAGTTGTACAGTAGTTAAAGTGGCAAAACCAGATTTTATTCAGGAAACTTGCAATAGTCCTCAATATAGAACAGAGTTCAATTCTGAATACATGGGCAAGTGAGGATTTATAGCCAAGGAGCAAGGTGGGTTTCAGTGGATGGAAAATCACTAAGAGGAAATAATAGAGTAAAGAGGATTCTGGCTAAACTCATCTAACAGAATTCTTGCTGAAGACAAATCAGCATGATCATATCACCTAGGAGAGGCCGGAGGATGGGGAACTTGATCATACATCAAGAGTGATCAGATATGGTGGGTGGGACATTCTGGTTAGATTGACTTAGTAGGATTCTTGCTAAAACTGGATTTTATAAAGAAGTGCCCAGATGGGCGTAGGGGAAGGTGACTGACTAAAGTTTGGTCAAGCAAAGATTCTTTGTCAATAATTTTAATTTACATTTAGGTCAAAGATTCAAGTTAATTTTTGTATATGATGTGAGATATGGATCCAACTTACTTTTTGTTTTATGGTTTGTGCTTCTTGCATGCTATCTAGAAATATTTGTTAGCCCAAGATTCCAAAAATTTATATTTTCTTCCAGAAATTTTATAGTTTTAAGTTTTTCATTTACATCTATGATTGATTTTGAATTAATTTCTGTATATGATTGGAGATGTGGATGAAGGGTCATTTTTTTTCAACATAGAGATTCCCAATTGTTCTAACATCATTTGTTGAAAAGACTATCTTTTGTCTATTGAATGACTTCATCAAAATTTGATGATAGAAACATGGATCTATTTCTGAACTTTTTGATCTCTTCTATTATCTATATGTCTATCCTTTTGTCAATATAAAGCTTTCTGGATTACAATAGCTTTATAATAAGACTTAGAACCAGGGAGTATGAGTCCTCTGACTTTGTTTTTCTTTTTCAAAATCGTTTTGGTTATTCTAAATCTTGGTTTTCATGTACCTTTTGGAATCAACTTGTTGGTTTCTGCAAAAAAATGTCTTCTGACATTTTGACTGGGAGTTGCATCAAATCTATAGATGAATTTCAGTAGAATTGGTATCTTTAATGATATCAATTGAATCTGTCAATCCATGAAAATAGAATATCTAACCATTTATTACGTTTTTGATTGCTCTTATCAATGTTTAATAGTTGGGTTTTTAAAAATATTTTATTTATTTATTCATGAGACACAGAGAGAGAGAGGCAGAGACATAGGCAGAGGGAGAAGCAGGCTCCCTGTGGGGAGCCCAATGTGGGACTCGATCCCAGGACCCCGGGATCACGACCTGAGCTGAAGGCAGATGCTCAACCACTGAGCCCCCCAGGCATCCTGATGTTTAGTAGTTTTTTAGTTTATTTGCTGATTACAGGAAATAATACATACTGATAAAAATAGTTTTACTTCTTCCTTTCCAATCTGTATGTCTTATATTTCTTTCCCTTACTTTGTTGCTTTGACTAGAGTCTTCAACACAATATTGCGTAGGAATGGTGAAAGTGGACTTCCTTGTCTTGTTCACAGTCTTAGGGGGAAAGCATTCAGTCTTTCATCGCTATGTACAATATTAGCGGTAAACTTCATTGGTTTTTATTTTTTTATGTTATTTTTTCTCCATTGAGTTCTAAACAGTATAATTGACCATGGTCCCTTTCCCACAAAAACTGATTCCATCTTTCCCTATCAACTTACAGATTTTCAGGGATGCCTGGGTGGCTCAGTGTTTGGGTGCCTGCCTTTGGCTCAGGTTGTGATCCCAGGATCTGGGATCAAGTTCCACATCGGGCTCCCTGTGAGGAGCTTCCTTCTCCCTCTGCCTGTGTCACTGCCTCTCCCTCTCTCTCTGTCTGTGTCTCTTATGAATAAATAAATCAATCTTTAAAAAAAAAAACAACTTATGGATTTTCTGAATATTATTATTTCTACATTGCTTTGTTTCATAACATTTATATTTTATTTTGTAACCCCATTGTTTAGTCTTAGTTCTACATCTAAGTTAATTTAAAGAGCATTGCCAGTACTTTAGTCACGTTTTCTCTATTTGTCTTTTGATTAATGAAATTCTTCAAATTTATTTAAGAAGATTCAGATTAACTATATTCCTAAACTCATTCATGTTTGAAAGTAGTTGTTGTTCTTATACTTGAGTGAATGTTTGTTTGCTTTTCTTTTTTCCTATGGTCTTTGCAGACATTTTTCTGTTTTTCTCTAGAATTGAGCACTGTATTGAAGAAATCTAAAACTATCCTTACTGGAGGGCAGATGGGGGAGCCGGGCATGAGTTACGTAGGTGATGGGTATTAAGGAGGGCACTTGTGATGAGCACTGGGTATTGTATGTAAGTGATGAATCATTAAATTCTATACCTGAAACTAATATTACAACTGTATGTTAACTAACTGGAAATTAAATAAAAATTTGGATAAAAAATTGTCTTAATTCCTTTTAGGTGATTTTATTATTATTGCCTTTACTTTCACAGAAATCTATTTTTAATTATTTACATTTAAATAGTTCACTTAGTGCCTAGAGCTTAATTACTTAGTAAATGTTAGTTCCTTGTTTTGATTTCTTGTTGCATAAAGACCATCGTCTTCTCTTAATTCTCTTATTTAATGGAGAACTCTTTGGCTTATTCTACGGCAAAAAAATCATGTGTGTGTGTTCTTCATCTGTTTTTTGTTAGCTCTTTTACTTGAATTATTTTTGTATAGATTCTAAGTTGATTTTGTTTTTAAAAATTACTGATTTCTAAATAGGGAGCATTCTTCCTGAATGAACTATTTTGGAGAGAAATATGAAGAAAGACGAGCCAGGGGACTAAGCTGAGGTAGCAGTAATTTGAGAAATCTCAGAATTTTTGGAACATCTTTTCTTAGCACACGGGCCAATGGACATTCATTGTCTTTGGAATAGTGTAATTTCTCGATGGCTCACAGTGAAGTCCTGTACGATGTAGGACATACATGTGCCTGTGTGTGTGTGTGTGTGTGTGTGTGTGTGTATGTGTATGATTTGGATTTCCTTTTCCTCCATATCCTTGACTCTATTTTACTAAACCTACTCCCCCCCCCCCCGTTTGTTTTTTCTACTGGTTTTATTTTCTTTCAGCTGCTCTACATGTCTTTCTACAGGCTAATTGTCTTCATTTTCTTTCTTTTGTCCTCATTGGTTGCAGAGTTCCATTTCTGATTATTACTTATTTTTGAAGGAGGGTAGTCTGGTCACAACTAGCTATGATGTCAAAAATTTGGAGGAAAGGGGCCCAGAAGATGAACTAAAGCAGTGGGCAGTTTCACTCAGCAGACTAAGCTGAGGTAAGAGTAATGTGAGAAATCATAGAGTTTGTGGAACCTCTGAAAGTCGCAGAGCACTTTCTAGTTCTCTGTTAAGGCTCTGCCTGTGGGCATTCTATCTACCCTCCCTTGGTGACAGGTTGGCTTTTTAGTAATGATAAAATGGGGTTCCTGGGTGGCTCAGTGGTTGAGTGTTTGCCTTTGGCTCAGGTTGTGATCCTGAGGTCTTGGGATAAGTCCCACATCGGGCTTCTGGCAGGGAGCCTGCTTCTCCCTCTGCCTATGCCTTTGCCTCTTTCTCTGTATCTCTCATGAATAAATAAATAAAATCTTTAAAAAAAAAGAGAGAGATAACACAAAGTTTTTGTGTGTGATGATGTTTCCTTCCTTCATTTTTTCATTCACTCATGTTTCCCTTCAAAGAGGTGCTCAAACTTAGTGTTTACAAGTGTGAACTCTGGAGGCATTCTGCTTAGGTTTGAATTCAGGTTCTGTTGCTCATGAGCTGCAGTCCTGAGCAAGACCTTTAACTTCACAGTGCCTCAGTGTCCTCACTTGTAGCAGAATAGTGATGGTAATAGTACCTACCTCACAGAGCCATCAGGATGAAGTGGGTGAAAATTTGTTAGATACCTTGAGCAGTTCTTGGCAAAGTGTAAGAACTAAGTGTTTATACAAATAAATAAGTCAGTGATTATCTGCTACAAAATCCGCTTGCTTATTATCATGTATTTGCCATCTGATTCCATGAACAGACTTTGTGTCTACGTGTCACATGTCAGTGTTTCTCACTCAGCTCCACATCTCGTAATGTTAGCAGGTTAAAGACGGCTTCAGGGATATTCCTGGGCACACTCCAGGAACTGGCTGTGCTAACCTGGCGATCACTGGTGGAGCCTTCAGGGCCACTTGCTGCTTTTGGGGAATTTGGCCTACTGCAAAAGACTCATCAGTTTGGTGCCTTTCCTCCCAGCCTCTTTCTTTCATTTTGGTCCAGGATCTACTGTCTTTTGGCAGCTGTTTTTCATAGTTTGTGGTTTGAGGGTGTGATTATTTTCCAGCTTCATTGGAGATGAAGTATTTGTCCCTGTTTTTATCATTGTTTTGTTGTTTAGGTTGGTTTCAGGGAGGAGAGCAGAGGTAGAAATGTCTTTACTAGGCCATCTAGAGCTAGAGGTTGAGTTAGCTTGATTTGAATTACTTTTATTAAGTCACATTTTAAAGTGCTGTTCAAAAACTAAAAAGACCGTATGTTTATGTTTTAAAAATTAAGCACTGTTATTCACAACTCATTGGGACATGTTCCATTTCAAGTTTATACATTTTAGGGTAGTAATTAAAAGTCTTTTATTAAATTAATAATTCACCTAGTTATGAATCAAATAAGACAGAGAAGCCTAAACAAAAATCCCTCTGCCCCTTCTCCATTTTCAATTCCCACAGCCTCACTTCTCCAGAGCAATCATTTTTACCAATTTCTTTTTTGAGTTTTCCTGGCAGTTAGCTTGATAAATTTGAATTATCAGGAATACATATATATATTATATTCATATATATGTATATTCATATATATGTATATAAAATCATTTTAGAAAACCATATATATTTTTTTTCCTGGTTAATTTTACAATACATAAAAATCCAAAATAGCAAATCGGCATGTTAGAACATGTTCCATGGATCCTATCACAATTCCTCTGATAAGAGTTCCACTGTCTGAATTTCACATGAAACTTCATTAACCCAGTCTCAAATACAAACTCCTTATGATTTACTGTCAGAGTAGATTTTCCCTTCTGCCAGAGAACTGATTCACTGATTCTCAGGTAAATGGGGGCAATTTTTCTGAAGACTACCAAAGTAGTCTGTTCAAAGATTTCTTTGTTGTTTCTGCTTATGTTTAAGTCAGACATTACTTCCCTGCTCAGATTTGCTCAGAGTTTTCCTGAAACCACTTTAATCCAATCTTAGATTAAAAAAAAATATTGGTCGTTTGATTAGTCATTTGGTAGTGTTTCCTAATACAAGTTCAAAATGCTTTACTACAATTCAAAAGTAAAAAGCTTTGAAAACCACAAGTTGTGTATGTGTGTGTGTGTGTGTGTGTGTGTGTTTAACTCATTTGTTGGCAAAACGTGACCTGAACTGATTTGAGGGAATATTTATTCCTTCAAGTGTTTAATAATGAGGTACTATCCCATACCCCAATTGGAGCTATTACACAATTTAATGTATATACACGGTTTCCTTTCTAAAATCTGAAATATTCTGAATTCTGAAACATTTCTGGCTCTGAAAACTTTGAATAAGGACATTGTTGACCTGTGTTGTAAAAGTGGAATGTTAATACTACTGGAATTCTTGGCTTAATCAAATAGCTGAACCCTGTATGCTAACTGCCATCTTAGGGCAATAGGGCCATTTATATTTGCATCCCATAGTGTTCGTCAGGAAAAGGAAACCACCCCAGTTATTTTAGCAGGGAGAATTTAATCTAGGATCTTGGTTAAATGGCTGCTAAAGGATCAAAGAGCAAAAATGAGACATGGCATTTAGATAGAGAGAGCAGTGGCAGGAAGAGCTACTACTCCAGGACTGGAAAAATAGAGGGAAGAGTTTGGAAGGATTAGAATTTATTTATTTTTTAATATTTTATTTATTTATTCATGAGAGACACACACAGAGAGAGGCAGAGACACAAGCAGAGGGAGAAGCAGGCTCCATGCATGGTGCCCGATGTGGGACTCAATCCTGGGTCTCTAGGATCACGCCCTGGGCTGAAGGCTGATGCTCAACCACTGAGCCACCAGGCGTCCCAAGGATTAGAATTTAAAAAAATGAATAGAGGGCAGCCCGGGTGGCTCAGCGGTTTAGCGCCACCTTCAGCCCTGGGTGTGATCCTGGAGACCCAGGATCAAGTCCCACATCAGGCTCCCTGCATGGAGCCTGCTTCTCTCTCTGCCTCTCTCTCTCTCTCTGCCTCTCTCTCTCTCTCTCTCTCTCTCATGAATAAATAAGTAAAATATTTTTAAAAAATAAAAAAATGAATAGAGACCCTTGGTGGTTGGAATTCAAGCCTCCAAAGAGATGGCACTACCTGTCTGGAGCTGGAATGTTTGAAGGCACGATAAGAGGTTGGTTCTGGGAATGACAGAGAAAGACAGAGTAGCACCATTTGCTGCTGCCAGGATCAAGGGCAGGTGTTGGAGCAACATGGGCAAGAACAGCAAGTGAACAAGAGGAAATCCATCCCTTCCCTGCTCTGGTCTCCCTGTCTCCTTCGAGTGCCCTCTATTGATAGAGACTATCAAAAAGCCGGCTGGCAAAGAAGGAATACAGTTTGTGGATTTTTATTGACAGGATTCCAAAACAAAGTATAGAAGGATGGTTTTGGAATTGAAGAGCAATGGCTAAAAAATGGGCACAGTCCAAATTTGGGGCTACTTGGCATCCATCTACCCCTTCTAAATGTATTTGAATTTCTGTACAGCAGCAATGACAAATGTATGCAACCACCCTCCTACGAAAGAAGCTATTTTCACCTTTTCCTCAAAAAGGGGAGATATGAAGTCATAAGATCAAATTAAGTAATATCCTAACATATAATATTTAATACAGGGAAATCATGGTGTTCATCTCTAGGTGATATTAATTAGTCCTGAGGTTTATTCCCAGGCCCATATAACTATTCTGAAATCTGATGACTAAATTTTAAAGTTCATCACTACCAATAATCTTTTCAAAATAATAAGGGGGAAAAGAGGATGCAAAAAGAGGTCGATTAATGCAAATATATAATACATATCATACAACATATGATATATAATATAAAAGGTAATAAATAATGTAACATTGTAATAATATGTCATGTAACAGATAATGTATTTATTTATATTTATGTAACAAGCAAGGAAGAAAATATACATAGTTGTTATAGTTCTAGTTCCAGAAGGCTATGGTGATATTTATAACTTCCTTTCTCCACTAAACCTTGCACATTTTCTTTGCCCTCAGCCAATGCTTCAACTGGTCTAAATCCTTTAACTGGTGGAGTGACTCAGATCTTTACTATTAAAGGGTCTAAATCTTTAATGGTCATGCCTTTCTTCAGTTATTATAATTTTCCAATAACTTTTGCTCTTGGAGGTAGAAATATTAGGAAGCGCCTAGAAGAATACCTGGGTTTCATACATTGTCCTGTCTGCCCCCATTTTGTAGCAGTAAACTGGCTCCCCTTTGGTGATTAGGATCAATCACTTCACTTAATAGGTGTCCCCTCTCTTTCACTGTTGACACAACAGCATAAGCAACTCAAAATAGCCAGGTAGTAGTCTGCAACTTCCAATTCAGTGGAATCGTTGTTGTGTCCCTTGGTGGGACTTCCAAACCTTTAGAATTCCAAATGGGAAGAACAGGAGTCAAATACTCTGAGTGTCTATAATACTGGAAGAAGGCACTGTCATTATTCTGACTATGGGAGAAATAGCACCTTCTGATTCAAAGCTTTAACTGTAACCTGTAGAGGAGAAACCAAACATTTTAGAATATTGTCTCGTAACTGGTCTTGTAACTGAATCTTCAGTAGCTCATGCTACTGTCCTATCTGACCAGGCATTTCTGGGTGGTGGGGTGCTTGGTTATATCCCACTAGCCACAGATCACCAGAAACACAAATGCAAGTTTATTGGCTCTACAAGGAACCATGGGGTGTGTTACAAATGGGTGCATCAAGGAGTCTTTATAAGATTTGAAGCTGGAGTTAGGACTTGTCAGGGATTAGTAAGAATTCGTAAGCCAAATTGCTGGGACAGTCAGTGGTCTTATCTTTAACACAGGAATCCATGCGGTCACCATTGGATCATTTCAACAGTGGTCTTATCTTGGAATACAAGGATCTAAAGGAGATATATTAAAATGGAATGAGTTTCAATTGCTTGTCTTGCATGTTATGGTGTAGGGTAGTTTATCTGTTTTGTGAGAACTGGTACAGTTTCGCAAATTGTGTTTTCCTCTTCAGTTTTCAGATATCACCTTTTTTGTGTGTGAATAATATGTTTATTTAATATAACTTTCTGTGTGCATAGAATCCATATAAGTAAAAAAGTATAAGATTACATAGGTGATTATATTACAAAAGGGAGGAAAATAACTAGTATCTGTATTTTGCATTCAGTTCCAGGTATTGGTAAAGCTTAAAAGAGACTTATTTCTCAAGCAGCTGACCTGCCTCAGGGCAATGACTGCTCTCTCTTCTTTCCCACAGCCTTAGTATTTTTGCCAAAAGGCCCAGATTTGAGTAAAGGGGAGCATCGTGAGCACAGTATCGGGGCATAAGGGCTGCAGTCTGTGGAGCTTTGGCAGGTGGGTGTTCTGGGAAGTAAATTTCGAAGAAATAGTTGGTTGGTTGCTAGTTTTCCTGGGGGCTGTTGGTTTGGTTGCTGGTTTTCCTGGTTGGTGCCAAGGTGCTTTTTGGTAGACGCCTAGCTTTGAAGTTTTAGTAGAGTATGATACTATTCTGTGATGCCTGCTGCCTTCTTCCCAAGGTCCCGTTTTATTAGCATCATGTTATTCTGTAGCTCTGATCCTGTTTGATTTGACAACAGCTACCATCTGGGCTTTAAAAAAAATTTTTTTTTTTTTAATTCATTAGACTCCCTTTCTGAAAGATGGACTGATGGACTGTTATCTTCTGGGGATGTGATCAATCCAGATCTGCACTGTTCTTTGAGATGTCACTATTGTGCATTGAATTTCGAATGGTAGTTGTTTTCATTTCTTTAATTGTCCGGACTTCTTGCTTTCTTTGTCAAAAGATCACTAGCTGAATTATGTTACGTGGCAGCAGCTGTACAGCGACAAGACTCTGGAGTTTGTATGTTTGGCTTCTGCAACACAGACAAATACTAATAAGAAAAGGACTATTATTAAAGCTTACATGGTACTTCAAAAACAAAATACTAGATTTCCACATTTGAGACATGAAGACACGTCTCATAATCCATTTGTAATCAAGTGATATTTCCCCTTAATTTGGATATGGATTACTCAACTTTGTCAGTGTCTAAACAATCAGTCTCATATCAGTGACTGCCATGGGTAAAACCCTTAAGAATATTGTGATTAAAGGCCAAGGATGCCTGTGAACCATTTAGGACCTTAAACCAACTAAGAAGGAAGAAAATAACCCAAGAGTTAAAAACCAAAAAAATACAAAGAAGTGAGGCAACCAAGGAGTTTGGGAAGCTGGTAGATCTTGTTCTGAAGGTCTTGGATGAAATGAGTCTGTTTCTACTAGTCTTTTCTTCCTAACGTTCAAGAGATGCAGCAGCTTGCACTGCAGACTGGACTTGCTACAGAGCTTTTTCTTATTCTGAGCCCACTCAAAATTTGCAAGCTTAGAGGTTATTTGGTAAATGGGTCAGAGAAGCACATACCAATGTGGCATATATTTTCTTCTAATTCGAGATTCCCAGGTTTAAAAGCAGCACAGTATTTAACCTTCTTGGACCTTAACATTTTTAGAGAGGGAAGAAGGCTGGATTCTAAGTATACTAAGATGAATAAGTCTGTTGTCTTTTAGTTGCATTATAATAAGCAGGTTAAAAATGATTGCTCTCAGCATATGCTAACTATTTGAAATCCTTTATATGCATTATGTCATTTAATGCTGATCAGATTATAAGGGAGTAAAATTAGGCAAATTTTCAAATTTGTCCTTAATGATCCTTGACCCTCTTGGAGAAATGGATCCATAATTTGCAAACTCAAACTAACATTGTTGCTGATGCTCAGTGAGAACTTCAAGAGTTCCTCAAGGCTGGTGGTCTGAAACTACTTACATTAGAATCATTTCAAGAGTTACGATGTAGACTTTTAGATTTTACGCTCCAGTTTCCCTATGGGTATTTTTGAAGACGGAACCCTGGAATATTCAGTTCATCAAGCTTCCTACACAATTCTTATGCACAGTAAGATTCGGGGGTCACTGTTTACCTACATTCATTAATCTCAGATTTCCATTGAGTATGTCAAATTTTTAAAAGAAATTTCCTAAATAATGTAGTGCGATACTTAAGGAATTTTATAATATTAAGTTCTTAATAAAGTCTTTGACCTCTTGCACTTATTTATAGCACCTTAATAAAACAGCTGTGTGAGTAAATATCCAATATGCTGTATGATAGTCCGTCAGATTTGTGAGGTGTAGTTTCCTTAAAACATAATGGAAGGAGAATTTACAGGCAAGAAATTTTAGAACTTAAAGGAAGCAAAAGGTTGGAAAATTAAATGTGAAACTACTCTTATATCTTATTTCTGTGAACACAAATTAAAATAATTAGGATATCTAAATAAAAAAGACTATCACTGGGCATTTTACATGTCTTGTATTAGTAGTTCAGTCTAGGTTCTCTCTGTTCTAAGTGGCAGATAGCCAAATCAAGCTGACTTGGCCTAAAAACATTTTTTTTTAGTTGGTCTAAGTAATTGCAAAGTCAAGTTGGTAGGCTCAGTTGGATCCAGGTGCACACAAGAGGACTTCAGGAATCTGTGTCCCTCCCATCTGTCCCATGCTTTGTCATCATTTCGGACAGGTCTTGCTCAGTACTGCAAAAACATGGTCACCACCAAGGCCAGGACTGGAACACATTGGTTTGTCAATTTCTGGGAAGAATTCTTCTTTTTATCAGTAATCCCAACAAAAATCCTGTGGTTGGGAGAGTCCTCGTACACATGGATTGGAGATGCAGAACTTTTAATGGCCAGATCTGGGTCATGGATCCAGGCTGGGAGTGGAGTTTGCCTTGAGATGGTGAGGGAGGGTGATTTCTCAAAGGAAATCAGGGGTTTGTTTTCAAAATAGAAGTATGGATCAGGGTCAGATGTGAACCACAGCGATAGTGTGTAAACTGAGTAGTGTGGCATTGGTTTTCATTAATTGCCTTAAGCTACTTTAAGAAAATCTTTAGAATCTTCTTTCAACTTCCAATAAGATACTTGTTAAGTTTGTTTGCCTTTGCTATGGATAGTCTTTACACAAAGAGGCTTCCTTTTCTTTTTTCTTTCCTTTTTTCTCCTTCCTTCCTTCCTTCCTTCCTTCCTTCCTTCCTTCCTTCCTTCTTCCTTCCTTCCTTCTTCCTTCCTTCTTCCTTCCTTCCTTCCTTCCTTCCTTCCTTCCTTCCTTCCTTCCTTCCTTCCTTCCTTCCTTCTCCCCCTTTCTTTCTTTCCTGTTCTTTGTCTTTTTTTTTTTTTTTCAAATAATCAATTCCTTTCTAATGTTTTACTCAGTTTTGATTTTTCTTCTCATTCTGGGCCCAGAGCTAAAGAATAACCAGAAATCGTAGCTTGCAAAAACCTTTATTTAGCTTTGCTTTAACCTTTTTGGCAAAGCCAACGAGGTGTCTCTCACACCCTGCTCCTGTACAGAGAATTCTATATACTTAGTCACAAGGATAGTGCTGTACTATTTAAGCCCACAGTCCTTGGAGTCACACTGCCTGGGTTCAAATTCTGTCTTTGCCATTTTCTAGGTGTGACCTCAGCACATTTTAAACCTTTGTATAACTCAGCATCTTCATATACAGGATGAGGCTAACTGTGCCACCCCAATAGCATTGCAGGAAGATGGAATGAAGTGCATGAAGTGATCTGAGCTGTGCAGTGCATGAGGAAGCTCGGGGGTGTTGACAAGTGTCCTTATCCATGAAGTCCGCCATCATCTTTAGTAGTTTCCCACGTGCTTTCCTTTATAGATACAAATGTGTAGCTCCAAGCATGAGGTCTACTTTCCTCTCAAAACTCTTTTCTTCTTTACAAAAAATCCGTACTTCCAAACTCCCTACTCCAGTTCTGCCGCATACTTTTACCTTCCTCTTCTATTTCCAGCTCTCCGGTTCCTCTTTTCTCATTACTGTGGAGAAGCCTGACTCAGCAGTTTCCAATATGGAACTGAAATTCTTGACTTTGCTGAAAACGGTATATAAAAGTAAATCCACACGAGCAAAATTTTGGTGAGGTCAACTCCAGGTAGGGGAAGAATTTGTTTTATTGTGTATTTGTTCTCACATAACATTCCACAAATCTTGACTGCCATAGACTTGTGACTGGAAGAGAGTTAGTTATGTAGAAGCAGTGGGAGGCAAAAGCTAAATACTGCATGGATTCTGTTCTTAACGAGAGGAAGATTTTGCGTCCCTTTTCCGTTATTATATGGTTGAATTTAACACAAAAAACATTTTTTAAAGAGATTTTATTCATTCACTTGAGAGAGAGAGAGAGAGAGACAGAGACAGCAGAGCAAGAGAGAGAGCATGAGCTGGGGGGAGTGGCAGAGGGAGAGGAAGAAGCAGGCTTCCCACTGAGCACCCTGGGACCATGACCCAGGCCAAAGGCAGGTGCTTAACCCACTGAGCCACCCAGGTGCCCCAACACAAAGCTATTTGTACAAAATAATTTGATTTTGTAAATCTTTTTTTTAAAAAAAAGATTTAAAAAAGATTTAAAAAAGATTTATTTATTTCAGAAAGAGAGAGAGAGAGTGCACATGTGTGTGAGACAGAGTAGTGAGAGACACAGAGGGAGAATCTCAAGCAGGCTCCCCACTGAGCAGAGCTTGACACAGGGCTTGATCCCAGGACCCTGGGATCATGACCTAAGTTGAAATCAAGAATCAGACACTTAATCAACTGAGCCACCCAGGCATGCTGGATTTTAAAAATCTTTTAAAAATAATTTGCTGTTTTCTCTGCATCTAATGAATCTGCTGAAGATGATAAACACAATTTTAACTAATAATTATTGTATCTTTAACATATGCCAGACTCAGTTCTACCTGGCTTATGAATACAAATCATTTAACTTGGCCACACTACTGATTCCCACTTTGCCAATGAAGAAGGAGAATTTTGGCGAGGTTAAGTTTCTTGTCTAAGGTCATGCAACGTGTAACTATGGATTTTGCATAATAACTATACAGAGGACGTTGTTTGTTTGTTAGGCATATACCAAAAAGAAAATCAGAAAACTACCAAATAAAATGATGTGGGATTAGGAGATCTCTTTGCTTTTATTGATCATTGCAGTCCTCAGTTTAGGACTGAGGTCCTAAACTATAAGGTCCTCAGTTTAGAAATACAGTTTTTTTTTAAGCCTCTCATAATGTGACATTTCCACTTTTCTCCCATCTATCCTTTTTTCTTTTGGGTTTATTTTCATTAATTTATTCCATAAAAGTATATTGAGTGTCCACTCTACTGCAAATCACATAGGACTGAGATAAATAAAAGATACTTATTCTCTATAGAAAAGTAGGTTCCTTTAACTTTATGGATGGTCACCTTTGGGAATTATAAGTTGTTCTTCATTAAATAAATATATATAAATACATATTAATATATATTAAATAAATATTTATTTATTTTTGTTATTCATATATCAAACATATATACATATATATATAGAGAGAGAGAGAGACAGAGAGAGAGAGAGAAAGAGAACTCATGTGCATGTATGCTTGCATGCTGGTGGGATGAGGGGCAGAGGGAGAGAGAGAATTTTAAGCAGGCTCCAGATCCAGCACAGAGCCTGACACAGGGCTTGATCTTACAACCTGAGATCATGACCTGAGTCAAAATCAAGAGTCGGTCACTTAACAGACTGAGACACCCAGGTGCCCCTCATTAAATATATTTAAAAAATTTTTTTTGGGTGATATCAACAGGGAAGGGAAGGAATAAAAGCAGGCAAAATTTCAACCAGCATTTCACTGGCAAAGTGTTCTGGGGATAGGAATATGTCTTTGGGGGGGAGCTTTTTCTTCATCTGCCTTGTACTTTGTTCACTTTGCACATACTCATAATTTGCTGTCAAAGAAACCTGCTAATGCACTAATAAAGAAAAAGCTGAGGCTTTTATCCAACCATTTCAGAATTATAAAACATTTTTTTCTCAGTGGTATTGCCTTTAAAGCTTAAGCTGACTCTCAAAGAGATAGTAAGAGTTATTAAGGTGGCCTCTAAAATTTCCAATGCTATCATATACCCTTGGTAAAAATAATTTAGATGAATGTCTTTATTGTTGTTCACTTACCTGTTTTCAAATTTTCCTCTGTTAAAATAATGCCATAGAGAAATTATTCAGTATAATAGATGCTGGCCAATACTTACTTCTTGGGATTGTGTACAACAGTATTCAGAAAGACAAAAATGCTCGAAAGTAGATCTAGTTGATAATATAAACTATCTTATTTCTATTACTACTGTGCATTCTTGTTTTTGACTGTTTACACCTCACTTCTGATGGAATTCCTAGTAAAACGAAACAAAATAAAACAAAACATCCCATATCCTTAATAAGATAGTAGAGGAAGCATTTCTCAATTCTTTATGAAGGCACATGAACCTGAAGGCATAAGATGCTTTCTAAGCAGGAAGCTGAGACATTTGGTCCAGGATGTGGTGAACTACAGTTTTTTTTTTTTTAAGATTTTATTTATTTATTCATGAGAGACACAGAGAGAGGCAGAGACACAGGCAGAGGGAGAAGCAGGGTCCCTGAAGGGAGCCCGACGTGGGACTCGATCCTGGGACCTCAGGGTCATGACCAGAGCTGAAGGCAGACGCTCAACTGTTGAGCCACCCCAGGGTTTGGGTTCTAAGGTGAAAAATGTGAGCCCTGGAAAATGAAGAATCCAATTCTCATGAGAGGATATTATAGTTTAAACCACTACAAGACAAAAGTTTGCTGGTTGTCAGTTTCTTTCTTTTTTTTTTTTTTTTAAGTTATGGTTGTCAATTTCATTTATTACTGGTTTTGGGAAGCTATGTTAAATTTATCCATGTTTTGAAATTTGGAAAGAATAGTCAAACTAAACTACAAGATTGAGAAATCCCCTCCCCTCAAGATAACCCTTAAAATTATATAGTTGACTTTATTTTTTTTTTCCTGTGGGTAGAACATCAAAACCCAACACAGAGTAAACCCAGAATACATTCAATTTAGATTTCATGCTGCTATCTTCATCTTTGACTAGCGGTTAATGATTCTGAACATATTTTTTGGTTATTTAATAAGACTCATGAACTCGGGTGTAGTTGTATGATCCCAACTTGAAATATGCAGTTTGGTGTAAACTGCTTGATTGCACTGACAGAGTTGGAATACGTTCCCCTGGCCAAGTTATTAAGAAGGAAACGAGGCATTGCTCCATATAATGTGTGAATATGCTACTTCTCAGGTTTAAGAAGAATGCTTATTGATTAAAAACTGAGGCCATGTGGGATATGAACAATCAGCTTGTTCACATAAAGGTGCCAGAACTAGCATGATTTTTGTTTTTGTTTTTTTCTTCTCCCACTATGCCTTCATGGAGTCAGTTCTGGTCAGTAATTTGGGCATCTTCATAATTCAGATTTAGAAATTTCCATTGAGGAGCTAGCAGAGAAAACTTTTTTTTTTTATCTAGATGTCATCAGATTTTAGCCCAACATATTTGTGCCTCAAATGAGCAGAGGCATTTGAAAGATTTCTTCAAGGTTTTGAGGACAAGTGCCTTTTAGCATTAAAGATATCTTTAAGTTTCTCATTTCCTGTCCCTGATGTGTTCACCTTCAATATTTCTTTCGTACCAACAGATTTCTGAACAGCTCTCCAATAGCATTCCATTTGAAATAGAATTGATTTTGTTTTGAGGCACCTAACATTAGGAGTTAAGTGCATATTTCCTGTTTAATCATTTCAAGTTCATTTCCTAAAAAATGAACACACTGAATATTTAACCAATTTGATAGTGGGGGAAAAAAGTATAGACCTTTGGCCCAAAGCCTAAAAACAACCAATAAGAGCTCAAGAGGTAGCAGTCTGGGAAGCAGTTAAGTAAGTTATTAAAAAACAAATCTGGAATCTCCAGATTGCATTGGATGAACTCTCAGGGTTTCTGAGGGTCAATGTCACAAGATACCTAATCCAATCACTTTGGGTTTGAATCTCATTATATCCATGCCAAGTGGTCACTCTGGTGTATAATGCCTTATCATGTGGGGACAGGTAACCCCAAAGCACATCTCCTTAACTCTGATCACAAGGAAGACTTTCATTACGTGGACTCAGAATCTGTGTCATGGTAATTTTTACTTATTGGTTCTGGAGAAATCAATGGGGGCCACACAGAACAAGTTCCAAATTCTATTCAGCAGATCATTAAACTTCTAAAGACACACTGACACCTCCAATTCTGTCAACAGTTCCTGCATTCCAGGTCTGCTGAACAGACTCCAATTTGTTTATGAGAGTTTGTGACCATGGCACTGAGTCTCAAATCCGTGTTCTAGTTGCAGCCTGAGCAGAACAGAGTCAGTCAGGACTTTCATCAGCCTCGTTTCAGCAGAGGGATTCTAATTAAATAAAGCCCTAAATGACATGCACTCCTTTAGTAACCCTGTCCTACAACTGAACTCTATTGAATGTTATATCAACTACTAAACCTTTCTATTTATTAGGTAACGTTGCTACCAGTACGACCCCCCACCCAAGACACTCATAACAACTAATATTTTTTCTGGTACTCTGTGCCAGCAATATTCAGCTACTTTACATATATTAACCCACGTAAGCTACTATGAGTTAGCTGTTAACATTATTCCCTTTTACAGATGCAGAAAGTGAGGGAGTTAAGAAGAGTTGAAGTGGCTTGCTAAAGTTTATACCAGGTAATTGATGGCACAACTAGAGGATGAACTCATGTTCTTTAGTTACATATGTAAAACATTGCATAATTAGTTGGCTTTACTGGACCCAAGCTGGTCACGTATCTCCATTATATCAGTTTATATTGGTTTATCACTCTGATTGATCCAGATCTTTGTGGATCCTGAGCTGGCACCTGATGCATTCATTCTCACCTAGGTTTCAAGTCATCAACATTAGCTTGTTTTCTAAATCTCATCCAAGACACTCATAAAAATGAATACTGGACAGGCCAAACTAAGACAGATCCCGGGTGCATCATGCAGAGCCACCTCTAGGTTGACATGTATCCATTAATCAACAACTTTGGATAGAAGTGCTCAATCATGTGTGTGGCTTTATAATTATACTCTTTTTCTAGCTGAAGATTTCTCAACTCTAATGTCACAATATACTGGAGTGTTGTACTCCCCTGTGAGGTATTTCATAACTAATTTGTTTATTTAAAAAATAGAGTAGATTAAATATTGCCACCAAGTTAAAGCCACTCTCATTCACTGCCATTTTGTCAAACTTTCTTGAGATGATAAATAAGGTAGGGGGTTATAGCTGGCATGAGAATAAGAGTGGATATGTCCTTGGGAGAGTGACAAATAGAAAACTCAACTCTCAAATGTGTAGTGGTGGGAAAAAAAAAGATGATAAATGTTGCTCTGGTCCACATTTTTCCATCTTGGTTACAAGGATTTAATAAGAAACTTTGTCAAATTCATTTTGAGTATTTCCTCTCTCCATTCCCAGGGCCATGACCTTGTATCAGGTTCTTATCCCCTCTTCCATTGGGTATTAGAATGGATTTTCACCTTTTTATTCTGAAAATTTTCAAACACATAGAAAAATGGAAAGAATAGTTATAATGAACATCCATGTACCAACCCAGATTCAACACTTCATCTTATTAGCTTCATCTGTATTTATATGCATATATTTTGTTCTCTGAACTACTTACAAATAAGCTGCAAGCATCATGACAATTCCCTCCTGGGACCAGTCATTTGTCTGCTTTATCCTTTCTTTGCTCTTCCTCTGAATTTTTCAGTATCTCAGAGAGCCAGTGCCAGAACACTAGGTTTCCCATACTCTCTGGTGACTGGGTTCTGTTTAGGTTTTGGCCAATGGGAAGCACTGGCTGGAGATAAGATGGTAAGAAGAGAAGAGAAGACAGGATATTTCCACTGTCTTTGCTGTGTTTTGGAAAGTGTCTTTGGCAGTGTCTTTGTCTGTTTCTGTCAAACAGCCCTTCTCTCCATGAATCTAAGCCTCCACTGAGGAGTCCCTGTCAATACCCACTAGACAGCCCTGGCTCCTGGGCTCTGAGGACACCACTTCCTACCATTGTTCCTCCAACTCAGGAGGTAGCAGTGGCTTTCTGCTTTTGGTAATACCTGGATTGCCTTTTTTTTTTTTTTTTTTTCTTTGTTTGGCCTTTCAACTCTTCCAACACTTTTTTAGCCAGTCCCCTGTTATTGAATCCCCTCTTGTGAACTCTCTTGGGAATTCTGTTTTCTTCCTTTCTCCTTTTTTCTCTTTCTTTCTTTTCCCTTGAAAAAAAAATTATTCATTTATTTATTTATTCATTCATTCATTCATTCACGAGAGAGACACAGAGAGAGAGAGGAGGCAGAGACACAGGCAGAGGGAGAAGCAGGCTTCTCACAGGGAGCCCGATATGGGACTCGAACACCAGACTCTGGGATCACGCCTTGAGGCGAAGGCAGACGTTCAACTGCTGAGCCACCCGGGCATCCCTTTTTCTTTTTTTTTTTTTAAAGTGTGCAATTCATTGTACTGGATTCAAGTCAATGTACAGGTAAGCCCTGGCTGCCTCCATGCCTCAACCCCACTGGTAGGTAGACCAATATATCAAGTTGGGGGAACAAAACGAAGGCCATGATGGTAGACCATTCAAAATAAGAACAAATATTCAGGCGATGATTTAAAAATTTTTGGATTACATAATTTACAATGCCATCACTCTTTCCTGGGTGGACTTTGGGGAGGACTGGCCCTTCTCTTCAGGGAGAAATGAAGTTGATTTGGGGAAGGCAAGGGACTTTCCATAATAATGCATCTCATGATATTTGGGATGACTTTTTTTTTTTGAAAAGCAATGTACAAAGTCCTCTGCCACATTGTAGAACTTTGGGGACACTTGCTCCAACCAACTGCTGTCACCTTCACCATTCCAATGTTTAAATCCTGAGTCAAGTGCCAAAAAATAAAACAAATAAACAAAACTGCCCCAAATCCAAAAACAAACAACAAATTAAAATAAACAAATAAAGCCATGCCAGTCTCATCTCGTTTTCTGTGCAAGTCAGCTTTTGTCAAGAAAGGGTACAAGGCAACTAAGGTAACAGTCTACCTAGAAGCATTTGTGGTGGACGATGGAGGGGGCAGGACTCGTACCTGCTTGCTTGCTGATGCACCTCTGCTGGAAGCTGGAGGGCAAGGCTGGTTGGAGCCCCCCATCCACATAGAGGACTTGTGCTCAGGCGGTGCGGTGATCTTGATATTCATCGTGTTGGGCACCAGGGCGGTGATCTGGTGCATCGTGTCAGCAATGCCAGGGACACAGGATAGTGCCACCAGATGGCCCCATGTTAAGCCGTGGTCCTCGGCTTGTCGACGTCACACTTCATGATGGAGGTGAAGGTAGTTTCCAGGATGCCACAGGGTTCCAGGTGAGGAAGGAAAGCTGGAAGAGTGCCTCCGGGTAGCAGAACCTCTCACTGCAGGTGGTGATGGCCTGCCCATCTGCAGCTCGCAGCTCTTCGCTGGGGAGGAGCTGGAGGCTGCAGTGGTCAGCTCCTGCTCCAAGTCCAGGCGACTGAGCGCAGCTTCTCCTCGATGTCACACACGATTTCCTGCTCAGCAGTGGTGGTGAAGCTGTGGCCACTCAGTAGCATGTGGTGCTCCCTGGAGGCCATGCACAGTTCAGCCCAGAAGGTGTGGTGCCAGTTGGTGACCACACTGTGCTCTACGGGGTCCTTCAGGGTCAGGATGCCCCTGCTGCTCCTGGCCTCACTGTCCATGTAGGAGTCTTTCTGGCCCATGCCCACCATGATGCTCTGGTGCCAGGGCCGCTGCCCCACGGTAGAGGGGAGGACAGCCTGGGCGGGGTTGGGGGTGGGGCATTGTGGCCTGTGAGGTCGGCCTTGCACTTGCCTGAGCTGTGGTCAACTGGGAGCGCAGTGATATCGTCATCCACGGTAGCGGGGCAGTGATGTAGACCCGCCAAGCTGTGAGGGCTAAAAGCCTATGCTTACCAGGTGGATGGGGTCTCAGGGATGCTGAGTTCCATTTTCTTGATTCTAAATAACATAGCCTTTAAATTCGTTGACATTCTTCTTCTAAAAATAAGTATTCTATCAACATCAACACCATTATCACTTAGAAAAATCAATAACTCCCTAATATCTTATACTCCAGTTCATATTAATATTTCCTCACTTGTCCCCCAAATTCTTTTTATAGTGATTTCTTCAAAGTAATGCAATCAATGTTAAATCATTGCATTTGATTACTTTTTTTTTTTTTTTTTTTAGCTTCTCTTAATCTGGAACAATTTCAGGATTTTTCTTTCCTCTATGACACTGACTTTTTGAGGGCCAAAAGTTGTCTTCTAGATTTTTCCACATTCTAGATTTTTTTTTCTGATTTTTTTCCCTCTTGATGTTGCTGGACAGAAGTCCTAAACTTTATACATTATTTTATAATCTGGAAGTTAGGTATAAAGGCTTGATTAAGTTCAAGTTAAAATTTTTTGGCAAGAATGTGATGAAATATTTAATCACTTAGGTAACATTATGACTACTAGATCTTATAAGCAGTCGATTATAAGGGTATTTGCCACTTTTGCATTTGTTTTTGGCATTTTTGTAGCCCTGTCTGAAAACTAACTGATTATTAGTATATTTCTATCACATGTAAGCTTACGTTTTACATGTATAGGTTAGTGACCTATGTACTTTCTATAGAATGCTACCTTGCAGGTTATACATGTTCTGTGAAATGAATGGCCAGCCATGAGTTTTATAGCAGTGTGAATGCTTGCTCTTACATCCTAGTTCCTCTTTTACTAATCTCTTTCTGTTTTGCTAATCTCCTTTACACTTAGCCTTTATATCCAGTGGAAAAAAAAAAAAAAACCTAACAAATAACCAATGAAATAGAAATGGGTTAAAACTAAAGTCAACTAGTGTTCGGCTCATTCACATTAGTTGACTCAACATGTCTGAAAATGAGCTCATCATCTTTCCTACCAAACTTGCTCTTCTCCCTTTGTTGCTTAACATGGTGATTAGCACCATTCAATGGTACCAACTGCCAACTGAGGATGCATCTTTGACCCCTGTCACTCACACCCCTTACCCAATTAGTCCTCATGGCGTGTCCATTCTGCCTTCCTGGCTGTGTCTTTTTCAATGACTTGAATCTTACCACCATTATTCAAGTTCAAATTTTCACCAGCCCTTATATAGTTTATATATCAACACTGCCCTCCTTGGGGCACCTTGGTGGCTCGGTGGTTGAGCATCTGCGTTTGGTTCAGGTCATGATCCCGGGGTCCTGGGATCAAGTTCTGCATCAGGCTCCCCGTGGGGAGCCTGCTTCTCCCTCTGCCTGTGTCTCTGCCTCTCTCTGTGTGTCTCTCATGAATAAATCAATAAAATCTTAAACAAAACAAAACTGCCTTCCTTGCTTCCAGGCTCATACCCTCAAATCTTTCTTCCACCTTACTTTCAGGAAGTTCATTCTGATATACAGATTTCCTCATTTCATTTTCCTGTTTAAGATGTTTATTTGTTTATTTTGCTTAAAATGTTTTAATTGCCCTCCAGCACCTACAGGACTCAAGGCCCTTCACATCAAGGTGCTGTCCAGCTGCTCTCCAGTCTCTCATCTTGATGCTCTACTTCTTGTACTTTCATTCTCTACACTAGCCCTCACATGTTACAGTTCTACAACAGGCTATGCTTTCTTATCTACACACTTGTATGCAGGTTGCTCCTCCTCCCTGAGATCTGTCTCCACATTGTACTCATCTGGTCACCTTATTTTCCTTATTTGCCTAGACCCATGATGGCTAGATGTAAATATAAAGCTATTAAAAATATAAAAACCTATTCCCAAAGTAGAGACTCAAGGCTTGAAGCAGAGATCCTCAGGCCAGTATCAAGTTTCTGGCCTAGGCCTATAGAGAAAGGCTGGGGAGGAAGTCTAATGAGGTCACAGAAAGCATCAAGCCAGGGTATGTCATCATCAGGAGTTAAGGGCTAAGATCCAAGTCAGAACATGGGAACCACTGCAGAGCTAAAGCCTGGGAGAAGTAGCCATAAGAATTCCACTGTGTCCTTTTCATCTCATCTTTGGGACTGTGAAGCCAATGATGAATCTAGAAGTTTGTAGCTTGTGAAATAACAAAATAAGGCTGATAATAGTTGTATAAGAAGGAAGACTGGGCATCGGTCTTAAATTGTGGTACATTAAAGAACCATTTCTTTTTTTTTGAATGAATCACTCTGTTTTTCTGTATCATTTTCTGCATCATAGGCAAATGAAAAACAGGGACCTAAGAAAGAATAAAAATAAGCCAATGATGAATTTTAACAAGGCCAATTCAGAAGAATGCAAATACTACTGCATGAATCTGGATAGGAAAAGGAAAAATGTCTTCAAAAGTGATTATACAAAGAATGATAAAAATAGCAGTATAATATATGGGAAAATGTTACACATGAAAAATAAAAAAACACTATCTCCTAACTTCCTTACTTGCTTAGTATCTGATAATCACATCACTCTTCCTCCTAAAATCTTCCAACACCTTCCTAATGCATTTGGAACAAAATCCTTAGTATGACCTGCAAAGTCCTGGGGTCGGTCTCCTGCTGACATTTCTGGCTGCATCTAACACCTCTTTCGTCTGTCACTGGGTTCTAAGCACACGGGCCTTCTTTCTGGTTTTCAAAGACACAAGGTCCCTTCCTTCTTCAGGGCCTTTTGCAGAATCTTCCCCTTTTTCCTGGCATGGTCCTTAATCCCCTGCCTCCTGATTCTCCTGGCTATACTTATCCATAGTCCTCAAAAGCCTTCCCCTGATCCCTCTTTCCATCTAAATTAGCCTCTATCCCCATTAATCTCTCTCAGCAAAATTTTCCTTTATTGCACTAATCAAAATTTGTAATCATAGGTTGATCTGGGTGGCTATTTGTTTGATATTTGAAAGCTTCAGAAGTGTGGAAACCATGCCCATTTTGCTTACTGCTATACAGTAGGAACTCAAGAGTTAAGTATTTATTGAATGAAGACAGAAATGGAGAATGAAAAAATGGACTGGGGTGATCATCTTTGAGGTACAGGCTCCCATTTATCCCTCAATCTCCCTCAGTATCATCTTTTCTTCCCTAGTAATTGAACCTCAGTTTTGACTCAAACACTTGCGTGACCAGAAAAAGTCTACATTTTTCCATACTCCCTTGCAGCATGGTATAGCTTTGTGACTAAGTTCTGGTTAATGGGATATAAGTGGAAGTAGCATCTGCAATAACGAGGAAGACTTTGAAAGGGGGTTGTGTGCCTCATTCTTTGACCTCCCATCCTTTCTATTGGCCGGAGTAAAGACATGATGATTGGAATTCAAGCAGCCAAACTGACATAGGTGGCATGCAAAGAGTGACCTAGTGCAAAGTAGAAGGACCCTGGATCCCCAAGGATTTTGTGGAACAGAGATTATCAGGTTGGGACTATGGAACTGTTATAGCTGTACCTAATCCTAATAGGTAAGTATAGGTAAGGTGCTATGGCATAGGGAATGGAGCTTCAGGAAATCTAAGTGGAATTTTGAGAACACTGGGGTTAAAAAATGAAGGACATTCCGTGGCAAATAACCTCCATTTATATACACACTAAGTAATGAAGTAGCATAGCGTATTTAGGTAATGATAATTAAAACTCTAGAATCATCAATATACAAGAGAAAAAGTAAAATTAGGTTACAAATAAACAGCTTACAAAAACAGATTATAAACACATACAAGATTGAAATTGTGGCAGATACTATGTCTTCTCCCAACATCCATGCTCCCCTTCCTCCTTAAGTGTGGTGTTATTATTCATAATTATAAAACATTTCCATTTCTCCTCCTTTTGTTTTTGTTGTAGTGGTGGCTTTTTAAGAGGGGGGCTTGGGGAGGAGCAAAGGACAGGGAGAGAGAGAATCTTAAGCAGGCTCCATGCCTATTCCAGTGCGGAGCCGGACTCGGGGCTCGATTTTACAATCCTGAGGTCATGATCTGAGCTGAAATCAAGAGTTGGACGTTTAATCCACTGAGCCACCCAGGCATCCCTCTCCTTTTGATAAATGGTAAAACTACACTTTTCTGTCTCTCTGTAGGTAGATTCACTATGTGATTTGCTTTGGCCAATAAAATGTAAACTTTAAGAACCAGAGTGAGGGGGATCCCTGGGTGGCGCAGCGGTTTGGCGCCTGCCTTTGGCCCAGGGCGCGATCCTGGAGACCTGGGATCGAATCCCACGTCGGGCTCCCGGTGTATGGAGCCTGCTTCTCCCTCTGCCTGTGTCTCTGCCCCTCTCTCTCTCTCTCTGTGACTATCATGAATAAATAAATAAAATATTAAAAAAAAAAAAAGAACCAGAGTGAGATTCATTCTCTCTCTCTCTCTCTCTCTCTCTCCTGTGATCACTGACAATATTTCTGATAGTGGTTTTGGGTTTCAGAGTGAAGACACCATGGATCAGAGCCCTAACAATCCAGCATGATTATGTAATGTAAGAGGAAAATAAACCTTTGTTATTTTAAGACTTTAAGATTTTGATTGTTACTGCAGTTTTATTTAGAGTGGCAATACACTCAGATGAGATAACTTTTCCCAGACTCTTTTTCAGCTAAGTATTGTCAGATAACTGTTTGCTGTAAGACACAGTACAAGCATTGTGCATAACTTCTGGGAAGTTCCATAACTGGCGAAGACCCATCCTCCTTTCTGTCATCTGGAATTCAGGCAATAATCTCTGACATTCAAAGAACTATCTTGGACCATGAAGCAATGAAATTCTTATAGAACTAAACATTCAACTCCCGTACAACCTACTAATTGTACTCTTGGGCATTTATCCTAAAGAAATGAAAACTTATGTTCATGCAATCACCTGTCCATGAATGCTCGTAGTTATTTTATTCATAATAGTAGAAAACTACAAATAACCTAGAATTTCAACTGGTGACTGGTTAAACAAATGGTACACACAGGTATGTACCATGGGATACTACTTAGCAATAGAAAGGAAACAAGTTCTTGATACTGAGACATGCAACAACCTGGGTGAATCTCCAGAAAATTCTTCTGAGTAATAAACCCCAAATGTAATATACTGTATGATTCTGTTTATACAACATTCTCAAAGTGACAAAATTACATACACAGAGGACAGATTAGTGGTTGCAACTTGTGCTGATGAAAATGTTCTGTGTCTTGACTATTATCACTGTCAAAATCCTAGTGTGACATTGTTCTATAGATTTGCAAGATGTCACCGTTGGTGAGAACTGGGAAAAGAGCACATAAGATCTGTCTGTATTAGTTTTTACAATGGTGTGTGTTTCTAAAATAATTTCAAAACATTTCTAATAAAAAAGACCAAAAAGTTAAGAAAGAAAAAACAAAACAAAACCACAGAAGTCAGATTTCTCCCATACCAATTGAAAAAAAAAAAAAAAGCCCCTAGGGCTCGGACTTAGGACATAGATATTTTGTTCAAAGTGCTCCAAATGACTGTAATGTTCAGCTACACTTGAACTCCAAAGAGAGCTGGTAAAAAATGGTACCATATGCTGTCCCAGGGCTTCTTCTAAAGCCATGGGAACAGCCTTATCCTCAACCCCAAATCAGATACATATACAGAATACTGTGGGGGAGAGAGGAGAATGGGAACAGAAGTTATCAGGGTCTCAGTGTTCATCACCTGAGGTTATTTGCCGCCACCACCCAAAGAGAGCTATTTGTGCTTCCTACCCGACCTCTGCCCAGCCCAGAGCGGAAGTGGGCCTCTAATTCTGTGTAGTTCCACAATCTTGTTGGAAGACCCCAGTTGGATGTCCGCTTAGGCGGAGGATCTGTTGATTTACCTGCTGTCTGCCCATGAAGAGAAAAGGGGAGGGACAAGGGTGGCAGGGCGAAGGTAGAGGATGCAGGGGAGGAGCCTGAGCTGCCACATCTTGGCCTGAGTTCCCCACGCACCTGGACTATCACACAAGTATCGTTAGGCTGGAGTCTTCGGGCTACTGCTCCACCCAAGAGAGGAAGGTCGGTTGAGGGAATTTTAAGAGGAAGGGGGGTGAAATGTTGGTGATGAGAGCTGAGGAGGGGTGAGGAGGGTCAGCAGGAGTGGGTCCTCAGAGCAAGGCAGTGAGGAAGCACTTACAGTCTTTTGAGGAACTCCCAAGGATGCTCTAAAAGAAATCCAGAGGATGTTGAGGTTAGTTCAACCAGAAAAGAGGTAAACAGCAGACAGAGGACCTCAAGAGCAGCTAGTTGTGGGAGGTCCTCATCCCTTGTCGCTTCCCTCTGGGCTCCAGCACTGCAGAAGAGCTGGTGTAAGGTTCTCACCTGGCTGCTCATTAGCATCACCTGCAAACTCTTAAATTCATTGCTACCCAGACCTCACCCTCAGACACCTCACCTTGAGTCTGACCGAATCTAAAACCTGTGCTACATTAGCGCCCAAAGACATGGCACAGGGCATCTCCCTTAGAGAGCCCCTCTCCCATTTGAGGTACCAGTCACCCATCAAAGGTGAGTCAGAACCCAAGGCCTGCCTTCCAGACCAAGCCACCATCCATGGGGTCCTGTGGCTTCTCCGTGCTGAGTGGAAACATATGACAGCACAGACAGAGGCAAGCAGGAGGGATTACAAAGTAAATTTAAGAGAGTGCAAGAAAAACATGACAAATGAAAGTCATACAGTGGGAGAATGGGAGCATCGCCTGGAGGCTTGTAGGGCTTATTTTGCATGTGCACAAGGAATGAGTTATCAGTGATAGCGACAATAGGGCTTTCTCAGAAATGGAAGATGCTTTTTACTAAAAGAGAAAGTAAACATTACTTAGAACAAATCTCATATCATACCTTAATGTTTACAAAGGAGACAGAGGGAGAGAGGGCAGGAAAGAACAGATTTCCCAGGGGAGGAAATTGCAATGAGAACAAGTAATCTGGATCAAGCCAGAGCATGTTTGAACAAAAAGAATACCCGAGGACAGAGGAAACTCTAAGGATAAGATAGGATTTTACATAGCAGGAACCCCTACTAGATTGATTTTAGACTGTTTTAAAGTGGTGACTATGGTCAAATGCCAGAGCAAGAAGTTCTATAAATGAACACTATTTCCTACAGATTTTGATGCTCGAAAGCTTTTCCCAAGTTCGGAATAAGTATCTTTAAAATTAAAGACAGGTTGAACTTCCAACAATAAGGGAGTGATTAAATAAATCACAGTGCACAGCATGAGGTGGAATAGTATGCTACCTTTAAAAATGATGCAGAGGACACGAACTCAGCATAACCCAGACAGATGAGGTTAAAGAAAGCAAGACACTAACTGTGGTGCTTACAGCTATGTGAAAAACGTGTATTTTCTTTTATACTTCTTTGCTGTACATTTCTAAATTTCCGTCGATGAGTATATATTATTTTAATAATCAGAATCAAAAGATAAATGTTATTTATAATCCTATAGTCCTCTTTAATGTTTTACATTCTTTTTCCCCCCCACCTATGTGCTCACAGAAGCTACTTTTGACACCACCACTGGGGTCCTAGCAATCGATGAGTCCCTTGGCTCCAGACACTGCTATATATTATTTAGGCTTCCTTCTCACAGTACTAACACTTGCCGAGCATTTTATTCCTCCAGTGGCTTTTTTTTTCTGAGGATACCATATCAACTTCGGGGAAGTCTCTTAGAATACCCCAACTGCTAGGCAGGCGTCCTCCAAGATTTAGCACACACTCTTTTTCATACAGTTTGTATTGGTTTTCTATTGCTGAGTAACAAATTAGTGCCAACTTGGTGGTTGAGAACAAATCTTTTATCTCCTTGTTTCTGTGTGTCAGGAATCCAGGTGTGGATCAATTGATTCTTGCTCATGGTTCTTTTCAAGATCAATTTTGTTGTTGTTTTCGTCATTTGTTTGCTTGATTGTTTTGCCAAAATTCAGTCTTTTTATATTTTGGTACTTTTTTTTTTTTAAGATTTTATTTATTTATTCATGAGAGACAGAGAGAGGCAGAGACATAGGCAGAGGGAGAAGCAGGCTCCATGCAGGGAGCCTGAGGTGGGACTTGATCCCGGGACTCCAGGATCACACCCTGGGCCGAAGGCAGGTGCTAAACCCTGAGCCACCCAGACTTCCCTAGATTTTGGTACTGACCCACATTCTCCTGCTGTTTATTGGCTAGGAGTCACTCTTAGTTCCTAGAGGCCACTTCCATGTGGCCCTCTCACAGCATGTCAGCTTACATCTTCAAGGCCAATGGAGAGTAGCTCTCGCTACTGCTTTGTGTCTGTTTCAGGGGATCACATGATTAGGTAAGGCCCACCCAAGGTAACCATTAGATTAGCTCAAAGTTGACTGAATAAAGTCCTTGTTTACAGCTACAAAACCCCATCACTTTTGCCATATCATTTAACCTAATTATGAGAGGGCTGTTCTATCATAACTGCAGGTCCTTCCCACTCAAGGGGAGGAGGTTACATATAGTGGGCATACCAGAGGATGAAAGTCTTGGGGTCTTAGAATGTTAGAATTTTACCTGCCACAAGATTACAGAAGTAAATTAAGGGTACTGCAAACATTGGATTAAAATTATTTTAAAGTATCTTTTAGCTGAAATTCATAATAAAAATAACACCTTCCTATACCGTTTTTGTGCATATTTCAACACTGTCTTGAATTTGTGTTTGTTTAGAGAATTTCCCAAGAACGTAAAGTCAGCTCCTTAAAAAAAAAAAGTACCATATTCAGTAGTTATCTCTGGTAATCTGGATCCTCTTGAGACTATAAAACCAATGAATGAATAAAAGAATCAACCAAATAACCAATCACAGTCTGGAAATAAATCAGAGGCTGAGGAGAATAAAGAATATTTATCATTTTTCAATGAGGGTGGGGGGGATGCATTTCAGATTTCATTTGAAACAGAAAAGTCCTGCTGTTAGAAAATTGAAAAATTTTCAGAACTAAGTACTGAGGTAGGGCGGGGGTGTGTGATGTGTACTGAGGCAGGAAGGGGGGGGGGCAGGGGAAAGATGTCGCTGGCCCTGTCTGGGGTTAAGAGACAGGCTGCTCTCTTACCTCACGGCCAAGCAGCACTCTCGTATTTCCAACCCGGCAGGGACAGTAACAGTAACGGCTCACACTTTTATGGCACTGACTATATATCAGGCATTGTTCAAAGCTCTTTTTAAATAGTAACTCATCGAGTCTTTGCAATAATTCTGTGAGGTATGTGTGCCATTACCATTATTATTACAGGTTGAACCCATTAGCCATTTTTTATCTTCGTCTTTTCGGCTTGGCTGCTCTATTCTCCTTTGGTTGCAGCACTGTAGCTTCTCTCATTGTCTTTTTTGCATCAGCCATTTCGTGCAGCCACTGATCTGGTGGTTAACTCCTTTACCTGGAAGCTTTCGATACTTTGGTGACAAACATGTCCATGGTCTCGGCTAGTCCCCAGTCTATTCCACGCTCAGCTTAAGTAGATGAGACCTGCGCTGCCTTATGTTTCTCAGACTGGCCTTGTCAACAGGGCAGCCTCCTGGACATTTCCACCATTCACCGTGGAACAGATTTTAGAGCATTTTTGGTTGCAAGTGGCTGAAATTCAAGTCAACTGATCTTTTTTTTTTTTTTTTAAGATTTTATTTCTTTATTCATGAGAGACACACAGAGAGAGAGGCAGAGATGCAGGCAGAGGGAGAAGCAGGCTCCATGCAGGGAGCCTGATGTGGGACTGGATCCTGGGACCCCAGGATCACAGCCTGGGCTGAAGGCAGACACTAAACTGCTGAGCCACCCAGGGATCCCATGTCAACTGATCTTAAGCATAAAATGATATATGGCTTCTCATAGATTGTAAGGGTACTGAAGGCTCACAGAGGTGAGCTCATATACAGTAGCTCATAGAACTTTAGGTACCAGAGTCTCAGAGACAAGAACTATGGACTCATTTCTTGACTCTTGCCTCTGCTTGGCCTCATTTCACGGCTTGGCCATCTCCACATGGCAGAGAAGATGGCCCCCACCAGGCCAGGGCTGCATCACCCCCTTTTATGCAACACTACATCAAGAGGGCTTCCTTCATCCAGCATCTGAGTGTCCCCCTCATAGAAAGATTCTGATTGGCCTAGTTTGGGAGGCCTGCCCTTGGCGCAGCCCATGTGAGCTTCCCCCCTGTGTTTCAGAGCAGGGGTGAGGCTGTGCCTCGAGGTTCACTGGGAGAGTTAGAGCTTCTCAAAGGAAGGAGGGCTTTGTTAAAAAGCGGAGGGAGAATCATGCTGTGTGACAAAGCCTCTGCCACTGCACCATATAAGTAGGGGAGATCTCGAATATAACTTAACCTGCAATAAAGTGTCTAAATAATTTTCTCCCTAACATTCAGTTTTCATTTGTGTGACATGATTTAAGATATGGCTTGCGCTGAATTTAAACTGTAGAACATGATTCGGCAAGAAAATCACGGTGCTGCCCAAGCCGCATTGAGCTTTATGACTATGCAAACCCATAAATGAAATCACAGGGAATCAGTAGGACTTTTCTGTACAGGTGCAGGAAAAGCTCATCCCCAGGAGGGAGAAAGCTGAAAGACCTGGCACAAGGAGCCAGAGCGGGGCCTTGTCGAGCCCCAAGTTAGCATTTGCTAGATTACCATGTAAGATGGCATCACATACAGCTCACAGGGAGCGCCGTTGCCTGGAGAGTGCCCCAGAGCTTGATGGGAGACGTCAGAAGGCCCTGGAGTAGGAGACTGAAGGGGTCTCAGCAAGTGACAAGGGGACTTTTTGCCTTTGTCAGGAATCAGCAGAAACAGCCAGTAGATGCGGTGCTCCCATACTGGTTTGTCTACAATGAACAACCAAGGGTCTGGAAGTAACTGAAGAAGGGGACTGAGCCAGGACTGGGGAAGGGGGAAGAGGCATTCATGAAATACTTCACTGATGTGAACTCCTGAAGACTTCGGGGATTTTCTCATAGGGCCACACCTTGAAGCCTCCATCTGGGTAAAATCAGGATGAAATATGTGCTTATACCCTAAGGGGGAATGCTCTTTCTACACTTCCTCTTTCCCTCCCTCCCTCCCTCCCTCTCTTCTTTCCCCTTTTTCTTCCCCCCTTCCTTTCCTCCTTCCTTTCTCCCTCCCTTCCTCCCTTCCTCCCTTCCTCCCTCCCTCCCTCCCTCCCTTTCTTCCTTCCTTCCTTCCTTCCTTCCTTCCTTCCTTCCTTCCTTCCTTCCTTCCTTCCTCCTGGTAAACTCTAGCTGATGGTAATTCAGAACCACACTTTGTGTTATTTAGGTTTTTTTTTAATGCAGAAATGCAATGCTTGGACATGTCAGGAACTTAGCAAAGAAAAAGAATGTGCCTTTTAAAAAATTTAGTACCCCAAATTTGGAACCCAGAAAATTGGAATCTATGAAGAATGCACATCTAAATCTTTAACTTGGCACCTCTAGGGGGTTGTGGGCGGGAGCAGGGTGGTGGTGGTGGGGGATGTAATTCAAATACCAGCCTGGAGGAATCATTTCGATTACGATGTAAGAAATGGAAGAAGTTATTGTAATGAGGTCAGTTCTGGTCCTTATGTTATTAGCCGACCAGTGAGGACGCAGACAGGGTGGAACAGAAATTAATTAGAGTATTATGGGGGCTTTACAATCTAAGGTATTCAGAAACTTAGCAAAACTAGGTCTGTGTTCTTCAAAAAAAGATTATAGAGAGACCTTATTAAAGCACAGAAGGCTCAGCTATTTAAGATGGTGACATACATAGAGGCAGGAATGTGCAAAGAGAAGCTGAAAGGCAGCCAGGCCCTGAAGGAATTTCAGTGGAATTTCTTCACCGGAGGAGTAGTTAATAAATAGAGCAGATTTCTAAGGGCAGAAACTAGAGCAGCTACTACAAATAGTTTTTTTTTTTTTTTTTTTTTTTTTTCTGTTAAAGGAAGGGAGTGATAGGAAGTTGGAGAGGAAAATGTTGAAACAAAGAAAACAAGCCTTTTAGCTGGCAATCCCGGCCACCTCTCATGCAAAACTCTCTGCTCCCACCACTGAGAACGGTGTATCACTTAATAATCATAAAACCCCCGGTGGAGTTGGCCTGGGTGGTAGTGCTAGACCCACGCTACATGTCATCAAGAGATGCATGTAATATAATACTTTTCAAAAGTCTGAGACACCATTTCCTCCGTCTTGCTGCCAATGTGTCTGCTATTTTGCATGGCACAGAAGGACAGAACGGAGGGCTAGAAAATCCTTTTGTGCTGGGGATGGCCTCCTCCTGCTTTGATGCGAGGCTGTTCCCCATGGTCTGAGGCACGAAGCCTTCTCTGGGGCAGTGTTGTATACTGAGCGCTGATGAATCCAGGCCTCGGATTTTTTTTTATTCCTACTCTCCTCAATCAGGTAGGTTGGGATGGTTACCAGCTCATTGTGCACAATTCTTCAGATCCTCAAATGGTGGCGAAAAGAGAATGGAGGTAAGTGTGTGTATCTTTGGGCCAACATATCTGCAGCTTCATCAATATGCAGATTCCCTCCACCTCACCAGTCAAAACCATTTTTTTTTTTTAAAACCAAGACTCAACTTGGCAAAAGTGAACTCAAATTTGCCAATTGACTTGTGGGGTTGGAGCTGTTATCTGTTATTGCTGTTAGCAGTTCTCGATGTGGGTCCCTCTCACTATCCATGAAAACTCCAAGAAATATTTACTGAAAGCCTGGAGATTTCATGGCAGAAGGATTCATTCAGGGCACCAGCCCCTGGGGATGGCAAGGCTGCCAGGCGTGTGAGAGGACTGGTGGTGCCACACAGCAGCACTTCCCACATCGTGGGCATCATGATCGCCTGGGCTGTTTGTAGAGCATCAGGCTCCCGGGCTCTGTGCTCAGACCTACTGAAATAGAATTCCTGAGTTTGGGACCCGTGGATCTGCATTTTTTTTTTTTTTCCGGTCACACAGATGATTCTGAGACACATGGGCCTGGAAGACTGGGCTGTGTAATTTGAAGGGGAAGCCATGGCAGGGGCTAGGAAGGAAAACCTATAGATATTTGCTTTCATTTCAGCCAAAAGCTTGCCGGGAAGGGCATGGCAAGAGCCACAGTGGGTCCTGAGCAGCAGCAGGAGGACCAGGCAGTCAGGGCACATAGGAAACTGCAAGAGTCTGTGCTGAAGTAGACTGGGGCCAAGACAGGCAAGCATTCGGGGGGTTTAGTAGGGAATATAAAATAGGTGATGAACACAACATTCTGATATCGTGTGTGTATTGCAGATCATTGTTTACAAATCTGGCGGACTCCTACTCAAAACAATCCACTTGCACACTGAAGGAAAGCCTAGAGAGTGAGCTAGACCCCGAGGAATTGAAGCTTTGGCTGGGAATCCCTCCTGCAGTTCCGTTGGCTGGCAGAGGGCACGGTGCCCTGGTCAACAATGCCCTAGTCTGTATCAGTGGAAGAGAGGGATTCCCGTCAAGGAGCCCAGGATGCACTTACTAAAAGTAAGGTTATAGAATGGCATAGATGGGAGGCAGCCAAAATAAACCCTGCCCTCAACCAAAAAGCATGCAAACTAAAGAGAGGCAGCCTCACTAAGTGAATAGCCAGCAATCAGAGGCCCTCCAGTAAGCAGGATGGGGTGGGTGGTCAGGGGGCCAGAGAAAAGTCCAGAACTTCATAGGAATGGGGCAGAAAGAGACAGAGTTAGCTGGAGGGCAGGTACTCTGCAGTGAAAGGGAGACCTGTCATGTTATGCTGCTTATGAAAGATCCGGGGGCTGGCCTCTGCTCCCCTGCTACTGGCCCCTTCCCAGTCTGTGATGTTCCATTCTGTGAGCCCCCTCCGGGCAGGGGTGCCCTCTGCTTCTGCTTTGCTGCCCGCTGAGACATACTGTTCAACCCCCTTCTCCCCCCGCCCCCGCCCCAAGTTTCCATGGGAACTGTTAAATTGTCAAGGGTTCCACTCTCTGGTCTATTCCCCTCTGGGTCAACCTCGCTAGACTTAGGGGCCCCCATGGCTTAGGACAGCTACGCCAGCAGCACGGTTGGTTAAATAGGCCTTTGTGGATTGGCCTGGGAACCATACCACTATGTATAATAATTTTTTTCTATGGGGAAATTCTTTGAGTTCCAAACACCCCATTGACTGGTGACCTTTTAGAACACAACAGTCCTATCTGGGCTCCACAGTGGGGTGAGATCACTCGGAGTTGTCAGAGCCAAGCTGGGAACAGCAAACCGAGTCCAGGCCAGGCTGGGGTTAGATAGTGAGTTCAGAGTGGAGGGATTTCAAAGACAAGTAGAGATTTGAACTTCGAAGTATAGGGATGACTCTCAGATCAATCTTGCTGGGTTAGGGGTCGGGCGGGGAGAGGGTAGATGAGGTGACAAGCAAACCAGATGAGGGAAACCAGCATGAGTAAAATGTGCCATGGGGCTAGAGATGGAAGGTGGCGGTGCCTCTGTTATCACACCCCCACCCATGGGGCCTGAATGCTTTGAAGTGGGGAGCTTGGCTGCTGTTCCTTCACTGAGCAAATAAAGTACAGTCCCAAGGGATCTGGGGGCAGAGAGGGCTTATCAAGAGCAATGGTCTTGGGTCGTTGCTAGTTTCTGTCAGTACCATTTCCTGCCCCCCCCCTCCCCCCATCCCTCAGGCTCATCACCCAGATTCCTGGCGGCTGCCCTTTTCTATCCCGGATCCTCTCTCTGTCTTCCCCTTCACAAAGAATCTCCTCAGTGCAACAGCACCACCCTTCCAGCCTCTGCCACCAGACTCCGTGCGGGCCCCATGGTGCTGCTAGGCTGAGCTACAAGGTTGCACTTTGACTTCAGACCAACTCCTTTACTTCTGCAACGGATCTCATCACCTCCTGCCTATTTGCAAGCGGTCTCTCCCTCTCCACCATCGCCACCCACTGGAACATTAATTAAAATAGAAACATGTAGTGTCTTCCACTTAGAAACTAGCCATAGCTTGACTCCACGTTTCTCCCCAGCTTCCACCCCATTTCTCTGCCCTATTATAGCAAACTCTGCAAAAGAGTTGATCTTCTCAGTTGTTTTCTAATTCTCCTCTCATTTTCTCTCACCTCCTTTCAGGTACAGCTTCATCGAGATATAATTCCTATATTATAAAATTCCCTCACTTAAAGCAAAAATCACTCAGTGATTTTTAGTGTATTCATAGAGTTGTCAACCATCAACTGATTGGTCAATTGATTGTGGAATCAATTTGAGAATATTTTCATCACTCCAAGAAGAAATTCTATATCCATCCGTTTCTACCCATTTTCCTCAATTCACTTCCAGGCCGTAAGCAATCCCTAACCTACTTTCTATCCCTATAGTTTTGTGTATTGTAGACATTTCATATAACTAGAATCACATGATTTGTGGTCTTTCGGAAAAGGCCTCTTTCACTTAGCATATTTTTATTTATTTATTTATTTATTTATTTATTTATTTATTTATTCACTTAGCATATTTTTAAAGCTCATCTATATTGAAGCATATATCAGTACTTCATTTCTTCTTATGGCCGAATAATATTCCATTGTATAGATACACCACATTTTCTTTATCCATTTGCCAGTTAATGAACATGTGGTTTGTTTCTGCTTTGTGGCTTTTATGAATAATGTCGCTATGAACACTCCTAACCAGGTTTTTGTGTGAGCATAAGTTTTAATTTTAATTTCTTTTTCACTTCTCAAGGTTTTGTGTGGATAAATAATTTACATACCTAGCAATGGAATTGCTGGGTCAGATGATAAATCTATATGTTTAAGATTTTGAGTAACTGCCAGACTTTTCCAAAGTGGCTGCACCATTTTACATTCCCATGAACAATGCACAAGGTTCCAGTTTCAGCGGTTCTAGTCAAAACTTGTTTGTAATCTGTTTTTTCATTATAGCTCTCCTAGTGCGTAGGAAGTGGTGTTGATTTACATTTCCCTGATGGCTAATGATTTTGAGCATCCATCCATGTGTTTATTGGTCATTTGTATATTTAATTTTGGGAAGTGTTTATTCATATGCTTTGCCCAGTTTTTAATTGGGCTGTCTTTTTCTTATCAAGTTGTAAGACTTCTCTGTATATCTTAGACACAAATTCTTTTTTTTTTTTGACACAAATTCTTCATCAGATACATGATTGCCAAGTATTTGCTTCCATACTGTGAGTTGTCTTTTCACTTTCTTAAATGATGTTTTCTGGAGCACAAAAGTTTTTAATTTTGATGAAATCCAATTTATCTCTATTTTCTTTTGTTGTATACTTTTGGTGTCATATCCAAAAAAAGCTATTCCTTGATGCAATGCAATCAGATTTATTCCTATGCTGCTTCTTAGAATTTTATAATCTTTGATCCATTTAGTTTTTCACTTATTTTGAATTAATTTTTGTATATGGGGTGAGACAGAGGCCCAACTTTATTCTTTTGCATAAAGATCCTATATATAGTGGAGAAAACTATAATGTTGAATAAAAGTGGTGAGATCAAGACACCCTTATACTGTTCCTGATCCTAGGGAAAGAGCTTTCAGCCTTTCACCACTATGTATCATATTAACTGTGGGCTTTTTGTAAATGTCTTTCATTTGATTGAGGAATTTCCCTCTATGCCGTTTGTTGAATGTTTTTAATATGAAGGGGATATTGAATTTTGTCAAGTGCTTTTTCTGCATCTATTGAGATAATCATATGGTTTTTATTTTTTATCTACTGCTATGATGGTGTGCAACATTAATTGATTATCAAATGTTAAACTAAACTTACATTGATGTGATAAATCTCATTTGGTCATGGTGTACAGTCATTTTTATGTGTTGCTGGACTCAGTTTGCTAGTATGGTTTTTGAGGATTTTTGTGTCTATATTTATAAGAGGTCTGTATTTTTCTTTTTCTGTGTTATCTTTGATTTTGAAAGAAAGTCTCATGGAATGAGTTAGGAAGTGTATATTCTTCGATTTCTTGGCAGGGTTTGTGAAAGATTCACATTCATTCTTTTTTAAGTGTTTGGTAAAGTTTGGGCCTGGACTTAATTATTTGTGTTTTTTGACTACTAAAATCACTTTTTTTACTTGTTAGAGGTCTGTTCAGATTTTCTTCTTCTTGCGTTTTATTCATTTATGTCTCATTAGGAATTTGACTATCTTATTTATCTAATTCATTGGCATATAGTTGTTCATAGTAATTCCCATAGTTCTTTTTATTTCTCTAAGACTGGTAGTACTAATCATTCTTTTGTCCCTGATTATACTAATTTGAACCTTTTCTCTTTTTGCTTGGTCAGTCTAGAGAATGTGCCAGTTTTGTCCTTTTTAAGGAACCAACTTTTGCTATAATTGATTCTTTTCCTGTTCTTTATTTCACTCTGCTCTAATTCTTATTATTTCTTTCTTATTGCTTGGTTGGGGTTTAGTTTGCTCTTGCTTTCTACCCCCACAGTGTTTAAAAGTAGAAGGTTAAGTTGTTGCTTTGAAATCTTTCTTCTTTTAAAAGGTAGGCACTTACATGGGTGCCTGAGTGGCTCAGTCAGTTAAGCTTCTGACTCTTGATTTCAGTTCAGGTCATGATCTCAGGGTGGTGAGATCAAGCTTAGAATTGGGCTCCACCCTCACTGGGGAGTCTGTTTTTCTCCTTTTCCCTCTTCCTCCACCCCTACCTCTCTACTTTCGCACTCCCCCCACCCTACCCGTCCGTACTGCTCATTCTCTCTCTCAAATAAACAAATATGTCTTAAAAAAAAAAAAAGTAGGCACTTTACATGGATAGATTTCCTCTAAGCTCTGTTTTATCTGCATCTCATAAGTTTTGGTATGTAATATTTTCATTCAGCTCAGAGTATTTTCTGTGTGATTCCCTATGGAATTTCCTTTGTGATTTTTTTCCTTTGACCTATCGATTATTTAGCACTGGATTATTTAATTTCCACATATTTGTGAATTTTCCAAATTTGTTATTGATTTTTAATTTCATTCCAGAGTGCTCTGAGAAAAAGCATTAAAGCATTAAAAAGGATTAAAATATTATAAAGGAATTTTAATCTTTTTAAATGTTGATGCTGCTTTATAGCCTACCATAGAAAGTTCTACGTGCACCTGAGAAAGTATATATCACTATTGTTGGATATAGTGTACTACAGATACCTATTGAATTTAGTTGGTTTATAGTGCTATTCAAGTGTTCTGTTTCCTTGTTGATCTTACGTCTAGTTGTTCTACCCATTACTTAAATAGGGACATTGAAATCTCCAGCTATTATTGTTGAATTATCTATTTCTACCTTTAGTTGTGTCAATTCTTGCCTCATATATTTTGGATGCTCTCTTTGGTGTGTATGTTTGTAATTGTATCTTTCAAATGATTTGACCTTTTTAAAAAAATTAAAATATTCCTCTTTATATATAGCAATGCTGTTTTGTTTTTTGTTTTTTAGATTTTATTTATTTATTTATGAGAGACAGAGAGAGAGAGAGAGAGAGAGAGAGAGAGAGGAGAGAGAGGCAGAAACACAGGCAGAGAGAAGAGAAGGCTCCATGCAAGGAGCCCGATGCGGGACTCGATCCCAGGTTCCCAGGATTAGACCCCGGGCTGAAGGCGGCACTAAACCACTGAGCCACCCAGGCTGCCCAGCAATGCTGTATTTTAAGTCCATCTTTTCCTGATATTAATTGTCAGCTTTATTTCTTTTTTTAAGTAAACTCTGTACTCAATGTGGGGTTTAAATTCATAACCCCAAGATCAAGAGTCACATGCTCTACTCACTGAGCCAGCCAGGCATCCCTAATATTGCCAGCTTTCTAATGATTGTTGTGTGCATGTTATATCTATTTCTGTCCTTTTACTTTCAACCCACTTATGTTTATTTTTTTATTTGAAAATATTTATTTTTTTCCAAAATGTTTATTTAAATTCTAGTTAGTTAACATATAGGATAATATTGGTTTCAGGAACACAATTTAGTGATTCATTACTTACATATATCACCAGTGCTTATCACAAGTGCCCTCCTTAATACCCATCATTGATTGAGCCCATTCCCCACCCACCTCCCTTCATCATCTATCAGTTTGTTCTCTATCCCTAAGAGTCTCCTCTAGTTTGCTTCTCTCTCTCTTTTCTCCCCCCTTCCCATACATTCATCTGTTTTGTTTCCTAATTCCACATTTGAGTGATATCCAGTGGTAATTGTCTTTCTCTGACTGACTTATTTTGCTTATTAGAATACACTATTGTTCTATCCATATCATTGTAAATGGCAACATTTCATTTTTTTTAAGATTGTATTTATTTATTCATGAGAGACACAGAAAGAGGCAGAGGCACAGACACAAGCAGAGGAAGAAGCAGGCTCCTAGCATGGTGCCCGATGTGGGACTCAATCCTGAGTCTCTAGGATCACGCCCTGGGCTGAAGGTGGCGCTAAACCACTGAGCCCACCCGGGCTGCCCAAAATTTCATTCTTTTTGATGGCTGAGTAATATTCCATTGATTATATATACCACATCTTCTTTATCCATTCATCAGTCGATGGACACTTGGGCTCTTTGCATACTTTGGCTATCTAATGTGTGCCTCTGGAAGATAACATAAACTGGAGCTTTTTGGTTTTTTTAAATCAAGGCTTACAATCTCCACTTTTTGATTGGACTATTTGATCCATTCACATTTAATATTATTACTGGTATAAGTAGACTTATATCTGTCATTTTAATTATTATTTTTTATATGTCTCATATCTTTTTTTGTCTTATTCTTCCTTTTCTACCTTCTTTTGTATTAAGTAGTTTCCAGTGTAGCATTTTAATTCTTTTAGCTATTTCTCATATATATATATGTATATGTATATATATATATTTAGTTATAATATTTAGCTATTTTCTCAGTGGTTGTTCTAAAGTTTACCATATGTATCTTAACACTCCCATTCTCTCTTTAACCTACTCTAAGAGGTTTTGCATGCCCATTCTATCACTGAAAATGCTCATCAAAGAAACATATTTTTAAAACCTATAATAAATTTTCATCTTACTCAACTAGCATCTGATCCAGTTGAAACTTAAATACCTCTCCACTTTCTGCATTGTAACTGCTCTAATATAAGCCAAAATATTCCTTTATCTGGAATCCTGTAATCATTTTCTTCCACTATTTCCTCCCACAGTATATTCACAGAGCAGCTAGGGTGATGTTTTTTAAAAAGTCAGGTAATGTACCTTCTATATTGAACACTAACTGGCATGGCAGGCTAGTTCTTGGTGGGAGGCCTCTGATACTCCCCATGTATGCTTCTTTGTAAGTTGCTTGAGTGTCTTTATAACATGGCATATAGTTTTCTCCAGAATGATTGACTCAAGAGAGAGGGGAAGCACAAGCTGTCTTTTTTATGACCTAGTCTCAGAAGTCACGCAGCATCCTCTTATCACATTCTATTTATTAGAATCAAGTCCCTAAATCTGGCCTGCATTTCACAGGAGAAGAATTAGACTTCTCTTTTTGAAGGGAGAGGTATTACAGAATTTACAGACAAATATAAAATCACCACAATTTGTTCCTCATATTCTTTTCTCCTTTCTTTACCCTCTTCCTTGTGTACTCAACCACAGCCATGTTTGTGTTAACTATTCTTAAAACAGGACAGGGATGTTGCTACTTCAGGTCATGCACATTTGCTGGTCATTCCACCTTAAAGAGTTTCCCTCCAGACAGCCACATGACTCATTTACTCACCCTTTATATCCCTGCTCATCATGGAGGGCTTTCCTGACCATTGTAGCTAAAATAGCATTTTTTCTCCTTCTACCTCTCTCTCTATCTGCTTTATTTTGCCTTGGTTTTTTTCAGAGTTCATATACATTCGTATATACCTACTCTTCCTGCTCTTAAATATAAACTCCCTGAAAGTCCGGACTTGGTGTTTTTCATTCATTCCTCTAAACTCATTGCCTTGAACATTTGCCAGACACATTGTAGATACTTGATACATATTTTTTCATTGAATGAACACATTGAATTACTCTGTTCATAATTATCTTGGTGGACATATTTACCACATGATAGGTACATGTGGGAATATTTGAGGGAATCACATTTTCAGTAAAGTAATTGAGAAGAAAAGATTGTATAGGTGGCTTTGCTAACAACTTTTTTCTTGAATTTGGTCAGTATCTCTTTTTATATACTTACATGGCATTTTATCCAAAATTATAGTCATAGGCCTTCAAATAAGTTATCAGAAAGTTAATTCTCAAACTTCCAAAAGGCTTTTGGGATTGATATTAAATTGTAGCGTTTCACCAAAGCATATATTATATAATCATTAAAAGCATTATACGGGGCAGCTTTGGTGGCGCAGCAGTTTAGAGCCACCTGCAGCCTGGGGTGTGATCCTGGAGACCCAGGTTTGAGTCCCACATCGGGCTTCCTGCGTGGAGCCTGCTTCTTCCTCTGCCTGTGTCTCTGCCTCTCTCTTCGCTCTCTCTGAATGAATAAATAAATAAATCTTTAAAAAAAAAAAAGCATTATACTTAAAAATTTTTTCTTTCCACAAGCTCCCTTAATGAGCAGTCGACAATAAATGATGCTTTGATAGATAAGATAAAGTGAATAAACTCCCAAATTTTAAAAATGTATAGATGTATGTCAGTTAGAAACATTTTCATCTTAGTTAGAAACATTTTCATTTCATTCCAATTTCTGGGATCAAATCAAATCAATAACTTTTTGGTATTATTTTGTTTTTTTCATCTAAATTATGTATTGAGTAAAAAAATGTAAATTTGATATCCTTGGTATTTGCCTCTCTGGAAGCATTACCATTCTGCTTCTTTTAGGAAAACTTTGTGCTTAGCCTCAATGACTACTCCTTAGACATTAGTATTCTCTAACCATTTTAAAGAAGTTTTAAAAATCACTCTATGATATTAAGCACTAACATTTTTTGGTCTTTCTTAGGGCTTGAGTGAGATCTTGTATCTTAGAACAGCTTTCTGTATCTTGGCCTTTTTCTATTTCAAATGAATTATATTTTTGGTCAATAAAAATTTGTGTCAATTTAAACATTCTTTTGAAATAAACATATTAGCCTATATGGTCTTCATTTTCTTACTCTTTGCTAGCCAAAACTGAAAGAAAATGTGATAGCCCTCTTAACAGAGTTGTAAAGAACACTGTAATGCTAACCATGCATTATCAAGTTAGAGGATGAAATGTATGTATGGTGTGTGTGTGTGTACATAAATATAAATAGGTATCTCCCCAATGGTTTCAAGGACATTTGCTGCTGTATTTGGTTACAAGTAACAAGAAGCATAAAACAAAAAGGGTGTATTATTGTGTGGATATTCAGGAACATCTCACAGACCCTGAAGTGTAAGAAGAGATAAGAAACAAAAAAATTGGAAATGGATTGGAAAATTAGGAAGTCTTTTCATCTCTAACCTTTGCTTCTCTCAGGAGATGTGTCTTATTCTTCTCTTTCCGTAGAATAGTGTTAGCTGTTACTCTAACATGGTGGATGGAATATGGGTGACCCAGAGTTCCTGAGTTACAGCATCTCCATCCACCAGACCGGCCTGGAATTCCTTAATCGCAATTCCACGTCCTCAAGAGAGCGAATCTGATTGGTTAGGAGTCTGCTTTTTAGCCAATCAGCTCTGCCCAGTTGTGTGCAGTGAAGACAGGCCTTCGGGGAACCCCCAGTCAGTGAACTGGAACCCCAGTCAGTGAACAGGGCAGGCATTTTCTAGAGAAAAGGGGGTAGGCAGCAATCCAACTACTCCTGCTTTTCTTTAAGTTTTCTTTTTAAAAATTGAGAAGTGGTCCTATATATAATGATACCATGAAATTAATTTTAAAATTAAGCACTTGCCCTAAGCAAGCAGATTATTATGCAGGCTAATATTGATTGAAGGCTCTCTTTCTGCCCATTCAATCATCAAATGTCACTGATTTAAAATCAAACTCAGTTTATTGTATACTCCCCTGTGTGACTGCTTCCTAGTGCTAGCTGATGTTTGTGGAGTTTGGCCCATGTGCTGAGCATATAGCTCTCTGCAAGACACTTAACATCACATTTAGTCTTCATAATTTCTTATGAATATAAAACTGGGGCTCGAAGCAGTTAAATATCTTATCTAAAGATACAATCCTAGGTCATGGGTTGGAATTCTAACTCTTGTTACTATCTTTGATCTCTTATTTACAATTAGTAAGGGATAAAACAATAAGCTAAATGGTACCATGAGGCACATCCAGAACACGGGACATTATATAGGACAGCTAGTCTAGTCTCTTTAACAAAGGGATGTCATTTAAAAAAAGAAAAAAAAGAGAGTGCCTCATTAAAAGGATCTGATGAGACATAGGGAAAAAAATGCAGTATGTTGCCCTGGATTGAATATTTATTTAAGTAAATCAACTTTAAAAAAATTGTAAAACACATTGTTGGGTCATTGGGGAAATTTGAGTATGTTTCCAGAATTAGACAAGAAAAAATTTACTGAAATACTTGTCTGAAAAAGCAGACTTTAGAGCTAGGTATGATCTTATTTTGATGAAAATAAATATGTGCATTTAGAATGGGATCTGGAAGTATTTGCTTTAAGGTGTTATAGTGCTGATTTCTAAGCAGTAGAAATATGATATTTGAATTTTTCATATGTGCTTCTCTGTATTTGAATTTTTTTCACATCACACATGTACTACTTATGCATTAATAAAATGTGATTAAAAAAAAAAAGAGTGCAAGCACTGGATTTAGAATGTCTTGGTTCTGGTCCTGGCGCTGGTACTAATTTAATACTGTGACCTTGGGCACATTATTTACTTCTGTAAGCCTTGCTTTTCTTTTCTTTTTTTTATAATAAATTTATTTTTTATTGGTGTTCAATTTGCCAACATACAGAATAACACCCAGTGCTCATCCCATCAAGTGCCCCCCTCAGTGCCCGTCACCCATTCACCCCCACCCCCCGCCCTCCTCCCCTTCCACCACCCCTAGTTGATTCCCCAGAGTTAGAGTCTTTAGTTTCTGTCTCCCTTTCTGATATTTCCCACACATTTCTTCTCCCTTCCCTTATATTCCCTTTCACTATTATTTATATTCCCCAAATGAATGAGAACATACACTGTTTGTCCTTCTCCGATTGACTTACTTCACTCAGCATAATACCCTCCAGTTCCATCCACGTTGAAGCAAATGGTGGGTATTTGTCATTTCTAATAGCTGAGTAATATTCCATTGTATACATAAACCACATCTTCTTTATCCATTCATCTTTCGATGGACACCGAGGCTCCTTCCACAGTTTGGCTATCGTGGCCATTGCTGCTAGAAACATCGGGGTGCAGGTGTCCCGGCGTTTCATTGCATCTGTATCTTTGGGGTAAATTCCCAACAGTGCAATTGCTGGGTCGTAGGGCAGGTCTATTTTTAACTCTTTGAGGAACCTCCACACAGTTTTCCAGAGTGGCTGCACCAGGTCACATTCCCACCAACAGTGTAAGAGGGTTCCCTTTTCTCCGCATCCTCTCCAACATTTGTGGTTTCCTGCCTTGTTAATTTTCCCCATTCTCACTGGTGTGAGGTGGTATCTCATTGTGGTTTGGATTTGTATTTCCCTGATGGCAAGTGATGCGGAGCATTTTCTCATGTGCGTGTTGGCCATGTCTATGTCTTCCTCTGTGAGATTTCTCTTCATGTCTTTTGCCCATTTCATGATTGGATTGTTTGTTTCTTTGGTGTTGAGTTTAAGAAGTTCTTTATAGATCTTGAAACTAGCCCTTTATCTGATACGTCATTTGCAAATATCTTCTCCCATTCTGTAGGTTGTCTTTGAGTTTTGTTGACTGTATCCTTTGCTGTGCAAAAGCTTCTTATCTTGATGAAGTCCCAATAGTTCATTTTTGCTTTTGTTTCTTTTGCCTTCGTGGATGTATCTTGCAAGAAGTTACTGTGGCCGAGTTCAAAAAGGGTGTTGCCTGTGTTCTTCTCTAGGATTTTGATGGAATCTTGTCTCACATTTAGATCTTTCATCCATTTTGAGTTTATCTTTGTGTATGGTGAAAGAGAGTGGTCTAGTTTCATTCTTCTGCATGTGGATGTCCAATTTTCCCAGCACCATTTATTGAAGAGACTGTCTTTCTTCCAATGGATAGTCTTTCCTCCTTTGTCGAATATTAGTTGACCATAAAGTTCAGGGTCCACTTCTGGGTTCTCTATTCTGTTCCACTGATCTATGTGTCTGTTTTTGTGCCAGTACCACACTGTCTTGATGACCACAGCTTTGTAGTACAACCTGAAATCTGGCATTGTGATGCCCCCAGATATGGTTTTCTTTTTTAAAATTCCCCTGGCTATTTGGGATCTTTTCTGATTCCACACAAATCTTAAAATAATTTGTTCTAACTCTCTGAAGAAAGTCCATGGTATTTTGATAGGGATTGCATTAAAAGTGTACATTGCCCTGGGTAACATCGACATTTTCACAATATTAATTCTGCCAATCCATGAGCATGGAATATTTTTCCATCTCTTTGTGTCTTCCTCAATTTTTTTCAGAAGTGTTCTATATGTTTTTAGGGTATAGATCCTTTACCTCTTTGGTTAGGTTTATTCCTAGGTATCTTATGCTTTTGGGTGCAATTGTAAATGGGATTGACTCCTTAATTTCTCTTTCTTCAGTCTCATTGTTAGTGTATAGAAGTGCCACTGATTTCTGGGCATTGATTTTGTATCCTGCCATGCTGCCAAATTGCTGTATGAGTTCTAGCCATCTTGGGGTGGAGGCTTTTGTGTTTTCTATGTAGAGTATCATGTCATTGGCGAAGAGGGAGAGTTTGACTTCTTTGCCAATTTGAATGCCTTTAATGTCTTTTTGTTGTCTGATTGTTGAGGCTAGGACTTCCAGTACTATGTTAAATAGCAGTGGTGAGAGTGGACATCCCTGTCTTGTTCTTGATCTTAGGGGAAAGGCTCCCAGTGCTTCCCCATTGAGAATGATATTTTCTGTGAAGCCTTGCTTTTCTTAAGCCTGAATGGGCACTGATCTTGGGATACCTTCATACAGTTACTGTGAGGATCAGAGCGATGACAAATGGAAAGTGAATAACACAAAGTCCATTACCTAGTCACGGCCTAAAAAATGTTAATTGTTATTACTATGTGCAAGTGTCACCAACAAAACTTTGAATATAACCTTTATCTAAGAAAATAAGAGATCAATACCAGAGTCTGGCTCTGTGCTGGGTGCAGAGCCTGCTTAAGATTTGGTTTCTCTCTCTCTCTCTCTCTCCCTTTCCCTCTGCCCTTCCACCCTCTTCCCTGTTCACACACTCTCTCAGTCTAAAAGAAAGAAAGAAAGAAAGAAAGAAAGAAAGAAAGAAAGAAAGAAAGAAAGAAAGAAAAGAGAAAGAAAGAAATCATGGCTTTGGGGCATATCGAAGCATATTATAGAGTGAGACGTCCATGAATGGGTCTCCTTAGCTTAATATGCTAAGGGCCTTTCTTTATGGCCTAACTGCATATCAAATAAGTGGCCTGAACCAAAGCACACTCTGTTCCTAATGGTCTGTGGGATTCAGACACATGCCAATGCATGTAAAGCATCTGATGAACTCGGGGGTTTATCCAAAGCATGCTTCTCTTCAGTACCCTTAATCATCCTTCTAAGGTTTAAATTTCACAAAAAGGAATTTAACCATGACAAGGGCAGTACTACTTACTATTTATATTACAGAGCTGCACCATCTGTCTTAAAACCACAATTTTGTAAATTGTTTTTGATGACATATTGTAGGATTGCCCTGTATATGTAGTTCATGATGAAACCCTTCAGTGAGTCCTCTTTGGTTCAATCGAAATCAACATATTAATGACTTAAAGCAGAAAGGCAGCATCCACACTCTGCTTGATGAATTAGGGATGCAGATTGCAAATTTCATGAGGTGAAGGTTTGTTTCCATTAGACTGACATCCAGAATCTGCGTTATTATTTTAGATCACCTTGAGTCAGGTAATCTTAATTGTCCACATGCCAGTGAAGGCCTTCAGGAGTCAAATCAAGTTCAGAGGAATTATTATTAGTTCCACATCTTACCCTTCACTCTCTTCTTCCCGTAAGATGTCCTGGTAAACATCAACAAAATATAATTCGATTATATGTAGGAATAAATGTAAGATGGATCTACTAATGGTTAAAAAACGGTGGTGAAGAAATTTTGTCTGTCAGTCAATTAATCATATCAATATCTTAACAAGACAACAAAAGACTAGAAGAAGTGGGGATACTTCAACCTTAAAGAAGAAATGGGGCAGTGGTCTTCTGTATTTGTTTAATTAACACCAGCTGCCCTAACAGTTAAACCCCGAAATCCCAATAATTTAACCCAATACAAACTTACTTCTTGCTCCTGTCACAGTCCATTGAAGGGTTCCCTGGTCAGCAACCTTCCATAGGTTTAATCAAGGATCCAGGCTCCTTCTATGTTACATGGTCCTCACAATGATTTAATATCTACTTTGGTCTGGAGGAAGCTTCTATCATGTTCTGTGGGGAAGAAATAGACATGAACTATATGAAGGGGGATGGGAAATATGGCCTGTGGACGGGAAGTCATTGAACAGCCACACTATAGAAAGGGAACACAAATGTGGGAGGTCAGTTAAACATCTTTGCTTCCTTTTCCTTCTCTGCTACCTTTTAGTAGCAGATGCCTCCGTGTGGAGGTGGTAGTGATGGTAAAGCCTTTTGTGGCATGTCAGTAATACAGTTTCAGAAGGCCCAGTTAACGATATGGTTATTGACATCACCAAGTATTACCCAATCCAATAAACATTTGTTAAGAATCTAGTATGTGCCAGATTCTACTGGGTACTAAGGAAGAGAAAGATGAATGGACTTGGTCTGAAGGAAAAGTGAGGAGACAGATACACGCATAATTAACATTAATTGAAAGTGAGATAAAAGTACCACAACTTGAAGTATAAATCAAAAGGGTTAGTAAATGCCAACCAGGAAGACATTAAATCTTGAATAGTGAGCAGAGAAACCTGATCTCCATGCAAGATGCTGTTGTTTTACTTAAGACCTACTCCCAACTCAGGTAGAGATTGTTGAAATAATACGAAGATCACAAAAAATGAAAACACACTCCAGGCTCAGGAGGAAGGGGGCCTTCAGCAGTTGAATGATGGCAGAGGCCCTCTGATTCCTTTTCTTTCTGCTTTTCTTCATCCCTCTCTGTTTCTGCTAGCTTCCACTTTCACTTGGCCTTGTAGTGTTGCTAGCCTTAGCCTGATAGAACTTTTTGGGTCTAGTGTTCAGTATCATTCTATGCAGTCCCTATATTTTGTAAAGGCCTGATGGGCAGCTAATCAGCGATAGGCTGGCCTTGGGTCAGCCATTGTTGAGGAAGCATGAGTGTGCAAAAAGGTGGGATCACATGGCTGTTGAGCTGCCCCTTGCAGGAATTGTGATAGGGGCAAGCAGATTAACTGCCTAGTACAGGAGGCAATGTGTAATTCAACATTAAAAGACATACTGAATTTCAAATGGAGGGTGAAGGCTAGAGGACATTTTTGACTTGGGCAGGGTATGAACAAAGGCAAGAAAGAAGTCTAGTCCAAGTATATTTGGGGAAGAATTAGGTGGTGTCTGGAGTGATAGGAGTATAGACAAAAGGTAAAAAGCATAATGCTCTCATGGGTGATATGAGTATTCAGCAGGATTTCTTCATGGGTAACTTGTCATCTAGCATCTTAATGGTCACAAAAAGACTCTTGGTATGGTACGGTTCACTGTAAGAGAAGGAAGCGTAGTAGAGTAAAAAGAAAAGTATCTCAAGCTTTCAAATCAGGCAGATCTGGGTTCAAGTCCTGACTCTGCCATTTTCTAGCTGTATGTCTTGGGCAGGTTACTTAACTACTCTAAACCTCAGTTTTCTGGGCAATGTGATTTACTGTTGGCCAGTGCTCCGAGGTATGGCATAATGACTGGAGGAGGTGTGGATAGGCTATGTGTCCATTAATCTGTCAGGCCAGTGGCATAGTCACTATGGAGTTATTGGAATGTCATCCTATTCTTAGGTTTGTGGTAAGAATTAAATGGCGTAACATTTGTAAAATGCTTAGCAAAGTGCTTGGCACATAGCATATAGTCATTACACATTAGTTTTTGTAGTTTTTTTCTTTCTTCTATTTCTCTCTGAAAATTTTAAATCTTCAATATGATGATGATAGCTTGAATTGGAGAGTCTTTGAACTGGCTAGTTGTATGAAGACTATCTAAGATACCTCAGCAGCATCCCCTTTCCTTTCCTCCCCCTTCCTACCCCCTCCAATCCAGCACATATAGGTAAGGAAACTCCTCACTGCTATATCAGAGGGATTAATCTTTTCAATAATGACTCATGCCCAAGGTTATGGATGTAAATTCTACAGTTGCCCAGTCATCACTCCTGAATCTTTTAATACCTCAACTACATACCGAGTTTTTAGAACTTGGTTGTATTATCTTATTTTAGTGATTCCTTACTTTTGCAGATGACAGAGGACAAACTCATGGATAGACTTTAGATAGGCTCACATCATTATGATAATAAGCTGTCAAGGGGGAAACGAAGTCATCAGGAACATCTGGTGTTACCTTCAGAAGAAGCTACTAATATTAATTTCAGTCAAGAAAGAGAAAATGGAATCTGTGATAGGCCCAGGCTACAAATAAAGCAAGAATGTGGTCCTAGATTTACTCAATTTTGTAGATTAAAAGGAATCCAGTAATTTTGAATTTCTGAGCATGAGTATACTATTTGGAGTGTAAAACAAAACAAAAAAATTCATAGGCTTTTGAATTCTGTGGCTGTAACCCTCACGGTTTGCAGTGAGAAGTGATCCTGGTAATTCCTGGGGCCCCTATTATTGTGGGGGGGTGATTAACAGTATTACATAGAAAGTATCATATTGTCTCCTTTTTTAAAACCCAAGAGGTTTGAATATTCTTATTGCTACAGCTTGAAGAAGAATGCTGCTCTTGTACAGAGAATACTGATTCACAACAGTGTTTAGCAAGAACAAGATATAAAATTTGAAAGATAATGCAAAAAACATAAGCCCCCTTTCTTGCACTTGGGACCCTCTCTAAGGCCTTTGAGCAGAGATGAGTGGAGTAAGAGAACCAAGTTCAAGGTCAGTAAGCTGCAGGCCTGTGGACTCCTTGGTGTTCTACAAGAACCCAGCTTCTTCCCACTCCCTCTTTCTGTTCCACCTACATTTTCATAAATCTCTATTGAAGTGAGAGCACTTATTATGCTCCTTGCCCCAGGCACAGAGCTCTCAGGGTGACAAGGAGCTGCAACATTACTCTGTCATTCTCAAGAACTGACTAGACCATCAGACTAGTACATGTCAGAAAATGTAGAATGAGGGCAACGCAGAGGTCTAACAAGGATGCCAACTGGACCAGAATTAAACTCTCTGGTTAAGATTATCATGAGTTCCATAGTGAGGCAGAACTGGAGACTGATTCCAGAATCACTCTTTCTTACAGTGTAGTGTATACAAGTGTGTGAAGTAAATGGAATGGAATTCTCATTACTGACTGTGGTTTTGTTGTTTTTAGTAAGTCCCTCAGTTTTCTTCATCCTAAGATAAGATTTAAAACCCTAATTGTTTATTTGTGATTCCTGAGTTGTTGTATGTACCTGACCTTGTAATTCAATGTTTGGATGCCCGGAGTGAGCCAAACCAAGCGAGACATCGACAGACTGACGAATTTGCAGGACTTATTTCAACACTAGTATGTGACTAGTACATCAAGAAGATCAATAATCACTATTTTCTTGTTTTTGACACTTCATCTCACGATGTTGGGGTTGGGCATAGTCAGGTGCAAGTGCAAGAAAGTGGAGCCACTAACTGCCTAATATTTAAGAACTGTGTCGTCCATAAAGCACAACTACACAAAAATTGATTGCAAAGCCCTTGCTCTTGAGAAGTGCCATGATTACCACTAAAGGTGCCTCTAAAATTTGTGTTGATTGTAATTCTCTTTTAGCTTCTCTTCTAGAAAGGAACCAAACCCTATAATTATGTCCCTCTAAAGAAGTTTATTACTAATCTATTTTCTGATCTTTATTACTGCAAACTTGTCTGTAAATCTGCAAGGAATATCGTCAAATATCTTTACCCTCAGGCCTTTCTCTCCAAAGATTCCAAATCTTGTTATGCCACCTCCACTGGAAATTTTAGTGTTAGAAGACTTCCCTGATCCATGTGCTCATGCAGATCAAACTGTGATTAACTGTGTGGAATCCCACGTAGCAAATCTTAAAATAGACATGGAGGAGATAGAAAACCATTCCGGGGAATTCAAGTCAGTCAACATGATTTATCATTCATAAACGATCCCTTTTATGGTAACCTGAGAGTTATTCTGGAAAATAATTATTATCTTTTTTTTTAAGCCCCAATACTCACAACACATTCAGGAATTATTTGTGTGGAGGCAGAAGCTTTAGCTCTTGATGGTGAATTCTGATTTTTATATCACTCATTGTAAGGAAGAATGGGATAAATTGATTGGCAGATATGCCAAAGGCATGTGTTTTTCAACACAAAAGTGAGCATGGACTCCTGATATTTGATTGATTATTGATCATTGCATAACAGGAATTTGAATGATCATTCAAATTTGGGGGAGTTTGATGATGGTATCCTGTGTTTCGAAACAACTAGCATTTTGAATTATGTAATCCCAGGCCTCTGCATAAAAGAAAAAAAAAACAGTGTTATTTGCAACATACAGATGACAAAACTATCTGGTAAAATCTTTGCACTTACTTCAGGAGGCCCTACGGAGTGATAAATGTAGGATCCCTACTAGGGTTTTGGTAGTTGTTGGTGGGGACTGGGAAGGACAGCCCTGCCCGTTGTGGAGCAGTGTTGCTCAACCCTAAGTGAAGGACCAGGATCTCTGCTGTAAGTAGTAGCAGGAGCAGCGGCCATAAGAACCATTGTGAAATTAAGAGAGAGACAGGCCTTTCCCTGTTCTGAAGCGTTACATAAGCGCCTTGGATTCCATAATGCTCAAAGGAGAGGCTTCTAAAATATGCCACCCCGCCCTGATGAGGGAAACTTGGTGTTAGAATTAATTTAATTTAAAGATCAACACATTTTTGGAATGCTTCTTGTTCCCAAGTATTATCGGGTGAATCCTATACTCTTTACACAAGATAACAATTTCTTTTTTAGAGAAGTTACACAATCTCTCTTTGTAGGCTCGGTATCAGAGCATTCTCTTATTTTTAGTTGTAGGATTTGTGCTGCAGAGTTCTTTATGGATAAAAACATCATTACTTCGTAGACTTCTATTTTTACAATTCACAAACACACTTCCATTAATTCTTACTTCAGTTTTCCAACTTTGTTGGCTTTTTCTTTGGACTTCCTTTTCAAAGCTGGCTTTAAACAGACCAAATTTTTGTGTTAATCTCTGTCTATTGTTCAGTAACGGGGGTCATTAATTCACTAATAGCATTGGAGAGGTGCTAAAGTTTTTCAAAACTGCAGATTGACCTAATTAATGTCTTTTCTGAATTGTGCTAATTCCCCCATTAACCACTCTGGGGCCTCTTAAAACTCCCCAGTCTCTGCTGCCATCTATTCAGAAGTGTTGTGCGCTTAGAACAGGTTGTGATTGCCTTGATTATTTGTAAAATAGCAGTGTTTTTAAAATGTTTGCAAAAGTGTTTTCCTTCTTGTCATTTATTGCTTGGGTTATTCACTTATAACTCTCACTTTTACTTTGCCAACTTTTAATTGTCTTCCATTATGCTTTCCTGTACTCACCCAGGTCTGCCTACCACCGCCACCCAGCAGCTACTATTACTCAGTGATTGACAGTGAAGAGGATTAAGCATAGGCCTAGATCAGAAATATTCTCAGAATGACACTGATTAAAGATAATTATTTCGCAGAAAGAAGAGACTAGAGATTAGTGCCAGAATCATTGTATAGCTTTCATTGTTCATTATCGGGGACCATGTGTAGTAAGCCGTATGTACGGACAAGTTGTTTTGTCATTTCTGTGCCATATGTTCCTGGAACTATAGCTACCTGTGGATCTTGAGATGGGGGTGCTGAGATTAATACTTGAGTGATGAGGATGTGAGCATTAAGTAAGCAGCCTTTTGGCAGAATGAGGACTTAAAGCCCATTGTTGTCCGTGTGGCTTCTGTGCTACACAAGTACATAGATAACACAAACTGCTCTTTCTTATTTTATTTTCTAACATCGTGCTTAGTCACAAAATGTGATTTCATTTTCACATGCCAGACTTTCTCACCTGTGTGTCAATCAATTCTGTATTGGCGGGGATCCCTGGGTGGCGCAGCGGTTTAGCGCCTGCCTTTGGCCCAGGGCGCGATCTTGGAGACCCGGGATCGAATCCCACGTCGGGCTCCCGGTGCATGGAGCCTGCTTCTCCCTCTGCCTATGTCTCTGCCTCTCTCTCTCTCTCTCTCTCTGTGACTATCATAAATAAATAAAAAAAAAAAATTTAAAAAAAAAAATTCTGTATTGGCAGCTAAGGACTGAATAAAAAAGTGGAAGGAAACATAAACCTCGTCTAAGAAAAATGCACATGTCCATTTGATGATTTGTTTGATAAATAGTCTAGATTTGGAGATGATTGTTGGTTCCTCAACATTTTTTCTCATCTCTGTCCTCTTTGTTTTTCAGAGTGCTGTATTAACCGTGTTTCTGATGTTTTGACATCTGGTGCCTTGCTGACCCTGGAGAGACCATGCCTCCGGGGCCAGCCAGTTCCTGCAGACAGTGAACAGCTGGCCTGTAAGTGAGCCTTTCATACACAAACCAAGTCCGGAGCCCACAGGCCCAGCTACCCACCTGGGACGGTATTCCTCTATCCTAGTCATCCCAGGGCCAGGTACTGAAATCCCAGAACCTGCTGAAATTATTCAAACTAGCCAATCCTAAACCTGTTTAACCTGTCTCACCGGTTACTTCCTATAGAAACAACAATAAAGGCTCTTGTCCACATTTTCCCCTTGCTTCCTCTGCCTCCTGATGGGCCTGTGCTTCCCTGTGTGCCCCCTGAGGTGTAGCAGGGCCTGTAAGTATAGTAAGTATCTTTTTAAAAAGATTTTATTTATTTATTTTAGAGAAAGAAAGAGAGTGCAAGTGGGGGGCGGGGAGGGGCAGAGGGAGGAGAGAGAGAATCCCAAGCAAACTCTGTGCTGTGTGTGGAGCCCGATGCAGGCTCGATCCCAAGATCCTGAGATCATAACCTGAGCTGAAATCAATAGTTGGACACTTAACTGGCTGAGCCACTTAGATGCTCCAAAGACTGTCTTTTTAATGGTGGCATCCTCTGATCTGCTGGCCTCATTAGAGCTGAATACGGATAAAACTTCCATTTTACAACAGGTACCTATTATCTTAAAAAATAATAGTGGATTTAATCACATTAATTTTCATGATCTAATTCCTTCCCTTTCTGCCCTCTACCTGCTAGCATGCGTTGGAGGACAGACATTTTGTTTCTTTGGTGTACTGATGGATTCTAAGGGTGTCGAACGGTGACTGGGCTGGAGTACATGCTCAGTAAATGTTAAATTGAACTAACTACTTATTTGATTTCTTTTCTTTTTTTTTAAGATTTTTTTTACCTATTCATGAGAGACAAAGACAGGGAGAGAGGGAGAGAGAGAGAGAGAGAGAGAGTGAGAGAGAGGCAGAGACATAGGCAGAGGGAGAAGCAGGTTCCTTGCAGGAGCCCCATGTGGAACTCAATCCCAGGACCCCAGGATCACAGTCTGAACTGAAGGCAGATGCTCAACCACTGAGCCACTCAGGCGTCCCTTGATTTCTTTTCTTATCTTTTCTCCAGAGCTGCTTTGCAGAGACTAGCCAAGTTGTGCCTATTGCAAGGATCAAGCAAAGAAGAAATTCTGGAGATCCCTGAGTGGCTCAGCAGTTTAGCGCCTGCCTTTGGCCCAGAGCATGATCCTGGAGTCCGGGGATCAAGTCCCACATCCCGCTCCCTGCATGGAGCCTGCTTCTCCCTCTGCCTGTGTCTCCTCCTCTGTGTGTGTGTGTGTCTCTCATGAATAAATAAATAAATAAATAAATAAATAAATAAATAAATAAATAAATAAAATCTTAAAAAAAAAGAAGAAGAAATTCTGTATTGTATTGTGTTTTTGACATACACAGAGGAAGCAAACATAAAATCCCAAAGGGTGTCTTCCATTCAGTTTCAGTTCGCAGTACAGTAGCTGCCCTTGCCTGTGTGTACTGTCTGCACACAAGCCTGAATTTTGGCCCTGACAACAGGCTGGCTGAGGGATCCTGAATAAGACCCATCACTTCTCAGGCTCTTTGGTGTACTTGTAAACTGAGGGGATGGACTAGATAAGCAAACGTTTACCACGATAAATAACTTTTTCTTTTTTTTAAGATTTTATTTATTTATTCATGAGAGATACAGAGAGGGAGGCAGAGACATAGGCAGAGGGAGAAGCAGGCTCCATGCAGGGAGCCCAACATGGGACTCCGTCCCAGGACCCCAGGCTCACAATCTGAGCCAAAGGCAGACACTCAACCACTGAGCCACCAGGTGCCTACTAAATAATTTTTTATGAATTTTTCCCTTTAGCAATAGAAAGTCAGTAAGTATTGTCCTCTTTATTTTAAAGATGAAAACTTGGGGCTGAGAGAAATGACATACATTTCCCAATGCCAGACGGTTCATAAATGAGAAATAAAGATTTAAATCCTTTAGAGTTAGTCTGTGCCCCTAGACTTATGTTCTTTCCCTCTCAAATTTTTAAAAAGTATGATATGCTTAGAAAAGTATGCAGATCGCATATGGATAGCAATAAATGATCACAAAATGATGTTGTGTGAAACTATAACTCTTGTCAAGAAATAGAAAAATCCCAGAAGTACTCCCTCTGTTGCAGTCCCAGTCAATCGCTTTTCCTTCCACCATCCCCAAAGGTACACCACATCCCGAATTCTAAAATCACAGTTTAGTTTTGCCTGTTTTTGAGGCAAATATAAATGTAAAGGATTTCCTAGTTACATTTGTTTGTCTGGCTCTTTGGCCTAACATAATGTTTATAAAATTTACTGGTTGTATTGTATGTAAGTGCAGTTTGTCATCTGACATCCTCTTATACAAATATTCTGTAAAATATTTATTCATTGTACTATTGATGAACATTTGGGTTGTTTGTAGTTTGGAGCTATTATGACTAATACCACTCTGAACTTCTCGCACGTAATTTTGGTGTACACGTGCATGCAATTCATTCGAGTACATACCTAGGAGTGAAATTTCTATATCCGAACGTATCCTCATCTTTCCTACCAGCAGTATTCACCTCTTTACCACATTGGTACCATCAGCCTTTTTCCATTTTGTCTTCTACTGGACAGTTGTTTTTAATTAGACCTGAGTTTGTGTTTTCCTGATGACTAATGAGATGAAGTATTTTTTCTTATATTTCTTAGTCATTGAATATCTTCTTTTTGAAGTATGTCAAGTCTCTTCCCCATTTTTCTTTTGAGTTGTCTATGTTTTTCTTATTGACTTGTAGAATTCTTTGTAAACTTTGGATATATTTGGTTTTGTGTATTTTGAGTCTGTTTTCCCACTGCAATAACGTTGCTCTATCACTTGGTTGGTAACATCAATACTGGAACTAATTTTGGTGCTCCAGTGTTGGGTAGACATAAGTTGGCTCAGTATTTATCTTTTTTGGTGTCATTACTAGGCATATTAAACTTCCCAGAGTAAATGTGGGTTGATTTCCTCAGCATTTTTTTTTTCTTGGTAAAGGTCTCTTCACATAGATGCGGGCTTTACAGAAGCTAAAAACCACTTTTTGGGATTCAAATTTTGGTAGGAGGAGTGAAGAGAAAGTGTGTGGATTCATTGACCTTGAAATAAAAAGTCCTTAGCTAAAAACATCAAGCTTTCCCTGCTTCCCCTCCCACCTGATCCTCATCTTCATCCTGACCCTCCCTTTATCTTGATCTCTTATCCTCACCTATGATAGGTGGTGGGGCCCTTTACCTACGGGTAAATTGAAGGTCAGGATTATAGTATCAAGGATGAAGGGAGTGTCAGGGATGAGCATGAGAATTTTAAAGTATATAATATGAAAATTTTAAAAGCTAAGAGATTAATTATTTGTAGGTGTAATTCAAAGGTTTAAGTTTCAAAATGGTGGTACCATGAACTCCACAGCATAGACCTGCACAGACACTAGGTGGAAGTGCGAGTCGGTGCAGTGAGATACCAGGCTACTACATGTAGAGCCTCTAGACATCTCTCCGTAGGCCCTGGTTGAATGGAGCCTGCCTGTACTTACACATTGTTGGAAGTTCCAACCTATTCACATATTAGCTGTCTCTTATTTCCTCATGGTATGACTTGGCATTTGATATATTTAATATGCCTAAATTGAATGCCTATAATTTACTATCTCCATATGGAAGCTGCTCAAGAAACCAAAATCACAGGCTTTGAAGCTCAAATTACCTTAGATTATCGGGTTCAGGGGGTCTTATTTTAATTTTTTTTAAGATTTTATTTATTTATTCATGAGAGACACAGAAAGAGAGGCAGAGACACAGGCGGAGGGAGAAGCAGGCTCCATGCAGGGAGCTCGATGCGGGGCTGCGGGATCCCGGGACTCAGGGATCATTCCCTGAGCTGAAGGCAGATGCTCAACTGCTGAGCCTCCCAGGCATCCCATGGTTCAGGGGATTTAAACCAGGATTCTTGAATAGGCTTCTGTTGATTGATTCCTGCCATCATATGTGTGTGGATTCCTGCCTCTGCATGCGTGTATGTGAATTTTTCTGGGAAGGGTGCATAGCTTTTGTAAGATATTCATAGGGGTCTGTGATTCCCTATCTATGCCTTGAACTAGTCTAGTTCAACACCTTCTTTTGGTGAGAAAACTGATGTACTTAAGGTGTGACATCTAATGAGTAACCAGAGCCAGGCATCACTGTTCCCGACTTGGATGGACACTTCGGTCAGAACTAGAGATAGGGATATACCTCCTGGTTCCCATGAATGCGATTAGACTTTTTTTTTTTTCTATCAAAACTCACCTTCAATTTTAAGAGGATTCAGTGGAAATAGAGGATTTAATATACGAAACATCGCTTTATTGCCACGCCATCCATTTATTTTGTAACTTGGGGGAAGGAAGCCTGTAATTAGAGTTAACAGTAGTTCTTCTGATTAATAAGTCCTATCTGCTCTCACACTGGGCTAGGGTTCCCTCGAGTGCTGGGACATGTTTTATTACCCTGGAAGGGCTGTTGCCGCTCACCTCTTGTCACTTGAATCAGTTGCCTGCTGGCCTGGCACTCCGTTCTGTGTGGCAGAGCCTTACTGAGTCTGCATGATAATGGGCCTTTTAAATCCTAAACAATAAACATCCATTTTACCACTCCACCCAGCACAGAAATGCTCTTTAACCTCAAATCAGCCACAAATAAGACTTGGAAATCAGTTCATTGTGCATCGGCTTCCTGCCTGGCTCACGCTTTGCAGCAAATAATTTTAGTAAAATATCTGCAGAGCATGTGTGTTTTGAATATGCACAAGTTGAGGTATTGTGTGTAATGGGGTCTTCAACCCTTTTGCGACATTCCTGTTTTTATCCATAGAACACACTCTGTTGAGCAAAGTGGATTATTTATGCATTGATACCTAGGATAAGCCCTGAGGTGGGCTTTGGGGGTGAGGAAAAGCCTTTGGTGATTTCTCCTAAATTTGGGAAGAATTTTCAGTACCCCAAAGTCCTCTGGTTGAGAAATTATGTTTCATGGAAAAGCAATTTATGATATTTGTGCTGCTCAGATTCATTAGAATATTCTCATGCATAAGGTGTCAGTTGTTGGCGGAGCCTGTATGAGTGCATTTGGGCCTGCAAAGGAATATCTTGTCAGGTTGAGACAGAAGATCAAATGGTTATGTCTCAAATTCCCTTCTGCTGGGGTTTGAAGTTTGAGCCAGGCTTTCTTCTTCATATCTCCTAGGCCAGGGTTCCATTATTTCAACACGCTCTGATGCTCCTGGGAGCTTCCAATTTCTTAAAATTCATGAGAACTCGAGGCCAGGAGGGGCAAGCCTCAAATGTTTTCACTTAGAGGACCACTCTGGGAGGCAAAGAGCCTTGTCCCAACTGTTGCTGTTGTGATGACTCTCCCTCTCCCTCCACTGCCTTGACAGTGCTGCAATTAAGGGCAAAACTGATGCTGCTTTGGGGAATTTCAAGGAGCTGATGTGTGTTTTTCATTAGCATAAGAAAATTAGTAACTTATGCCAGAAACTGCAGCATTGGCTCTGTTAAACTATAATATAAACCTTAATATGCAGGAGACCAACCCAAAACAACATGGGGGTCCTCTTGGCCCACACCAAGATGGATGTTTTAGAGCAGGGATGGGTGGCACAGCCACAGAAGATCAACTAACCTTTTAATGATATTCATCCATTCTCTCTCTCTCTCTCTCCCTCCCCCCCCCCCTTTCTCTCCACACATTTACTTTCAAACAGAGCTTTTTCCTAGTTTTAATCATACATTCTAATTAAAAACGGGAGCCTCTCCAAGTTTATTGTATGCCTTTTATTTTATGTTTCGAGAGCTCATCTTGAAAAGAGAAACAGAGAGGGCACGTACCAAGGCTATTGTAAGCTACCAAATCTATTCTGAAGTCACGGCAGTGTATTTGAGATAGAGGCATGATATGATGATCTCCCTTATTGCAGTTATGATTAAACATAATGAGTCGGATCAGTCTGCAAGCTTATGACTATTCTGTGTTGTAAAATTGCCCAAGAGTAAAATGCAAATACAAACAAGGAGTTTTAATGAGCCAGGGTAATAAAAGATCCAGGCAACAGGAAGCTGGTGGCTGTGCATTGGTCCCTTCCCGATGGGTGGCTTGAACCGGACTCTTTCGGAGCAGGTCTGAGTTAGAGTGAATCACTTTCCAAACATCAAAATTAAAGTACAGAAGACTAGTTCCAAACTATATTATTCACTTAAAAAGAAATTTATTTCATGTTCATTCACGTGAGAAGCTCCATTGTACTAACTTGCGAGATACAAAAAGAAATGAAGCTGATTTTCTTACCATATTTTTTCTTTTGTGAGTTGCTTTAAATGTTTTGGCCATTTTAATTGACTATAACTGATAATACTGGGTTAAGAAAAAGGTCTTTTGGGAGCACTAGAACTCTTTCCTTTTTCCACAATCATGTTCTAATTGAAGTTTATACTAAGTCATCATCATGGGCTAAAATGTTTTTTTCTTTTTGTGGTGAAAACACTTCAGATTTACCTTCTTAGCAAATTTTAAGTATACAATACAGTATTGTTAACTATAGTCACCATGCTGCACATTAGATCTCCAGAAGGCATTCATCTTATATAACTGAAACTTTGTTCCCTTTGACCAACATCTCCCCACTTCCCCTCCACCCTTCCACCAACCACTCTGTCCCTGGCAACCACCATTCTACTCTTTGCTTCTATGAAACCAAAGTTTTCATACAATATAAATAATATTCTAATGGTCAGACTGAAATGAATTTCCGTCATCTTTTTGTAGAACAGCAAAAGCCCTTTAGCTTTCTTCTCCTTGAATACACATACTTTTGCCTGCATATAAATGCTCTAAAAGTGCCAAAGATGGACGGGCATAAATGGAACACTCAGGTTAATTCACATGTGGTCAGTTTTTCTTTTTAATTTTTTGTATAAGAACTGGTTGGATTTTAGACTTAGGCAAAATGGAAAAAGCAGGTGATATGAGTCTGTTCACCTTGTGTTGTATCACCAAGGATCTGTGTTGCTGGTGAAGGTTCTATGATGGGTAAGGATAAACGTTTAATTCCTGACCTGGGAATATATTTTGTGTGGCTCAGGGCCATTCTGGGTATTATATATTTGTGAGGATGTTGGTGTGAAGCATTGAACATTTGCAAGAATGGGGGAGACACTTGACTTTTTCCTGGGCTAATCTAAGAATGCCTATATATCAGACATTTGGATTCTGATGGGAAACTCTCAGGGAAACCAGGATATAAACTGTCTTGCTTCAATATGATGCATAAACTTTTGGAAAAGAAGGTAGCTTTCTAGAATTGTTGGTGATTTATTTATTTATTTTTTACCTGAGATGCATACCCTAGAGCTTTGGGATTTAATTATATAGTCTCTTTTGTCTAAACTTCCTCTAGTCAGAAACATTTGATTCAGTAAAATGCATTAATCAAAAATAGATTCCAAAATGTGAAAGCAGTAAATGTAGTCACCGTTTTAGGAGATGCAACTCATCTCGCTTTCACACTTGGGGAACAAATATATTGTTAAGCAGGATTTTCTTCTTGTTTTGAAGCCAAAAATATAATTATCACTTGATAATTTATGGGGTGCCAACTCTTGAATGGCATCTAGTAAGCACTGAATTGCTTTAGGGGACAGAAACATTGTATCACCTGCAATTCATTAAAAGGTCACAGGCCATTGTCAAAAACAGCATGTTTGAGTTCCTTGCTGTCATTTGATAACATTGTGTTCTGTCTATGAAGATTCCAGAGTCTGTTTCTCTGGAATCCCCACTTCCTGGGAGCATGATGCTAAAGATCTACTATGAATTGACTATGAATTGGGATGTTTTAATGGAACCAAAGAGTGGCTTTTATTTCAGAGAGATGCCCTTTAAAGCTCCAGAGGACCCAAACCCACTGGCTTTCAATACATGTTGATCTGAAACACACAACATCTGATCAAACAACAATAAGAGACCTCATTGCTCACACAATTCCAGTGAGCAATTTCTTATTTTATGACTCTTGATTTAAAAAAAATTATTTTGTGCTATGATCTTTCAACCTTATGAATATACTAGAAACTTCAGAATAAATGAATATTCCCCTGCTGAAGGAAAACCATACTTTTGTGGGGTTAAAGTATATCTACAGGTAAAAATCTTGGGGATCCTACAAACATCAAGAATCAGTCCAAAAAAACTCACCTAAACTTAGATTGGAATATATTTTCATGGGGCTTAGGTAGAAATGTAAAGGTGTTAGAGAAAATTTGAAAAACCCATAAGAGTGGCAGCTGTTACTCTTTTAGCTTATTTCACCTTCTCTTTTGAGTCAGATTTCCCTGATGGCCTGTCTATCCTCCAACAACCTCTCAGTTTTTCCCTCAAAATGCACTACGGAGCATTGTAAGGTACACACATACACAGATAACATATGTAAAGAGTCACACATTTCCTAAAATGTTGACAGGTGTCTGCAATACTCATCATTGGAGATACTTACTGCTAAAGTTAAAGTACAATATTGAGATTGATAAAGATCAAAAGAGATGGGGGAAAAGAGACTTAGCTAGTTCATGTAACAGCTGCAACCATTCCCAAATGTTTTTCTGCATAATCATGCAAGAAATTCATCATGCATTTCCTATTAAATATTCATGCAACTTGCTCCATAGGAGGGCTGTGGTATTTATTAATTCCCTGGTGTTGGTACATTTTGGTACATCTACTGCCAGCAATAAATGTGTCATGCCTAGCAAATTCAATTCTTGGCAGAAAATATTAGAATATAATGCTTACTTACAGGATATTGCAAACTTTAATTATGCCTAGATGATTTTCAAGACCACCTTGAAAAAAGCAATTCCCTTTGCTTTTAGATGAAAGGAAGGGTCAATGGGGTGGGAAATGGATGGGTAGAGAGCATTTCATTTTAAGTGCCCCATCTTTGTGAGAGGTGATCCGTTTCTACACAAACTAGTAATTTCTGTAGAAAGAGTTGGGTCTAATGATTATCAGCAAGTGAAGTCATCTGCTCTTCTACACAATTGAAAGTTCCTTATCCTAAGATTTTATTAACTGAAGGGATGAAATACAAAAAGCTAATTATAAAAAATTGTCCCCCAAATTTGTCGGCATATAACATTACGAATCTCTAAGCTGGGATATACCAAAAAAGATTGACAAAAATCAAAATAAAGCTTATAGCTTGCACTTCAGAATGCTTTAACATGGATAGACACAGGGTAAGTTGACACTTGTTTCAGTAACACATTTAAAGAATGTCTATTTTGTGAATTACACAAGACCTGAAAAATGGAAAAAATGAAAAATGGAAGTAGAAGACACAGATTCTGTCCTTAGAGTGTTTATAGTCTAGTTGGGGGAGGAAAATATTCATCCAATGACCAGCTAGAGAAACCGACAAAATATTTGATCATGTAGAACTAATTAGCCATACTCATAATGTGCATCATATTTACCTTTCTAAAACACTTAAATACTTTTCTTATGACAACTACATCAAGGAGGAAGAGCAGATAATGTCCTCATTTATTAAGTGGGGAAAGTTGAATGGCTAGCCTGTGTTTATTCAGCCAGCTATTAAAGGGTTGTGGCTACAGCCAGTTATTTTGCCTTTTGGATACAGTGAGGTAAAACATCCCCAAAAGATCCTCAGGGGAGGTATTTCCCAGTAGCTCTTCTTTTATTCCATAAAAAAAGAAGCAAGAAAAGAAAATGTGTCTCAGAACCCATTTTAAAAAGAATATGGATCTTTGCTTCTGGTTACAATGAAGTAGTTTGTAACTAGCCACTCTCTAGCCAAAAACAAATAGAAACACTAGATAAAACAAAACAACTAGTTTCAAGGCATAGGAGAGCTGCTGAAACAACCAGGGCTTGGTAAGGAGGGAATATTCCAAAAAGGGGGAAATCTCAGAGATTTCAATCAATAGTCTGCATCAGTTTCTTCCCCGGGGGCATTTGTTGGCTATGGGCATGGGGAAAGAGAATGAGAATCTGGGGTGGAAAACTGAGATTGACATAAGCCTGGATATCTCTGTAATACATTTATTAAAAATATAAAACCGTGGTTCAGAAAGCTAAGAAGCTAAGCAGAAAGGCTTCAAAAAGCAGGGGAAAGTTCCTAGCAGTCTTCCCATGCTGAGACATAAGAATTAGAGTTCAGGACTCATAGAGAAAAGGACTATGTCTTAGGAACTGAAATAAACCTGAGGTCGACTGAGTCATAGCAAAACTGCCACCAACCTGAGTCAGTTCATGTCTTGATTAAATTAAGTTGATGAGTTCTCACCCTCTTTGTCTAACAGAGTAAAGTAAAACTCTCTGGATGCAGTTAACATTACATGGAGCTTCTACTACCATATCTCTATATCTGTCTACCTATCTATTCTAGTATTTCGTAAAAAAAAAAAAAAAATTCTGAGTGTGCTAGAGATGGAATCATATGACCACAGATAAGAGGAAGAAAAAGATAACAGAAACAGAACTACAGATGATATAGATATTGATGTTAGCATACAAGGATCTTAACTATGATTAGGATGCTAAAGCAAATAGAGAAAAGGTAAAGAAAATAGAAAACAAGATGAAAAATTTTACCAAAGTGTTTGAATCTATTTTTTTAAAAAGAAGTAAATGGAAATTCCAGAACTGAAAAACAATGAACTCTATAAGGGTTTCATAGCAAAATAGATTCAGCAGAAGACATGATTAATATACTGGAAGATATGTCACTATAAAAATATCTAATTGCAGCACAGAGAGAAATAAAATAGAAAATATAAAAAAGAGCATGAGGGACACATGGAAGAAAAATTCTACCATGTATGTCAAATGAATACATAAAGAAAGGTGAGAACACACACAATATTTCATGATTAATTGATCAAAAATTTTTCTAGACTGATAAACCTACAGATTAAAGAAGTACCTGAAACTCAAACAAGATAAATAAAAGAAAAACAAACCATGTTACACCACAGTAAAAACTGATGAAAACCAAAGATGGTAAGAAAAAAATTAAAGTATCAAAAATTATCTTTAAAGAAATAACAAAAAGAATCACACCTGGCTTTTCACAGAAATGATGGAAGCCAGAAGAAAACAGAATGCTATCTTTAAAATCATCAAAAAAATGTATCTGTCAACCTAGAAATTTATGCTCAGCATAAATATTCCTCAAAAATAAGACAAAATGAATGTATTTTTCAGGAAACACAAATGAAGAGAAATTTCTGGTAGCAGAACTCCACTGAAAGAAGGAGAAGGAGAAGAAGAAGAAGGAGAAGAAGAAGGAGGAAGAGGAGGAGGAGGAGGAGGAGAAGAAAAAGAAGAAAAAGAAAAAGCAGCAACAGCAGCAGAACCAGAGTAGTCAAAAGAAGCTAACAGGAGATTTTTTCTTTATTCAGAAGAAAAATCACTATAGATGCAAAAACAGAAATATAAGGAGAAATGAAGAACACCAGAAAAGGTAAAACATAAATAAATCTTGATTAGAAAACCATTAATATTTGCTTGGTTTATAATATAGAGTGAAATACAACACATGATAACAATAACTTAAAAGTGGGAGAACTATATGGACTTAAAGTGTTCTAAGGTCAAGCATTTTCAAGGAGATAATAAGAGAAAAATTTGATCTCATTGTGATGTCAGCGATACATGATGTAATCTTTAGAATAACCACTGAAAGACTATTTAAAAAGTATAAATACAAGATGCCATAAAGAAAAATGAAAGAACAACAAATAGATTTGTTTAATTAAAAAGAAGACAATATGGTTAAGCACCTGCCTTCAGCTCCAGTCATAATTTTGGGTCAAGCTCTGAGTTGGGCTCCCTGTTCAGCAGGGTGTCTGCTTCTCCCTCTCCTGCTGCTCCTCCCCCCTACTCCTGCGCACACGCGTGCACACACACACACACACACACACTCTCTCTCTCTCCCTTTCTCTCTTTCTCTCAAATAAATAAATAAATAAAATCTTAAAAAGAAAGAAGACAAAAAGAAAGGAGAGAAAAAAAAGAAGATAAAATAGTTTGGATAAAAAAATTAAAATTGTAACTATAAACCCAAATTTATTATAATTACACTAAATAAAAGTGGGTTAAATACTATCACAAAACATTTAAGAATTTCAAACTTGATTTAAAAGCACAACTCAGGGATCCCTGGGTGGCGCAGCGGTTTGGCGCCTGCCTTTGGCCCAGGGCGCGATCCTGGAGACCCGGGATCGAATCCCACATCAGGCTCCCAGTGCATGGAGCCTGCTTCTCCCTCTGCCTATGTCTCTGCCTCTCTCTCTCTGTCTCTCTGTGACTATCATAAATAAATAAAAATTAAAAAAATAAAAAAATAAAAGCACAACTCAACAATATTCTAACTAAAAAGACATACTTTAACTGTAAGGACAGTAAGGTTATAATCAAAAGAACAGAAAGAGATATGCCATGTAACACTAACCAAATGAAATGTACAAATTTCAGGCAAACTACTCTTTAATAAGTGTTAAAACATAGTGAAAGAGATACTTTATAATGAAAATGGGGAAAACACATCAGGAAAATGCCATAATTCTAAATTTGTAGCCACCCAGTATAAAGCAAAAATGGATATAAGTAAATGAAGAAACAGACAAATCTGCAATCATAGTAGTGAACTTCCACTCACCTTTCTTAATAGGTAATTGGATAGACAAAATGGTAAAGTTATAGAAGTTCTGAACAATAAAATTAGTGAACTTGAGCTAATTCATATTTACAGAATAATGTACCAATGTCAGAATACTCATTTTTTCAAGTGCAATTCATGAAAGAGATTGATTGGCTTGCAATTTTCTATTCATGTAATTTCTTTTCCAGGCCTTAGTAACAAGTTTATAGTGGCTTCATGAAACAAGTTGGGAAATGCTCCCTTTTTCCTTATGTTCTGGAAGAATTTATGTAAGATTGGTATTATTTCTTCTTAAATGTTTACAATAATTCATCCCTGAAGTGACATATGCCTAGTTTTCTTTGTGGAAAGGCTTTTAATAACAGACTTGATTTTTAAATAAAATTAAAAGGTCCTCAGTAACAGATATAATTGTTAAATTTGTTTGAAAATTTGTTGATTTTCTCTAAATCATCAAATTTATGACACAAAGTTGTATGCCAGTTGAATGTAAAATTATCCTTGTTTTATTACTCTAGTGTCTGGATAATCTGTAGTGATGCCTGCTTTTAATTCCTAATATTTGCAATTTGTACCTTTTTTTAGTGAAGAGTCTTGCTAGGAGTTAATTAATTTTATCAGTCTTTTCAAATAAACTTTAGTATTATTGAAATTGTTTCCTATTGTAAGTTTGTTTTCTATGCCATTGATCATTTGTTTTATCTTTCTTATTTTCTTCTATTTTGTTGGTGATTACTGTTCTTTTTCTAGTTTCATGAAATGAGAGCTTAGATCATTCCTTTTCTGCCTTTTACTGTGTGTCTTCAAATACTTTGGGTGCATCACACAAGTTTTGATGAATTGTTTTGATCTTCCTTATCATTCAGTATACAATATTTTATAATTTTTTATGTGTGACTTAATGTAGAAATGCAATGTTTAATTTTTTAAAAGGTGAGAATTTTCTAGTTAGTTGATTTCTAGCTTCATTCCACCATGGTCAGAGAATATATTCTAAATGACTAAATCTTTAAAATTTATTAACCTTTGCTTTATGTTGCAGCACATAAAAAATTTGGCGAGTATTCCACTTGCACTTAGAATTTAGAAGTAAAAATCCTAAACGTGTTATTGTGTGCAATTCAAAATGGTTCCAGATTAGAAATAAACCAAATGTTCATCAAGAGTAGACTGGATAAATACACTGTGGTGCATTTATAAAATGGCCTGACATATGCCAATTGAATAATGCAAATGAACAAACTATTGCCACACAAGCAACACGAATTAATCACACAAACACAATGTTGAGCTAAAGAAGAGTACATAGTACAAGAAATCATTTATATAAATTTCAAAAATAAGCAAGGTGTTAGAAGTGAAGAGAGTGGTCTTCTTTCAGTTAATGACTAAAGTGGACATAACGGATGATTCTAGAGTGGTAGTTATGTTCTATTTCTTGATCTGGTGCTGAATATAGTGTGCCCTTTTTTGCCTTTGTTGTACTTTGACACAAAGTTTACTTTAAAAGATATAAGGAAGCTCTTAGATAAGATATTGAATGATTTTGAATGAGAAAGAGCAATTCTCTCAGTTGACTCAAGACACTTTTTTCCAATAAGGAGAAAAAGGGAAGATGGGTAATAAAAGCTCTCCTTCTTTTATCCACAGATCCTATGCACGCAGAGGTATAAGAGGATAAGGTAGTGTGAAGCAGGAGAGAGAGATAATTACAGATAAATTGGAAGATTGGTCTTATTGGGAAAGAAAGATTTGAGGTAGAGTCTTTCTGGGTGAAGTGAGGCCTCTGTTTGCAGCTATTTATCCGTTCACCATTTGGAGCTTTGTAACAGTTGGAGAGAGATGCCGCTGAGATGTGGGGCATGGGAATGGTTCCTCAAAGCAGTCAAGAAGTTGGTTGAAATCATCCATCATAGAGGATGGAAGATGGTCAAATAATCTTAACTCAGATTTTAACCTAGATTATCTGTTTATTTCCTATCTACCTTACATTAGGAAGACTGTGTCTTCCCCCAGGAGAGGAGGAGCTAGTTTACTTGTTCTATTATTTTGGCTTTCCAAGTACTCTTGTGTTTTAGCCATAACATAAAGTGCTAACAGACTATAAAAGAAAACCCAAATTCTGCCTTGGAAAATAATAAGCTTTTGTAACTTTTAACATCAGTCAAGTTTTCACCATCAGTTTCTTTTTCCCCCTAATTAGAGTACCATATGTGTGTGTATGTGTGTGTGTGTACATGCACTAACAGAGAGGGATATTAATTTTCTCCTTCCTTCTTTGATAATAAAAAAAAGTTCTTGATGTACAAAATCTGAGTTTTCTTGATCTCTTGGTCAATTTAAGTCTTGCTTCTACTTGTGTAAGTAGTGAATAAACTTGTTTTACTGGGGCACAAATAAAAGTTTATCTGGGTCTAATACTGATGTTTATATGTTGTTAATACACGCTTAAATGACCTGAATGGCTATTTTAGAAGAACCAATTTAAAAATATAACTAAAGATGAAAGGCAAACCCACTCAAGATAGTTTATGATTTTAGCTCTCAGAAAATTGTAAATGCTCAGATGGGTTAGATGTAAAAAAAAAAAAAAAAAAATCCCTTCCATAATATTAGCTGAGAAAATAGTACATTGTAACAATGCATATACCAATTTACCACTCAGAAGTCTTAAGTAAGTAAAATAGTAAGTAGAGCTCAACAATATACAACCTAAAAGCCTTCCAGAAAGGTCCACTGCAATGACAGTACGTTATTTTCAAGAGCTATTAAATGCTGTCCCCATGCTGGTTTATTAATCCTCACAGTCTTCTGAAAGGAAACAGGTAACAAAAGGAAATCGCCATGGATATTCGTGAGCTTTTTGTGCCAAGAGCACCAGCAGGCAGCTGAGCCCAGGCTTCCAGATCCTGAGCACAGGGCACATGGATACGGGGCAAGATATGGGGCTGTGGGCGGCTAAACTGGAAGAGATCTCTAAGCAGAGCATCTCAAAGCGTGGTCTGTGCCTGCAGTGGCATCAGCTGGGCTACTGGAAACAAAGCCACAGTGACAACAGCAGGATCCTGGCACCCATCTGAGTGCGATTTGGACTTTAATCTAGACTCTCTGGGTGTGCGGTTTCGGAATCTGCACTTTATTTTTGACCAGACTTCCTCCAGGGACACTGATAGCTCACTGAGGTTTGAAACGTATTCCCTCAGAGGTCATCTAGTCCACTTCCTCATTTTCAGATCAGGAAGTTGAGGCCCAGAGAGGGGAAATGACCTGCAGAAGGTCACCCAGACATTCAGTGGCAGAGCTTGAGTAGATCCAGGTTTGTTACTATTCCCAGGCCCTCTCCTTTTTACACCTTGTTGCTTCTGAGAGAATTCATGTTCTTCTTCGGTAAACGTTATGAGCATCCTAAGAACCGGGGTTATAAACTCAGAATACGACGCCAGATAGTTCTGAAGTTCTCTAACCTCACATTTTATTTGATCTTTAAAGAATACTGTTGAAGTCCAAAGAATAGGGAATAATTAAAAGTAGCTCTTTTCAGTTCTTGAAAAAGTGGTAAGGCTGGGAAACCAGGAAATCCTCCCTTCCACCACTCATGCAAGTGTGATCATTTCCATCCAGTGAAAAAAGATAATCCCAAGGGTTACAGTTTGTTATCCGGTAGGACATCAGCCAGTTTTGCCTATAACTGTGCAATCTTATGCTAACATTCCTTTATTAAATTGCCTATAAACACTTGCTCCTCTAATTCTCATTTGAGCCAGGTTTAATATCTCATTGGTTCCTTTATTAATGAGCCAAATGTAATCTTTGACCTATTCATTATGTAGTTGAAGGAATGTTGTCTAAACTTTAAAAAATTGTACTTTAACATGATAAATAAACCATTATAAATGGCATGAAGGAGTGAGCAGCAATGCTATGAGGTCTTCCCTGACGGCCCTAGAGTCCCTGGCACTTCCTCTTCTCAGTTCCCATAACACACCCCACATTGCAGAACACGCCTCTCCTATGCATTTATTGCATTGCTGCAAACACCTGCTTGGGGCAGGGATCATTGCTGGGCTTTGCATTTCATTTTTTGTTATTTGCCCCTGGTGGACACTTAAAACATTTTTGTTTCAAGAATCATTGACTGGCTTTCCTAGTGAATGAAGATCCATCACAGAAGTGAAAGCTGAAAGAGGGCAGGACATACACATCTTTGCACTTTTCACAATTCCACTGTGCTGAATGAAATAGGGCTAACGTGAACAAAATTGTGAAGAAGTTGCTCAGTTTTTGGAGACCTCCTTCTTGGTGGAAATAGTAATAACAGTACATATTAGTACTATTTAGTGCACATGTGTTACATATTATGCAAAGATAAGCACCTCTAGTCACATAAATATATATCACATCTATATTGTGACTAACTATAATCACGTATTTGTCACACATAAATATATATCACATATATCCATATAAAAGATTTCAACCTCACAGTACCCTAGAAGCTAAATAAGTCTTCTTACCTCAATTTTCCAGAAGAGGAAAAGAAGCACAGAGAGGGAACTTACTTGACAATGTTACACACCCAGTATGAGAGAGAGGATTTGAACTCTAATTCCAAAGCCCAGGAGTCAATCCAGATTTCCTCAATTGCTGGCTACAGAAGCTGAGGCAAGTTAGCTAGCCTCCCTGAGCTTCCATTTCCTTATGCTATCCGCCTTGTGGGGTTGTTATGAAGAGCAGAACAATGCATGAAAAGCCTGACCAGAGTGCCTGCATTGTCGGTGTGTACCTAAAGCTAGCGATCACCACCACTGTCACTGTCACCCTCTTGGTAGCTTCTTCCCTCTCTTGGGCTTGCCTGTCACATCCACCCAAATTTTCCCTCACTTGCAGCGATTACAGGGCCCCCAGAAGTCAGGGCTCCAAGCACATGAGCAAATACCAGGGTTTCTTTTCTGAAGGCACTGCCTGGTGGGCTAGAGCAGTACTTCCTGAGATTTAAACCTGTGCAGGAATTCCCTGAGGGTCTTGCTACGATGCAAGTCCTGACTCAGTGGGTCTGGGCTGGAGCCCATGCTTCTGCATGTGTAACGAGCTCCAGGGCTGGGGCCCATAGCTCCACACGAGGAGGAGGTCCCATCTTTCTACCACTTGCCCTCTCTACCTTCTTCCATCCCCCAACCTAGTCTCATTCCCTCAAAGGCTTGTTTTTGGCTACTGTGGGAATAGAAAAAGTAGATATTCATGATTTTCTCAGGAGACAGATTTGCATTTTAATCATTTCCTGTAGTTTATCGTTTCCCTCTCTTTGCCACTTCTGTGCATATGAAGAAGAGTCACTTATAATTTTAAACTGTAAAGAGGGACTAATATTTGTAAGTAAGAAGAGATAAGGGGTTGGGGAGTGAAGAGGAAGTTTTTTTGGTCAAGTCACATATCCTAATGGCCATTGACTTGTATGGTTGTCGAGCAAATAAAATAATTCACTGTAGTTTCAAAATTCCTAAAGCAGGCTAATGAATGCTCATCTCTTATGAACCTATCTTTCATATAAAAAGTGGGTTTTGAGTGCCAGCATGATATTCCTGTTGAAAATGTTGATTAACTTTTTGTGCAATTGAGCTGTTAATAGGCAGTACTGTCCCTCTGGGAAATCTAACAAATATTGACAGAGCCCATTGAAATGGTGTGGTGATTATCATGCCCTTTCTCCCAAAGACTAACTGGGGGGCTTCCTACAGCAGCCCTCAGGCAAACTCTGCCCTTGGGGAGAGATTCAATAACTGACTTAATCAATCCTTTATCCAAGTTTATAAATAAACAATTCTTAGAATACTATCATCTATCTGTCTATCTATCTATCTGCTTCTCCAAGAGCTATTCATGCCATACCCATTTTCTTCAGATTAGGACATTGATTCATAGAGTTTATTTATCTGAAGAAATTAATTGATATCTAAGGAAAAAAGCAAAAAGCAGCCATTCAGAAATACCCAGTTTTATTGACCATTACTTAGAAATATACTTTGCAAATGCCAGTATGTCTTGCATTTATCATCATCAGCAGCATCTGGAATGTGGTAACGCTCCTCTCATGTGTTACCTAAGTGTGCAAACACAGCAGTGCATGCTGGTAAGGGATGCTGGATGTAAGTACAAGGGAGCATACTTTAAATGTTTATATTTAAAAGGAGCTGCCCTTGAAAGCAGTTAACTTCCTGCTGTGAGACTGGCTGTCCACCCAGTTGCATCCCATAGCTGCTCCTGCTGCCTCCCCAGCCTCCACTTGTATCTCGCTGTCAGACCTTGACAGGCAAGAATCAAAGACAAGGAGATGACCAATATTGCTTTTTACCCTTCCAGCTAGGACTTGAACATGCACCCAACTCAGCCAGAAGTCATCGAACAAGAGGCTTCTGAAAAGGGACTTCCTCCGAGATAAAAAGAGATGCATGGAAAATCTGTCTTTCTTCTACATTTTGGGTTGATTATGTGAAGATAGAATACACTGGAACCGAGGTGGCCATTTTGTAGTCACTAGAGAAAAAGAATTTGGACAAAAGTAAAACTCTGAGTAAGGAGAACAGAAAGATGAAAAGAACTGGGGTCCTCAGTGACATGACAAGAGTTCTCGCTCCAGTTGTGGAGCTGCCCCTGCTGCCTCACAGCTTGTTCTGTGAAATGTTAAAACTCTTTGGTTTCAGCCCCACTTAGTGTTCCTTGTGGCCCAGAACACCCTAACTGGTGTCCCAGTCTTCTAGAAAAGAGCCCCTGGGGCTGTGACCGACTACCTCAGGCAGAGTAAGCCGTGCTCTTGGAGCTCTTCCGGAGGTGGCCTAGAGCAGAGCTGTGGCCAGCTGCACTTGGAAGCAGGTCTTACTGGTGGTGGAAGCTGTAAAAATTGGCACTGCCATCCCTGATCAAGCAGCCTGATCCTGCTTCCTTCCTGTGCCAAATTCCTGGTGTCATTTGTAATAAAGTCTCAGGTTTGGGACCAGTGGTGGTTTTTTAGAACTTTTGGTTTCATGGATAGATAGGTGTTTGGGGAAGTTTATTTCTCTGAATATGACCTGTGCAAACTATAGCCTCTTCAGTCATACGAGTGGAATAGAATTTAAAAGCAAACTATTAACAGAGCCATTCATGTCCTTTGCAAGTGATGTCACATATAAAGGCCTCTTCCTTTATATAAATTGTTTTCACCATTACAAGAATTATCTAAAATTGAGCTCATATCCTTAGACTATACTGTGATGAAAGAGGATTTGTGTTTATGAACAAGGTGGTAACTATGAAGTGATGCAATTCTATTTTTGGAAACTCACAGAAGTCATTTGTAAAACATAAATTAGAGGGTATGTGGATCTCGACTGTCCACTTTTCTTTTGATTTTTATTATAGCAAAAATTGCTTTTTGATTTAGTCTAATCCCCTTTTATACAGATAACTTTGGGCTCTCTATAATCATGAATTATTGCAGTTGCAGTTACAGTTTGTGTGTAGGACATTTAACATTCAAACAAAAGTGGAGATTTTGGAATTAGTAACTTCTTGCCGTTTTGGACTTACAGCGTCAAGATTTTAAATGCTGACATTATGAAAATAGTGGTTAACCTCTTTCATTTCCTTCATTTTATCATGATACTGTTCTAAATCTATTTTTATGTGCCAGTGAAGTTTGCAAGCAAAATGTCTTTCATTCTACAGGCATACAAAAGAAAAGAAAATAAATCAGCATAAGAAAATCACACTGATAGGTACTCGTTAAATTTAGAAAGTATAAGAGCTAAGTCATCAAAACAAACAGAAACAAACAAAAAACAAGGTAGTATCACAGAGGACATTGTATGACAAAACCTACAAAGGTGTCATCACATCAGCTGTGGCTCCTTGGCTCTGTGTTCATCCTTCCAAATACTGAGGGAGAAAAAAGATGCTAAGGGATGGGAGGGCAGAGGAAGATGAGGGCTGGGAAGCCTGCGGTTTCTGCTCTACCTAATTGTACTTCTCTCTACCTCCCATCCATCATCTCCATTGTCAATGACATCTTTGTGCTGCAGAAATTTTTGTATTATTCTTATACTGTGAAATAAGAAAATAAAAAAAAAAAAAGAAATGAGAAAATACCTAATTGAGCCCTACAGTAGAACTTCATATATAAAAATACAAATAGGAATCTTGATTCTTCCAGCAATAGGGAGCCATTGAAAGAATTTTTTTCAGGAGAATAGCATGCTCAAAGCTGTATGTTAGGGAGATTAAGAAGGCAACAGTGTGTAGGGCAGATTGAAAGGAATGGAGGAGTCTAACTGGGGAAGCTGGTTAGAGAACACTACATTGGTTTAGATAAAGTTCAGAGGCTTTGGTGGGTCGAAGGAGGGTGTTGTCCAAGAGAAAGGAAAGGAGATAGATGCACTCAATATATCTTAGGGGTCTTGTATTCCACTCTGCCCCATCTAAATTTGACACCCAAGTCCAGCTCTGCTTGAATATCTAGGGTCACTTCCAGTCAGATGCAAGAGATGCTTACCCAACCCCAACCGCGGGGTCTGATGGCTACACCCGTAACCACCCTTGCTGTCAACGCAACTTACATTGCACCTTTCTAGGCACTCATCTTCAGCACCTTTGCTATGTTCTCTGTCCGAAGTTCTCTCTTCACATTGCCAGGGCTTAATTGTACTGCTTGAGCACTGTTTCCTCTGTGTAGCCTTTATTTTATTTATTTATTTATTTATTTATTTATTTATTTATTTATTTATTTATATTTTTTTAATGATAGTCACAGAGAGAGAGAGAGAGAGAGAGAGAGAGAGAGAGAGGCAGAGACACAGGCAGAGGGAGAAGCAGCTCCATGCACCGGGAGCCCGACGTGGGATTCGATCCCGGGTCCTCAGGATCGCGCCCTGGGCCAAAGGCAGGCGCTAAACCGCTGCGCCACCCAGGGATCCCTCCTCTGTGTAGCCTTGCACTACACTTCCAGGTGGTACAGGACCATCCTCGCCTTTGGATTCTTCTGAACCTTGTTTGAATCTGGATTTGGCACTTATCATCCTGAATCACACATAACATTTAAACTCTTTTCCAACGTCCATTGTGATGGTCCATAGTAGGTAGGTGGAAAATATTTACTGAACAGTTAAATTCTGATAATCGAAGATTCCTGATTCTTGTTCAACTTTATTCTTCGGTCCTCCTTCCTTCATAACACAGTTCTTACAACTGAATTCCTGCCTTAGCCCCCATTTCTGAGTTTCTCCTGTGCTAATGGTTTAGGAACACGGTCCATATGTAAGGGCTATTCATCTGCGTTCTCTTACTGTCCCTTTCCCCTGCCATCCAGACCTGCCTGAAATCTGCCAGTGTTAGCGTCCCACTTGTTGATAAACCAACTATGAATCATGTGACTGGCCATGTGACAACTTCCAAGTATCACCTGCTTTAGACACCTGATGACTCAACTCCTAGTTGTTGAGTACCCACCCCGCTACACACACCTTTGTATACTACCTGGTTTATAGTTGGAGAACTCTGCACGCTTGATCTCACACTTGTTCACTAGGCTGAACACCTGCCACTAGCAAATAACAACACCCCTAACCTGTGTTCTTCTCCCAACCACGCACCAGTGGTCATGAGTGATGCTGAGTCTGATCTTCCTGTCCCTCTAGTAAACAACTGGCGGTACCCTGCTGAATCTCAAGAAAGATTTTGCGTTTGAAAACTTCTTGTATTTGAAGGAGAGGCAGACAGATGTGGCGCAGGAGTCAAAAGCTAACTGAAGCTGACTGGGTGATTAGGACTGTGGAGGTGGCACGAGGGAAAGAAAGCACACAAGAAACAACAATTTGAAGAAGGGAGGCAAGCAGGTTAGCTTTTAAGAGGAGATAATGAGTCTAATTTTGGATATACCCAGGGGTAACTGTAAAATATTTCATGAGGAATGAGATGGCATCGGCCAACCAGCATAGATGCCAGTGGTACCTATAAGGGTACCTACCAGCCTAGGATATATTGTGTAGGGTGGAGTGAGCAAGTGAACAACTTACTGGAGACTGGAGGAGTTACAGACTTGGGCCAGCAAGTTTATCCCGTGTAAACTTCCCATCTGAACTGCAACCTTATTTTTTCTCTCCCTTCCTCTGAGGGTTAGACTGTGCCTATATACCAGTGGGTGGTAGTCAACCTTTTTTTATCCTCTTATCAACCCGTAGGAAGTTTGTCTTAAAATTACCCCTAGGGTCCCAGTTAAAGGGACTCCATCGCACCTACCCTCATACTATTTTTCATGACTTTGTAACAGCATAGCCAGCCCTCCCCTTCAGCATGTGAAGACCTCTTTTATTCTTACAAACAAGAGAGGGCTGACTGCTATGGATTTATGCAAATTCAGTTTTTAACCTGCCAGCTGAAGAATAAGGCATAGAGATTAATTCCTAAGATGTTTTTTGGCTTTTGAATTTTGTGTTTTCACGGAGGGTGTTTTTGATTTTTCCTTTTGGCAGATTTGATGTAGACATAAAGATGGAAAGTTAATTGTTAGCTCCGGGCAATCAAAAAAGGTGAGGAGTTTTACCACCCTGCCCAGAAAGGACAAACCTATTGCCTAAGGATTTAACTCTGGATTAGTAGCTTCTGATTCAAATTGAAAATACAATATATGTCAAACAACCAAATTGGTTGCATTGGGGGTCACTCAGAGAGAGCAGAGAGTTAGCATAGCTAATGAGAACATTTCTAACAAGAGGAACAAGAACGCTGGATTCTTGTCTAACTTCAGCTAGTGTCATACTAGGAACTCCGCATGAGACTAATATTTTTCCAAATTCTTTCAAAGAAAAATGTGCATTTGTTTCCCCTTTTACCTTCCAGGTATGTAGGGGGTTTAGGTATCTGGAAGGCACGAACTTGTGTGTCTACTGGCACCTTAGGCTGACTACAAGCTTTTGCCCTTCTATTTCAACTGGTTTAATGGGTCTAAGGGGCATTGATAGCAGGGCTGTTTGTCATGCGAGGCAGTTGCTGGCCTATTCAGTGGAGACAGACTGCCACTTGGGTCTTGACTCTGCTATGAGCTTTGCCAAGTGATGACATGAACACCCACTCAAACGTCTGCGAAATGTCTGCCTCTTGAGTGTTCCGTTTGATCCATTCCCCACCCCACCCCGACACTTGTTTCCTCACTGACCTTGCTCCAGTCCCAGGAGTGAGCTTCTTGGCTTTGATCCTCTGCTGGCAGAATCAGCTACCTCCTCTGAATGTTCAAAAGGCCCCTTTTGGCAAGCATTTCTCTCCCGGCGGAGTCGCAGGGCGTTGGAGGCACATCACTTCTTAGTGAGTTTCTTAAGATTGCACTTTACCTGGCTCCAGGCCCAGGGTTATCTGGAAGGAATGATATGTTGGCTGACTACTGCATTTGCAAAGATAAGTTTAATGGATTTCTCAGTGTTTTCAGGTGTATTCTTTAGAGTTAAGACTGACTTCATGGAAAAAACCTGTATGTATTCCCTGCCTTTATGCCTTTATGCCTTTATGCCTTGGATATAGAGCTGAGCTTTACCTCGTTGCCTTCTGAGAGAACCACCTTTCACTGAACAATTCCTGAATAGGTGGTATAGATTTATTGATTGCGTTAATTTCTTCATCGCCTATTCTCATGAATCCTTGGCAATCTGGTTTCCATTCCTAGTGAACAACTGGTGTGGTTTTGCATCTGTGCTTTTCTACCAGCCCTTTATCACCCTCTCAGTTATTACCCCCATTAAATCTCTCGGGGGCCTTTGGCTCGCTTGATTATCTTCTTTCCTTAAACATGTGTTCAAGGCTCTGACTGTTACATGGGATCCTTTCCTCACCTCTTCAATTCCTCCTTTTCTCCTTTTGGCCATTGGCTCAAGGATTTGTTCTTATCCCTGTGCTCATCCATTTTCAAAATTAGTACTTTTATCAGAATGGTACTGACTCCCTCCTAATGTCTTAAACTCTAATTTCTCACATAAAATCTCTTTCCATACTTCTATCTACCTACTAGTCATTTCCACTTGGATATCCAATCTGCCTTCCCAAATTCACCATTCCAGGAAACAGACTGATGGTTTGAAGTCTTGGATCTTATCACCTATTGGTTGTGGGACTCGGGGCAAGTTACTTTGTATTATCTCAGTTTCCCCAACTGGAGTATGGAAAAGGCTTAGCCCAGCAACCAGGCACCATAGTAAATGCTTAAGAAAAATGATAATGATATTACTAGTCATTATCTACAATACTGTCTTCTCCTTAGTTCTTACATCTAGTAATCCACCAGATTCTTTTCTGCCTTGATAATCTATTTCCTATCTCTGCTTCGTTTCCACTATCCATTGAATGAATGTTTTCATAAATAGAATTTAAGAACCTCTTTGTTGTGTGGTCATCACTTACCCAGCTGCTTTCCAGCTCAGAAAGGTTTCCACTCTCAATGAATCCCATTCAAATTCTTCAACTATCACTAAATCTTAGCATCCTGTTCCTGCCGTGGTGATGAGTTTTATTTTCCATTACTTAATGTGTGAGCTTCAGCTCAGACAAGACAGTCAACTTCCCTGTCCTTGAATATGCCATGCCATTTCTACTACTTGAGGAAATAGCATGTCCTTTTTTTTTAATTTTTTAAATTAAAATTTAAATATTTAAATTTTAATTTTTAAAAAGATTTATTTATTTATTTATTTAAGAGAGAGAGAGAGAGAGAGAAAGAGAGATACCACAAGCAGGGGGAGTGGCAGGGAGAGGGAAAGGGAGCCCCATGCTGAACTTGATCCCAGGGCCCTGGGATCATGACCTGAGCAGAAGGCAGATGCTTAAGCAACTGAATCACCAGGGGTCCCATAGAGCATGTCCTTTAGATGGCAATACCTTCCTTGGGAAGGAGCAGAGGTGATATGAGCCCCATGTATTTGCCATCTTTCATAACTTCTTAACAAATGCATCTTAAATAAATTGATTTTGAAGGAAAAAGAAAATCCTTTTGAAAGTCTTAGAAACAGGATACAAAGTTCTAGAGAGCATAAAAAGTGTGAAAAAAAGGAAGTACCTGGTTTTTATTATTGATTCTCTAAGTTAGACTGTAATAAAAAGTATTGGTTAATTGACTGAGCACTTTATGGTTTGCCAGATGTTGTATGGTAAATAAGATCAGCTCTGTTTTCCTCTACTTGCATTTAACTTCTCTTTCCAATATTGAGACCAAGGTCTGTACAGCGCATTTTGACCTCTAGATCCTTTTTATAAAGAGAAAATTAGGTTCCAGATTATATCCCACAGGATCCACTGCTAAAATCCACCGAATTAGCATCTGAGTGATCATTATTAAACAGTATATACTTATTGAGCTCTTAATGTATTCAAGGCACTATTTAGTGCTGTGAGGAAACCTCAAAGAAGAATAAGTCACTTCACTGTACATGTTCTTGGCTTGGCAGTATTTTCAGTGCTTGAGTATATTTTTTTCAAATATTCGTTTTTATGAAAAAATACATCGGGGATCCCTGGGTGGCTCAGCAGTTCGGCGCCTGCCTTTGGCCCAGGGCGCGATCCTGGAGTCCCGGGATCGAGTCCCACGTGGGGCTCCCAGCATGGAGCCTGCTTCTTCCTCTGCCTGTGTCTCTGCCTCTCTCTCTCTCCCTATGTATATCATGAATAAAAAATAAATTAATTAATTAAAAATTAAAAAATAAAAGAAAAATACATCAATAAAGTTGAAAATATCAAATACTATTATAAGACTTATAGATAAAAAAATAATAGTCTTCTGCTCCATCCTTCCCTGAGTTCCATTACCCAGAGGTAATCCTATTCAGGTCTTATAGCTTTGTGTCGAGCTACTTAATGCAATATATATAAAGAGTATTACTTGATTTTTTAATTCTTTCAGGTTGAGAATTTATTTCTCTTATTATCTCTAACCTCTGCTATTTCTCACCTTCTTTTTAAGATAATTATAATTTTTGGAAAACTAAATATTCAGGGTTTTTATTACTATATTTATATATACATTCACCATTCACTAAATAGTATATTATGATCACACTTTTTTTCATACACAACTTTTTTCTTATAGTTAATAACAGCTCATTTGGTCACTTAAAAAAATTGTTGTTGTAGCTCTAATTGAAAAAAAAAAAACATAAAATCCTTCCCAATAAGGTCAAACACATGAAATAAACTGTCAATTTCACCCCTGACCACATCACTCCCAGAAACTCTCTCTTGGAATCCTTAATTTCATGTTTCTCTCTGGACTGGCTGTTCTTTTAGTTTCCTGAACAGTTATCATAATGGAGAATCTCCTGATCTTTCTCTTGGGTTGGATCTCATGTTTTTCCTTTCCCTTGTTTCATTCTTTTTTTTTTTTTTTTTGAGGCCATCCTTCACTAGCTTCCTGGGAGGGGTTTATGAGAATACATTTTTTAGATCTTTTTCTAGCTTCAAACTTGAATGATAGCATGGCTGGGTATAGAACTTTAACTTGGAAATCATGGTTTCACAGAATTTTGAAAGCATTGTCCCCCTTGTCTTCCATCTTTAGTGTTGCTGCTGTTAAGTCCAACATTGTACTCACGTTATTCCTTCATTATTATCATTTAGTGTCCTTTTTTTTCAACTTCATGACTTTTTAACCTTTTAAAACATAAAGTTTTTGTGATGCTTGGAGATAATTTTATGGGTTCAGTCTTCTGTCCTTACTTGGGAGTGTTCAGTGTCATATTAGTTCTGAAACACTAAATTACTAAATTATATCACAGAGTAGAATTTATTTTTGAGTTACCATACATGGATTATTCAGTGACTATCAATCTCGCACGTTTGAAATTAATTGCCCCTTTCCCAATGCATCCTACTTTTTTTCGTTATTTGTAGCTTAGAGAGAATAGTACCTTTTATACCTTTTTAAGTGTGTCTCTCTCAACTGATGTTTATAAACACTTATTAGGATATAATTTGAATACTATAAAATTTACCTATTAAATTTAAACACTATAAAATTGACTTTGTAAAGTCACAGAGTTTTATAACCATCACTACAATGTACACCATCACCACCCCCCAAAAATCTTCTATCCATTAGCAGAAAGCCTCCATTTTCCATTCCCTCCTATCCTTGTAATCAGTTATCTAATTTCTATTTGTAAAGATTTGTCTATTTTGAACATTTCATATAAATAGAATCATATAATTTGTGGACTTTTATGATTGGTTTCTTTCACTCAGTATGTTTTCAATGTCTGTCTATGTTATAGTAGGTATTAGTACTTCATTCCTTTTATTGCCAAATTCTACTAAACATCAAGTATTGTGAAGACAGATTTCATCTTTGTATGCCCAACATCTAGCATAGTATTTGGGAGTTATTAGCATCTAACATATTTATTAAATAGATAGATGGCTGATGTTAAGACCATTTTCAAATCTGCCCTCACAGTTCTACTTTCAAAAATTTTATCTGATTATGGTCCTCTCCTCTCCAAAGTTTTTTTTATTTCAAAAAGAGTTTGAAGATTTAAATAAAAATTAGGGTATTCTAAATATAGATTATTCTTAATTTCTCTTCACAGTGGGAATAGTATGGTAGCCACAACTGTCTCCTTTATATGAGAACTTCATTAGGGCTTTTTTTTTTTTGTAACTCGGGCATTTAATCAAGGCCATAGTCATGACCAAACAAGATTGAGGCAAATAGTTTTTTGCTTGGTTCTAGTATCTTTTTTTTTTTTTTTTTTTTTTCTGAAAGGGATGGCCTTGGTCATCAAATTGATATAATAATTGGATTCTTGTGGAATTCTGCTCTGGTTTAGCACTATAATTTTTTTCTTGATAGCACTGTTTTCTTTCTTAATCCTTTTCATTTCTTTAAGCCATATAGAATTAGGTCAAGGCCAAGGCAGTAGCATTTCTTCTAGAGTTCTGTCAAGAACAGATTAAATTGTGTGGGTTCCTCGCCTATCTCCTTGTCCAGTCAACATTGGGAGGCAAAGAATTTGCTAAGACTTCTAAAACTATACTTTCATGGTTTCCCCCAAACATTGCACTCTCAAAAGAAAATACACTTACACAATGATTTAGGAAGACTTCCTGCCTCAATATCTAAGGATAATTTAAGACTTCAGCTTGAAAAAATATGGATGAATAAATGACTTTTCAAACTTACCTTTCTGTGATTCTAAAGTATTTTAAATCCTAACATCATAATACTAAAACATGTGGAAGGTAGTGGTATGATGGATATGATTGAGCAGATACCAAAAATTAAACTCACATCTATTTGTGGGCTAGACTTTCCATCTATGTTTATGACTTCAAAAACAAGGATTTAATTTTTTAAACTAGTTTAATGGCCTTGAATTGTTTTTGAACAGCTGGAAATCTTTTACAGTAACATCAAAGGTGATTACTCCTTCATGGCAAGAGATCAGGGGGTTTGTGTCTCTTGGATTGATGTTACCTCAAACATTTTTTTTTTTTTTCTGAACACACACACAGTATTTTTTTAAAATAAGTCTTTTATTCTGAATTCAGGGGCTATGAAAAAGCTTTAAATGTCCTCTGTAGGGGAGCTCAAGCCCAACAATGCAAACATCTGACTTTATTCTTATGTTTCTTCCTCAAAAAGATGAGAAGGACACAGGGGAAAGTTTGCCTATTTTTATCCATGAAACAAGGTCACTAAATATGTTATGTCAGTTAAATCAAAATCCTATCTTTTAAAAATGTTTCTATATAATATATTGGGCCTTTTTTGCTATAATTCAAGAGTGACATGGGTTCTGTAACTATTATTTTCCTAGTTGGTTATTAGAGTCTAAATTTTTGGTTGACATTTCTGAAATAAATATAGCTACTGGAGCACTAGCATTCTGATTTAAAAATCTGACTACATTAGAAGAAAATTAACCTTTTCAAAAAGCCACTGTTCTAAGGAATGATTTTAATCAAATGAGCTTTAAATGTTGTACCTGCATTTAGAATTTTTAGGGGGATTGCAACTCCCCAGCGATCCACTTTTTGAAGGAGAAAGAAAATTAAAGAAACTGTAGATAAAGTAACTATAAAAATTATAAAGAAGATCCTTGATGAAACCCGTTTTTTTAAAAAACTGAAATGCTTATTCAAGTAACATCAGGTTCAGAAATTAAAGTAGAAACTGACTTTATTATAAGTAGTTTTGATATCTTCAAAGAAAAATATCAGGTTGTATTAATATGCGGTAAATAGTATATTCTTTGTTGAATCCTCTGTGATATATTTATTTATTCATTTATTTCATATTTGATGGGTAATTACACTGTACAAAACACTGAGGGTGGGGTTAGGGAACTCTTGCAGAGTAGTCTCAGATCTATTGTACACAACAGATTGTTAAGATATGAAGCTCTTCATATACATATTAAACATTTGAGTGAAAATCAGAGTGCACATAAAGTTTAGTCTATAAACTCAAGTATACAAGGCATATTTTTTTAAAGATTTTATTTATTTATTCATTCATAGAGATGCAGAGAGAGAGAGAGTAGCAGAGACACAGGCAGAGGGAGAAGCAGGCTCCATGCAGAGAGCCCGACGTGGGACTCCATCCAGGGCCCCCAGGATCACGCCCTGGGCTGCAGGTGGTGCTAAATCGCTGCGCCACCGGGGCTGCCCACCAGGCATATTTTTATTCTCAATTTTCTCTCAGTTGGCTTAATTTGGTATCCAAGTCCTGATACTAGTATCAGGGAGATACTATGGAGCGTCTCACTTCAGGAATTCCTGGGGTTCCTTCTCACTCTGAGGTTAGGCTGAGGTGTTGGGGCTTGCTAGAGATTGAGTTGTTTGTCCTCAAAAGCATGTTGAAGTGTTAACCTGTAATACCTCAAAATGTGGCCTTACTTTGAAAATAAGGTCATTGTGGGTATAATTAGTTAAGACAAAGTTATACTGGAGCTATATGGCCTTCAATCCAATATGACTGGTGTTCTTATAAGAGAAGACAAGCATGCTGAGTGAAGACAGCCATGATAGCCATGCGATGATGGGGGGAGAGAGTGGAGTGTTGCATCTATAAATCACAGAACACCAAGGATTGCCAGTACCACCGGCAGCTGGAAGATGGCAGGGAATGACTTTCCCCTATAGGTCCAGAGGAAGGCAGGTCCCCTAGAGGCCCTGCTGACATCTTGATTTTGGACTTCTAGCCTTCAGCACTGTGAGGTAATAAATGTCTTTCATTCTAAGTCACCTGGTATATGGTGCTTTGCTAGGAAAGGATACAGGTCCTTACACTGTGCAAGGTGTCGGGGGGGGTGGGGTGGCAGGGCATCTGGTCTCTGGTCTTCTGGACACACTGAACAAACAGGTTGCTGTCCCTGCTTGTCTGACCCCCCAGGCCTGGTGGTCTCTGCTGGTGGAAAACCACCCTTGGGACTCACGTACTTCTTAGGAGAAAGGAAGCTCTGAAGTTTTTTGCCGGATATATCAATGACCAGAGTAAAGGCTTGGACACACCCTGACGTACTGCCTTCCCCATGTCCTCTTCTAGTCCTGGGAGAATGTTTACTATTTTAGCAGGTGGCCCCTTTCTCCTGCCTTCTTTTCCAGACTGCTTGGTTTCTTCTTTCAAAATTTGTGTCCCCTTTACCCTTTCTCAAGTCTTGTAAATTCTCCGAAGGGGTTAGAACTTTGGAAATCCCCAGGGAGAAGGTCTTCCTCTGTCTTCGCCCCCCTCCATCCCTCCTCAGGCAATGAAACTACAGAGGAGGAGAGCCTGACACAGGTGACTGGGTAAATAATGTGAAAAATGCAAGTAGGAAATGTCTATAAGGTCATCTACCACACTATTATTTACTCACAAAGTTAACAAGGCTACATGAAGTTAGCCAGTGAAATTTAAACTACTTGCCCAGACTCTTTATGTCTTTCTAAAAATTAATTAATTTATTTATTCCCGAAAGGCACAGAGAGAGAGGCAGAGACACAGTTAGAGGGAGAAGCAGGCTCCCTGTGGGGAGCCTGATACAGAACTTGATCCCAGGACCCTGGGAGCCAAAGGCAAACGCTCAACCACTGAGCCACCCAGGTGCCCCCAAGTGCCCCCAGATTCCTTATGTCTTGACAGTAAATTAAATTTAGCAGACTGGAGCTGAACAAAGACATCAAGAGAACAGTCTTTAATGCAATGTTTGAGGGCTGGAGAACTATTAATAGACCTCTTCAAGATTCCATTTTAGGAAATTTTTGCATGAATAATTGACTGACTCAACCATATACATTACTGATCACCACATGACAGGTATATTGATTTTGAAGACAGGCAAAGTAACCAGACACAACAAATTAAGAGCCAGTTGTCTTGGCTTTCTTAAGTCAGTGATTCCAAACCTGGCTCAGAATCATTGAGGCTCTTTCTAAAAATACGTGCTCAGACTTCAGTCTTGGACATTGCCATTGGGAATAAGATCAGGGAATCTGTGGTTTTTAAAAGTACCTAGGTGATTTTGGCCAATCTGGGTGAAGCACTAATCTAAAAGGTGATATTAATTTAATAATTTGAGCAATGATCATTAATTTATGTGTAGCCCAAATGAATGCATATATTCAGTGATTTGGGATACCATCTTTTATCATCTGCATAACCTTTGCTTTAGCAGAATTAATTTGATAGGCTATACTTACCTATTTTGAAATCCACAATTGGTATTTAAAAGGAATTCATTAACTTACAAGACATAAATCTTTACTAAGGCCCCATCACACTGGTAGGAAGATTTCTTGCCATTTGATAAAAGAGTCTGTTTCTAAGTCTGTTTCTAAGTGACACAAAGGTTCATCAATTACCAGGACATTACCAAACCTCCTTTACAGAATAAGCTCAGACATGTCCTTCTGTTTCAGTGCCTATCAATGGACACCATCTAGTTCTCTTCATTTAACACTATAAGCATTTTTGAAATTAATCATCAAAGTATTCTGAATTAATTATGTTGTTTGACATAAAAATGACTCATTTTCAAAGGAAGGCTGTTTTTAAAAAATCTACTCCAATATAGACTCTCATATACTTCAGCAAGTATTGTAGGTGTGCACGTGAATGTGTGTGTGTAGGAAGGTGTGCCTATCATGGTCCTTTTCCCATTCTTGGCTAAGATATGCCAATCAGGAACAATAAAGCAACAATACAATGACAACACAAGACAATATCAGGTGAATTGCTTAGCTAGATGTGTCTAGAAAATTTAGAACAAAATAGTTGATCTGATGGATTTAGAAAGATGTAAAGCGAGATCTATCCAAGTGCTACAATTCACTGGATAATGCAGTTAAGACAAAAAAAAAAAAAATACACAGAGAAGCACCTAACAAAAAGACACTGTGTAGCTAATTGTTGAACAAGAGTCTTTGTTTGTTAAGTACTTGAGGCACTGCCCAGCCCAGAAAACCCAAGTGCTATGGAAAAGGCTTCCAGAAAAGCAGGAAAGGAATGCTAACCAACCTAACCCACTGGAGCTTATCACTTCTCTAGAAGTTGTGGTATTCAGAATTGTTTGTGTCAGAAGTAATAAAGGCCTGGCAGGCTGGTACCTGTTAAGCTGCTGACATATGTTGTCCGTGCTGCTCACGGATTGGCTCTGTGTTCCTTCACGTGGGGGCCAGGGTAGTTACACAGCCCTTGTGCTGGCAAAACAAGGTCTGAAAAAACAAAACAAAACAACTCTGACCTCAGGGCCACCTCTTTTTCTCTCCATTCCTGGTCAAGGCTGATGCAACTTGCATTTGGAGGTCTAGGCTGGCTTTGGAAAGACGTCAGCTCAACGCATGGAATGACTTTGCTTGTCTTTTCTCATAGAGCTGTTTCTCTACATAGGATTTCTGCCTAAGTAGCTTCTTTCTTTTGGTTTCCTTTCCTATTTTCACCTAAATCTGTGTCTTCTGTCGTTCACTGGTACTCAGAGACTCAGCATCTGGTTAGTCTGAAGTGATTCAGGTGTTACTACAGAGTGTTTGAGTGGAGGAGTGAGGGTCTCTACTGCAAAAAATGCCCCCAAAAAGTATTTCTGGGAAGATTGCTAAGATGGGTATTTGCCACAGGTGCTGTTCTTCTCCACACCAAAACTTTAGGGAGTATTGGATTTTAGCTTGGCTGGGAGTATATTTAAGTGTTTCCACTCAGTTTATTAGGCTCTAGTAGTAGGTTTATTCTAAAATAATTTGCTAAATCAAATGAAAACAGCAATAATTTGCTCAGGAACAAGATTAATATATTTTCAGCACATCAGAGCCACTCTATGGATTTTTCCTTGTCATTTGTAAATAGAGGGCTGATAGAAAATGTAAGGCAGGTTGACAGCACTGTGTGGGTGGTACGCCGATGACGCTGGGATATACCACTTACATAGTTGTCTTTGAGTAGTGACAAAGTGACTCACCTTGCTATTTGGGAAATTTAATCTTGCAGGAGTTTTCCAGAATTAGATTCATGCGCAGGGTGAAAAAAATTCCTATGAACATCAGAGAAGCCAATCACCATTAAAATACAGTCTTAGGAGTTATTTTCTTATATTAGAGCTGAAAGTTTCATGCAATCCTCAAACTTTAACACATTTCACATTTCATTAAGTGATACCTCCATGTGCTGTGCATGCCAGAGACCTGGGAATTGTCTTCAACAGCTCTGTTTCTTTCGCCTTTGTAGTCAACCCATTACCAAATATGGCTGTGTCAACCTCCAAAGAACATTTGAGTCTATCAACTCCTCTCTCCACTGCTACCACCTTCTGCTTAGACATAACCCTGACTGGCTTTCCTGCTTTCACATTTGCTCCTTCCGATCTGTTCTATATGGAACAACCAATATGATCTTGTGTGTGAATTTTTAGTTTCACCCATGCTGCGCATGTGCATAGTTTTGTATGCAAGTGCATAGAATTATGACGGTCCTAACTCTGCAATTCTTATACTAATTTTAATAACAAAGAGTTGTCTTCTCTTCCTCCTCCGTTCTCAGTCCCCAGCAGGAACCACTGGTACCCCTTTTTAGTTGTTCAGTATTCACGTTCTATTTCTAAGTCACATGTTTATACTCCTTTTAACTTGAATTTCTCTGTTTTACTGATAAGAAGATATTACACTTGATCTTAGCTAAAAGGCTGAGAAGCTATGATTTTTCTGTTTCAGATAATACCTTATGACTTCCTGTTTACTATGAAATGATGAGAATTCATGCTTTCCTGAACACCACCCTTTCTCTCTTCTCAGCCCTGGCCCATCTTCCTAATGGAATCATATCATAATTTTGAGTTAGATCAAAATTCAGGGTTTGTATTACTCTGAATGCGATTTTTAGTCATAACTGAGTCATGTGGTAGACTATTATTGTATTTCCTTTCCTGTTTGACTTGTTTCCTCTGTTAATAATTGCCCAGTCTTTGTTCGCTTAGTTATCTATATATGTATTACTAATACATTCCTAATTCTCCATGAAAACTCGGAACTCTAGTACCAATACATGTTCATACATGTTCCAATACATGTTCATGTTCCAATACAGCCTGGTGACTCTTGTACCAATACATGTTCATGTTCCAATACAGCCTGGTGACTCTTGACGCCTGCTACGTAGCTGCCAGGAGTGTTATTTTGTCATTATCCTGGATTTCTACTACTTCACTTTTGTATTGGATTCTCTGTCTCTCAGACCCACAGACTGAAGAGATTTTATTCTATCCTCACACTTAATTGACAGGTTTAATTCTAGGGTTTTTTTGCCCAAAAATTTGAGTTGCTCCATTGTTTTCTAGCTTCTAGTATTAATACTGAGCAATCCAATGACACTTTGATTGTGGGTCCTTTGTATGTGCCTTTCCCTCTATTTTATTTCATGAGTCCTTTTTAAGACCAATGTGCCTTGGTCTTAAAAAGGTGTGGGTTTTTTCTTGATTTCTGCATTGGTTTTGTTGCCTGTTCATTCTTCTTTTTGCTATTTCTATATTTTGGTCTCTGAGTCTCCCTTTAGAGATTTTCCTTAACTGTCCAGTGATTCCTGGCTTTCCATTCATATTTAAGCCAACTGCTGGGAGGATTTGTCAACTGGGAGACTTTACTCCCGAGCAGTAGGTTTGGCAAACTGGGACCTGTGAGTCAAGTCTGACCCACTGCTTGTTTTTATATGGTGCTAAGGATGGTTTTCATAGTGCTAAATGTTGAAGAGAATCATGAGAACAACAATATTTTGTGACACATGAAACTTCTTCATATTTTTACTCTAATTAGCTTACTGTAGAAAACTGAGTGAACCCAGAAGTTGGAATTCCTGTAGCGAAGAAAACAATCTCACATCCCCCTTCAAGGGCTTATGTTCTTAATTAAGAGCATTTCTGACTATCCCAACTACTAGAGAGCCCCAGTGCCAATACAACCCAGACAGTTTAGGCACGTCCCCTCACATCTGCCTCTACATAAATGCTTTGAAAAGACAATGCTGATAGGGCTGCTCTGGAAAGGACACTGTGCCCAGAGTGTAATTGTTTTGTACCAAGATTTCCAAGTCCCAAGATGGGTCCTGCGGGGCATTCTGCGTCAGAGGGGAGGATAGGGGGCTGAAAGATAGCAGAGATTTGTGGAGACATATGCACACCCAGCATCTGAGATCACTTGTTTTCAAGCTGGATGGAATAGAAAGATTCCAGATTTCCATTTGAAAAAAATATATCCATCAGCTCACATGACTCTACTACTCAGACATTTCCATGGTTTTCCATCACATTTAGCACCAACCCTAAGTTTCTGACCATGGTCTAGAAGTTCCTGCATGCTCTGGTCTCCTCTCTCTCTCTGTGTGACTTCCTCTGTTGCTGGTTTACCATTTCTTTGCTCTGCACTACCCACACCAGCCTCCTCTCTACTCCTTGACCATGCTGAGCTAGTTTTCTTCTGATTCTTTGCAATTGCTCTTCACTCTGCCTGGTACAGTTTCCCCAGATCTTCAGATGTTTTGTGTATTTCCTCTCAGAACCATTCCCCACCTTTGCCTCTCTCTGTGCTACATGATTGATCCTTACAAATTACATCTCCCAGCTGCCTCTGCCAATTAGTTTCCAGTTAAGTTTGGTTAGTGAGAGACATTTGAGACATTTGTCCTTTGGGGTTGCGGGATGTGGGGGGAAGGGAGGAAAGATGGAGGGGAAGCACCCAGGAAATTTCTTCCCTTTTCTCTCTTTTGGGTGATATCTCCAGAAATCACTGTGTGTTTTCCATGGTTCCAGCACTTGCAAAGTGGCTTTGGCCTCTGGACTTTTTTTCTTTATTCTACAGCCCAAGGGTCAATCGCAAATCTCTAGGTTGTCACATTGTCACCTGTTTGCTCTTTAAGCATTTCTAACATCATCATAACTGATTCTCCGTATTAAATCTAGACTATGTATTGGACGACTTCTTTCCTGTTTGGATCCTGACTGATGTTTCTTGCTTTATGTTTTCCATATCACTTTATCACTACCTCCTGGAATATTACTTACTGGTTTACTTATTTATTTTCTGTCTCTCCTGTTAGAATGTAATTTCCACGAGGTGCACGTGCTTGAAAACTCTAGAGCAATCATCTGAACCTGCTGAGATTTAGAGAGCCATGAATTTCCACTTCCTGATGATTTACCAGAAAGCTGGAAATAAGGGCCAGCTATGTGGTTTTTCTTCTCTCTCTCTCTCTTTCTGGAGAGCAGTAGGGAAGGAAGCAGCACATTTGGTAGGATAGAGCCTGAGTCAATTACTACATAGAAAGCTTTAACTGCCCTAACTTAACTTTAGTTAAGTTCTTTATTATATTTCCAGCTTTAGGGAAGATGCTCAAGTTCTGGCTCCAGAAGCCCATTGAGAGTAATGGGAACTGACTCTATGTAGAAAGAGGTAAAACTGTAGGAAATATTTGGGAACATTAGGGAAGGGACAAGTGGACTGGCAGGCAGAGGAGGATGCAGGGTTTTCCATGAGGCAAAGCAGGTAGGAAATCATGTATGGAAATAATAGTAGTTAACATTGGATGTGCGAAACACTGTTCTGTGTCCTGTCCTAAGTGTTTTGCATTATTAACTCTAATATGAATATATGTGACTAATGGTGTATAAAACTGTATTAAGCCACATATTTAAAAATACCCAAACTAACCACATACTCTATATGTTTAAAAGAGCAGCCATTTAACTTGTTCTTGAATTACTTATTTACTTTTAAAAGAACACATCAGTTATATAAATAAGAGAATCTGCAAATATCAATCTTAGACATATACCAGCATATAAGAGGAGTTAGTGTCACTTTTTGCTAAACACTGAGATAATAGACGGGAATAAAGGATGACTTCTTGTCTCCTCAAGAGGGCTATGTACGTGAAATATATGAGTCTCTTCTACTTCATACCATCTTTAGTAGCCACTTTCATTTCCAAGGGTTATTTAGGAGTATGGGTTTTAATTTTCAAGTATTTCAAGAATTGCTTAGGTATTTTTTATTATTTATTTTAATTTTATTGGATTATGATTACGGAATGGCCTGAAGTCTCTACTGTAAAATTTTTTGCTAAGAACATCTTTTTGTGGCCATTATATAACTGATTTTGTAAATATGTCATGGACATGTAGGAAAGGAAATAAGATTATCTATTTGAAACATCTCTACTTACAGTATTATGAGTTGTTTACTGTATTATTTTATCCTTTTTTCTTGCTTATTTTGTCTTATTCTTACTTTCTAGCTTACTTCTGAGAGAGATATTTTTAAATCTGCCACTATATTTTATATATATTTGCATTTCTAAAGATTTTTCTTGTTCATACGCTTTTATGCATACAGATCTATGAATGTTATCTTTTTTGAAAGATATGACTTTTATAACTTGTGACTTTTATCATTATATTCTTTCTTTATCCTGTTTAGTGCTTGGAACTTTAACTTACATAATATTAATGTTTCCTCTGCTATTTATTTTTGTTTGTGATTGCCTAGTATTATTTTGCCTTCCCTCTTGTTTTTTGCCTTTTAGACAAAAAATCCACTGTTGAAAGTGGTTTTCTTATAAACAATATGTAGCTCAGGCTTAATTTTTTTTTTAATACTAAAGTAGCAGTGCCTGCTTTAAATAGGAAAATTCAATCTGGTTACCTTCAGAGTTCTAGTTGATACACTTGGTTTTATCCCACCCATTTTCATTAATAATTACATCTTTATTTGTTATGCCCTTATTTCTTCTTATTTTTATAAGTTTGATCAAGTTACTTTTCGTTCTTTAATTTCCCTTACCAATCTGGAAGTTCTCTTGAATATTTTTATTTGGCCATTGATATATTTCCCTTCTGTTACCCTTTTGATCAAACACACATTAATCTATTGGATTGACTCCAAGTTTTGAACTATGCAAAACCTCAAGGCCTTTGGTGAAGTCATAAGCAAATGATGCACCTCAAGAGGCAATATTTTCCTTCCTACTAATAAGGTTTCAGGAGCTAGAGCTATTAATGGGGAAAAATATAAATAGGTGTGTTTTAACAGTTGAGTTTGTGAAGAAGTCAAGACCAGGAAAACACAAATGAGATAGTGCCCTTGTTGGGTAACCACACAAGGCCCACAAGGTAAACCACAGAGGTGTAAAGATGGGATTAGGAGTCATCTGGCACAAATGCAGTGGAGGATCAGCACATGGGCCTTTAGTTGGATTTGACAGAGCTGCCCTCCCTAAATCTTCCAGGGTATGCCAGGGGTCAGAGGAATGCCGACAGTACAAGGTCAGGAAGTATAAATAAGTCAATCTCTATGATGGGAAACCTAATGATCAGTAGTAAGAAGATGACCAGAATTTTATATGCATGTGGAACAGCAACTGAATCTGTTACCAAGTCCTCATGTTCTTTTGGTAAAACGGGACCGTAATGAGTTCACATATATGGCTCTAAAATCGCAACAGTATTCATGAAACTATGAATACTTTGCTCATTAGGGAATCCAATTCTCACCTCTTTATGAGGCAGCACTGTGTTTGCCTGCAAGTCTCTGAGACCACTCCTCCAAGCCTCTGTGACTTTGAACGTCAGCTCTTCAAGACCCCATCATTTTCTTCTAATGAACAGAATATAAAGTGGGGCCTGAGCAGAGGCTGCAACCCCTCAAAGCCCACCTCTCTGGCTTGTTTCCCCCCTATTCTATTCTTCTTTCCTATTCTGTGTTTTTCACTTAACCCTGGAAAGCCCACCTCATTTGCTTTCTCTAATATATTTAGATTTTGACCTTGGTTCACAATTTTGCTCAAGGTATGTTTTTTTTTTTTTTTAAACTCCATGACTGATCTTAGCCCATTTTATAATTTAACCTTTGTGTCCCCCCTCCCAACTTTAAATATTTAGGGTTTTTTTTTCTTTTTCCATCAATATAAGAAACTCTTTGAGGTCATAAAATGTGTCTTTTGCTTGATTTTCTCCTTCTTTAAACTTGAATAGTGATATGTGGGCCTTAAATACTTAAAAAAGTTTATTTAATTGATGTTTGTAGTGGAAGTATAGAAATATGCAAATATAAAAATGGAAGAAATTTTAAGATGCCAGTTGAATAGCATTGCAAATTATTTTAGGAAGAGCTATTGAAATATCAATGGATAAGAAAAACTATTTTTAGAACTGTAAGAATCAGTCAAGCAGAATTCTAGTATTAAATGGTGTTATTGAAAATGGTGAAAGAACCAACAACACAATAAAAATGGATGAAGGATATAAATACACTCCCAGAGACAGAAATATAAAAGCCTCTTATTAAACACAAGAAGAGATACTCAACCTCACTCATTCTAAGAGAAATTCATATTAAACTGATAAGAACTTCTGATTCTTGCCAAGACAGTAAGAGGAATCAGATTTAATCTTCTGCCTTAATAACATAGAAAACTAGATAAACCATATGAGATAAGTTTTCAGATATTAGGCAATAAGCACCCCAGGTCTGTGATCCTTGAGAAACAATAAAAAACCGCAAACAAACAAACAAAAAAGAAAGACCTGTACCACAGTCTCCCCTTATCTGTGAGTTTGCTTTCTGTAGTGTTAGTTACCATGGTCAACTGTGTTTGTTAGTAGCTTCACACTACATCACAAGGTCTACGTCACTCACCTCACTTCATCACACATAGGCATTTTATCATCCCACATCATCACAAGAAGAGGAAGAATACAATATAATGAGATATTTTGTAAGAGAGCACATTCATGTAACTTTTATTATAGTACATTGCTATAATTGATCTATTTTCTTATGAGTTATTGTTGTTAATCTCTTATGGTGCCTAATTTACAAATTAAGCTTTATGGTAGGTAGAAATATATATATAAATATATAAAAATATATGTCACTTAATATATATATTAAAATAAATGGCATTTAATATATATATTGTTTTTCCTATACATATATTCCATGATTTCAGGCTTTCACTGCTATGTCTTGGAATATATTCCTCACAAATAAAATGAAACTACTGTAATTGCTCTAGCTTGCTGTGCCTGGACACTTTCTAGGCTTCAGTGCGGAAAGAAGGAACTTGACAGAATAGGCTCTCTGGTTGAGAAGAGGATGAAGATTAGAGTTCAGGGAAGCCAAAGGCTAGAAATTGTGGGGCAGATCCTGGAAAGGAGGAACTAGCTCAGAGGGAAGTGGAGATCTGTGTGTGTGTGTGTGTGGGGGGCATCCCTGGGTGTTTTGCTGATGACTAACGTATACATGCATGAGAAGAAACCACCTGCAGCTGGGTTAAAATCTTCTGAAATGTCAGTAGGCAGACAAATTCCAGGACTTCACCTAGACTGGAAATAGTCTGTGTTCATGCCTTCTGGGGTGAAAAGACCTAATACTTAGGTATTTAGTAGAATTCTAAGTAGAGCTAAATTGGTCCTAGACTAAAACCTGATCTAGGTCTTTTTTTTTTTTTTTTAAATTACATTTTTTTTAAAAATTTTTATTTATTTATGATAGTCAGAGAGAGAGAGAGAGAGAGAGGCAGAGACACAGGCAGAGGGAGAAGCCGGCTCCATGCACCGGGAGCCCGACGTGGGATTCGATCCCAGGTCTCCAGGATCGCGCCCTGGGCCAAAGGCAGGCGCCAAACCGCTGCGCCACCCAGGGATTCCTGATCTAGGTCTATTCTAACGAAGTTTAAAGGCAGAACTTGAAATAATGCAACTGATTTCATATTACCTAATTATGCATAAAAATAAAACACAATATTATTTAAAGGAATATGAGAAATCCAGCAACAAGGAAGATAAAATTATAAGTTCCCCCCCAAAAAACTACCAGACATGCAAATATGCAGACAATATAATCCATAACTCAGAAAAAAACAATCAGTACAATCACAAAGACAGAAATCATGAAACTCCCAGACAAGAATGTTAAAACAGCTAAAATAAATATGTCTCGTGTGTTTATGAAAACATGGGCAGTATGAGAAGAAATATGGGAGACAAAAAATAAATGGCACTTAAATGAAGCATATTTTATAGTTTTCAAATAAATGAAAATTTAATATCTGAAATGAAAGATGTACTGGATGAAGTTAATATCAAATTAATAATTATAGAAAAAGTGATCAATGAACTTGAAGACATAGCAATAGAAATTATCTGAAATGAAGCACACAGGAAAAAATGAAAAAAATAACTGGGCAGTAGTAACCTATAGGTTATGTAGTCTAATATGCATTTAATTAGGATCCCATAAAAAGGAGTGGGATAGAAAAATTATTTAAAGAAATACTGATCAAAAACTTTCTAAATGTGATGAAATTTCAAACTCCTAAATCCAAGAGACTCAATTAATCCAGCAGATTTTACATACAGATAGCCAGGACAAAGCACACCATAATCAAATTGTTGAAAACCACTAACAAAGAAAAAAAAACCTTAAAAGCAGACAGAGAATACAGACATATTGTGCCAGAGGAACAAAGATAGGAATGATAGAAGAATTCTTATCAGATGTTATGCAAGCCAGAAGACAGTACAGAGACATATTTAAAGCACTAGAAGAAAAGAAATCTGTCAACCTAGAATTCTCTAACCAGTCAAAATGAAAAAAAAAAAAAAAAAAAGACATTCAGATATATGAAAACTGAAGGAATTCATTATCAGTATATCTTTACTTCAATAAATATTTTTAAAAATTCATCAGGGAGAGGAAAAGAATACCAGAGGGAAGTTTGGATTTCTATAAAGGAATGAGGAATACTAAAAATGGAAACTACATGGGTAATATAACAGGTATATTTTTCTTACCTTAAAAATTTATTTAAAAACAAATTATCTGGGGTATCTGGGGTACCTGGGTGGGTTAGTTGGTTAAGTGGCCAACTCTTGATTTCAGCTCAGGTCACCATCTCAAGGTCCTGAGATTGAATCCTGCATCTGGCTCTGCATTCATTGGGGGTTCTGCTTTGGGATTCTCTCTCTCCCTCTGCCCCTCCCCCTGCTCTCTCTCTGAAATATATAAATATTTAAAACAAACAAACAAAACCCAAAACAAATGGTCTATTTAAAGCAAAAATATCGACAATGTATTATGGAAGTTATAACATGTATAGTAGTAAAAAGCATGACAAAAATAACAGAGGATAAGGGAGGAAATGGAAGTATACTGCTGTAAGATTCTTACCCTTATACCTATAAAGTGTATAATACTAGTTAAAAATAGGCAGCGATAAGTTAAAGATGTAAATTGCAAACCCCAAGGCAACCACTGAAATATGAAACAAAGATATATGGCTAAGAGTCAATAGCAGAAAATAAAATGGGATCATAAAAAACCACTCAGTTAACCTAAAAGAAGGTAGGAAACGGGGAGGGGGTAGAAATAGAGAGTGAATAGAAAAAAAAAGAAAAAGAAACAGGGCTGCCGCGGTGGCACAGCGCTTTAGCGCCGCCTGCAGCCTGGGGTGTGATCCTGGAGACCTGGAATCGAGTCCCACGTAGGGCTCCCTGCATGGAGCCTGCTTCTCCCTCCGCCTCTCTCTCCTCTCTCTCTCTCTCTGTGTTTCTATGAATAAATAAACAAAATCTTTTTTTTTTAAAGAAACAAATAGAAGATTTAAACTCAATTGCATTGTTAATCACATGTTAAAACACATGTTAATAGTCTAAATCTCCCAATTGAAATGCAAAGATTGTGAAATTGTATAAAAATGCAGGATCTAATAATATTCTGTTTATAAGAAATCCAAAAATCTAAAAACACAGGTTAAAAGCAAAAAAATAAAAAATAAATTATACCATGCAACACTTACAAATTAAAAAAGCTGGAGTGGGCTTTATTAATATCAAACAGAGTAGAATTGAGAACAGGGAACAGTAACAGGAAAATAACTTTCTTTAATGATAAACAAGTCAGTTTATCAAGGTGACATAGGAATTCTAGATGTGCATGCACCTACTAACTAGTCAAAATACATGAGGCAAAACTGATAGATCATAAAGGAGAAATAGATGAATCCACAACTATAGGTAGAAATTTTAATAGTATTCTTTCAGTAATTGATAGAACAAGTAGACCGAAAATCAAAAATGACATACAACACTCAAACAACACTGTCAACCAACCCAACCCAGTGAACAGAACACTCCATCTAACAACAGAAAAATTGGACACAGAACATTTATCGAGATAGGCCATAAAACATAAAATAAGTGTCAGTTAATAAGATTGAAATAATAAAAGGCATATTTTCTGACCAAAAAAGGTGTAAGTTAGAAATTGATAACAAGAAGATATCTGAAAATCCTAGATATTTGAAAATGAAACAACACATTTCTAACTAATCCATGGTTCAAAGAAGAAATCACAATGATAAGTTAGAAGATATTTTAAGCTGAATGAAAGTAAAACACAGCAAAATAAAATCTGTGAGATGTAGCTAAAGCGATGCTTATTAAAGGGAAATTTAAAAAAAAGGGGGGAAATTTATGCCATTAAGTGTGCATATTAAAAAAAAGGAGAAAGTTCTTAAATCAATGATCCAAGCTTAAATCTTAAGAAACTAGAAAAAGAAAGTAAATAAAGTCTAATGTGAGCAAAAGAATATAATAATAAAGACAAATCCAGAATCCTTGAAATAGAAAATAGAAAAGTAACAGAGAAAAACAATGAAACCCAAAGTTGGATTTTTGAAAAGATTAATAATATTGATAACCTTTTAGTTAAATTGTACAGAAAAAAAAGAAATAAAATACAACCTATATCAAGAACGGGAGAGGAGAAATCACTTCAGATTCTACAAGTATTTAAAAAATAATAGGAGAATATTATGAGTGACTTCATGGCATTAAATCTGATATAAAGATAAAGTGAACAAATTTATGAATGACAAATTAGTTAAATTCACTTAAGGAGAAATGTATAATACAGATAGTCTTAAATCTATTCAAGAAATTGAATTAGTAGTTAAAAACGTGTCCAAAAAGAAAATTGTATGTCCAGTAAGCTTTACTGGTTAATTAACCAAATGTTTAATTTTTAAAAACCCACTATTTCTGTGAGACTTCTTCCAGAAAATAGACAAGAAAGGAACACTTCCAAATTCATTTTATGAGGCCAGCATTACACCAATACCAAGCCCATAAAAGAAAAGGAAGAAAACTGTACACCACTAATCTTCATGGACACAGAGGCAATAAACTTTGACAAAATTTTGGTAGATCATATCCAGGAATAAAAAGAGTAATACATCCATCGTGACCAAGTGGTTCATCATAGAGATGCAAGGTTGTCTTAGCATTTGGAAGTCAATCAATGAAATTTGCCACATTAACAGACTAATAAAGAAAAGCCATATGACCATTTACCAGATGCATTAAAAACATTTGACAAAATTCAACATCCATTTATGAAAGTACTCTCAGCACAGTAAGAATAAGAAGGAACTTCCTCAATATGATAAAGACAACTTACAAAAACCTACATCCTATATCACAATTGATGGTAAAAAACCAAAGAATTGGGGCACCTGGGTGGCTCAGTGGTTGAGGGTCTGCCTTTGGCTCAGGTCATGATCCCGGGGTTGTGAGATGGAGTTCCACATTGGGTTCCCTGCAGGGAGGCTGCCTCTCCTTCTGCCTGTGTCTCTGCCTCTCTCTCGTGTCTCTCATGAATAAATAAATAAAATCTTTAAAAAATAAAAAAAGACCAAAGAATTTCCCCCCAGATTAAGAACAAGGCAAAAATGTTCACTCTCATCATTTTCTTCTCGAAATGGTACTGGAGATATAAGCTAGTGCAATATGGCTAGGAAAAGAAATACAGTCATACACATAAGAAAGAATAATATTTTATTTACAGATAACATGATCACCTACCTAAAAAATTAATAATGAATTTAGCAATGACTTATACAAGGCCAATATACAAACATCAAATGCATTTCTATGCTACCAACAATTGGAAATTAAAATGAAAACACCACTTACAAGAGCATCAGAAATTAAATATTTAGGGATCCCTGGGTGGTGCAGCGGTTTAGCGCCTGCCTTTGGCCCCGGGGCGCGATCCTGGGGACCGATAGAATCCCACGTCGGGCTCCCGGTGCATGGAGCCTGCTTCTCCCTCTGCCTGTGTCTCTGCCTCTCTCTCTCTCAATGTGTGTGACTATCATAAATTAAAAAAAAAAAATGTTAAAAGAAATTAAATATTTAGGATTAAGTTTTAAAAAAATATTTAAAATTTGTACAATAGAATCTATAAAACATTGCCAAGAGAAAGAAAAGATCTAAATTAATGAAGAGAAAGGCCATTTTTACAGATGAGAATAGTTATTGTTAAAATGTCAATTTTCCCCAAATTGGTATGTAATTTTGGCATGATCCCAGTAAAAATGTGATTCTATTTATGAAATTCACATGATTCTAAATGTAAATAGAAATGTGATTCTAAAATGTAAATAGAAATAAAAGGACCTAGAATAACCAACATGCTTTTGCAGAAGAACAAAATTATAGGACTTATGCAATCTGAATTTAAGAGTTACAACAAAGATAAGGTCATTAAGATAGCATAATATTGGTATAAGATAGACACATAGAGCAATGGAACAAAATAGAGTCCAGAAACAGATTCTCATATACATGGTCAAAAAATGTCAAGAAGATTCAACAGGGAAAATAATAATCTTTTTGATAAACAGTGCTAGAGCAAATGGATATCTGTATCTAAGACGAAACACAACCCTTACATCACGTCACACACAAAGATTAACTCAAAATGGATCACAGACAGAAATGTAAAAGCCGAACTAGTACACTTCTAGGAAAAAATATAGGGTATTATGCTGAGTGAAGTAAGCCAGTCGGAGAAGGACAAACATTATATGTTCTCATTCCTTTGGGGAATATAAATAATAGTGAAAGGGAATATAAGGGAAGGGGGAAGAAATGTGTGGGAAATATCAGAAAGGGAGACAACGTAAAGACTGCTAACTCTGGGAAACGAACTAGGGGTGTTGGAAGGGGAGGAGGGCGGGGGGTGGGAGTGAATGGGTGATGGGCACTGGGGGTTATTCTGTATGTTAGTAAATTGAACACCAATAAAAAAAAAAAAAAGAAAAAAGAAAACCTATGTGACCTTGGTTAGCAGAGATCTGTTAGATAGAAAACCAAAAGCACAAACCATAAACCAATTAGTGGTCATTGGAATTCATTAAAATAAAGAATTAGAATATTTTGCTCTTCAAATGACTTTTTTAAGAAAGAAAGGCAAACCACACCCTGGAAAAATATTTGTAAAAGATGTGTCTTTAATAATAGACTTTAACTGGAATATATAAGAATACTTAAGAAAAAATAATAAAAAAGAATACTTAAGCTCAATAATAAGAAAACAACATGATAAATACTAGACAACATATCTGAATAGGCATTTCACCAAAGAAGGTATGTGAATGGCAAATAAGCATATGAAAAGATGCTCAACATCATTATCATGAGGAAAAACAAATTAAGACCTCAATTACTATCACATATTCACTAAAATGACTATAGTTAGAAACTGACAATATTTTCTATTGGGAAGGATATGATATAAATGGAACTCTCACACATTGCTAGTAGGAATAAGAAAGGGATACAGCAACTTTGGAAAAGAATTTGATAGTTTCTTACAATGTTAAAAATACATATCATACAATCCAGCAATACCATGTCTAGAATATTGAAGGTATCCAAGAGAATTAAAACATATTTTCATGCAAACAGTTATACTTAAATATTTATGGCTTTCTTTCTTTCTTTTTTTTAAAAAGATATTATTTATTTATTTGACAGAGAGAAAGAGAGAACACAAGCAGGGGGAGCAGCAGAGGGAAAGGGAGAAGCACGCTCCCTACTGAGCAGGGAGCCCACTGCTGAGCTCCATCCCAGGACCCTGAGATCATGACCTGAGCCAAAGACAGATGCTTAACCTACTGAACTGCCCATGTGCCCCTATTAATGGCTTTTTTAATATTAACTCCAAACTGGGAATAACCAATTTGTCTATCAATTGGTAAGCGGATAAACAAATTTTAGTTTATTCTAGTTTATTTAGTTTATTCTACTCTGCAACAAAAGGAATAAAAGATTGGTACACAGAGCATGGATAATGCTCAGAAACATTTTGCGTAGGAAAAGAAATATAGAAACAGTATACGCCTTATGAAGTTTGTATGAAGTTCTGTAAAAGACAAAACAATAATAACCAAAAGCAAATTAGTGATTATAAGGGACTGGGGATGGGACTATGAGATTGTCTATGAAAGGGCATGAGGGAATTTTTTTGCATCTGATGGAAAGTTTTTTATTGCATTTGTGGTTGTGGCCACATGACCATATATATTTGTCAAAATTCATCAAATTGGACACTTAAAATACATTTTATTATATAAGGTATACCCCTCTAGGGTGATTTTAAAATCTACTCAGACAATTTTTAACCTACAAAACTGCAAAACCCTTAAAATTTGATAATGCACTGTACTGATAAGACTTTGAAGAAATGGACACTGTTATGCATCATTTGTTATGGGTATAAAATTGTTCCTTATGTTATAGAGGGCCATTTGGTAGTATCTGTCAAAATTGCTAATGTATATAGCCTTAGAAAATCTATTTCTCAGAAATCACTGTAGTCATATTCTTGCATATGTGCAAAAAGGTTTATGTACAAGAATACATTCTGCTGTGTAATAATAAATGGTCGGAAATAACCTGAATGTCTATCAGTGGGGAACTAGTTCAATAAAGTACGGTATGTCATACAACAGAATGCCAGACTATTGTTGAAAAGATTGTGGAAGATTTTTTGAAGATACATTGTAAATTGGAAAAAAAAAGGTACTGCAAAATATGTAAAAGAAATGCAGGTGAAAAAAGAAGTTATATTGGCTTAAACATACTTAAAAATTCTCTGAAAAGGTAAATATGTTAATAAAATGGTTACCCACTGGGAAGAAAAGGGAACTGAAAAAAAATGGAGCACTATATATATTTTATACTTTTTGAGTTTGAATTCTAAAAATTTAATAATAGTTTAATAAAAATGTGAATTCATAAAGTGTATATATTATAAACACAAATATATGTGGGAAGAAAAATCCCTGAGAAGAAAAACGTGTATCTAAGGGAAAAAGAAAGAACATGGATGCTAAATAAGGATTTGGATGAAGTTAATTATGATGCAAATTGATTAGACATTTAATTAGTGATCTTAAATCTTTCAGACATGCATGAAAGATGAACAAACGATGTCTATAAAAGAAGTTATAAAAATCTTGAAAACACACTCATTAAAATGTATTAAAAATATTCAACTCAGTGTACAACTTAGTAGCTATGGATGACATTATTAAGATAATTACCATCCTTATTCAAGAAATAATTATAGAAAACCTATCACAGCTATATCACTGTGTCTACAGGATACACGAAGCAGAGACATACCTCTTCCCTTTAGAAGGCTAAGAATCCTTGATGAGGACAAGACTCAAACACATGAAACGTTAAATAAATACAAGTTAAAATATGGCAGGACGTGCCTGTATGACCAGCAGGGAGATGGTCAATAAGCTGGGGGCCACGATAGAGAGTAGGAATAAAATGGGAAGAGGCACCCTTTCTTGGATGAGGTGCGGTGCTTGAGCGATGAGTGGGAGCAAAGGGAGGGAGTGGAACAATGCACAGATCAGACCAGAGGGCAGGACTTCAGGTGAGAGATGGAGAAGATAAAGGAAGGACATAAGAGACTGTGATGCTGAACTACTTACAGGCACACGATGCCACCGGAAGCTTGGAGCAGGGCTGAGCCTGCCCTGTGGAGTTGTGAATAAAGCATGTCCAGCTGCAGTGGGCAGGATGAGAGACTCCAGGCAGAGACCAATTAGGGAAATGTCATAACTTAGGTGTGAAGTGATAACAGATTCTGGCCAAGAGTCTGGCCTTGGAAAGGAAGGCACACATCCAAAATAGATTACTGCAGGAGACACAAGACTTGGTGACCAATCAGATGTGTAGGAGATAAGAAGGAGAGAACCAAAGCCGTCTCTGGGTTTGAGATTGACTTGCAGAGTCAATGATAGTGCCATGACAGAAAGAAGAAAGGGAAGACGCTGCCTTAGGGGAGGAGGAGGGGGAGTGTGATTTTAAAAGTACGTTGCTGGAGGGGCGCCTGGGTGGCTCAGTTGGTTAAGTGTCTGACTCTTGGTTTTGGCTCAGGTCATGATCAGGGTTGGGAGATGGAACCTCTGCACTCAGCAGGAAGTCTGCTTCCCTTCTCCCTCTGCCCTCCGCCTCTTACATGCATGTGCAAATACACACACACTCTCTCTCAAATAAACAGGTAAGTCTTTTTTAAAAATATTTTATTTATTTATTCATGAGAGACACAGAGAGAGAGGCAGAGACACAGGCAGAGGGAGAAGCAGGCTCCATGCAGGGAGCCTGAGGTGGGATTCAATCCCGGACTAGGATCACGCCCTGGGCTGAAGGCGGCGCTAAACCGCTGGGCCATCCAGGCTGCCCATAGGTAAGTCTTTAAAAACAAAACAAAACAAAACAAAACAAACAAAACAAAACTGTGTTGGAGCAGCATACTGGATATCAAGTAAAAATGTCCAAATACAGTTAGAAGGAGAGACCAGACTTGCATAAATGAAATTGGGAAGTCATCAAAGGGCAGAAGGATAAAGAGGAAAAGTAACAGTTTGATGGAAGCTCCGAAGGAGACAGGTACAGATAAGATGTGGCCCCAATAATGGCTAACACAGTAGGGAGGCCAAAGGGATTAAGGCCTGAAAAAAAATTCATTAGATATGGCACATAGGAGGTCAGCCGTTCCAGCCAAGGGGGCAGTTGAGGATAGGATTCCATGGGAAGAGGTTGTGGGGGAAGAGGCCCCACAGTATTAGAGACAGAGGGTACTGACTATTTACTTAACGAAGTGTCAGGAAAATCAGGGAGGAAAAAAATACAGCCAGAGTACTACCAAATGGTCACATATTTTGGGAAGCAAAGGCAGAGGAAAAACCTGAAGAGGCATTGCACGTGAGTCCTGAAAACAAGTTCTAGATGCGTAATATCTACAGTTGTCTTAATTTTAAAACGTTTGAGTGGATATTGACATTTTTGTCAGTGCATATATTTAAAAGAAAGCCAGTCTTCCAATGAAAGTGAAGAAGAGTGTGTTTCCTGGCACCCTAGAACAGAGTCCCAGTCTAGAACCCCACAGGCTGAAATCTGGCTCGCAGACACGTGTTGCCTGAGAGCCATGACCCCCATCCCTCCCTGTTACCCCATAGCTGGCCTAAGCCACATAGACATTTGCATTTTCAACTTCTGCTCTAATACTTTCTATAAGGCTAAATCGCCCAACTGAGAGAGAAACATTAAAATAAATAACCCAATAATTCAAGGCAAATCCATCCTGACTGAATATACTATTTTTTTTTTAACACACTGAGTTCGGTAAATTTTATTTCTTGTTGTTATTTTCTTCTGAGTAATCTCAACGTGCAGAAGCTGTCTGTGCGCCCTCACCCAGGGCTCACTCTCTCGAAGAACTGATTACGGTTCGAGGGCTCTCACCCTTGCCTTTGCCATGTGCTCCTGGTCGCTTGAGTGCTCCTTTTATCCCGTTCTGTCTAATTACCATGCAAACCCTCTGTTGAGCTTTCAATTAGCAAGTTATCTTCATCTGAAGACTGGAAACCCTGGGCTCTTTCAGCATATATTAGACAGCTAAAATATGAAATTAAAGAAAACAGAGTTTTAGCCAACAGAAACAAGTGACTCATTTCCTTGTGAAAACACACAAGGTTTATGTTACTCTGGCAACTATATTCCAGAACAGCATCTCTCCCCTCCCCTTTTATGTGTTCCTGTTACAGTCTGTGTTCTGTGGTGACCTAATGTGGAACCAAGTCACTTAGTGATTCATGAGACTGGAGAATGGTGCTTTCAACTCAGCTCATCCAATGTCCTTTTGACCGAAGGAAGAAAAGTTTACTTTGCACAAAGAGAGGAACTGTAAGAGGAGAGAACTCTTGACTGAGTGCTGGCCTAGGGTGTCAGTGTGGTCCTGCTGTGACTTTCAAAACACCACAACTGGTTCCAGTATGTTAGAATTCTAAGTGTTTTTCTAAAGGCAGCTGATTAAATCATAGTGTTCAACCTGTATGCGTGCCGCGCAGGGAAATGAAGATTTAGAGACTGGTTTCACAAAGACCCCAGATGTTTCTTGGGCCTCGCATCATGGGCGGGAATTTCATGGTGTTCAGGGCCAAAATTTCAATCCAAATTATTCCAACTTTCCAAAGCAGAAATGTGTAGAGCAAAAACAGTTACACTCTCTCTCTCTCTCTCTCTCTCTCTCTCTCTCTCTCTTTTTCCCCTAGGTTTTAAGCTCTCTGGGGTACTGGCAAAGAAGTGGAGAGAAGCTTCAATTTATTAGGCTCTTGCTGCTGATGTTATTCGAAAATTATGGTCTGGATGAAGGGAAGGCTTCAAGATTTTAAGTTTAGAGACTCTTCTTGAGCAGCTATATATTTTTATTGAAAGGGCAGTAAATTTTGTAGCTATTAGAATGTGACAGACTAAAAATGACGTGTATGAAGATTTTTGGTTTCTCATACTTACAGTCTGTCTGTGCAAGAGATTTTCAGCCTTGCTCAGCCATTTTTCCCCCTCAAAAAGTGTCTTGCCAGTTCTCTGGGCTTTGGAGAGAGAAAGAGAGAGAGAGAGAGAGAGATGGGAAAAGTGGGAGGATGAAGGAAAATGATTTAGTGTCAATTTATATATAATGTATTTATATATAATGTCAATTTATATAATGAGGGGCTAGGAGAAAGAAGTTATGTTAAAAGTATTAAGAAAAGTTGGGGTGCCTGGGTGGCTCAGTTGGTTGAGCAACTGGCTCTTGATTTTGGCTCAGGTCATGATCTCGGGGTCCTGGGATCAAGCTTGGCCTTGGGCTCAGGGTTCAGCAGAAAGTCTGCTTATAGATCCTCTCTCTCTCTGCCTCCTTCTACCCTTACTCGTGCTCTCTTGAGGCCTCTTTCTCTCTTGAATAAATAAAACTAAATCTTAAAAGAAATAGTAGAAAAAGTCATACAGAATGAAGGTAGAGGAGATTTTTTTGGAGGATTTGAGGAGAAAGGTCCAGAAATTGTTCATATATGTGATAGTGGCAGATGGGAAGGGAGAAAATGGAGGATTTTAATAATAATTGCTGGGATTCATCATAGTGTTGAGGAAATATAAGAAAAGGATCTGATTTATTTTGAAATCAAAATTCAACTTGTTTGCAGGAATTGTATATGTTTATCCATAACATGGCTCTGGAACATGAACCATATGGGTCATGGTATTGTAAACATTAGAAAGTGTTATTATTTTAAAAATTACTTGGCAAAACTCAAAATTATTCCTCCTAGAAAGATAATCTTAACTTGGAGAATGCTGAGTAGAAATTGCTTTCTTTCTTTTCTTTCTGTCTTTTTCCTTTTCTTTTACTTTCCATGTGTCATTTCTAAATATTAGGGAAGAAGGCAAAAGTCAACAATTTATTTAGGATAAAACACTCTTATTCAATGTTATTTATCATCAGGATAACATCTAATGTGAATGGCTTTCCCTCCCAATGTAAATAAGTGAAAGACTTTGGGAATAATTTTAAATTTGAATCAGTTCATTATAATTTTTTACATGATTTTCTTTTAATGAAAGAATTTACTGATTTTATTTCTTACTGCAATTTTTCTCTTTTTTCTGACATCAATTCAGCTTCTGGATATTAAAAAAAAGTCCATCTGTTGGGCATATAGCTTGTGAGGTTGCAATTACAAATTCTCCATAGGAATACTGATAAAAACTTTTGAAATTGATAATCCAAAGACTTGCAAAATATTTTCAGTTTGTTCAGCAATGTAAAATGAGAAAGCATTTTGCCGTACAGCATTAATAAGGCATGTTTTACATTTTTGAAAATTATAATTGTCTACTATAAACATTAATGGATCACATCTACATAACTGTATAAGTGCCAGTTTATAAATATTTCAAACATGAAATATAAAATATGAATGAATTATAATTGACTACAAGAATTGAACTTTAATAGAAATAAACACTAACCAGAATCCTAACTATCAGCTTTAAAAAAATGTTACAGGCCACACCATATTGGCTCTGAAATGTATCATCATTATTAGTGAACAATGAAAGAAACATCAGATTCTCTATTTGGCCAACTGTTGTGGGGCCATCTATTAAACTTCATGATAATACTGTCAAATTTAATGAGCAATTTTACTTATGTAAATTTAGGAAAAAATTCTGGTGATTTTATTCTAGAATAAATATTGGCTATGTCTATATGATACGAAAATGAGTAAGACTGGGGGAAACTCTGGAGTCTTGAAGCCAAAAAACCCTTGATTAAATAACAATGTTTAGTCATGATAAAATAAACATAACATACCATCTTAACTTAAAATTTACCATTTTGGGGCCGCCTGGGTGGCTCGGTGGTTGAGTGTCTGCTTTTGGCTGAGGACGTGATCCCAGGGCCCCCACAGAGAGCCTGCTTCTCCCTCTGCTTATGTCTCTGCCTCTCTGTCTCTGTGTCTCTCATGAATAAATAAATAAAATCTTAAAAAATAATTTACCATTTTTAAGTCTATAGGCAGGTAGTAAATACATTCATTTTGTCGTGCAACCAATCCCAGAATTATTTTCACCTTGCAGAACTGAAACTCTACAGTCAATAAAGAACTATTTCCCACTCCTCCCTCCCCCTAGCCTCTGGCAACCACCAATCTACTTTCTATCTCTATGAATTTCACTACTTTAGAGACCTTATGTAAAGTGAAATCACCTAGTATTTGTCTTTTTGTGACTGGCTTATTTCACACAACATAGTGTCTTAAAGATTCATCTATGTCATAGCATGCGTCAGAATTTCCTTTCTTGGATGAGATCATGTCATTTGAAAGAACATGGATGAACCCTCGAGGGTATTATGCTAAGTAAAATAAGTCAGACTACAAAGACGAATACCACAAAACCCCACTTCTAAGTGGTATCTCAAGAAAAGGTGAACAAACAAAAAGTGGAATCAGACCTATAAATACAGAGAACTAATTGATGGCTGTCAGAGGGTGGGTTGGGCAAAATGGGTGGAGGGGCGGGGGAGATACAAGCCTCCAATTATGGAATGAGAAAGTCACAGGAATAAAAGGCAGAGGTAAGAGGTAAGGAACACAGTCAGGGATACTGTAATAGCGAAGTGATAGGACAGATGGTAGCTATACTCGTGGTGAACATAGAATAAGGTATGAACTTGTCAATAGGAAAAGGACAAACATTATATGGTCTCACTCATTTGGGGAATATAAAAATTTGTGAAAGGGAGAGAAGGAAAGGAGAGAAAATGAGTGAAAATATCAGTGAGGGTGACAAAACATGAGAGACACCTAACTCTGGGAAACTAACAAGGGGTGGTGGAAGGGGAGGTGGAGGGGGGTTGGGGTGACTGGGTGACTGGATGCACTGAGGGGGGCACTTGGCGGGATGAGCACTGGGTGTTATGCTAAATGTTGGCAAATTGAACTCCAATAAAAAAATTTTTTAAAGTACAAACTTGTCAAATCACTTGAAACTAATGTAACACTGTTGCCAACTATATAGAAATAAAAAAAAATCCTGTCTTTATAACATAGGCTGAATAATATTCCACTGCTTGTATATACCACATTTTATTTTATCCATTTTATTTTATCCAACCCACTTGGAAGCAACCTTCCATCTTTGGGCTATTGTGCATAATGCTGGGTGTGCATATAATTCTTCAAGACCATGCTTCTGATTATTTTGCATTATATACCCAGAAGTAGAATTGCTGGATCATAGGGTGGTTCTATTTTCGATTTTTTGAGGGGCCACCATATTTTTCCACAGTAGTTGCATCATTTTACTTCCTGCCACACACAAGGGTTCCAATTTTTGCACATCCTTTCCAACACTTATTTTCTGTTTGGTTTTTTAAAGTTTGGCATCCTAATCAGTGTAAGGTTGTTCTTGGTTAAATTTAAACATAAAAATTATTAAGTAGAGTGAAGTTTCTTATATGTGTAAAAAGAACTATAACTCAATTTTTGCTTAAGTTGCTTATCCTTTTTTCAGTTTATTTTTTAAAAGGGAGATACATATCATGTAGCAACATATTTTAAAATAAAATTATTTCACACTTAGGGGTCTACTTATCTATTGCTGAGTACAAACCATCCCAAACTTAGTGCCTTACAACAATGAAAGCAATTTGCGATCAGTAATTTAGTTCAGAAATCAACTATCTGTACAGGTTTGCAGGGGACTGCTCATCTTTGCTCCACTTGGCATCAGCTGGAATGGATGTTTGGAGACTAGAACATTCTGAACATTTTTTTTTTTTTTGCCCCACATTCTTCCTTTTATTGCTTGCTATGGTCATTGCTACAGAACTTAATAACATTTGTATGTTTTCTTTGTGTTGTTGCCATTTCTCTTTTACTACAATCAGAGTATGGAGGCTGAGTCTTATCAACTCTGTAGAGGACTATTTTTATGGTGACCAGGTAGGAAAGGGAAACTGAGACAGGAGCCAACAATTCTTCATTATTCAATTCAAAAATCTAAAATGAAAACTTTACTCCTCTACACTCAACTATCCAGTAAGATGCATATCAAAGTTTTGACATTGTCTGGTGGTCAGTGCTGGCTGTTGACTGGGACCCCAGTGAGGCATGTGGGCAGGAATGCCTACATTTGGCCTCTCCAGTGTAGGTTCGTGGCTTCCTCGTAGTGTGGTGACTAGGTTCCAATAGGGAGTGTCCTGAAAGAGAGCTAGGAGGAAGTTGTATTGCCTTTCATGTTCTATTTGTAAAACATGGTGCTGGGTTTTTTTGTACTCTACTGTTAAAGAGGTCATAAAAGCTCAACCAAGTTCAAGGAGGAGATGTGATTCTGGCTCCCGATGCCCCATCAAGGTTCTTGTCCCAGTGGCAAGGTTCTAAAGGAGTATGTGAAGTGAGAACTATTGTTGTGGCCATTTTTGGAAGCCATGATCTGCCACTCTTAGTGACTTGCTAAACCAGGTAACTGTATGTGGAAGCATCTCACTCTAACACTAAAAACAGTCATGTGTTATGTTTTAAGGTATATTATAGATCTTAACCATGCTATGCTATATAGAGATGTACTAAAGATACTTGGTGTTGTGTGTGTGTGTGTGTATGTGTGTGTGCAAAAATTATCCTCTACTTACATACAAATAAAGTCTGTCTGTCTATCCTGCCTCTATTCTATGGCTCATCTATAAGCCTTGCAGGCTCAGAGCAAGAGTATGGCTGGAAAACCACGTATCCTATATTTAAATAATTAATAGTTGCAAGTAATCAAGTTAGTAACATGTTAAGAAGAATCATTTCCATTCTCTTGACAAATGCTCATTCTTAACAACCTTGAAGGTCAGATTTTAACTTAGAATTTCCAATCCTACAGGTTCTCTGCCAAATGTGATTGGGAAATAATGCCCCTGACTGCTATGTCCTTTTTCCTTTTCTCTCCACCCCCAGCCCCAGTTCCATCCAACACGTTGAAGAATCTCATGCACATCCATGTGGACATCCCAGCTCATGTCCAAATCTCAGCTACGATCCCATACTATGTGTGGCTACTCTTTAGCCATCCCTCAGGGCTAGGAGTACAAATATCAGAAGTACAGAACACCTTCCAGAAGGTGCCCATGTAGATGTTGGCAGCCTACAGGGCATTTGGGGGCCATTTGTGTAGGGAATTCTAGGGCCTAAAATTCACTGAATGTGATGTAGAAGTGGGGATGTGAGTTCTGAGTGACTTTGTCCACTTAGCCCAGTGCACTTAGCTCCCATAGGATGGAGGAGGGCCAGTGCAAGGATCTCTAAAGCTCAGGAACCAGAATAGGGAGACTCTTTTCTGGGTCTGAGGGTGGTAACTGTGGGGAAGTAGGAGAGTGAGCAGTAGTGCTCCTCTCTGCCTCAGGCTCTGCTTTGAATGTTAGATGCAGCCACATATTCTCTCCTCTCATGTTTTTCTTCTTTCTTCCTTTTCCCTTTTTTTTCTCTTTTGTCCTTTTTTGTTCTTCTATTTTTTTTTCTCCCTTTTTTCTATTTCCTTTCTAGATCTTCTAGTTCCTCTTTTTTCATCTTTGCAAACTCCCAACCCTCATATTTAATGCTGGGACTTTGTTACAGGCCTTTCTTTTGCGATAGCATTTTCTGCTGGGACTGAGGTGGTTCTGTCCCAACAGCAATTCCATTGACTTTCTTTATCTGCCATTTTACTGTATTTTCTTTCATATCTAAGTTGGAGTCTGAGCCTGCGTATTGGTGCTCTTGATTCCCATGCTCATGGTTTGAAGACTTAAAAACCAAGCTTTGTCGTATAGTAGCCATTTCATTCAAGGTGATCAAAAAAGGGTTTGCCCTATTGACCTCCAACCACTCATGAACAAACAACTTTTATTGGAACTGGTGATACTTGGAAGGTACATTTGGAAAGAGTGAGTCAAAGCTGTTTGTATCTTATGAAAAACATTTTTTCCCCTGGTTTTTAGTTCATTTTAATTCAAGTAACTTAGCAGATGCTTTGGGTTCAGTTCCAGTTGGTTTATCCAAAACTAATAAGACAGAATTAATTAACTCACCATTCACCTCTTTTTTCCTCCTATCCTGTTTCATGTTCTCCAAGCCTCCTCTTTGGCTTGAAATATTTTGCTATCTTATACCTAACAGCTTGTTTCCTGCTCCTCAACTAAAGGTTACTTTAGTTTCTAATGGATTTGCACATCCTCCATGTCCAAATGGGTGATGTTAAGACGTAACAAAGGATACTCCAATCAATTATCTTTTATGCCATTATCTCTGCTGGCTCTTGTCTCTGGCAAAATTCTAAGGTCAGAATACTAATATTCACCAGTGCTCTTCCACATAGCTTCTTTCTCCAGATGGTGTTCTTCATTCTATGGGCTAACCTAAACTTCCTTGCAGCCTGGCAGCTGGCTTTCCTAAGAAGGGCTAAGTTGGAGCTACAAGGCTACATCAAATATAGTCTCAGAAGCTACCCAATGTCATTTTTTGCCACAGTCCATTGGTCAAAGCAAGTCTCAGGATAAATACAGGTTTAAGTATGGAAAAAAATTGATTCTACTTTTTGCTGAAAGGTATAAGTCTTATCACAAAAGGCATCTGATGTAGGAGATATTGTTGCAGTCATCTTTGGAAACAATCAATCAGAAGTATTAATAAGAATTTTCAATCCTGAGACTTATTATTTTCAATTTTAGAAAATTCGTTATTTCCCCCTCCCCCCTTTGTTATATTCTCTGTCCTCTCATTTAGGAATTCCTGTTAGATAGATATTGAACCTTCTGGGTTGATCTATATCTTAACTTTTCTTCCAATTTCTGTTTTTTCTTTTTAATTTTTAAAAATATTTTATTTGCTTATTTGAGAAAGAGAGAAAGAAAGCAAGAGCAGAGGGAGGAGCAGAGGGAGAGAGAGAAGCAGACTCTGCTGAGGTGGGAGTCTGATGCAGAGCTCAATCCCAGGACCCCAGGGTCATGACCTGAGCTTACTAAGCCACCTAGGTGCCCCCCCCAAGTTCTGTCTTTTTATCTTTTAGACGATTTCTTTATTTTCCCCCAGAACCTCAACTGAATCTTGTATTTTGCAATGTTTTAAATTTTTAAGAACTCTTTAGAGTTCTTTGATTGCGTATTTTTCTTAGCATTGTACTCTTATTTTCCAAATTCAACTTGTTCTCTAATATTTTTTAAATTGAAAGGGTTTTTTTTTTCTATTCTCTTAATTATCATTGTTTCTTTTGCGGTCTGTTGTTTTATTTCTTCATCATATTTATGAACAAAGCACAGGAAGACAAGCTTGTTTAGTAGTGGTAACTAGTGTGAGTTTTCTCTGTAGATGTTTAGATCTGTTGAACCAACGAGTTTCTGTCATTCATGGAGATATGAATATGAATATGAATAGTGAGTGATTACTGAAAAGCTTCACTTAGGGAGTAAGATCAGAAAGTAGGAAGGCAAGTAGATCAACTCCATTCTGTGTTATGCCAAGTAAGGAAGCTTTGTTCTGGAGCACTTCCATTCCTCCCTCACTGGTCCTACTTTCTCCCTGGCACATTGGTCAGTTTGGTTTGGTTTGGTTTGGTTTTGGTTTTGGCATTAGTACTTTAGCTTTATATTGGAGACAAACATTGCAACTATCCTAGGAAGAGTAGGATGGGCTTGATGAGTGGTCAAATTGAATAGTTGCTGTGTAAATAATTCTTAAGTTAATCTTCTTGATTTTTACCCCTTTTCCTAGTTTGGTCCCCACCAAGCTTGGAGCCTCTCCTTGGCTTTGTTGCTGAGGAAAATTATTCCTATCCTCTTTCAGCTTTTTTGGTGTCCACTCTATTTTCTATCTTCCAGAGATTTACCAAAAGCTCTGATTGCCTGATGTTTCCTCCTCTCCTTTACAACACTGCTATGCACTTATTCTTTTTGTGTTTTATTATCCTAACTTGGGGATATACTCTGTCTGCCATATTGAGATGGAAGACTCCAACATGATATTAATGGTTACTTTGTATTCCGTGATACGGATGGACTGTAATTTGCTTAAATGTGCTCTTATTTCTGAGAAGTTAGATTGTTTCCATTATTTGGTTGTTACTCTTATAAATGTGTCAAGAAGGACAAAATGTTATTTTAAGAGCTAGTTCTGGACATAGCTGGAATAAGTCGGATGAGTCAACAAGATAGCAAAAGTGTTTTCCATAAGAAATAAGACTTTTTGTGAGGAGGAGGGAGTAAACGCACTGAGGAGAAGAGAAGATTGAAAGATCGAGGCGGTCCAGCAATATGGCAGGAAACTGAAGCCCAAGTAGAAGAGACAACCAGAAGTAGGAGGACCTTGTCAGGAGAGGGATGTCTGAGATTGGCTGTACCCTCTGCCCTGTAATACCCTCTGGGGCCTCACACCTACAGCAGTCTTAGGGAGGGAAGGAATTGGCTAGTGTCTAGCAATGAAGGGTGACATGATGCAGAGAAGAGACATTGGGGATGAAGAATACAGCAGAAATAGGTACTTGAAACCAGAAGTTACTAGGAGAAATATAAACAAGTCTTCTCCTTCCCACCCTCCATGGATCCCCAGAGACACTGGAAGAGGGTTTGGGTTTCCCACTGTGTATAAGATAGGGATTCAGGGAAATTTTACTTGAAACTTGAAGTGCTAACCCCCTATATCAGGTTTCCTCCACTCCATCTCAATTTCTTTTTGTTGGGATACACTGTGTCAGGAAAAGTCTCTTCCTTTCTTTCTTTTCTTTTCTTTCTTTCTTTCTTTCTTTCTTTCTTTCTTTCTTTCTTTCTTTCTTTTTTTTTTTTTTTTAGAGAGAAAGTGTGCACACAACAGTGGAGGTGTAGGAGGGGCAGAAGGAGTAAGAGAATCTTAAGCAGACTCTGCACTGAGTAGGGAACACATCATGAGGTTCAATCTCATGACCCTGAGATTATGAGCCAAAACCAAGAGTCATATGCTTAACCAACTGAGCCATCCAGGTGCCCCCAAAGTCTCTTCCTTCTAATTAGAAAAAAATTCCAGGATGCTTTATGTGACTGGGGTTGCACTGCTAACCTTACCCTAATTCTAGCATATAAGGGCTTAGGCTTGGCCAAGAGGGAGGCCTGAAGGACCTGCTTGCCTGTCTCACCATATCATCTGGGCCGCTAAGAGGCCCTTGACTATTGTGAAAGAAAGCTTGGCTCACATTGGCTTACAACAAAGAGGGAGAAATGACGAACTGACTTGATGTGAAGTCGTGCCAATAGAGTAGGCTTTAAGTTAAGCTTCATTCTCTCCCTGATAGTGCTGTTACTCTTCAAAGGGTCAAAAAATGACTACATTTTTTGATGATGGCACAAAGAGCAGGAAGAGAAGCTATCTTCCAGATGTTTCTCTTGAAACTTTTCTCATAAGATACCAATAAACTTCTCCTTATGCATGTCCACTCTTAAACCAATCCCTATTCTCAATGGCTCACATGGGACCTGAACCAGCCCAGAGAGATGGGATCACATGATTGAATAAGACTGGGAGAGGGGAGGAAAAACCTACTGGGAGAGTGGAAAAGGGATGTTAAGGAGACAGCCTCAATGCCCAGGGTGTTCTCTCTTTCATAGGCAGGGCTCCCTTCCTCCATCTCCAATGCCCATATGATAGGATCTTACTAATTATATGCAGCTATCTTCATGGCCTCTCTGATTTGATGCCTCCATGAAGGAGAGATAGCAATTAAAGTTGGTTTCTCATTACTCTCCAAGCCCACTGCCATTTTCTGACCCTTGCCAACAAGGATTACCTTCTCTATCTCTTTAGTAGGATTCTCAGCATCAAAATAGTTGTCAAGAAATTCCCATAGCCTCTACAGTCTACCAAATGTTTTACCTCATAAGCAGCACTCTTACGGAAATATTGGTGTTCTCAGCTATCTCTGGGAAGTTGCCATGACAATTCCATGCCTCCTCCTCCTCCATGCAGATTATTGTTTGCTAGCTACCAGAGCATATAAACATTTTAGATGTAGTTGGATATCCCTAACTGCCTGTAAAGGAGATGGTACCAATTCACACTTCCATAAATAATAAATGAGCGTCTGTCTCCTATCACATCCTTGCAAACATTGTGTACTATCAACCTTATGATCATTATAAATTTTATAGGTTAAAATTCTTAATTTTGTTTATCTCTTGGTCGGCTAGAGTATACTTTATGTAATTCTTTTGTGTGTTTAAGAGTCTCTGCAGGAAATATTTTCTGAGCCCTTGCGTATCTAGGACAAACCATTGCCTACACACGTGAATGGAAACCTGAAGGTTCTAAGTTCACAGCACAATTGCATCTTGGTTTTGAAAAGAAGTGTGAAGCTAAGCTGATTTTTATCTTGATACATAACTTGATAGTTTTGAATCCTTGAAAATTGTGGGGTTTTTTCTTTTTGTCATCTAGACTTTTTTCTCCCAGAACTTATTTATGCATATGTTTTTTTTTTTATGTGCGGTATACATGTGCATCAACACACCAGTTTCCCTCAAGAACATGTTCCTATATTTTAGATCTACTATTACCACTGTCTATTAGTACTGGTTTCTTCTTCAGCAAACCCCAGTTTTCATAAATTGTATCCTGGCTCCCTATTTCCTGTGTCTATTTGGCATTTTATATCTGGTCTACTTTTTCTTCACTAACTCTCCAATGATAACACACAACACATTTTGCACATCTTAAAATGTATTAATATACACTAACACTTTTGGGTGATTTATTCACTTATTTCATTAATAAGGCATTTACAAAAAAAAAAAATAAGGCATTTACAATTGTTATTCTTCAGAGCCAGGCTCTTAATAAGTACAAAGATAAGATGCTTGCAAGGGCATTCCTGTGTCCATAACTAAATACAGGCTTTAGACCATATAATCAGACTTTGCCAAAAGCCCCTCTCTCTGACGCTCAGTTGCTTAGACAATTCTTTTATAACCATACCTATGTGAGGAATTCAAGGCCAAAACTGGTGACATGTGTTTAACCTTATACATTGTACCAATGATGAACTTTATTTCAAAAAGATTAAGTGATTAAACATGAGATAGCCACACAATTCCTGCAAACAATCATTCTCTGCTTTTTACAAGCCATTGTCAGCATTTATAAATAAAAGACTCTAGGTTTTGTGAATCACTAGACTAGGTAATTGGGGGTGAACTGGCTGGAGTAATTATGTGGAAACCACATCCAGCTGATTCTTAATGTATTTTGTAGCTATAACAACATAGAAGACAGTCTCAAACAGTAGTTTCTCATCTTGGCCACAGTTTGGAACCATCTGGAGATGTGTGGATGAGCCCAAACACACTGACCTCTCCAGACACTGTGCCCACTTCAAGCACATCAAGCAGTCTGGACAAACTGACCATCCTAATTTCTACTCAAAAGAGCAAAGCATATATGCCCTTTGATGCACAGTTCCATTTCCAGGAATCTGTCTTACAGAAATACTTGTATTTATGCCTAAAGATTCATTTTAAATATATTTATTTATTCATCCAACAAATATTTGTGGAGTCCATATTCAAGGCCAGGACTGTTCTAAACACGGGAGATAGTAAACTCTTTGTGACCAGGATGATTACAGCCTTGTGGGAAAGGCCAGATAACAAACACACAAACAGATAAACTGGGGAAAGTAACAGATAATATAAGTAACGTAAGTGCTATGCAGAGAATTCAAGTGTGGCGCCCAGTGATGTTCTCTGGAACATTTACTTCTCACACAGGGCTGGGGGGACACGATTTTAGGCTTCTAAGTCTGTCTTCACTTTGCATATTTCCACAGGCTGTGGAAACCTCTCTCAGGTGTCTCCCCCTACATTTCCAGCAGGCAATGGGACTATAGCCTGGGAAGCAAGGCACTCTTTTCTGTTACCAAATGCTCCCAACCTTATCTGGTTTCTTTCAGTCTCTTTAAATATTTTATTTTTATTCTGGTAAAATACACATAACATAAAATTTATCATTTTAACCACTTTAAAGTCTATGATTTTGTGTTATTAAGTATATTCAGACTATTGTGCAATCATCACCACTATCCATTTCCAGAACCTTTTCATTAATTTTAATGAATCCCAGCTTATCAATGATTTCTTTCATGGATGGTGTCTTCGGTATTTTTTTTTTTTTTAGATTTTATTTATTTGCTTATTCATGAGAGACACAGAGAGAGAGTCAGAGACACAGACAGAGGGAGAAGCAGGCTCCATGCAGGGATCCCGATGTGGGACTCGATCCCAGGACCCCAGGATCAGGCCTTGGGCTGAAGGCGGCGCTAAACTGCTGAGCCACCCGGGCTGCCCCTTTGGTTTTTTATCTAAAGGGGATCACAAATTATAAGCATTTTAAGAAATAAATCAAGGACCAAACAAAGTCAAGGAATATGTTGTTCCTGTAACTGAGGAAAAACAGATAGAAAAAGTACATGCACACACATATTCATTCATTCATTAATTCATTCATTCATACTTTTCAGAGACAGGACATCAGAACAGACAACAAGGAGTAGAGAATCAGAATATCAATAAGAACAAAGAATTAACTGATAATGAATTCAAAATAAATTGTGTAAGATAAATATTCACAGTAATTTATTGAAATCATTATATATGTACTTGATATCACTTTATAGAATTTAAGAGGAATAAGAGTGTTGGAGAGGTAATGCTATATTGTTTTTTTTAATAACTGTATAAAACAAGAAGGATAAGCTTAATTTCCACATTTAGAAAATAAACTGGAAAGCATTATAAAAAATAATTGTTTAATTCTTAGAAAAGAGATACTGATTAATCACCATCAAAGCTTTGGCAAGCAAACTTTAGGCGGGTTAATCTGACATATTTCTTTTGACAGCCATTGATCAAGATGATACATAGAATACTTTAAAAATATTGTTATTAATAGTTCATAGCCCTCTCAGAGGGACATAAAATGATTTAAAGTCTGCAAACCAGCTTCTTACATGTATCATAGATAAAATACAGTAGGGCAGCTAATGGTCGTCAAGGAGTTGCAAGAATATTGGGTGGATGATTTTGAGATACTTGAATTTGTACTGACTGACTTGATAAGGAGAGAAGAAATTTCATCTGCTGCAGGAGGAATTCAGGAGAAAGATGAGAAAAGTCCCTTTTTTTTTCTGGCTGTGAAACATTGGAATACGTAGACATCAGAAATCATGGAAGCTCATTCTTTAGAACATTGTGAGAATATGGGGAATCTTCCTCCCTGAATAATTTAAGTGCATAGAAAAAAATCATCTGAAAGACGGTATTACTGAGGGTTAAGTTCTAGATTAGTGTTTCAGTTCGTTAACACAAGATAGAATCACAAAATAGAATTGAAAGCACAGATTGCATTCTCAGACCCCCTGTACCATCACAGTGGTTCTTAGAGATGAGGGATCCAGCATGCAGGGCCTGGGGCCAGGTGATGGGACACCTGGGTTCACATTTAGTGGGGAGAGTAAGAGTGCCAGGATATTGAAAGACTGAGTGGACTGGAGGCACCTGCGAAAACACATTTGCTTAGAAACTCAAGCTTCAAAATTGCGTTGATAAAGTCGAACGCTACGCAGAAACTGATAGCACACAGCTAAGTAGAAATAAGTGGAGAGTAATAATAAGTAAACACTTCTACAACGCTGACCAGATACCAGCCAGCATTCTAAACCCTTCCACAGGGGCAGCCCTGGTGGCCCAGTGGTTTAGCGCGGCCTTCGGCCCAGGGCCTGATCCTGGAGACCTCGGATCGAGTCCCACGTCCGGCTTCCTGCGTGGAGCCTGCTTCTCCCACTGCCTGCGCCTCTGCCTCTCTCTCTGTCTGTGTCTCTCACGAATGAATTAAAAAAAAAAAAAAAACTTAAACCCTTCCATATGCCAACACTGAGAGGGAAGTAAAAAGCATGAATGTAATGTAGGGTGATAAGTTCTCAGCTTGTTTTGGGGGAAAGACTTGAGATTCTCATTTAAATAAGTATTAAGAGATTTAATTTTTATGGCAGTCCACTGAACTATTAGAAGTTGGTAACAGATCTGTATTTTTAAAGAAAGAATGAAGCCAGTAAACTGACAGGTATGAAGCCAACATAGGAAAAAAGAAACATTTCCAAAAATCGGCTACGTGTCAGGGATCATGTCACCTATTGTTTTTGTGACTTATCTCATTTAATCTTTACGATAATCCCTATAGGTGAGGGTCATTGCCACCATGTGATAGATGAGGAAACTGATGCTTGGAGCAAGTTAGTTGTCTCTCTGCTGCCTGAGACATCCCGATATCCAGGTCTTTAAGACTCTAGATTGTGGGCTCTCTCTCTCTGATTTATGCTACCTTCTGTATAACAATAGGCACACTGGCAATCAATAAAAGCCTGAGTGGAATAAAAGGGAAGATTATAAAATTATAGTCTCCTATGACTATAGCTAAGAGAAAGCACATACGCATCTTGTCCCAGTTATCCATTGCTGAGTAGCAAAAATCTTAAAGGTACCAATCTTAAACAACAATCATTTCAACATGCCCCAAAATTCTTCTGGTCAGGAATTAGGCAGGGCACAGCAGAGATGTGCTTCACAATGTCTGGATTTTTCTCTGCTCCACAGTGTCTGGGTTCTTCGTTTAGAAACTTGAATGGCTGGAAGTGACCAGATCTGCTGGGCCTGGAACCATTTGGAGGCTTTTCTCAGATTCTGGGCAGACTCTGGGCTGGGAGGACTCAAAGGGTGGGCTCAGCTGGAATAATTGACTGCAGGTGTTATGCATGGTCTTATCATGTAGTTTGGGTTCTAAGACGGGCATCCTCTGAGGGAGCATCTGGAGGTTGAGAATTTCAAGAGGACCAGATGGACTTTTTCTGGCTCAGCTGTGGAAGTCATGCAGCATCACTTCTGCCTCATTCTATTGACTACCTGTGAGTCAGGAAGACGGGCCCAGATCAAGAGAGGGCAATGAGATTCCACCTCTTGATGAGGGAGTGGCAAGGACATGTGGAAGAGCAGGTGAAACCGAGAGAGTGCTGCTGCTGCTTTCAGATAAAACAATGTAATCACACATATGATCAGCAATTGGATGAGACCAAGGAAGTAAAAACTATCTGGAAGGATTGGAGTGTGCATGTGCATGTGTGTACCATTTAAACATTTCTCTTGTAAAATGTTTTTGCAAAAATTATTTTTAAATGATAAGCATGACCCTTGGAAGTGTGAACAGCTAATAGTTTGAACACAGATGTTGGCTGCACCTTCTGGTCTACCTATCATGCTCTCCAGATAGAAGTGGAGGACTTTTTTCCTAAGCTAAGTTGAACTTAAAAGAAAAAGGCAAAAGTGGGGTGTGTCCTAAGGTACAGGCGGGATGTGGCTTATTTGTCTTCAGGGTTATTACTGTGACTTATTAGAAATGATTTAAACCATTCCTCAAAGGATTTAGTTTAGATCCAAAAACAAAAACAAAAACAAAACAAAACAAAAACCCGGCTCAGTAAAGTTTGTTAGAAACTCCAATGAGAAAACAAAAACAAAAACAAAAACCTCCAATGGGTTTTCTGGAGGAAGATTGTGAAATCTTTCTTTCAACTGTCAGCCTCACCTCAAGGTTTGTAAAAATATAACTTACCCAGGATGAGCAGGACAAGTGATAGCCTATTGGTAGGCAGCAGATGCTCTGCTTTCACCTTAGCAAGTGGTGCTGGACTAATTTTACTATTCCAGAAGATGGAAGTTTGAACTCAGAGGTAGATTGTTTCTCTCTGTGCTTTGAGTCTAGAATTTTCCTGCATCTTTTAATAAGGATGGTTGAGTTTTGCGGTGTTAGTAAAAGGATTCTCATTGCCTGTGTTTAGAAAAGCGCTGCCTAGATTTTGCCCAAATATTAGTTTATGAGTTGAAGTTTTTTCCAAGTCTTAGCTGGTAATTTTTGGTGAATTTCTGCTGCTTAGTATAGCAAGCCAATGTAAATGTGAAATTAAATCCATAGAACTAAATGTGCATGATGAATAGAACTTTGGTCTGTGTTGAGTAGCCTCTCTTGGAGTATTACTGAGCTTGAAGAAACAGGGAGCAGCCGTCAATGAAAACTTTGTGCTCTGTAGAAACCAGCCTACATAAATATTTTATTTAGCAGAGATAATAACAGATTTGTAGAATAACTTATTTTTACTGTTGCAATCAAATATGATTTGATCTATAAACTCCTAACCATATATTTACCTCCAATGATGTCAAACACTTATTTAGACATATCAAAAAAATTAATTTTGCCTTTTCGAACAGAATATGGAATCTGATTACGTGGGATCCACAGCTCTCTTTATTGGAAGTGACCATTTTCCCAGTTATGGTGAGTCATTTTGCGTATCATTTTTCAAAAAAGGGTATTTTAGAGTTGATACATACAACATGCTTCATTTTAAAAGTAATTCTACAGAATCCCAGAGAATTATATTTTGGAAAAGGCACTGCAATTTGGGAATTTCTAAAAGTGTTAAATATAGGAGATGGATTGTCATTGTGCAATGCTGGCCCCTTTACTCTCCTTCATGCCCACCCATAGTTCTGTCCTCCATCTCTTCTTGAAGAAGGAACAAAGGAAAGCAGCTAAATCCCCAGAAGAGAGATCAGGTTTGATTACAAGGCAGAAGAGCTCGTCCTTGAGAGCTGAGAGGCAGCCGGTGCTGATGCTTGGGAATATCTTCTTCATATTTTAAACTTGGCTCAGTTCCCAGGTCAGGGCTGCAAAGATGGACTGCAAACCTGTCACTCTGCTCCAAAAAGCACCGCTTCAGTGCTAGAGGACTTACCGGTCAGTCCTAGCCTTGGTCAGCAGAGACCTGGAAATACTAGCTGAACTGAAGTAACAGAAAAATGTGGCATTGTCCCCCAGGGTAGAGATGTAGCTTGTTCTTTGGATTCTCACCCAGCCTCAAGACTCCTGTACTGGCTAACTAAAGATGTTGGTGCAAACACACCTCACCACCACCACCACTTTGACACCACAGCAAACTGAACCACAACCACAGCAAAGACTGCTGAGCCTGGGTACAGAAATGGCACCACCCAATCGCTGAGAAGCCATCTAGAGGGATACTTTTGTGCTTTATTCATGCACTGTTTTAAAATAAAGGTCCTATTTTGATATCTCACTAGAAACCACCAAAGTCTTTAGCTCGAGGGCTAATACCAATGGCTGTACTTCTTCCTAAGTAACACTAATCGTATAACTAGTAATTTTTTTTTTCCCTGACTGCTCTTTCACTGTGGTGGATAAAACAGTATGAATGAAATTGATGAAAAAATGATAAACAGTAGTAGTAGCCAACAGGTTTTGAGTAGTGACTATGTGCTAGGACTTTGTGTATGCATTATCTCCTAATAGATTAAAAGTCACAAGTCTATAAAGTAGACACTCTTATTATCATCCCATTTTACAGATTAATACCGTAAGGCCTACTGGGATCAAGTAAATTGCTTTAAGTCATAAGCCAGTGAGTGGCATAGCCAGAATTAGACACCAGCTCTGTCTGATTCCCAAACCCAACCTGGTAACTGTCTTCCTGCTCAGGGGGTTATGAAGAATGACAATGAACACAGTGTCGCGCTGACATGGCAAATTCCGAAATTGCCTGGTTCCAGTGATTGACAAAAACAGTTAGCTCAAGAAAATTCTTATCCATCCAAAACTCCAATTTAAGTCATACTGAAGTGATGCCAGGAGGCCAGGGACATTAATTTGACAAATGAGAAGTGTCCATTGTCACCCTTGGGCAAGGAAGTATGCTTTCAGAATAGAGTTTCCTGTCCCTCTACTAGTTTGTAAATCTCAAGCTTTCTGGCATTCCAGGGCTGAAATTAAAGCCCAGTTGGGCACACAGGATCAGACCTGGACTAGAGCAATGAGTCACAGCCAATTCAAATATGCTACTAATTCAGCAAAGGATATACTCCCAGGGTAGAAAATCCCCATTAGAATCCACAACTTATAATAGAAATATTGTCTAAAACTTTTCATGTTCAGAGGGTAATCCTCAGCAAATATTAATTTTTCCAGATGTTAGTAATAAGACCTAACTTTTATCGAGCATTTACTATTTGCCAGGTGCCTTCCTGAGCTTTCTATGTGTGGACTCATGCAATTTTCACATCAACCTTACGAATAAAAGACTATTATTATCTTCTCTAGTCAAAAAGATTAAGGCTTAAAGAAGCTGTGGAAGCTTCCCAAGGTCACATGGTATATAGGAAGCTAGACCTGTAGGACTCAAAAGCCAATGCTTATGGTATCATTGTTCATATGATTCTGGTGTGTAAGGAGGGCATGCAAGAAAAAAGAATAAGCTAAAGTCAGGAAAGGAAGAGAGTTGTCTGCCTCCCCCTTTTTCTTATTTATGGAGAAAATTCCTCAAGAATACCCTTTAGGCTATAGGAATTGGACATTCCTTGGTCATTAATGATCTCCCAGTCTACACCAGCATCTTCCCAGCAGCTAGCTCCTCTTTATACCTCTGCAGCTAATGCCCTACATTCTATACCCTCATCTAGCCTCTCCCCAACACCACCACTTCCATCCTCACCCCTTGTTTAAAACCTGACATACAAACCTCCAGCCCCAGGAAGATCCAGCCCTTGCTGCTCTCTGAACTAAGCCAAGCTGGCTTCCAGGAACTGTTAGAGACAGGTCTCCCAGCCAGCTGGTGGTTCTACTCCTCAGGGCAATGTGACATCTTTACTCCTCGCTTCCTTACTCCACACCTCCCACACTCAGTCCCAGGAGAAAACCTCCTGGAAGATTTCTAAGCACCCACTCAACAAATGTATCCACCTACGTCAGACTTTTTCCATCACATCCCCTACTTCACTCCCATATGGACCCATATTTCAGAGGACAAAATGGAACTTCCCATGGGAAATTTTATGAATGGCAGCCCAAGTCTTGGAGATTGCCCCAGTGTACAGTAAGAAGCTAAGGGAACTAAGGACAGGGGATGGCATTTATTATATGGTCATAAGAACAAAGGCAATGAAGGAACACAGAAGAGAATGTCCGGGAAGATTCCAGGAGTAGGTGGTGTTGGGGAACCCAACAAAGGAATGGAAAGTCCATAGTGTTAAATCCTGCAGAAGGTTCAACTAACTAATTACAGTTCAACTGTTAGATTTCATAAAGAGAAGTTTAGCAGGTACATTTGCCCTGAAGACTCAATGGAGGGACAGGGATTCAAGTCAGATTGCCATGGATTAAAGGACAAATGGTAGAAGATGTTATGAAAATAGTGACTATAGGACACTCTGTGTTTAGGGAAGTGTTCAAGCCTCTATCATACTTTCTTTGCCTGGTCTATATTGCCTTCTCTGCCTAGCTCTCATTCTACATGATTTGCCAATGTCCATGGGGAAATGCACTAGAACATCATTCAAGATGCTCAGTGGTAAACAAATATATGGAAGCATCCACAGATGAATGTAGGCCTGGGAAGAAGTTATTTTCATTTTTTAAGATGGGAAAGACTTGTACATCATCAGTTTATCAGTAACTATCTACTGAGTGTTTCAGCTAAGCTCTGTGAAAGGTAGGGCCCCTGACCTCATGGATGAAAGTCCATTAGGAACAACAGACATTAAATGAATAATTCTAAACAATTAAGTAAGCAATTATGAGACAAACAATGAAATATCAGGTGCTCTGGGAATATAGAATAACAATGCCTATGGGTTTGAGGAGGGGTACAAAGAAGGCCAAGTGGAAGGCATGGTGGAGTGAAGATAGCATTCAAGCATATTTTAAAACCTATGCAAAGGCCCTGAAGTAGGTGAGCACATGGAACATACCTGGAACCAGTAGGAAGTGCTGTGTAGCTGGAGCACAGAGAAAACATGTGGAATTTTTGAGATGAGGCTGGAAATGGGAATGGGAACCATGCAGGAATGCAGCTCAGCTACATGGAAGGAGCTGAAGAGAAGGTGAGAAATAAAGAAGGGAGAGGGGATAATTGCCGTAGGAGATTTCTGCAGATATCAGAAAGAAACAAAATTCTGACTGCTTCTAGGTGACCCCAAATAGGTTTTCCAGAGCTGTTTCCAATATAACAAAATGGAAATGATCCCTTCTGTTTATGATACTCCTCTTCTAAGACTTGCTCCCCTCCACTTCTCATCCCAAACTTGGATCTTTGCCTTGTATTTTCCTTCCTGGTAAATGAGATCAACCTTCAACCAAGATGCCTAAGTTTAGAAAGTCATAAACCTGGGGGTGGCGTTACTGTAAACCCCTAGTAACGCTCTTGTACTTCATGTGATCAGTTCCTAAATCCTAACAAGTCTACAGTGCTAACAGCTTTCAAGTCTGCCCTCTCCACCCCATCTCCAGAAACACTGGCCTGGTTCAGTCTCAGTTTCTCTTACTTGGACTATTGTAGTCCCTATCCTTCTTCCTGTCTCCAATCCATTAAGTACACAGCTGCCAAGGTAGCCTCTCTAATATTCAACTATATGGATGGGACTCCTTTCCATAAGAGAAAAAAAACTTTGCTATTTTCCCCATCACCTGTAAAATCCAAACTCCTTAGTTTAGCACACATGTTTCTTGGAGTCTGGAACTCTTCAGTAGCATCTCTTGCTTTGCTGCCCATGCATATTTCAGGGCTGCTCGCAATCTTTCCACTTCCACATATCAGCCCTGGGAATCCTCTCTTCAGCATAACTATGTGCTAATCCCAAATCATCTTCAAGGTCAAGTGTCACTTCCCCCAGAATGTCTTCCCTGTCCGTCCTCCCCAGGCAGGCTTTGGTTTCTCCTCTGGGCTCTCCTAGTGTCATGTGCATGCCATATTTACCGTATCACTTACCAAACACCAACACAATTGTGGGTTTGCTCCATGTTGCTTCCACCTAATTGTACATTTTGGAGATAAGAACTGGCTGAAACTTGTTGATTTTCAAATTCCCAGAAACCAGCACAGTGCTTGGCATAAGGCAGATATTCAACATGAAAGATGAATCTATTTCTTTGGCAGTTAGCTAAGAATAGGAACTATACACAAAATTTTGCTGGAGTCCCCCCACACCATGCCCCCAAATTCTAGCAATGGAACAGCTTTGAGATTTTGTAATAGAAGTCAGGTTAGTCAGGAATTATACCTCATTCACCTGAGCTGTAATTACATCATATCGGAAACTATCTGAGAACATTTTACAGTAGTCTATTGTAATTTGATGCATTTAAATTTTTATTCTGACCTCCCATCTTCAGGCCAAGATAGATGTAGTGGCTTATAAATTCAAAGATATAACTGTGTTGGTCATGGCTGTTTGTGACTCTCTAGTTCTTTCCATCAATCAAACCCTGATTTTGTTCATTTTGTTCATGTGGCAATGAGCCCAGCAAAAATAAATAAAATAAAATAAAATAAAATAAAATAAAATAAAATAAAATAAAATTCAGTGTCCCTTCTATCTAGGATTGGTCATATGATAAAGTTCAGATTAAAATAAGCAGGAATGGTACAAGTCTTTTGCTATTTGTTTTTCTTCTTCATTCTAAGAATAAGGAAGGATTCAGTGCTGGAGAAGAATAGCCATCTTAAGAGCACAAGACAACAATTGGAGAAGGAAAGTCTTTGCCCTGCAGGGAAGATTCACTGTTATGTGAGCAAAATAAGATCCTACTTGTTTAAGCACCTATTTGAGGAGTTTCTTATGTTCACAGCCAAACCTAATTCCTAACTGATAGAATAATAAATGTTAGAAGTAGGAGAGAAATATGAGACAAAGGGAAAACAAGGCCAGGAACATAAAAAGAACTGGGAATATATTTAATACAAAAAGTGCATACTGTGAAGTGCTGTGTACTTTCTGTGGCCAGGCCATATATTTGTTTCTAAGATATCTAGAAGACAATAGGAAGAGGAAAATGTGGTTAGTTATCTCTATAAGAGGAAAAGCAAACTTACTCAGAAGAAGAAAATGAATTTTGATAGCGAGACAAAGCAGATATTTCTTTCCAAGTTTCCCCAGTAAAGGAACAGCATGACACCATCAACAATGTCCTTGTCAGCATCCTTATAGCAGTAACCGTCTCTGGGTGGTTCTAATAACTGATGGTCTTATCCAAAGTACAGTGAAGCAAAACAATTAGAATATTTAGACAAATAATGGGCTACACATAGCTCAGGCAATCCTCCATAGATAAGCTTTCTCAATTTTTTTTTAGGTACATCACATTAAAAATCTGAGGAAAATTGTAGGCCTTCCAACAGAAAAATGCACATGCACGCCAACTTTTAACTATACAGTTGACCCTCACATGATGCAAAGGTTGGGATGCCAACCTTCTACACACTTGAAACTCCATGTATGACTTTTGACTCCCCCCAAAATCAACTACAAATAGCCTACTGTTGATTGGAAGTCTTACTGATAACATAAACCATTGATTAACACATATTTTGTATGTTATACATATTATGTATTGAATTCTTAAAGTACACTAGAGAAAAAAATGTTATTAAGAAAATCATGAGGTGCCTGGATGGCTCAGTCAATTAAGCATCCAACTCTTGGTTTCAACTCAGGTCATGCATGATCTCAGAGTCGTGTGATTGAGCCCACATGGGGCTTTGCTCTTAGCACGGAGTCTGTTTGAGATTCTCTGCCCTTCCTCTCCCTCAGTGGTTGTCTGCCTTTGGCTTGGGTCATGATCCCAGGGTCCTGGGATCAAGCCACATGTTGGGCTCCCTGCTCAGCAGGAAGTCTGCCTCTCTCTCTCCCTCTGCCCTTTCCTCCAGCTCCTGCTCATGCACTCATGCATGCTCTCTCTCTCATATAATTTAAAAATAAATAAAATCTAAAATTCTACTCTGTGTATGTATATGTGTGTGTTTGTCTGTCTCCATTTCCCTCCTCTCTTCCCCAAACAGCTGTGTGTTCTACTATTGTAAAAGACAAAAATGATCATTTTGGGGTCTTCTTGAGTTAGTAAAGTCTTTTTACTTGAAAAAGAAAATTATGAGATCCCATCATATGTGCTGGGCAATGGTTTCTTTTTAAGCAGTGATGCTAAATTATATAAACAGATCTTAGGCTGAGAAGTAGTCCCTTAATTTGGCAAATGTCATCTGATCCATTATATTCCCTAATCCAAAGTAAATAATTTCCTATAGAACAGATTGATCTGGGATTCAAGTGCCAGAGAATTTTAGGGATATGAATGAAAGCATTAAGAAAGTAATCATTGCATTTAGATTTATGAATAAAAGATACCATTGGTTTAGCAGAGCACTGATCGCAGGAAGATGAAATTTCCCTTAAAGTGAAAACCAGTCATTATATAGGTAAAACACGTTGTCTTTCAAAACTTTTCAAAGATTAGAGAGGGCAGGTGGAAAAAAATTCGTAAGCAAAGTAGATCTTTGCAGCAGTGACATATTAAAAAAAAAGTACACGTTTGCCAAATCCCGAGTTATACCTAATGGAGTCTGAAAAAAAATGGAGGTTAAGGTTCATTAATTAGTCAAGCACGTTATCAGCACGAACACTGAGGTTCTTTGTCCTTCATTTCTTATTGCATGCCTCTGCTTGCCTGATGCCAGGTTACTGAAGCTTCCTTTCTAGGAGTAAACCACTGGAGTAAGAAAGGATGCATATACCACTTTGGGACACCAGGTATGGACTGCAGGTCAATGAATTTGACATTCTAGGTATCCGAGTGAAGAAAGGACAAAGAGTGTGGGGAAGGATTTTCAAAAAGTATTATAAGCTAGGGATGCCTGGGCGCTCAGTCAGTCAGGCAGCCAACTCTTGATTTCCACCATGAGACTGAGCCCTGTGTGTCGAGTTCTGTGCTCAGCAGGAAATCTGCTTGAGATTCCCTCTCTTCCTCTGCCTCTGCCTCTCCCCTCCCCTCTACGCACACTCTTCCTCTCACACCCCCAAATAAATATATAATCTTTTTTAAAAAGAAGCATTATAAGCTGTGTCTGAAGAACTTGATGACTTTGGGAGATAGTTTCCCAGTTTTTCCAACTAAAAGTGCTATTTCTCGCTCTATGAATTTCAGCTATATGATATAACTTTGGATTTGTAAGTAGTTTTCGTTTTTTAACTGAAGAATATCATATTGCCTTACCACACAGCTTCTTGTTATTTGGGAGAAATTCTCCACTTTCTCTTTGGTTAAGGGATATATGGAATTGGGTTTAGTAATAGAACAACGAATCATGAGCCAAATTTGAGCCAACCTTATTAATGCAAACCAAATCTCTTCTATGTGTCTCCATTTTACAAGGACATGTTCTGAAATATGATAAGAAAAGCTATCCTTGAAGTATTTCTAGACAAATTAAAAGCAGGAAATACCAGAGATTTCATGTGCTGAACTCTCATGAGATTTACTGCCCAATTTAGCAGTTTCAGCATGAGCCTGGGATATGCCTCTGTACATTTTGATGCGAATTCCAAGTGGACTGAACTTGTAAAGCTTTAGAATTTCATCCATCACTTAGCATTTCTTTGATTTGGGGTTATATGTCACCATTAATCACAAAAATACAAGATCCTTGAAGTTAGGCTACTTGGGCTCCTCTGTAGAATTAATAGGGTATAAATGAACAAACCAACAAACAAATCAAGTTGATCCATGAGCATAATGATCCAGATTTAAGTCTAAAAGTTATTTAAAATTTTGTATTTTCAGATAGTTTTCAGAATGGTTTAAATATAGCATTCTCTCAGGGGTCTGAGGTGACTTTCTGGACTGCCTTATTCTGCCTCAATGAGGAAACTTCGCAGCAATTGTGGAATGTGAAGCTACATATGATCTCCCTTGGGTTTGCTGCCCCCAGTATTGCTATCACCGCATGCTTAATGCACATTTGACATCCTGGTACCCATGTGGTTAAGTCAGTGAAATAGATAAAATCGGAAATAGAAAAATGTTTGTTGTTGGACACGCAGCTAATGGTCCGAGTGGAATGCAAGAGTTATTTTTATTTAGAAGAAAAGAAGGTTGTATAATTCTCTTACTTGAAATTTTTCATTCCTTCCTCATTGACTACATCTGAGGTTCTTTTTTTTTTTTTTTTTTTAAGATTTTGTTTATTTATTCATGAGGCACACAGACAGAGGCAGAGACACAGGCAGAGGGAGAAGCAGGCTCCCTGCGAGGAGCCTGATGTGGGACTCGATTCCAGGATTCCAGGATCACGCCCTGAGCCAAAGGCAGACACTCAACCACTGAGCCACCCAGGTGCTCCTACATCTGAGGTTCTAAGATTCAAGTTCATGCAATGAGCACCAGTGGGGTAAAGGTTTTAAAGTTTCGAAGTTAGGGGGCCTGGCTGGTTCAGTCCACAGAGCATGTGACTCTTAATCTCAGGTTGTGACTTTGAGTCCCAAGTTGGGTGTAGAGATTACTTAAAAATAAAGTCTTTAAAAAAATAAAGTATCAAAGTTAAAGGAACTTTAATTTTCTACTTTTTTGGCTCTTAGGGGAAAAAAAAGGCCTTTATTTTATGAAATGCTGCCATTTGCAAATGTAAGTTGAGGAAAAAAATGATTCAATTAACAAAACAGAAATTCGATCATCTTAAAATGTCTTTAAACTTGGCAGGTCTGTAAAATCCAAAAGTCTGGGAATCACTGCCCTGTGAGATGGTGATGAACTTTCTTCCTGTGCCGTCTTAGACTCTTCTCTTGGTCCAGTCACTTATTTTCCAACTTCATTCTTCCCTACATCAAGCATAGGAATTTGAAGTCCAGACACAGTCAATGAGTTGTACCACACACCATGCAAACCCTTCCATTCCTTGTCTTCCCGGAAAATCCCTAATTATTTTTTAAAATTCAGGTGGGGAAAGAATTTTCAGGAAGAATCCGGGCCCTCCTTGTTTTCTGTTCCCACTGTTTCCAGGTATCACATGGGTTACATGACATCATAATGATGTGTTTATTTGACGTATGCTCCCTATGGAATGAAAGCCTTAGGATACAGATTTTTCTTTTCAGGTTCATTTCTTATTCACTGCATCTAAACCAACGTTGTTGTTGTTGTTGTTGTTTTAGATAATACAATTTTATTTTATTTTATTTATTTTTTAATAATAAATTTATTTTTTATTGGTGTTCAATTTGCCAACATACAGAATAACACCCAGTGCTCATCCTGTCAAGTGCCCCCCTCAGTGCCCGTCACCCATTCACCCCCAACCCCCACCCTCCTCCCCTTCCACCACCCCTAGTTCGTTTCCCAGAGTTAGGAGTCTTCATGTTCTGTCTCCCTTTCTGATATTTCCTACCCATTTCTTCTCCCTTCCCTTCTATTCCCTTTCACTATTATTTATATTCCCCAAATGAATGAGACCATATATTATGCTGCATGAAATAAGTCAATCAGAGAAGGACAAACATTAAACCAATGGTTGATGCATAGTAGGTGCCCAATAAATGTATGATTAGATTTTGGATGGTTGGGTAATTAAAGGATATCTTGCAATAGTGTGGCTTTTATTCATTATTTAGTAATTTATGAAGAAACATTTAAGTGCTTGTTATGAAATAGCTTTTCTGGGTACCCTGATAGTTGCACAATGAAAAATATAGCCTTTGCTTGCAATTTGCATATAATCCAATTCGGGAAAGCCAAAGAATCCGTATGGAAAATGTTATATAATCAGTACAGAAAATGATCAAAGACCAGAGCAGCATATATTATACATGAATGAATGGAGCCTACGGTCAGTGTTTTCAACTTTTACCAGGAGACTTTGTTATAGTTTATGTTGGCCAGAAGTTTCAAGAAGGATGTGGGAATTGGTTTGAATATTATGAGCCCTCTGTGCTACGCAGCCAGAGCCACACAAAATCAAGGCTCTTGTTCTCTCTCCCAAAGCCATGCCCTCCATCCATTTCACGACCCTTTGACTTGTCTGCCTGTTTATAGCCCTGCCTCATCCCTCATACTTGACACCCAGGACTGCTTTTCTGTCTCTGAGCCTTCAGTTTTTCTTCCTCAACTGTAATTGATCCTCACTGGTTGATTTTGCAGCCCTCCATAAAGGCCTAGGGTGAATAAGCCACCTGGTGTTTTCTGGTCCAGTCCTTTTATTTAATTGACAAGAAATCTGAAACCCGGTAGTCACAACTCACCTGAGATCCTCTGGCTATCATTAACATTCTACCTCTGAGGTTCTTCCTACCCTCCTACACTGTATACCCATGGAGCATCTTTAAGATGTCCGAAGGAAATTAAAACGTGAATCTCTCTGAATTGAGGTCTGTTACTTCCTTAAAACCTTGGTCACCGACACATACGTTGGAGGGCCAGGGATCTGTAACTTACTGAGGCAAGTGTGTATTAGACTTTCTTCTCAGAAATTGTATGTGATTTTCATTTTACATTTTTCTTTGTATTAAAAATATTGAATGTTAAATGGAAATTTTTTTTAGCGGTTTTAACAGAACTGGACCATGAAAGCTATATCATGAAGTAGCTACCTGAGTTCTACATTATACATTGCCTGAGAACCACTGGTCTTCTCTGGGTGTCAGTTGGCTCATAGGTAAATTAAGGGGGAGGAGGAGATAATTTCTACTATCTCTTTCAGCTTCTAAATCCTAAAATTATTTGCAGACCTGTAATATTAAAATTTGTTTTTCATTGACCTAGTAGTACACACTTAATTTTAAAAATTTATGCTATACAGAAGTATGTAAAATAAAACCTGAGTGTTTTTGTTACTTATTTACAGTCTCCGCCACATAGATGCATTTGCTCACACACACTCACACCTACACTTATAATTAGAAATGATGTCCTTTAATCCAAATTTACTTGCAGGGCATCTTTCAGACTGATTTCCCTACGTACACAGGAAACAAAACCCAGAAATACCTTTCATTCTTCCTAATTTAGGTTATGATAAATGGTATACAAATATTAATAATTTGCAGAATTAAACTCCACAGACTTCCAGCAATTATTTGCAAGGAAAAAGCTACTTTCATTCCTAATTGCAATGAAGTAGAAAAGAGACAAAGGTCGTTTTCATCTTTATTCGTCTTTAGGTTTACTTTATTTTTTTTTTTGAATCAACTTTTAAGGATCATTTAAACATGATTTTGTTTAACTTAAACCAATTTGTACCCTATTTATATTTACTGAGATGCGACACAAGTCCCAGCTTTCCACTGTTTTGATTTTTGTTTTTGGATGAAATCTTACTTGTTTAATGAACTTCAATATTTATATTTAGTTAAAGCTCTGCTATCATTTATAACCAGATGAGACAGCCAAGAGAAGATAAATTGATAATTTATTCCTCTTGCATTAGGGAAACAGGGCTTGTATTTACAATATGCTTAGCATAGCAATTCCCTGCCTAGCCTCCTAATATTTGTGTACATTTTATAGTGGAGTGTGACTTTCAAATTAAAAATGATTTGTTGCAAGAATATTGACTGGGAAATGCATTCTGAGAGGAGATACAGAGAAGATGTAATGAGATTTTTCACTATTCTTAGCCCTGGGCTATTCAATAATTTTTCTTCTTTAAAGCTAAGAGGAAGAAAGGGGACCTCAAACTGAGTGGCAGATGTTAAGTCAGGAAATGGGAAACTGTGCCTTCCCCAGAGCTTCAAGTCATCTCCATGACCTCTGTGGCCTCATTGAAAGGCTTTCTCTGAATTGAATGACAACACGGAGGCTGTGGGTAATATTCCAAATCAGAGAATGTGGGTGTGACTAGGAAGCCGTGACCCTTGCCCTGTGTGGTAGTTCAGACCCAGGTTAGGGGCGAGGTGTGAAGGGCTTTGCAGCACTGGGTGGTCTGAGAGGGTCTCTGAGGTCCTCCCACCAAGAGAACACAGGAGACTTCCCCCGAGTGCTCCTACCCTGGGTCTTGCTTTGCATCTCTGGGTCTATCCTCCCAGCCTTCCTTCGGTGTATCTATCCAGTTAACATCCAGGAGTCAGGTACCATTTGACCCTCATGTGTTCTAGAGTCACTGTAGGCATGCAAACACAGGCAAATGCAGAGTGCATTAAGAAAACCACTCCTACCTCCCACTTCAGGGCATATACACGGTGGTGTGGCTCAGAACAGACCTAAGGTCCTGCAGAAATAGAGCACAAATTGGAACAGGCGTAAGTGACAGAAAAAGTGACTCTGAGAACATGGTCGTCTCTCCACCTCTGCCAAAGCTTTCTTGAGATATAATTCACATCTACCACTCTGTAAGCTTAAGAGGTTGCAATGTGACAGGATTCGATACAGGTATATGCTGAGACATGATTACCACAATAAGGTTAGTTAACGCACTCATCATCTCACAGTTACTTTGTGCGTGTTGGGGGGGTAGGGAGGGAGTTTTTTGTTTTTTTTTTTTGAGGGAGAACTTTTAAGATCTACTCTCTTAGCAACTTTCAAGGATAGGGTACGGCAACGTTAACTATAGTCACCTTGCTGTACGTTGCATCCCCAGGACTCAGTCATCTCGTAACTCAAAGTTTGTTTTGTCCCCTCTGGGCAACTTCACCTGTTCCCCGCCCCCCACACTACCACCAATCTTCTCTGTTTCTGGGAGTTTGGCTTTTTTTAGACTCCACATATAACTGCGCTCATACAATATTTGCCTTTCTCTGCCTGACTTATTTGAACAGGATCTTTTAAGGCAGAACTTGTTATGCCGATTTGTTTAAGTACTGCAGTAGTCAATGAAATCATACAGTCGTGATCTCAGCTTTTTTAAAGAAACATTTCTGTTATTATGTGTTTTAACAAAGATGCCAGTTACCAAGACTAAGCAATTTATTGTCTTCTTCAGCAAACTTTGTTTTCTCAAAACTGGCATCTTTTCCAATGCAGTGCACACTGAGTCTCTTTCTCGCCCATGCATCTGTCCAATTTGCATGACTTTTTGTTCTCCCATCATTGCTCGTTGACCTAGTAAACCAGGGAATATTGCCTTTTAGCAGCTTTCCCTACACTTCCCTGTGTGTAACCCAGTCCAAGCAGGGAAAAATAGTATTTATCACATTGGGGCAGGTTTCCGCTGCTGGTAAGAGAGTCTGAGAGTAGGCATGGGGAAGTCACTGAGTAGTTCCTCTGAAGAGAAGAAAATGGGGAGCATTGGGAACTGCTGAAAGAACAAATAAGCATGCATTCCAACCAGCAGTAAGTAGAGATGGGGTACCTCTGTGAAAGACGAGGATGCTCCAGGAAGGAAGCTAGAGAAAATGAGGCAGAGTTAGTGGAATGAAAAATGCTTTAGATCTCAGAACATGTCGGCTACTAGGATGTTTTTTGAGGCATACACTATCATGTTTCTCTTAATGGGTTCTGTGTTTTGGAACAGATGAAGTACATTCCCTTCTCGAGGGGATGGGATTTATTCTGGGAAGTAGAAGTTTCCCTTGGTCACTAACATACCTTTATCAGAATATTTGTCATATTTGTCTGTTTGTCTGTCACTAAGGAAAAAATAACAAGCATTATTCTTAGATGTGTGTGTGTGTGTGTGTGTGTGTGTGTGTGTGTGTTTAGGACAGGCACTGATGGACCAGAGTAAGAAGGCATTAGAGGCCCAGGTAGGTGTTGGTTATGACGAGACATTGGGATGAAGGCACTTCAGATTGAAATAGTCAAAGTACCCAACCTTGTTAGGGTATGGCCAGGGCAATGGGAAGCAAGAGAGGCACAGAGGTCAAAATCACTTGTAGGTAGAGAAGCTTAAAGCCAAGGTGTTTGGGTTTGGCCATATAGAGTATGGGGCTAAAAAGATAAAGGCAGAAATCCAAATGATACAGAGAGGTGTAAAATGAAAAGTAGAAAATTTCCATCCCAACTTCCCACCCCCTTAGGACATTATGGAGACTTCTTTATTAAAAATATACCCTTTAACCCTTGTAAGGGGCTTGTTGCTGGGGTACCTACCAGTTCTGCGTTTCTTGATCCAAGTGCTGGTTATACAGTTGCAGTTTGTTTGTGAAAATTCATTAAACTTCACACTAAGGTTTTTTGGTCTATATTATACTTAAACTAAAAAGTTTATTTACTTAAGCCAGATTTATTTTAATTATTTCAGACTTACAGTAAGATATTAAGAATACTGCACAACACAAGCACCAGGATAGCTTGTCTGCCCTCCAGCTAGTTTAAGAAATAAAATGTTACAAGTACCCTGTGCATCATTACCCGAGCACGAGCATGCTTCCTACTTCCATCTCTAGATAACTACTCCCTTCATTTTGTTGTTTTTCTTTCCCATATATTTATACTTTTACCAAATATATATCTATTCTTAAACAAGGTATGCACTATTGTGAGCACTCTATGGTTTCATTCTACATAGATTTCTCTCCAACTTGTCATTTCAAAAAATGAAAGTGAAATTTACATAACATGCAAGTAACCATTTTAATGATACAAGTCAGTGGTGTTTAGTATTCACAGTTTTGTGCAATCACTAGCTATCTCTGGTTTCACAACTTTTTCATTACTCCATAAAACACCTCATACTCATTAAGAAATCACTCCCCATTTACCCATCCTCTTAACTCCTGGTAAATTCTATTTCTGTCTCTATGGATTTGCCTTTTCTAAATATATCACATAAAAGAAATTGTACAATACATGACTTTCACTGTCTGCCTTCTTTTACTTAGCATAAGTTTTGCAAGATTCATCCAAGTTGTATAGCACCATGTTTCACCATTTCATTCATTTTTTTAAAGATTTTATTTATTTATTCATGAGAGACACAGAGAGAGAGAGGCAGAGACACAGGCAGAGGGAGAAGCAGGCTCTATGCAGGGAGCCTGACATGGGACTCGATCCTGGGACTCCAGGATCAGGACCTGGGCTGAAGGCAGCAGCGCTAAACTGCTGAGCCACCCGGGCTGCCCTCATTTCATTCATTTTTGTTTGTAGCCAACCTAGTGGGTGTGAAATGGTATCTCATTCTGGTTTTAATTTTCATTTCTTTACTGACCAATGATGTGGAACAACTTTTCAGCTGTTTCTTGGACCATTTGTACATCTTCTTTGGAGAAATGTCTGTTCAAGCCCTGTACCCAATTTTTAATTTTTAATTTTTATTTGTCTTTTTATTATTGAGTTGTAAGAGTTCTTTATATATTCTGAATACTAGACCCTTATCAGATAGATGGTTTGCAATTATATCTTCCATTCCAGGGTTGCCATTTCACTTTTTAATAGTGTCCTTTCATGCACAGAAGTTTTTAATTTTTTTAAATTTATTTATGATAGTCACAGAGAGAGAGAGAGAGAGAGAGGCAGAGACACAGGCAGAGGGAGAAGCAGGCTCCATGCACCGGGAGCCTGACGTAGGATTCGATCCCGGGTCTCCAGGATCGCGCCCTGGGCCAAAGGCAGGCGCCAAACCGCTGCGCCACCCAGGGATCCCCAGAAGTTTTTAATTTTAATGAAGTCGGATATAACATTTTTTCATTTGTTTCTTGTGCTTTTAGTGTCATATTTAAGAAGGCTTTGCCTAACTCACAGTCATGAAGATTTGCTCTCGTATTTTTCTTAAGAATTTTATGGTTCTAGCTCTGACATTTATGTATATGGCCCACTTGAGTTAACTTTTGTATATGGTGTGAGGAAGATGTTCAACTTAATTTGTATGTGGCTACCCAATTGTTGAATCATTTGTTGAAAAGACTCTTTTCTCATCAATGAGTTGTTTTACCACTCATGTGGAACATCATTCAATTATCCCTGTACCAGTGCTGCATAGTCTTGATTACTATAGTTTTTCATTAAAACTTGAAATTGGGAAATCTGGGTTGTCCACTTTTGTCCCTCTATTTCTAGATTGTATGGGCTATTTCAGCTCCTATGCATTTCCATATAAATTTTAAGATTAGTTTATCAATATCTGCAAAACCCAGCTGGAATTTTGATATAGATTGCATTAAATCTATAGATCTATTTAGGGAGTATTGCCATCTTAACAATATTAAGTCTTCCAATCCATCAACCTGGGATGTCTTCTTATTTATTTAGGTCTTCTCTAATATCTATCAACCATGTTTTATAGTTTTCAGAGTATAAGTTTTATACTTCTTTGTTAAATTTATTCATATTTTATTCCTTCTGATGACATTATAAATACAATTGTTTCTGATTTCATTTTTGGATTTTTCATTGCTAGTGCATAGAAATATGATTGATTTTTGTATATTAACCTTGTTGATGAACATATTTGTCAGTTCTAATTTTTTAAGTGAATTCCTTAGGATATTATTTATACTAGGGAATGCCATTTTCAAATAGATAAAGTTTTATTTTGTCCTTTACAATATAGATGTCTTTTGTTTCCTTTCTGTGCCTAATAGTCCTGGCTCTATCTTTGTTATGAAGCTGAGTAGAAGTGACAAGAGTAGGCATCTTTGACTTGTTTCTGATCTTTGGGGAGATTTCACTAATATATGTGCTAATATTTATTATACTCTCTGCTTGCTTTAGGTTTAATTTGCTCTTACTTCTAGCTTTATTATTTAGAAGCTTAAGTTAGTTATTGTAGATTTTTAAAGAATATTTTATTTATTTATTTATTTATTTATTTATTTGAGAGGACGAGAGCATGAATGGGGGCAGGGGTGGAGGGAGACGGAGAAGCAGGCTCCCTATTGATCAGGGAACCCAATGTGGGGAGTTGATTCCAGGACCCTGGGATCATGACCTAAGCTGAAGGCAGATGTTTAACTGACTGAGCCACCCCAGCCGCTGTACTTTCTAATATATACATTTAGTGCTACAAATTTTCCTCTAAGCATTGCTTAGCTGTATCTCACAAATTTAGTATTTATATTATCGCTTAGTTCAAAATATATTTAAACTTCTCTTGAGGTTTCTCTTCGACATGTATATTGTATTGTATATTGTATTTAAAAGTGTTATTTAAAAGTTATTTAAAAGTGTTATTTAAAAGTGTTCTTTAATTTAAAAGTGTTATTTAAAAGTGTTCTTTAATTTCCAAATACTTGGGAATTTGCCAGATCTCTTTCTAGTAACATTTTATTTTTAGTTTTAATTTTGTTGTAATCTAAAAATATACTTTGCATGATTTCTATTATTTTAAGTGTGTTAAGGTTTTGTTATAGCCCAGAATATGGTATAACTTAGCGAACATTCCATGTGTGCCTGAGAAGATGTATATTCTGTTGTGGTCAGGTGAAATGTCCTGTAAATACCAATTACGTCAAGCTAGTTGATTGTGCTGTTCAGGTCGTGTATATTCTTACTAACCTTCTGCCTACTTGTTTCATCAATTCCCAAGACAGAAATTTTGGTCTCGAAATATAATTGTGATTTGGTCTATTTCTCCTTTCAGATATATTAGGCTTTTATTTCATGTATCATAGAAGTCAGCTGTTGGATGAATACACATTTAAGATTCTCGTGTCTTCTGGGAGAATTAGTTCCCTTACGTAGGGCCCATTTTTTTCCCTGACAGTTTTCCTTGTTCTGAAATCTACTTCAACTAAAATTAATATAGTTATTCCAGTTTTCTTTAGATTAGTATTAACATGGTGTAACCCTCTCTATCTTTTTTATTTTTATCCTGTCTTTATGTTTAATGTGGGTTTACTACAGACAACATATAATATATGTTTTCAGTGTATCTATATGACTATATCGATACATCTATAGCTTTCTGTAAATAAATGCAACTGATTAATTCACCTGACATTTTTTCTAATGAAGGGAATGTCCTTTTCTTCTCAAAATACAAATAATCGCTGGACTGTAATAGAGCACTTTTATAAGCAGTTTCCCTGAATTTTCTGAGTCAGGATAGTTGTTTTCTGAAGTCAACATACTTCAAAAACACTTATTTAATATTGGACATCATGGGTTGAGACTTGATTATGTGGCTAAGGGGTCAGAAATGTCCAGGAGGATAAAACTATGACATGGAAGGGTCCTGAGTGTCAGGGAACTTTAAATTCAGAGAAAATGGCTTCATTTTATGTGGTGATTATATCCTACCTAACAATAGTTTAGACCGAGTACAAGCATAGAGTTTCAATGAGGTGGAGTTCAACATTCTGGATTCATAAATGAGGAATCTGAAACCAAGATCTGCACACCTAAGTTTCCACACATCAGATCATATTTTCCCTGTGCTTTTGGCAGAGCAGCATAAGTTACACGATTACATTGTTTCTGTGATTGTTTTAGCAGTAAGATCCATCCCAGCAGCTACTTAGATTGATGCTTGTGAGTGGCCATAAGCAGAAGAGCGAGGCTGCTCTTTGTGGTAGGGGGTGGGGACGTACCATCATAAATAAGATGTCTCAACCTTGAGCTGGGCTCCATGGGTCTAATCTCTTTTTCAGCTATTTCTCAACATTCTTGTGTTAATTTTCAGATCTTGCAACTTGGAATCTTGGATTAAAATGTCCAAATTGCATTTACCAACACCATTTAAATTGCTATTAGTGAAACTAGCATTCTCTGTTTCTGGCACCTTGTCTTTTAGCCCGGGAGGCTTTACTTGTGTAAATGACTAGTACTTGCCAATGCACAAGTGACCTCGCAGACTTGCCTTCTCTGGGCTGTTAACAAGGGCCTAAGAACTTCAGGGTCAGCTTGATTTGGTTAAAAAAGAAATCTAAAGTTTAAAAATGAAGACTGGAATTGTGTGAAGCTCTAATTTCTTCCTAAACCTATTTTAAGGTTTTAAACAAGAATTCTTTCTTAGATATTTTAAATTTCTTAAGCTAATCATCCATGATGCCAGCAAATAAGAAAAATCTTTAATTTGGAGAAAGCAACTGCCAAATATTTGCAGTATCTTTCTCTTCAAATGTTTGAATTGTCAATTTTATTTCAAGGTGGTTCTTAATTTATCCAAACAGACTTGTCAGCCTGTGCTATTACGGGGCTCCTCATAGTAGAAGTAGAATGACAGTGTTAGTACGTCTTTCCATTATTGCAGAAACTCTATTTTTTTAAAGTGCCTTTAGTAGGATTCTGGGAATTCTCTGTAGGTTAACAGTGGGGCTCCCACCATTTAGAATTCTTTTCTCCTAATGAAAGGAGTCTGAACCCTTGAACTCTGTCAGAGACTTAGGCATGTTCCCTGGGCCTGATTTTCATCCTCAGAAAATGGAGGTCAGATACATGTCAAGAATAAAGGAAGGGTCAGATTAGAGTACTTAAAGACTTTGTACATATCCAGATGACATTAATGTGTTGACCATAGTCTCTGGAAACTGCTAGGCACTTGGTGAGTGAGTGAACTGACAAATGAATGAATAAGTAAATAGTGAGTAAAAATGACAGCAAATATCCAGGGAAGCAATTAATTATATGCATGGTAAAATATCTTACTTTCAATGTGTTTGCCTGGAGTAAATGGAGATTGTTATTAACAAAATATAACACTTCCCTAATGTGTTCCTTTTCCAACAGACTAAGGCAGTATATTTGGTAATGCATTTTCATAAAGAAATGACTACTGGAGATGCTAATTTAGGATTATAAGGATTTCATTTTTCTTATAAAAATCAGCTTTGATTATGACCACTTTACTTGATGATAGGATCTGTGAATCTCAGTTTGATAAAAGTGTGAAACAACATAGGGGAAAACCATGTCTGTGTTCTATCTCTGTGATTACAACTATAGTGGGTTTATGAGCTCAGGTTTTCTTTATTGTCTCTTACTCAGCTTCTGGCTTTTGGCATCTTTTCCACTAGATTGAAAGATAAAGGGGCAAAAATTCTAGATCTTTGTTGGGATTCCTTCCCCGCCCCCAACACCCACACTCAGTTCTTAGGGTTGTGCCAACTTTATGGGAATTACACAGTACTCCGATTTGGGGGAGAAAGGGTACAACTTGATTGTCATTCATACCCACAAAATGCGACTGTGATACCCTTTATCCTTGTTCTTATGGCGGGTCCAGAGGACACCTTGGCTCATGCTCGGGGCACAGGAATTTTCTGGGTAAGGTTGTGTCAAGTCTGACTTTGCTACATGTATGCCCTGCTCCCTTTCTTCTCTAGGGTCTTCCTCTGTGGAGTTTTGCTACCATCTTGAGATCTTGTTAGGCTGTACTCCTCTCTCTCATCCCAGCCCCTCTGCACTATCTATCCTTCACTCCTCCTGCTACTCTTTCACCCCCATGAAGAACTTCTATGTAGCAGAGGGGTGATCCTTCTCTACATTTCTTCTGGACAGGTAGTCTGTGGTTTTTAGTGTTACAAATGTGGGGAAGTCTTATAGGGTGTTTCCATGTTTTGCTCGGCCACTTGTCTCCCTTATAAAGAACTCTCTGCTTGAAAGAGAGAAAGGGAAAAAGAAACTGAAAAAGAAGGAAAAGAAAACCCAAAAAGAAACCTTTTTAAATTCATAAATAAATACCTCAAAATAAAAACACAGACTGAGGGCAGCCCGGGTGGCTCAGCAGTTTAGTGCCGCCTTCAGCCCTGGGTGTGATCCTGCAGGCCTGGGATCGAGTCCCACCTCAGGCTCACTGTATGGAGCCTGCTTCTCCCTCTGCCTGTGTCTCTGCCTCTGTCTCTCTCTCTCTGTGTTTCTCATGAATAAATAAATAAAATCTTTTAAAGCACACACGCACGCACACACAAACACACACAGACTGAGATGTGAATGGGAGCTAATATTATTATTTAATATGTTCCAGGCACTCTGCTTGATTCCTTCTGATATATTACCTCATTTCATCAGCAGAACAAGACTGTGAGTAGATGTACTTATCACCTTTTTACAATCAGGTTAGAGAGATTAAAGAACCTGCTCAACATTAAATTTGAAGTCAGGTGGTTAAAATTCTAAATTCTGGGATGCCTGGGTGGCTCAGGATGTGATCTTGGGATCCAGGATTGAGTCCCACATCAGGCTCCTTGCAGGGAGTCTTCTTCTCCCTTGGCCTATGTCTCTGCCTCTCTCTGTCTCTCTCTCTCTCTTTCTCTCTCTCTCTCCCTTTCTGTCTCTCATGAATAAATAAATAAAATTTTTAAAAATAAATAAATAAATAAAATTCTAAATTCCATACTTCCCTCTCTTTACTTTGTGCCACTTCACAACCCTACAAATACAATGTTCAGTTAAAGCTAGCTAGCAAATGAGAAATATAAAAAGATAGTTATTTAGAATTATGTTCTTAGCCCAAATGTTCTGGGGGACATTTGGGCTAAGAACTAGGGTCTGAAAGCGAGGGTTTAGTTAACATTGATCTCAGTCCTTGTAGAACCTACAACACAAAGTTGCTCAACCCAAGTATCCTTCAACTTGGGAACTGACAGATAAATTATGGTACATTACAATGGAATACTACTCAGAAATAAAAAGGAATGAATTACTGATACACTCAACAATGTGGATGAATTTCAAATGCCCAATGATAAATGAAGAGAATCAAACTTAAAGGCTACATAGTATGTGATAATTTTTTCCTTAAGTAAGAGCCAAACTTTATTTATTTACAGAAAAAAAAGAAAAGAAAGAAAGGAAGAAAGAAAGAAAGAGAAAGAAAGAAAGAAAGAAAGAAGGAAGGAAAGAAGGAAAGAAAGAAAGAAAGAAAGAAAGAAAGAAAGAAAGAAAGAAAGAAAGAAAGAAAGAAAGAGAGAGAAAGGGAAAAAATGAAAGAAAGAAAAAAGTTGTGGCAAGGGAGAAGACAAGTTTTACACAAAAGTACTACAACGGTAACTCCCTTTGGTAAAAAGTGTAATAAATGTCTTGTACCTCTGTTCATAGGTACTAAATCTGAAGCCACACAGAACTATGGTACACAAGAAGCTAGAGCAGCTATGCTAGCACATCAAAGCATATTTCTTTTAATAAAAAATCGACAGTACGTACATTATTTACAAAAAAGAAAACAGAAAAACCAAGTTAAAATTGTGTGTGTATGTGTGTGTGTGTCAGAGAGTAAAGCTGGTGGATGGCACTAGGGTAGACCAGTAAAGAAGCAGGTACAAAACAGTTCCACGGGAGCTAAAAAGGACAACGGATTTGAACTTGTTGAGGTTGAGAACCAGAGGAGAGAGTGAAGGGTGGGCAGCAAGGGATTCATCCCTCGAATTCATCCCTCATCCCTTTATATGACCCCCCAAAAGAGGGAAAATTTTAGGGACTGTTTCATATTTTGATTGAGGTGTTAATCACACTGCTATAGGTGTCAGAAATTGCAGAACTATGGAGTAAATGGGGGAATGGTACTGTATGTAAATTATACTTTAATTTTTAAAATGGGAGAAAAAATACCAAGTTGTTTTAAGTGCTTTGGTAACCTCACTAGAAATATTCTACTTTAGGATTTTTAGGTTACATTTCTGAAAACAGAATGGATTCATTCCCTTAATAACCAACTTCTATATATATATACCACAGGAGCCCTAGGAGCCCCCAAATGCCATATATTTCCTCAACTCAATCACCATCGTGAAATTAAGATGCTTCTTACAACTGATAAGTGACAATGGCCAGGTGCACCAGATCAGTAACTTTGGATGAAGTTGTCATTTTCTGCAAATGTATAAAATGTACAAAATTAGCCCCTGGGTAATTAATATTGACCTTCAACTAAATTTAGATTTATTTATTGTTCCTTCAGATGATCTCAAAATTACTACACTTAGCTGCATATGATTTTGTACACAGAAGATTGACTGATATCTACTAGGCAATTCAATTTAAGGGCAAAGATTGCCAAATTCTGCATAAAGAGAATGTTCTAAAGCTAGGAGACTGTGAGGGTCATTGACTGATGCATTGGAAGAATCATCACTCAAGACTCGAATGTATCTCTCTGATAAGACAAGAAGACAATAGAAGGCTTGGGCTCTCCCTTCAAGCAGTGGAGAAGTCTTTTGACTCCATTGGTTTCCCACTTTGTGGTGGCATTTGGTCATGGGTGAGAGGAAGGCAATCAGCTGGGCTAATTCACATAGGGTTTCTTATGGACGAGGAAAAGAAATTCAGAAAACGGGAAGGAAGAGAAGAGAGAGGAGAGCAACCAGTGGGGGAGGGGGACAGGATTTAGAGTTTTAGTGAGATGTTTTGTTCCATTTGGTGGAGGGCAGAGTGGAAGGAAGGAGCAAGAGACAGAGATGGAGAAAGAGCACTTGAATACGTTTTTCTATGTGTTATTAATAAAATCCTTTTTTGGCATTTTTTAAAGATTGCACTAAAGATTTAAATTACTTTTTGATGACTTCTGGATGTTAAGATTGGTTTTTCTCTTGAAGGGGATACCATGCCAAGATGGACCATGAAGAGGCTCAACTTTTATGAGTAACATATCTTTCAAAGGCTTCAGGCTGACTTTCAAGAAAAGCTGTTTAACTTCCAGGGAGATGTAATTTAATGAAGGAAAAATATGAAACTATTAGTTTAACCAAATAGGAAGTGAAGAAGAAATTCTGATATTTTTCAATCTCTCTCAGAATTATACTGTCAATCTTCAAGGGCTAAAGAAACCAAAATAATGAGCACTGGTTATGAAAAACAGCTTGTCACCAGGATGCCAGGCATATCTGTCAAGGGCTGGACGTGAATCCGAAGACCCTCTAGACAACATGTATGAACAAATCTTCACTCAAACTTTTCTCATTACACTAAAGAAGAAAGTCCATAATTACTTATGAATGCTTTTGTTAGTTATTGAAAGTATATACAGTACTTGCACAATTAATTTATAAGCCTTTTTCCTCCTAAACAGCTATTATTAAGCCTGTGATACAGTATACAATTTATGACATCTTAGAATCAAGTTCCAGGCATTCCAAAAATAATTTTCCAGTTATCATATTTTTCTTCCAAGAGACACACAGAGAGATTTGACGATTGTGTGCAGGCAGGGGACAGGTCAAAGGGCTAATAGGAGAAAGAGATGTAGGAGAAAGAGGAGAAGTAAAAAATGCTGGCAGGTGCGCCCTGCTTCCCTCCGGTGGCCCTGGATACCTGCCCTGGAGCACAGCGTGTGTGAGAGTGTTGACAGAGAAGTAACAGTGCTGGTTGGTGGAGTGGCTCTTTCTTTTTGTCCAGCCCCATGAGGTTTGGCAGGCCGCACTGCCTGCAGTTTCAGGTTCTGCTTTCTTCCCTGTGTGTGTGGTTTGGGAGGGATCCTAAATGACCACAGAGCAAGACCCCTCCAGAAAAATTTGGAGAGATCAATCCCCTGCCTCAGTGTCTGCTGACATTCCGTTCCACTGTCAGACTCAGGGTGTGGGAAAGCAGGGGCTTCTTAGAATGGCTCACCAGCACCTTGAGAATTTCTCTTTTATGGGAAGAATGTCTCTCAGTTGCCTATATATTTGGTCTTGGGGTGCCTTTGACTTGCATTTTGCACTCTTGCCCATCAGATTCGTTTATATTTGAAGGGAGCAATAGTGATTAAAATAGATTCATCATGAACACAATGCATCACCTTTTCTGAGTTGTAAACTAGGAGACTGGTGTCTGTTTCCTTGAATGTTAACAGTTCAGAGTGTTTAAATTGCTTGCTGAGCCTGCATCTCCTATGCAGGAAAATCAAGACTAAAGCAGGAACTCAAAGAACCAGAACACCCGGCTTCCGAGGTAAGGCAAGTGTGGTGTCGACTACTTGATGTTAATGGCAGGTCAACTAGAGAAACCAAAGACTGACTGTAGCTTTGTATGGGAGGATTCTCGCATTTGTTTATCATTTGTTGGGCAAATGGCTGTGCCAGGCATTGCTCTCAGTGGTGGTTTTACAAGTGGTACAGGGCGCCTGAACCTTGGTCAAATGCTGTCTGCATCTGGCGTAAGAATGATGCGCGGCCACAGTCAGTGGTGTGCTGTATGCAAAGCATATTTCCCACTGAACTTCTCTGAGCTCATTTCTCCAGGAATTTCATTCATTACCTTTTGCCAGTTGCTCATTATTTTCCTTTATAAATGAATTGGCTAAGTGACATGCATTACCGATAGATTATATTTCTAAACCTCCTGAACCTTCATTCTGGTAAACATAAGCATCCGCCTTGAACAGAGAAAGTCACAATAGCGAGCTGAAGTTGTTATAGCAACAATGAGAACACTTCAATATTCAGGATTCATCATTTTTTCAAGAGTAAATGATACAATGAATGCTTGATACTTTATTGTTTACAGACTTCCTTGTGACTCATAACTCTTCACATGTCAGTCCCAAACAGATGGAAGAGTAATTCTATGAGACTTAAACAATAATTCAAATATTGGTGTATGAACCTGCTTTAAAATATCTTGACAGGCTTTTACCCATGATAGATTTATAGCTCTTTTTTATTGTAAAACTTCAAAAATTGGATCTAAATTAATGAAACTTTTCCCATTTCCTCAGAGGACAGCTAAAACATGCTCATCTAGGTAAGTACTTTTGCACATGCCCAGAGAAGATCATGGAATAGTAGAAAAGCAAAGCCCACACAGGCTACTGAGCCATGTGGCCTGGCTCTGCTGTTCATTGCCAAGTCAACTTGGGCAAGTGTTTCCCTCACGGCACCTCAGTTTTCCTATTTGTAAAATGGAGATGGTAAAGTATCTACTTTGTGAGGATGTTGTGAGGATTTTTTTTTCCTGAGATTTTATTTATTTATTTATTTGAGAGAGTGTGTGTGCACAGGTGGATGGGGAGGGGCAGAGGGAGAAGTAGACTCCTCACCCAGCAGGGAGCTGGAAGTAGGACTCTATCCCAGGACCCTGGGATCATGACCTGAGCTGAAGGCAGACGGTTAACCCTCTGAGCCCCCGGGGCATTCCAGGTTGTTGTGAGGATTAAATGTACATGACATTAAGAGTTTTGCCCAGAGAAAGCATTACACAAATGTTATTTTTTTATTTTTTTTAAGAAGGTTATTTATTTGGGGGATCCCTGGGTGGCGCAGCTGTTTGGCGCCTGCCTTTGGCCCAGGGCACGATCCTGGAGACCCGGGATCGAATCCCACATCAGGCTCCCGGTGCATGGAGCCTGCTTCTCCCTCTGCCTGTGTCTCTGCCTCTCTCTCTCTCTCTCTCTGTGACTATCATAAATAAAAAAAATTAAAAAAAAATTAAAAAAAAAAAAGAAGGTTATTTATTTGAAAGAGAGAGAGAGAAAGAAAGAGTATGAGCTGGGGAAGGAGCAGAGGGAAAGAATCTTCAAGCAGACTCCCTGCGGAGTGCAGAGCCTGACTCAGGGCTCCACACCAGGACCCTGAGATCATGACTGAAGTCGAAATCAAGAGTTAGACACTCAACTGACTGAGCCACCCAGGTGCCCCACATGTTTGCTCGTCTATATCTGGTTCAAGTATTTGCATTGGAGCAACATTTAGCAAGATGAACAGGTTAGTTGCCCATTATTTTCTTAGCATTCTCTATGGAACAAATGAACTAAATATAGAGGGGTATCTATTTCAGCTAAGTTTTCTTCTAAGAGCATGGTTCAAAAAATTATTTGAGTAAATCCCAGTTACTCCTTTTGTATCTCTTCCCAATCCTTGCTTGTGGGAACATGTTTAGGGGTGACATGATGGGAAGAAGCATGGGATTTGGGGAGGAACAAGGTGGGTTTTTTTTTAAAGATTTTATTTATTTATTCATGATAGACATAGAGGGAGAGAGAGGGGTGGGGGTGCAGAGACACAGGCAGAGGGAGAAGCAGGCTCCACGCCGGGAGCCCAACGCGGGACCTGATCCCGGGACTCCAGGATGACACCCTGGGCCAAAGGCAGGCGTCAAACTGCTGAGCCACCAGGGATCCCCAGGAACAAGGTTTTTGGAAGTCAGGCAAAACTGGCTCAAATCTAAGCTCTGCCGCAGATAGTGACTTCAATGTTATCACTTGTATATGGGGCAAGGTTGCTTCCTATTTATGGCTGTTGTGATATTAACTGAAATGTATATACTCAGCACATCCTAAAGGTCAACAATTGTTGGTTCCTGTCTGAGTGAGGCATCCTAAACCATCCCTTGAGCAGAGGAGCCCAAGTTCTGACCCACAGAGGCCTGCCCTGCTTCTTTGCCTCCCACCTTGGCCCCACAACATCACAATCACTAGAAACACACAGCCGATTCAAACTGCAGTCAGACGTTTAATAGGTTGACCTACAACCTATGAAAGCAATTGGCATGAAACGTTTTCTTCAAAAAGGGATAATGAGATCAGTTTGGCCAATCAGTATCTGTTCCAGTAAAAGTTTTGGAGAGAAATTGATGGAGAGCATTAACAGGAGCTAAAAAACAAACAAACAAACAAACAAACAAACAAACAAGATTTGGGACACCTGGGTGGCTCAGTGGTTGAGCGCCTGCCTGTCTTTGGCTCAGGTCATGATCTTGGGGTCCTGGAATCAAGTCCTATATCAGAGAGCCTGCTTCTCCCTCTGCCTGTGTCTCTGCCTCTCCCTCTGTTTCTCTCATGAATAAATAAATAAAATCTTAAAAAAAAAACCCCAAAACATCAAGGTTTGAGGGGGTCAGGCACACAAGTATGCTGACATGATGAGGCAGCAGAATCGATGAACATGCACCAACTGTAGGAGATAATTAAGGGAAGAAAGGGTGAGTCAGTTGGCTGGCAACATGAAGACTGGAAAAAACAAAGCCCAAAGAGTTAAATCGTTCTGATGGCAGTGGTTCCATTGACTGCTGCTGCTGTGGGGGGTTCCTAGAGCTACCCTAAATATGAGCTCCCCGGCTTCATCTCCCTGAGGCTGATGCTCCACAGTCCCCATGAGGCTGGGGTGAGGGGTGGGGAGGAATCTTTCTGTGGTTCCCAAATAGCCCTGGCTTGATGGTGGAGGTTCTCATTCTACCCATTTCTATTTCCACTCTTAAAATAAACTGTTTTACTTGAGGTCACTCAGATAAGCTCCTGTGTCTCTCTCCTCCAATGTTGTACCTGTGAGGAAAAAGAACATGTCTGATACCAGGAAAAGATGTCATCTTAGTGTGGAATCCCAGGTTGCCTGTGGAATTGGCCTGTATATTTCAGAGTCCCAGCTTGGCTAGGTTTTTTTTTAAAAAGAGGTCAGTAGAAATTGGCTTTCTAGGCTTGAGTATTAGATGTCAAATACTTGTAGTCCCTTACTCATTGTCCTTACAACTTTTAACTTGTGTGCCCTTGGATAGGAGGCAGTATAGAGAGAGGTGAACCACATGGCTCTGGCATCAGATTACTTGTACTCAATTTCTGCCTCCGCCATTTATCAACTTGGGCAACATCCTTATTTCTCTATGTTCTAGTTTCCTCATCAGTATTATTATTACACATGCTTAAAGATTACTGCTAAATATTTTGTCAATCTTCCACCAAAATACTCATTTGTTATATTTGTTTACTTCTATTTCTCTTATTAGACTCTTGCCTCTTTGAGAGCAATTGAGAATACACTTTTGTATTTCCATTACTTAACATAGTAGGCTCTCAATAAATTAATATCTGAAAAAAACTCCGGGGATCCCTGAGTGGCTCACCCGTTGGGCGTCTGCCTTCAACCCAGGGCATGATCCTGGAGACCTAGGATCGAGTCCCATGTCGGGCTCCCTGCATGGAGCCTGCTTCTCCCTCTGCCTGTGTCTCTGCTTCTCTCTGTGTGTCTCTCATGAATAAATAAAATATTTTTTAAAAAATTAAAAATAAATAAATAAAATTTTAAAACTCCTTGCAAAATTTCATCCTGCTAGTTTTTATTTTCTGAATCTTACAGAGATTTTAAACCTCCCTAACTTCTCCTTCCACATGTAGATATTATGCTTGCTTTAATTATTCATTTATTTTATTAATCATTCTGTTACTTAATTAGCTTCAGCTCAACAACCTTCAGGCCCTTTAGAGCCCACCTTTGCTTATCATGTTTGCCCCTTTCTTCTGACATACTTTTTTTTGCTCTATTTTTACTCAAATTAATTATTATGCTTATCATTCTTGAGTGTCTTTCTGCCTGAATCTATCTGCTTCTCCAACTTAGCAAGGTCATTTTGAATTCGAATCCCATCTGTTAAGAAGTACACTCTCTCTCCAGGTGACTACATCAGCTAAATCAATGAGTTGCCTATTTCTTCAAACAGGTCATTGATGAAAGTTAAAACACACAGCTTCTGCCTGCCTTATAAATAAAAAAGTTATTTTCCAAAGCTGTAGGAACAGGAGTAGGTATTTGAAAAGCCAAGTACAGAAGACATTTTTATGTAAGAAAAACTTTTGATTGTGAGAACAAATGGCTCAATAAATCTTTGTATAATTGCTCAGTGCCCTACAACCCAATATTTCAGTTTATAAACCAAGATTTAGCTTCACGTAACTTAAAAAGTTGAGCATGTCCCATATCTAAGTTTATCCAGTAGATATTCATAGTACCCTATATGTAGGTGTAAGTAAAAATTTAGCAAGCCAGCAAATAAGAATATATCCCAATTTTAGTGCAGTTTGGATGAGCAACTCTTAGAGGCTGGGTAAGAACAGTTTGTATAGATTTTCAGCAATAATTGGTAGAGTCTTGATTTTAATTAGGTTTGTTACTCTAAGAAAAAAAGTATGTCACTAAAAAGAAAGGTGAACCAACAGATCAAAATATTTTATTATTTCATTAGATGAAAGCAATAAATCTAAATAACGTGTTTGCAGATGAAAGGAAATCGTTTTTTGGTCTTGGAAGAATACAGCCTTATTAGAAATCTAAGAGTTGCTTGAGCTCCAAAACACTTTGCCACATTTAAAAGTGTGTTCAGCTTTCCCAGTGTTTACCCAGGCAGTTTATGCCACTCTGCAGGTCACAGAAAGTGACCTAAGCTCTTTACCATTGGCATCCAAAGATTTCTGTCCAGTTCTCAGGAGAATGCCCTTTCATTACTTTTCCAGCCAAACCGACCTACAGCAGTTTGTTTATATGATCACCTGCTGGAACACTAGAAAGAATCATGACAAAGGTAAAGATTTACGATCATGGTTAAAATTTAGGCAGAATTTTCATGGATTAATTTGCTTCACTGAAAAATAATCTTTTACAGAGATATGAAGACTTTTGTAAGCAAGGACTGGAAAGGTCTCTTGGGGCTTTCAGCCTGATGTTTTGTTTTGCCCCACTGGGGCTTTTCCTTAGGTTGTAAATTCCAGCTTTCTAATGTCAGATCTCTCCTTTGTTGAGCTTTAAGGCATTTCTGGAATTACTCAGCAGAGGGACTTTGACAATTCCCTGCCCAGTTCTTAGGTCATAGAGCTGATTTATGGCTGGAGGAGGTTCTCTAAACAGTAGATGAAATTGGTGAGATGTTATCCATTTATTAAAGTGAGTTCAGGAGTTCCTCCTGCTGATCAGTGGGAGTCATCCTAAAAAAAAAAAAAAAAAAAAAAAAAAAAATCAGCCCTGGATGCATTATTGCTATTCTGTGAATTTTACTGCAGGAAAAGGAAAATCACCTTTATATAAATTGTCTAAGAGTAGAATCTGAAGAGCATATACTGATAGTGTTATGGCAAATTCTAAATCTGCTATTTCAGATTGAGAGCATTAAAGCACTTTCAGAAATGGCTGTTCCTATTAATGTAAACTTAAAACTTCAGTATTTATTTAACCAACATTTATTGAGTGTCCTTCTTATTCAGGTACTGCTCTGAGTACTGTGGACCCGGAGAATAGGCAGACAAACTCTGCCTTCTGTGACTATTGGGGACAGATGTCATATAATAACAAATAATATATAGCAAAACAGCTGATATTCAGGACTCTGATGAAAAATATAGGAGGGATTTAGAGAATTGGGAGTGGTAGTCACTTTGGAGATGTGTACGTTTTCTACTGCTGCTTTAACAAATTATCACAAAGTTACTGGTTTAAAATAACTTAAATTTATTATCTTATATTTGAGTCTTACACTCCTCAAATTAAGTCCTAAAATCAAGGCATCAGTGAGCTCTAGGAGACAATCCTTTCCTTTGGCTTTTCCAGATTCCAAAGACTTCTCACATTCCTAGGCTTGTTGCCCGCTACCCCCGCCCTGTCCTTTATCTTTAAAGCCAGCAATATCACATCTCTCTGACCCTTCATTTGTTGTCACATCTCTTTCTGACCACAGCCAGAAAAGATTTTCCTGTTGTAGGAGCTCATGTGCTTAGAATGAGCCGTTCATAATCCAGGACAATATCTGTATTTTCAGGTCTATTAATTAGCAACCTAAATTCTATCTACGACCTTAATTTCCTTTTGCCACATAAGAAAAACATATTTGCTTTTATTTAGATGCTTGAATTATCTGATGTTTGATCAGTGGGAACCTTTTCAAACTGGGTTCTGTGACCTTTTGACATGTCCCTATCATCTTTAAGTACCTTCTCACTTCTGACACAATAAGGTGATCTAGGCTTATTTTGTACTTTCCTAGCCCCAGCCCAGGAATCAGCCATTTATTTATTCAAGAATTCTTGGTTCCTTTTAATGAAAAATTGGTAAGTAGTTGTTAGGTATGTTCATTGGCTTTGAGATCTGTATATAATTTGAAGGTATAGTCTGAAGGTATGAGTGATAAGAGGGAAGCAAGATGAGCCAAAAGTTTCTGATCTGAACTAACGGAACCATGGAGTTACCTCACAGAAGTGAGGAATGCTGAGGTGGAGTAGGTTTGGAGGCAGGATCTGGAATCCAGTTTTGCCATGGTCAGCTGAGAAGCCTGTTAGACATTCTACTGGAGATGACAAGTAGGTAGTTGGCTATCTGGGTCTACAGTTCTGGAGTGAATCCTGGACTGGGGATGACATTTGGGAATCATCACGGTATAGATGACATTTAAATCCATGAAAAAGGATAAGATCATGAAAGGAATGAGTATAGATACGGAAAGAAAGATGGCCAGGGTCTGAATCCTGGGGCATACCAAAATAAGAGGCCCAGGTGAAGAGGAACAAGCAATAAGGAAGACTCAATGGGAGTGAGCCCTGAGGTAAAAGGAAAAGCAGAACTTGGTGTTCCAGAAGACAAGTGAAAAAACACGAATGGAGAAAGTGATCGACTGTTTCTAAGTCAAGTAAGGTAAAGACTGAGAATTGACCACTACTGGGGGATTGTGGGCAGTTCCCCTGATTGGAATGAGTGTGAACAAGAATAGGAAACATGGAATCAAACGGAACAAGGGAACAAGCGTAGACAAGTTCTTTGAAAGGCTTGCTGTAAAGAAGAGCAAAGGAATGGGGTAGTAACCACTGAAGAACTATGGTCATGTAAATTTGTTGTTGTTATTGTTTTCAATACAATGGAAGAAATAACAGCCCATGGTTCTGTGGATGGAAGTGACAGACTGAGTAGGAACTAAAAAGATTGATAGATGGCAGCAGGTGGGGTGGGCAGAATGTGTTACCTTGCCATTTCCAGCTTCTAGAGGCTACCCACATTCCTTGGCTTCTTTCTTCCATCTTTAAAAACAGTAATAGCCTGGGAGTCCTTCTCACACCTCTCTGACACCTCTTCCTGTCACCATCTCTCTCTCTCTCTCTCATGATGCTCAGGAAAGAGTCTCCAATTTTAAGGACTCACATGATAAGATTGGACCCATCAAATAGTCCAGGAGGATCTCCCCTGCACCCCAAGGTTAAGGAACCTTGATCACATCTGCAAAATCCCTTTTGTCATGTTAAGTATCACATCCACAGCTTCTGGAGATGAGACTGAACATTTTTCTGCCAGTCCTAACATCCCAGAGGTACCAGAATGCTTGAAATAGATGGTTTCTTAGTTGGTTTTGTTTATTCCTTGGACCACTTGGCTTACTTTTTAATTATTTAGACTGGGATAAGCTTCCTGTGAGTTCTCATGAATTCTAGACAAGTGAGACTTAGTCTACAGACACCTACATATGGGCCTCATGGATCTGTCGTTGAACTGATGTTGATTAGCTCTGTATTCACTCAACTACCACTGAAAAGGAAGATGGATGCAAACTCCCAGATTCATCTCCCACTCTTCTCCTGTGAATAATGTTTTCCAGGCTTCTTTGTTGCATCAGTGGAGGCCTGGGGAGAGATCAGACTATAGGAAGGAGTGGAGGTATTTCTCGCTTTCTGCTTCGGCCTCGTGGGGTGGTTCCCTGCAGCGACTGTATTGCTCTGTGGTGTGAGTTCCTCTGGGCAGCCCCCTCTGGGACTCAAGCTTCAGCTGGAGGCCTGGCTTCTGGGTTCTAGTATCACTACCTCTTTCCTAGCCATGCTTGTGGCTTCCTGCTGTTGCTAATCTCCGGGCTGCCTGCATTCCCTATTTGGCTTCTTAGCTCTTTCATCATTGTGTCATTCATTCACTACATCAGCTTTCCTCTATTTGAAAATATCTAGAGTAGTTTCTGTTTTCCTGGCTCAACTTTCACTGATAGAATGGAAAATAAAACTATGCTAATTTCAGTCTTGCATTTATAAAAACAATCTTCCTTACCAGCCTGAAAGGGACTCTTGTATTCTTAAAAAATAAAAAGCTTGACAGAAAATCCATTCAGTTTGTTTAGAGGTATATAAAAAAAAATTTAGCACCCTCATGGCATTTCTGACATGAAATATGTGGCTTGGTGTTTACTTACTGAGACTGATGTCATAGAGTGAGCTCTACTAGTACACAAGAAAGGAATTTCGGGAAGCCACTCTGAACTGCTGGGGATCAGATTTCTGAATGATGAGCTGGGTGGTGTTGGTGTGGCAGGGGACAGGACCATATCCCACAAAAGTGCCAATCAAGAACACTTAATCACAGCTTTGGGGCACAAAGGACAGGATAAAGAGAATTCCATATGTCTAGGAAGTGCTTTCCTCTATTTCAAGGAGAGGGAAATCTAGGGCAAGAATGCAGTCTAGGCTGGCGGTGGCTGGCTGCCACTCATTTCTTCTTAAAAACAAATACTCACAGACAGTGGAAAGGGAATGAAGGGAAGTCTACTCTCCTCTCCTCTGAATAGGAAGGCTATTAGCAAGAGTGAAAAGATTAAAAAATAATTTGCATACATGATTATTAGGATGGAAAAAGATGACTCTAACTGCAGTTCTTGACACAACTTTGTTGCTTTCTGTGGTTGAGATAATGTACATAAAGCAGAGACCCCACCATCTGACTAATTAACTCGGCAGCAGGGAGGGAATGGATGAAAGGATAATTAATAGGTCAAAGACCCAATGCTGTGTTATGATTATTTGAATAATATTATGATAATTTGAATAACGTACAAGAGTTTGTGAAAATTGGTTGCTGGCTAGGACTCCAGCTGACAAAACATTTGAATCACGCTCATTTTATACCTCCTGGGTAGCTTTCCTTCCTTCCTGAAAGTACTGAGCATATGTTTGAATATTGGGGGCAGGGGGGAAGAGATGGTGGGAAATGACTATGAAAAAAATACTGTTGTAAATGTCCAGGGCAGAATTTTTCCAATTTCTATTCACATTGAAGTGACCTTACCTAGCAGCAGGCATTGCAGGCAGAGACAATAGATACTGCAGCAGACGACTTCGCAGGGAGCGGTCAATGAAACAAACAGCCCAGTGCCTATTTCCTGGTTTAAAAAATAAATTGCATAATTAGATTAGGTCTATGGTTGATGGATTTCGATCTTTATATAAAAAAAACAAAACTACAGAATTACTCTTATTTTAAACAAGTAGGGATTTTAAAGTGAGCCATTTATTTGGGATTTTTTTAGACATACTGAATGTTGAGTGGGTCCTAGGCAAAAAATTTGTTTCAAAAATCTTGTAGATTATCAACTGATACAGCTGTGGGAATATTACAAATACTGTAATATTCCCACGGTTGACAATGGGCAACCTCATATCATTTCCGTGGCTTTTTTTTCTCCCCTTTTACTGAGAAAATGGACTTCATTGTCAACATCTAAGCAGCAATCTAGAACATGGCCTGAGGGTGTTTAGGACAAGTAATAAGAAAGGCCAACCTGCTTGCTGCTGCTTGAGTTTATTTTCCTGCAGGACTTCTGTGTCAGTTTTATTACTTATGTGAAAAGAGTAGCTTCCTTCTGCCTTCCCATTAATCCAGTTATCCTCAACTGAGGGCGATTTTGTCTGCCTATAGGACATTTTTGTCGGTCACGATTTGGGAGAGCTACTGGTATCTACAGGGTAGAGCTGCTAAACATCCTACAATGTACAGAACAGCCCCCACAGTGAAGAATTGTGTGGCCCCAAGTGTCAATAGCACGGACACTGAGAAACTGCATTAATCCAAGAGTGGTCTTTGGTGAATACAAGAATGAAAACGATGCTGTCTTGTCTAACACACTCTTAATTTATTGTGAGCCTTTGTTCTCCATTTCTAAGATTTTTGCCTCTAAAAATAGGGAAAGTAAGGACCCGACTGCCCATGACTAGATGTGGAATCTCTTATGCTAGCATTTTAGGTATAGATTTGACATGGCTACAATTTGATTATTAAGGACTAACATTAATGAATGAATAAGTGCAAACAATTATAACAATTATCCGTCCAAAGACATCATAGGTCAAAGATGAACCTAGGATAAGATGAGTATATTTTTCTGAATGTTCAGATGAACAGTGGCCTTCAGAGGATCTGTAAGGCTACCGACAGCCTTCTGCAACCAGAAAAGATTGAATAGTACCATGGAAGCTGAACAGGATTTCAGAGGAAAACTGGGCTCTGTCTCCTAAAGACACCATCTAGATCCCTACCTACACAGTGTTTGCAGTCCCATCTATTCTCGCTAGCTACTTTAAAGAGCTTTCGTTGCTCAAAGATTTCGTTGAGACTGTGACATCTATTATTATGAGTGGTAGGTGAATTAAACAGACATCTTGATTTCTGAAGTGGACCCACAAATAAAAATTACATGCTCTCAGGGGACCTCATTGATAGTCCCTATATACCAAACAACAAGAATATGTTGTTTGGTATATAGGAATACTTAACCAGAGGGGCTCCTGGGTGGCTCAGGTCATGATCCCAGGGACCTCCTGCTAGGCGGGGAGTCTGTTTCCCCCTCTCCCTCTGTTGTTCCCCCTGCTTGCTCTCTCTCTCAAATAAATACATAAAATCGTAAAAAAAGAATACTTTTCATAAATATTGCTTAAGAATGTTATTTGTATTTTAGGAATGACAGGGCTTTACACCAGGTTAGAATTTCAGCTTTTCCACCATAAGTACTCTCTTCTTGATTTCACTTCCTACAGCAAATATTGCTAACGTTTAGGTTGCCAAACAGCTCACAGTAAGCACCTGTATCCACCACCCAGTTTCTATAAATAAATAGAAAATACAGAAGGTGGATAAAGGATTATTGTTATGCAGTTAATGGCTTGATGTAGAACAAGAGATTATATACATTTTATAATTAGAATGTAATTTTTGAAACATGTGTAGTTATGTATTACTATGTAACATGTGAGCTCCAAACGTATGTGGTTACATAGGCATCTTTGAGAAAAAACAGAAGTTGGTCAGATGCAGAAACTTTCATCATTTACATGTAGTGAGAATTTGCAATAATACAGTCGCCCCTGCTTTCTTTCACTTATTAAGCTTTGTATTATAAATGCATGTTTCTTACTTTTGTGTCTTTGACATAAAAGAAAATTTAATAAAGCCTTCTTGTGATACAAAAAGAGAGAATATTTTTTTAAAATGTTGGCTTTTGTTGTTGACAAAAGGGTTTGGAAATAAGCGATAAAGGTACACCCACTGATATCCATCAACACAGTAGGAGATAAGTATGTGGTATTGTATTTTAGATTTTTATTAAATAATAAACCATATTTAAATAATAAACATATGCACATATGGTGTCAAGATATAAAGAAACATTGTGGGAATTTGGGCTAGATAACTTTGGTAGATAAAAATGCAATATTTAAAAAAAAACAGTTATTTTGGATTGGTAGATAAAAATGCAATATTTCAAAAGAAAAAAACCAGAGTTATTTTGGATTGATATATGAAATCCCAGTTTATAGATAGTCCACTGAAGAACATGACTCCCTTGTAACTCAGAGATTGTCAAAATATGCTACTAGATCATTAAAAGTTATGATCTGAGATTGATGGCTCAAAACTGTAAATGATAAGAAAAGAGAAAGAGTAATCAACATTAAAAGAAGGATCAGTTAAATGCAGAGGTTTAGAGTTCTAGAAGATTCCATCACCAAAACAGAGTTTGGTTACTCCAGACACAAGGGCAACCATGAGCAAGCTGTGGAGTCCTCTGTTAATTCAACAAGGGCCTAGTAGACATATGGGGAGTAGTTACACAAGGGGCCCCTCTGAGATGTTCCTTGATGGTACATACTGCCTTCCTGGGACTGAGTCCCCAAGCAGGACAGGAATCAAGCAGAGCTGGGGGTGGGAGGACGCTTCAGCAGAGATGCTGCTCTTTTTTTTTTTTTTTTTCTTTTTTTAAATATTTTATTTTATTTTATTTTATTTTATTTTATTTATTCATGAGAGACACACAGAGAGAGGCCGAGACACAGGCAGAGGGAGAAGCAGGCTCCCTGCAGGGAGCCTGATGAGGGAATTCAATCCCAGGACTGCAGGATCACAAACTGAGCCTAAGGCAGACACTCAACACTGAGCCACCCAGACATCCCAGAGATGTGCTCTTAAAGCCATCTTGTTCTAGCCAGTTCTTGATAACTCGAGAAGGTGGCTGTATTGACTTGTTAACATCAATTAACATCAGCCGACAGGAAAGCATGGGTAGGCCTACAACTTCATAACACACTTGTATAAAAGCATGTCCGCCAAAAGTGCACTACCTTCCATTATCATCAAACACAGAAGCCCTGACCAACTGGGACTCAGCTCTCTCACTACACATTTTCAATATTTGCCAGCAGTTCGCGGATTAGTGATTTGTAACCACAATTTCTTCCCTGCATCTTGCGGCATCTCCTAGCCTCTATGTTGCTTACCCAACACCACTGAGGGCTCTGGTATCCAGCTTATAAAGTTTCTCTCTAGCTCCACTCCTAAAATAGTCCTGGGTAAACATAGTAGATGCTGTCAGTGGCACAACTCTATCCCTTGGCACTCACTGCTCTAACCTCCACCACAATGTTTGCTACAAGCATCGATGACTCTCACCTGGAGGCCAGAAGTGCCAGGAAGTTAGAGCTGCCAGGAACTTCCCTCAACCGAAGACAAAAGGGGAGTTTGGGAGAGAAATGCCCCAGCTCTTTTATCACTAGAGGGACTATGGGTCTCCGAGACAGGTGCTCTGTGCTCTCTCCCAGCATTACCCAAAAAAACTCAGCCCCAGTTGCCCACAGCAGTAACCTGCCAGTAATGCACCCTAATAATGGCTTCCTTCCCTTTTTCTCTGCCACTTTTCTGTTCTCCTACCACTGCTTTCCAGGATCACCTCTCACATAAGCCTCTTGCACTCGAAATCCTGGTCTCAGAACCTACTCCAAAAGGAGTCCCACTGAAGAGAGTAATTTCAAGGTTCATGTGGATAACTCCTCAATTGCCCTTGGTTCATATAAGAGCTCTTATACTCCAGTGACTTTGGTCTTCAAGGTCATGGGCTAGCTCTTATCCCCTGGGACTGCTCCAAATTTAAAATCTTAAACTTCAAAATTCCACCCTTTGAAAGAGTCTATGAAGAACCACTCCTCACAAACTTAACTATAACAAACCCACTCTTTGAACTTATCAACACCTGTAGCCTTGAGTCCCCCTTCAAGTCCCCTACATTTAATGGCACTTCCCCCCATATCTGTACCTATTGCTAGTCTGTTTAATTATGCTCACCTGCATCCTTATCTATTCCCTTAACCCCTTGATCACCTTCTACTCTGACCTTGAAAATCCTCAGACATACATGAGCTGAACCATCTTGCTTAGATTTGGCTTCGTATCTTTAATCTTACCCACGTGCTTGATACATTCCAGCTACATAAACCTTCTCATTATTCACTGAAAAGGTTGCATTCTTTCATATCACTAGATTTATATTCCTGATGTGTTCTTCTGACCTTTGGAACTCTTCTATAACCCTACTTCAAAGTCACCTTCTCTGACACTCTCAGGCAAAATTACTTGCTGTCTGTTGTGTTTTTCATAACACTGTACACATATTAGTTAGAACAATCATCACTTGAAATTATAATTACTATATATCTGCCTTTTTAACAGCAGTATGAACTTGAAGACAAGAGTAGTCTTTAGTCAATATCCTGTGCTCCTATGGCTAGATTGGCTGGAAGATAGCAGGTAGTAATTTAATGTGTGATAAATGAATAAAAGTTACTCATTAAAGTTGCAGTTCTTTTCCCCCAATACTTCATCTGATTTTCACAGAAAACAAGTTTCTGTTGGTATACATCATCCTCAATTCTGAAATGATCTGCCAGCTGGTTTCTTATGTCCACATGTCTTCCACTTTAGCTAGATGTTTTTAATTACCAACTCAGCCCAGACTGACAGTAATCAGATTGATTTCTGCCACCAGAACCATTAAACAGCTTTGGGTCTTATCTGATCTGCTGTTTCCCAGGCACATTCCTAACTCCCAACTTCTGTTTAGGGTAAACTGTAGATGTCCCAGTGGCCTAAGTCAACATTAGTTTGGCTTTTAATTAACTGCAACTAAAAGAAATCTTAAATGATGAATATATGAAATGATACTTTTAAATTGCATTAAAGAAAGGACACATAGTATTTAGAGACACAACAAGAAGGTAGGGATGGGGAAGGAAGTACGGGAATGAAGAGAAAAAAGGAATGAGGAAGAATTAGCCTATAGAGGCTTTACATCATAGGCGAGTCCTAGAGTATTAAACAAGACAAACATGGTTTGGTAAAAAGGAGAAATGAGCATTCTTAAGTGTGCATGTTCAAAGACTCAGAGATAGGAGAGGGTACGGGAATTCATCTTCCCACAGAAAACAAAGTTAATTAAAAACAAACACTTGGAACACATGTACAAATGAGTTAATAAGATTTATGATTTCTGACCTATCCGAAGAGAGAAATACTGTTACAGCATAATGGTGGAAAAATTGTATTGGCACCATGATGATGGTATTGAGGAACCAAATTACAGTGCAGCCATTGGTGGTGACTCAGGAACTCTCCAGCATCATTGAGATCATGTTCACAAGCTTGTATAAGACAGGTGTGCACTGTCCTTGTTGTACCATCAAAGGACAACGTGACTTAGGGCTAGTCACTTAAGAGCCACTCAGGCCTGACTCAGTTTCTTCATTTTTGGAAAAAGGAAAAGGAGTCTGAAGATTCAAGTTCCTTTCAACTTTACATCCATGGCTCAATCCTCTGAAAGTTAGAAGATTTTTTTCCTACCAGTTCTCTCTTAATGTCTTTATATTTTTTGAATCTGTATTTAAAATATAGTAACTAAAGTTCTTAAAAATTACAAAATAAAAAAGTACAAGTAGGGCATTGGAAAAAGTTACCAAGAAAAATTATATTTCAAATTTAGTACGTTTTCTGAACGAAATTGTTTCTGACAGAGAATTTTCTATTTTACTATTTTTACTGCTTTTTTTAAAGCCCATTAGATAGGTAATTAATGCTCTTAGTTGTATTTCAAGCAGTAGGTTTTGTCAATACTAACTAAATAATGACGGCATCTCCTTTCTGCTTCTGGGCTTACGGACCATGCTCATAAAAGTTTTTAAATTTTAGAGAAGTGAAAACATTTTCCTTTCTCAAAGAGCAGACAGTTTCAAGGGTAACATGTGCAATATGCAGTACACTCCTATCAGAGAAATTGCTTCTTTATAGTTGAGGAAAAAAATGGTGGCCTATAATGCGTTGGACAAAGTTCTGGTTCCTCTGGAAACCAATGTTCACAGATTCTGACAGCACATGGCCTCCTGATGATCTTGGATCAAACAGCTGCACACAGCATTTTAGTTTGCTTTGTCAAATGGAAAATAACCAAAAACTCCCAAATGAAAATTCATGAGGCAGCTTGATATACGTTGACAATGGCATCACACGCACTAGTGCAGATATGACTTAGAACCACCCACGAGCATTAGATCTTGAGACATTAACTCTATCTGCCCCCAAAATTGCATTTGTGAAAACAAATAAATTATACTTTCTCTTTTTTGATTATATGTGCTAAAATTTATTTGACTATTGGCTCTATTTAGAACACCCTATTTAAAAGCAGGATAAGTGTTTCTTTAAATGCCAGGTGTCTTTGTAAGGACCGTCCTATATGCTTTTTGATAGTACTTAGCTTGAGTATGTATAGATTACAAATATTTTTTAGGCTACATAATAATATGAATGATTAATTCCAACATGACTTAAAAGCTTTTGTTTTTAAACTTGGGAAACAGACTTGTATTGAGGGTTAGGTTTAATTGTTATTGTTTTGTTTTGCTTTGTTTTGGTCTGAAGTTCATCTCATTTTTTACCCTTATGGCTGTGGTGTGAAGGATAATTAAATTTCTATTGAGTTTTGTGAACCCTGTGGAGAAAAGATTTATATCCACGTAGGAAATCTTGGAAGCATGAAGTTTTGTACACACATTCTGGGATTTCTGTTGTTACCTTGTTAGAAATCTTGAGAGTTAGCCAAGGAGTAGAAATGTAGAGCATACCCAAAGATCTGGGAAAGAAATTGGAAGATTTGAGAATGTGAAATGTTTAAATTTTTTCAGAATTTATCCTGAGATTACTGAAGTAAATTATCTAGATAAGATTGGGTCTAGGATAGAAGCACAGAGAGAACTGACTTTTGAAATAACAGAGATAAAGCTACTGATGATAATCAAACATAAATGACAGGGCTTATAAATAATTGTTTCAAATATTTAACCATGAACAACATTTTTGTTAATCATTTTTTACTATCCATGAATTTTAAAGTAGATATACCACCAGATACAGTAGGAAAAAATTACAAACTGGAATTATAATAAATTCTTTAAGCCTTTTCTTGTGTATGAAAAGGGAATGCATATTCAATATGACATTTCATGTTTAAATATTCACTGAGTACTTAGTGTACAGAGAACATGTTTCCAGAACATTAGAACACTAAAACCATGTTTGAACTTAATGATCTTATAGAAGCTGATTTTATTAGTTAGTGAAACATTTTAAAAAGAGTGAAATGATTCATAAGGAACATTATTGTTAATTATTAATAAAGAGTATCATCTGGAAAAACAGAAAGCTTTCTATGGTCTGCTGGATGTACGGGCGTAATGGTGGGAAAGAACCATCAACATAGGCATGTGTTAATTTGGAAGGCAGGAAGGAGGGTACAGGTGCAAAACAAAACCTCTTCTTTTCTGAAAATGCTCATATGCAACTTCCTGGTGGCTAGCAATGGCCAAAAAGAAGAGCTACAGACTGATACTTCTGATTTGTATTTTGGTGAAATTCCTCAAGTTTTTTTTTACCAGTTTATTAAAAGCCAACCCGGTGTGGGTAGATTGATATTTTTGCAAGTGCACCTTGCTAGTAATCAGGTAAGCCTTGGGAAGCATTCTTTCCACTTAAAACAAAAAATCACTGAGAAAGGATGGACCATTTTCTCACACAAACTGCCCTTGACTAAAACCTTTATTGAGTATTACCACAGTATCATATTCATTACTCCATGGTCATGGATTGGCAGACTTGGTGTCAGTTTTCTCCCAAATTGATCTCAGTGCAATGACAATAAAAATCCCAACAGTGTGTGTGTGTGTGTATGTGTGTGTATGTGTATGTGTATGTGTGTGTGTAAGAAAATAACAAGCTAACTTTAAAATATATATGAAATACAAGGAGCCAAATTACTAAGACAATCTTAAAAAAGAAGAACAAAGCTGGGAGCCTTCCACTGCCAGATATCAACACTTATTGTAAAGCTACCAAAATTAAGACAGTGCAGTACTGCAATAAGTATAAACAAATAGTTCACAGAACAGAATAGAGTTCCCAGAAACAGCTACACAAGTCACCTGAACCATGATTGCCCCACTCATGACAGAAGTGGCATTGCTGTACAGAGGGAAAAGAATGGTCTTCAATAAATGACACTAGGTCAATCAACTACGCATAGAAGAAAAAGTATATTTTGACCTTATTATTGCACTATACACAACAATACACACATACAAATCAAGTCAAAATGGATTGAAAACTTGAACATAAGACCTGAAACTGAAAAATTTCTAGAAGAAACGTAGATGAAAGAAGGTTTAAGTAGGATACAGAAAGCACAAACAATAAAGGCATACTTAGAAAAATTGGACTACGTTAAAATTACAAATTTCTCTTAGTCAAAAGACATTACTAAGAGAATGAAAAAGGCAGGGAACAGAACGTGAGAAGACTTTCTTCATCATATAAGACTTGCAAAGAGCTCATATACAAGATAACGCTGATATATCAATGAGAAAAAATAAGAAGCCAACTCAACAGAAAAACGTACAAGAGACTTAACACAGGCACTTCTCAAAAGGAAATCTACAAGTGGCCCAAAAATATATTAAAATATATTTAACCTCATTAGTCATTAGGGAAATGCTCTATCTATCTATCTCTACACAAAACAGAACAAAACAAACCACAATGAGAAACTGCTTCATACTATTACGATAGCTAAAATGAAGACTGATAATATCAAGTGTTGACAAGGATGTGAATGATTGTAACTCTCATAAACTGTGAGTAGACAAATAATTTAGTAGTATCTAATAAATTTAGGAATAAGCATTCCCTATGACCAGCAAGAGGAAATTGAAATGTATGTCCAGCAAAATAAAAGCACAAGAATATTCTTAGCAGCACTATTTGAAATAGTGTAGATTTGAAAAACAATGCAGTGTTCAAAAACATTTGAGGGACAAATAAATTGAATCATATAAAGACAATATAATAAAAAAATTGTCACTGTAAGCAACAATATGGAAACTATCACAAACATAACCTTTAACGAAGCAGCTACAAAAGAGTTACAGGCTGTACGATACCATTTACATAAAGCTCAAAAAGGGGTAAAGTTAATTATAGTGATAGAAGTCAAGCTAGTGGTTACCTTGAGGGGTGTAGTTACTGAGAGGACTTGAGAAGGACTTCAGAGGAGCCAGTAATACTATTTCTTCATCCGGTGCCGGACACACGGGTATGTTAACTTTGTGAAAATTCAGTGCTATGAGTTTGTGGGTTATTTACATTTCTGTATTATGTTATACTTTAATAAGAAGTTCATTTTTAAAAAAGTCATGATCTTATCTGTACATATTTCAAGTTTTATGGAAGAAAGCTTGGCAACATGTACTAAAATTTTAATACAGTTATAGCCTTTAATCAAGCAATTTCATGTTTAGGATATTACCCTTCTAAAAGATTTCAACAGAGACACAGAAATATGTTTGCTGCTCCGTTGGTCATTCTCTTTTATTGGTACACTGTCGCTTCCAGCTGTCATTTCATGGCAGCACATTCCTCTCATTCCTCCTGACCTATATGGCATGTCTTGGTTTTCTTGGCCAGTTCTGCTCCCTCTGTCGCCTTTCTGAATGTAGGAGGGCCCCACTGCTCTGCCCTGTGCCTCATGCCTTCTGTCTAAACTCTCTCCCAATATGACCTCTTTCAGTCCAATGGGTGTAAATGACATCTAGATGCCAGTGGCTCCGGGTTTTATTTATCTACTCCCTATCTCTCCCCTAAGCTCTAGGTTCATATATCCAACATCCAACTTACCGTTTCTACTTGGCTATCTAATGAGCATAGCAGATTTAATGACTGAAAATAGCATTCTTTATACGTAGCTTTGTCAAACTTATTCTTGTCGGTCTTCTCCATCTCAGTAAATGGCACCTTCATCCTCCTAGTTGTTTAGGACCCAGATCTAGGAGTTCTCCATTACACAACCCCTTTTCTTTACCATCCATCCATTCAATTCTTCACCAAGATAATTGTTGTCCTTGAATTTGCTCACTTCTCTTCATCTCCAGTGACATCAGTGGAATCATTAAATCCTAATTATATGATTTAAGTAGGCCCTTAAATTGTTTCTCTAACTTAATTTTTCCCTCTCAATAATTCCTTTTTTAGTCAGAGTACCATTTTAAATCCTAAATCAGATGGTGTCATTCCCTTCCTTGAGAACTTAATGGTTTCCCAACACTTTTAGATTAAAATCTAGACTCTTCCCACAGTAACCCACAAAGCTCTGTATTTTCCAGTTCCTGCCTTACATGGTACCCCTCTTATTACCAACACTCCCCCTTGCTTTCTGTATTCTAGCCACATGGGCCTCCCTGGTGTTCCTCCAGCCGCCTAAGCCACTTCTATTTACTGCATCTTTATATTTGCTTTTCCCTTTGCTCAGTATGGTCTCACTCTGCAAATAGCTAGTTCATTCTCATCCCTTAAGACTCTGCTCAAATGTTTCCTACTCAGAGAATTCTTCCCTGACCATCTTTGTCTAACGCGGCCTCACCAACTACTCATCTCATTGCTTTATTTCCTTCACTGCATTTATCATTGACTGAATTGTTTGAAATATGTATCCACCTATAATTTTTAATCACTTTATTTATTTATTTATTTATTTACTTATTTATTTATTTATTTACAGATTTCCTTGCTTACCAAGATATAAACTGAATGAGGGCAACATCCATATTTGTGTGCCTTGTTCACCAACATCTAATATAGTTGTGAGAAATGGTAGACAATCAAAACATTTTTGTTGAATTGAGAAAGTTTCTCCCTGTCACTATTCTCATCCAGTGGTGATTTTGCCCCCCAGGAGATATTTGACAGTGACTAAAGATGTTTTTTATTTTCACAACTGGGAGGCGGGAAGGGGAGTTGGTGCTATTGGCATCTACTGGGTAGAGACTGGGGATGCTGTTAAGCATCCTGTCTTGCACAGGCAGCTCCCACAAAAAAAGATCTATTTGGCTGCCAATAGTGCTGAGGTAGAGAAACTTGGATGAGGGGAGGCAGTATCTAGCTTTTACTATGTGATGTCTGCTTGGAGACCCGAACTACATGGAGTGATGGTTCAGCTTCAGATCTTTACCCTTTTAAAACTGCCCACATCCAGCAGCCATCATGAGTCATAGTAATTGACACTTTACCACCAACTATTAGAATAACAAGGATTTCCCTAACTTAGCCTGAGTAATTCCCTAACTTTTAGTTTTTCACATAGTTCAGATTTGAGACATATTTCTAAAATATTTTAGGAGGTATTTGCTTTGTGACTGCCCTTCTACTTCTCTTCTCTAGTGGATAATTAGAAGGATTTATTCTCTGGAGATGTCAAGTAGACACCTTTCCCATTACCTAAATTCATTTAGAGAAAAATAAATCAGTATTCAGATGAAAGTGCAGGAAGTGTCCAAGGGAGCTGTTTCAATCCAGAGAAAATAATTTCTACTGTGTATGATCAAAAAGATGCTAAAGAATTCTTTACCTCCTTCCTTTGTAATAGCCTTCTTATATCCCCAAAACTGTGTTGAGCAGAATTTATAACTTGCTTAATTTACAGTGCAAAGAAGAACCTTTACTCTCCAGGGTTTTTTTTTTTTTTTTTCCAGTCAGTACAGGCCAAGTTCTGGGGTCATGTGAGGTGCGGGATCATATGTTTCCCAGGATAGAGTGAGCATATCAGTTTGAGTAGAAATAATGTTATCATCTATCTTTTAGAAGGCTCCAATGAGAGAAAACCAAATAAGGGTCAGGGAATAGGACATTAATGGTAGTTGCTGCATAAAAAGAAGAAAAATACTACAGAAGGTGGGGAATAAGCCCAGAATGGTGTTTCTTTGATTCAAAGCCACAGCTCTTGAGTTGAAAAGGGACATGCTACAGAAAGACTCCTGCAATATGTGAGTGTCACATCTCGCCTTGTCTTAAGCATGACCAGGGCAGAAAGAGGGCAAGAAGCTGTCTCTCAGGTAAAATTATATTCAGAGCCCTTGTCTTAGCCATTTCAGGCCACTATAACAGAGTGCCAAAGACTGGGTGACTTATAAACAACAGAAATTTATTTTTCACAGTCTGGAGGCTGGGAAGTCTATGATCAAGGCACCAGCATGGACAAATTCTGGTGAGAGCCCTCTCTCTAGTTTATAGCCAGGGCCTTTGCACTGCATCCTTAAATGGCAGAAAGAACCTCTACAGAGTCTGTTTTATAGAACACTAATCCCATTCATGAGGGCTCCACCCCTATGACCTAATTGCCTTCTCAAAGACCCACCCCCTAACACCATCATCTGGAGGTTAGAATTTCACATATGAATCTGAGAGTGAAGGGATACAAACATTCAGACCATAGAACATGCCTACTTTTCCCTGCTTTCCCTACAGGTGTTTTCTAAGTTTACTTTCCAAATAAGCTACTAGCACTGAATCTTTGAAAATCAAGTTCTACTTCTAGGAAGACCTAGACCAAAACAGACATGGGGAAAGTACATGAGAATCCTGCCTCCCAGGCCAGTGGGCTGTGCCACCAAAGACTGGGGAAAATAGACGGTGCTATTTTTTGTGAGACAAGAAAAAGTATGTTTGCTCCAGAGATGTCATGGAAAAGTGGAATGAGTGGCATGAAGTTGTGCAGTGAGTTCATAGAAAGAGAAGAGGAGGAGGGAGCTAAAAGGATTGGGCAATCTAGAAAAACTGGGGAGAAAAACTATGCCAAATGGAGTATACATAAGGCTGACGGGTATGGTAGGTGCAGCATAAACTCTCTCTGCTTCCCTGGTGGGCTCTTCAGTAAACTTGACATTGCTCACTAAGGAGCTCAGAGGGAGTGGACTCTATTGGCAGATGGTGAGAGGTGCTGAGTGCTCTCTAATGGTGGACGTGATGTACCCTCAGACATCACCGGTAGGCACAGACTACCGGCTAGACATCTGACTTAGGTATTACAAATTTTTATCATTTATAATACCTAGCTCAGGGCAAAGGCACACAGTAGCTTCAATGAATAATAAGAAAACTTCTTCTTCCTAAACAACTGCACAAATAGATGTACTGTTCCATCTTTTGATAGGCACATCGATTAATAATCAGTGACAATCATTTTCTGTGTTCTGTGCTTGAAATTGCCTCAGCCTCAAAGCATACCTATCATATTCATTTATTTCCTTATTCATCCTATCCCAGGTAAGTACACACACACACATACACACACACAGACAATATGCCACAGCTCTTCTAATACAGTTACTTGAACACTTACAGAATTCAGTTTCGGTGCTGCAAAGGAAAGCCCGGGAGAATAAAACTCATTTAATAATTCAACAAATATTTATATGACAAATATTTGTCAGTTATTGGAGACTCAAAGATGAAAACATAGGGTTATTGTCTTCAAAGATGTCTCAGTCTGAATTAAGTCATCATTCTCTCTACGATGCTCCCTCCTCACTCTGAACCATTGGTGAGTCATTCCATGGAAAATGCCTACGTTTCATTCAGTTCTGTCTTTGAGGACAGACTTCCTGTGCCATTAGTATATCATGTTGTCTTTCTTTAAAGAGAACTCTTAAGTGTACTTCTATTTATCCTGGGAAGGTGAAAGTACCTATTGAAATGTAAGCACATGTATTATTATCTTTCTCATCTCCAGGCTTCCTTTTAACCACTCACTTCCCTTGATATTCTTCCCAGAAAGCAAAGCAGAGTTTCTGAACATTTTGTTAAAAAACAAAGTTAAGAAACATACAGGTCCATTTATTTGGAAATCACAGCCAATGTGTGTGGATGGCTATTATATGTAAAGTAGTTACAGGTCAATATGGACCTGAGAAGTCTATGCAGGATTGGAGGAAGAGAGATGAGAGCAATAGGGGATAGGAATAGTCTTGAAGTACAATGTGAAGACTTCGCAAAAATCTATAGGCTTTCTCTTTAAAAAGATAATTTTACAATTTAATTTATTACTGGCTTTGGAGACTGTCAGTGTTATTCTTTGGAAATTGCCCATTTGAACATCTCAGAAAATCTGATGGATAAAATGAAAAGTAGAGGAGGGAAAATAGTAAAGAGGCTTAAGTTGTAAGTTACAAATCTAGTGATTCTGACTTTAACCTTCAAAAAGAAAGAAAAATAGTTTCTGGCTTGAAAAAGAACAATTATGCACTCCTGCCTGTTTTTAAGCTCAATTCTTCTATAAGCCCTTAAAAGATAAATCCAACTATAAATCACCGTGGAAAATGCACTTGGAATCTGAGTGGGACTGCATTGTTTGTTTTTTCCTTCTTTCTACACTTGATTTGTGTTTAAAGAAGAATTATTTGACTCTAACAAATTCATCTAATGGATTTCAAAGTATATCTCACTAATACTCTAAGATTTTTTAGCCATTACATTTAACCAACAACTGGTTAAATGTAGTGGTTAAGCTAGCAGCAAATATACGAAATATAAATATATATTTGTATTTGTATATATAATATTTATATATTTATATATATGAAGCCAAGGAGTATTAAAGCAGATACTTCTTCACCACATTGTAAGGAATGCCCAAAGTGGGCTTCTTTCTCTCTCTCTCTCTCTGTTTTTTTTTTCTTTTTAAGATTTATCTATTTATTCATGAGAGACAGAGAGAGAGAGAGAGAGAGAGGCAGAGACATACACAGAGGGAACAGAGAAGCAGGCTTCTCAAAGCCGAATGTGGGACTCTGATCCCGATTCCTGGGATCACACCCTGAGCCCAAGGCAGACACCCAACCGCTGAGCCACCCAGATGTCCCTGGACTTACTTCTCTTTCTCTCTAATTTGATTAATGCCACTAAACACACACACACACACACACACACACACACACACACACACACACGGTATATTGTCCCTGACCTTGAAGCACTTTACATGCTCATTAAGGAGATACTATTTTATTTACATATAACAAATGGAAAGCAATCTAAGCCTCTTTATGTTTGTTTTGTTTTTTAAATTAAGGACTACAGAGACTCAGAAAAGAACAGGACCATTCTTGCCTACAGGAGTTTGTCAAAGATCAATTAATCCAATGCTCTTTTGGGAAATGGAGGATAGTGAGATTGAAGTTGGGCATCAGTGAGATGTTTCAAAAAGGCACTAAACTGTGCTGACTGCAGAGATGAGGGGTTGGGGATTGGAGGCTGTGGGACAGATTAGGCTGTGCTTGGGCAAAGCTAGTCCAAAGAATGAAATGTGATCAGAGAGGGAAAGTAGAGCCTGGTGACAAAAGGACTTGAAGGAGTGACATGACAAGCAATTTTCCTCGCTGTAACTGCAGCAAGTAGTAACTTGTATGTTCAAAGAAGCTCTTATTACACTTTTCTATTGACGTATGTGATTAAATCAGCAAAATCTCTTGTCTTGGATGAAAAAAAAGATCTTTCTCCAATTGAAAGATAAAAATTTTTTCTAAGGTTTAAATAGACACAGAGGTGAGAAATCCATATCCAGTTATGACTAAGTGATGAGTTATTTTTTCAAACATTATAATACATATTAAATAAGATAACATGATTTTCAGGCACCTTCATTCAGTACATGAAAAGCCAGAATTTCTAGTCCTTCCATAGGAAACTAAAATATGCACAGAAAAACAATTTTTAAAAAAGTACAGGCCCAGACAAATGCTTTCTTCCTCTGTTTTTTGTTGTTGCTTCTTTGTTTTGTTTTGTTGTTTTTGAGAGGGAAAGGAATCAGAGAAGAGGGAGAGGGAATTTTAAGCTGGCTCTATGCCCAGTGTGGAGCTCCATGGGGCTCAATCTCACAACCCTGAGATCATGACCTGAGCAGAAATCAAGAGTCAGACATTTATCCAACTGAGCTACCCAGGTGACTCTCTTCCTCTGCTCTAAGCTCACATAAAATTAATGAAACTTTGGCTAGGGATGGGAAATTAATTAAGCTGTATTGCAGAATCAGATGTCTGATTTGAATGTTCATGTGACCCAAACCAATTTTGCTAGATTATGGAGAACCTTGAAGGTGGAAAACTCAACTAAATAAAGACTCAAAGATATTTGAGAATTTCCAGTATTTATTTTTATGTCAAGTTTCCCCTGTATATGAACTTAAAATGTTATGTTTGTCCCTAGTTAATTATTACTTTTAAATCTATATAAGATTTATAACTTAACTTTAAAAAATATATTGCTTATTTGTTAAAGGGAAATAATAAAGTTATGAGACATCATTGTCTAACCAGGGGTTGGCAAACTTCTTCCTACAGTGCTAGATAATAAATATTTCAGACTTGCAACTACACAACTCCACTATTGTAGCGTCAACAGAGCCATAGACAAAACAGAGAAAAAAAAATGAGCACAACTATAGTATAATAAAACTTTATAAAACAGGTAGCTGTCTTGGAGGTGTGGTTTGTCTACCCCTCATCAAAGTGATATCACTACTATTAAAGTAATTACTAAGCTTCTTCCAAGTCGAACACTAGGATAAGCCTTCCTACAGCTACTTATAACTACTACTCGGGGTTGGTGTTCTGGTATATGAAAATGGGGGAAAGAGGTTATTTTGATAAACAGCTGCTATTTATCCATAAATATTATGTACCCCTCTTCAAATTTTCTTATTTTAGTTTTTAATTCTGAAATATGTCAACTGGTAGACAAGCAAAAAAATAACATAACAGACATCATTATACCCACCACATAGATTCAACAATAGTTAATGTCTTCATACTTGCTTTAAGATCATTTTAAAAGAAACAAAATATTACAGACAAAAATAAATGCTTGTTCCAACCCTAGTCTCCCTTCTCCCATGCCAAAAGTTTAATCCTTCCTTTGTTGTTAATCTGTCTTTTCTCTCTGGTTGCTTTTAGGATTTTCTTATTGTCTTTGATGTTCTGAAATCTGTGGATTTATATTTTTGATCAAATCTGAAAAATTATCAAAAAATAGTTCTTTAAATGTAATATCATCTCCATTCTGCTTTCTATCCTTCTGGAATTCCTATTTTAACATATGTTGTATCTTCTATCCTCCATTTTTCTCATTTCTGTCTTGTATCTTTCCTTTATCTTTCTGTGCAGCAATGGCGGTAATTTCGTTATGTAAACTTTCTAGTTCACTAATTCCCTTTTAAATTGTCTAATTTTTATGTCAATTGAATTTTTAATTTCAAGGACTTTCCTCATTTCAAAAGATATATATTTCTTTTTCAAATCTCATATATTTTTATAGTGTCATGTCATATTCTTTGAGATTTATTTCTATTCCATCTTTTTTTTTACACTAATCGTTTTGTTTTGTAGATGATTTCAGATTTTTTTTATTATATTGTTTGACTGCAGGTAGAGAAGGTTATATAATCTTTATGTAAGTCTTGTGTGCTCATTTTCCCTTCATGGCCTATTATTTATTTGTGTGTGAGAACTCATTATAACATAAAAGTGTTCTTTCTTTGTATTTTTGTTTTGTTTTCCTGCTGGAGTTCTTGTACTTACAGAAATGTTACTCTGTAATGGTTTTGTGTTTTTGCTAGGTGCTCCAGGGATTTCATCTAACTGAAGTAATCTTCTTGTTAATTTCTCACATTAGGCATGTCCACACCCATGGAGTATAAAAATTTGGACAGTCTTGGAATTTTTATTTTTTATAGATGAGGGTTTTTTTTTTTTTTTTACCTCCTTAGGATTCTAAACAAAGACATGTTTCCTTCTTGCTTTCTTGTGCCAGTAGGTAGAATTTTTCTATTTCCCCCTTTCACTGAGAAGGTAGACCTTCCATTTTCCCAGCTTTAGCACAAGGTGTGATGCTTTAGCTCCCTCATCTTGCCTGAGCCCAAAAGTCATGTCTTCTGTACCTATATGGACTTTATGGTACTTTAGGTATACCTGAAGATTTCAACTTAAGGTAATTTTCTTTTTGGTTGCTGGAATACCAGGTCCTGAATTTACCATTCTGATTTTCAGTATCCTCCTTTATTTTTGTCATCGTCTAGCTTTTGAGCCCAGGTATGTAATTAAACATTATGTTATTATATATATATGCATCATTTCTATATGTTTGTAATTGAACAACAAATCTCTGACTTACTTATTTTGTCATATTGCTTGGATTGCTCTTAAAGTTATCGTATCAATCCAAAGATTTGTATATATATGATTATATGTTTTAATATGTATTATATATACTATTTTTTAGTATATATAATAATTGTATAATATAATATACAATTATTATATAATATAATATAATGTATAATGTATAATATAATATAATTGTATATAATATACAATTATTATATAATATAATATAATGTATAATGTATAATATAATATAATATAATTGTATATAATATACAATTATTATATAATATAATATAATGTAATTTTTTAATTACAAATATATATTTTTTAATTACAAAGCTATTTGGGGATCTTTTTAATAGACATCCTAAAAATGCTTTTATTCTTGAATACAAATTTCATACTGTCTCATAGAATTTATCTGTTTGAGTTGAGTCTGAACAAAAAGTCTGTTGATTATTTAAAAATAGAGGGATCATTGAAAAATTCTTGAGTTTAGATACTATTTTCAATGAGTATATAATATATAGTAATAAGGGTGCTATGCACTCAACTCTTTAAAAAACTCTAGTAGATTTCACAATTTTCTCTTAATATATAATTGAAATGTTTGTTATTATCCCAAAAGAAAACTGGCATACTCCATGATCAAAGATGCTTTCGCTATTAATTAAATTTTTGCATTGTAGGAAATTAATTTTTGCATTGTAGGAAAATGCATGGCATTACACATTCACAAATTATACCCATACTGCCAAAAATCCAAGTTTTTAATATGACTTGGAAATGCATTTTGAATATTATAGTTGTGCTAATTCTGCCCCAAACAAGGATCAGCATTGCAGCTAACTTAGTGCTTAAGTACATATTAAGGTGATTTTTCCCAGTGACTGGACCATATTCTGTAGACCTCTGAAACTGGGAACACATGTAAAAGTTAAGGGCTTATAGTTCTTAATATCCTTTCCTCATTATCATCCTATAAAATAGGATTTTTATAAAGTGCTTCTGAATTCAATTGTCCTCACATGGTTGGGACTGTGCCTAGGAGGCACCATGTGCTGAAATGCTGAGCCTAAATGAATGTTGATGTAGTGTCTTCCTGGAAGATATAACCAAAAAAGGTCTCTTCCTCCCACCCCCTGTAAAGAGTTTATAGCATTGAATAAATATCATAAATGTAAGCATTTCAAACTAGAAATTAAAAAATCACGTGACAGCTAGAGTCAGTTTGTTTATACATTTAGGCACTCATGTTTATCTGATTATGGCATGGATATAGTAGACAACCAATCTGGGTCAGTCAAACCAACAGCTAGTTTTTCTGGTGAACAGATTGACCCCCAATCCTTACTTGTTAGAATTTGTTTCCAACCCTTGTATCATCAGATTCTACTTTTCTTCTGATCTCATCCTTTTGTGTTTTCTTGGTTATAGGAACACCTGCTTTGGAAATCCAGATTTCAGTCTGTTCTACACAGTTATAAAAAAAAAAAAAAGTACTTTCCATTGAGTTTTCTTTAGTTGCTGGGTGAAGCCCAATTTTTCCCATTTGATCTAATTAAGATTGTTTAAGAGTTGCTTTAAGAGTGACCTTTCTTCTTTATATTTCATAAAAGTCACTCTAACTTGAGTGTGCATTGGGAGAAGAGGAAGTAGATCTCTGCAATCTGGTTTAGGGGCAAAATACTTTTTTTTCTCTATGATTTTTCTCAGGTGATCTTTAGTTCCTTTCACTGAAATGTATCTTATCTGATACTAAAAAGGGTTTTAAGCTCTACAATGCTAAGAGGTTAGAAAGGTGAGTAATTTATCAATTTTAAATGCATTAGAGTTATTTCTCAATCTTGTCTTTTCTGCTTTACAAATGCTTCCTGATGCATTTCCTGCAAGTGAACCTTTCCATTTCTCTTTATAGCCCCAAACTCAAGCCTTAGCTCTATCTCTATAAATGATGGCACTGACCTATTTCCCTTTTTGCATACAGACAGGTTTAAGCTTGACCTTAACATAAAGAATAGGTAATAAACTGTGCTATAAACTGGATATTTTAAAGTTGTCTATAAAATAGGCTATTTACCAAATAGTGATGGATACCTATAGAATGACCTTACCAAACTATCAGCATCTATATTTAGATGTAGTTATCTAACAGCTCCTAAGTCCTGAGAAGTACATAGTAAAATAAAAGAAAGTACAACCTTTCTTAAATTTATCAAGATCAGTAGATATATATAAATGTATGTATCACTTTTCCTGTTTCAGAGGGAATTTCAATTCAAAGATCAAAGGGTTGCTTCCTGTTCATCACAGATTTCTTCTAGTCATCTTCCTTCTGAGGTTGGCAAAGTCATCCACATTAGTGGTTACACCTTTTCAAATGTGCAACTTATAAATCAAAGGAGCCAAAATGGATCATGAATATTTGAAGACCGTAAAAACTGCAAAGTGGGAAAAGTCACTTGAAACTTAAATAAGAAGAATAAAAATGATATACATAGGTCTAGGCATTCTGGCCACTTGAGTTTATGCTTTTTCAAACCCAGGAAGAGAATGTGAGACCAGTATCACATTTAATCAGGGGAGAAATAACCACAAGGAAATGAAAACGTCTTCATTGTTGCCTGCAGTTCTAGAGGAAGTGTTAGGATTATAACTGTCCTCAGAAAGACCATTAAACAAGTGTTATCTGTGGTGGAATAATTGGGGAGCAAGGCAGTATATCTTTAATGCCAAAATTTCATTAAGCAGGAAAATCTTAACCCTTAAATATATAATTTATGGCTTTCAAACAAAATATTAAGCTCACTTTAATTCTTATATTGGATTGTAGATAGGACATATTTTCTAAGCCTCATCCAAGCCTAGTCTTTTATTTTCTTTTAACTAATCATGTTTCAGAATGTGAGTGCAATATTTCCTACACATTTAGAATGAAATTTGAGGTAGTGGACACATATTTTTTAAAGATTTATTTATTTGTTTTAGAGAGAGGGAGAGAGCATGGGCATGCATAGAAGGAGGTGCAGAGGGAGAGATAGAGAGAGAGAGAGGGAGAGAATACTCAAGCAGACTCCCCACTGAGTGCAGAGCCTCAGTGGCACGGAGCTTGATCCCGGAACCCTGAGATCATGACCTTGAGTGGAAAACATAAGTCAGGTGCTTAACCAACTAAGCCACCCAGGCATCCCAGTAGCTGTATTTTTTGATACTTGAGTATATCTTATAATTTTGTCACTTGTTACTTCTAGCACAATATAATGCTTAAATACTAGTGATCAGTTTGTAATCAATCATTCATTGTGATAGAACAAATTAATGTTAAAACTGGCATTCCATGTCCCATCTCAGGACTTCAGTTTAGACTATGAGATCAGCAATTAAAATAATTTGATCGTGACAAAGCAAACTGTATTAATTAATTTATTTTTTTTTAATTAATTAATTTATTTATGATAGTCACACAGAGAGAGAGAGAGAGAGGCAGAGACACAGGCAGAGGGAGAAGCAGGCGCCATGCACCGGAAGCCCGACGTGGGATTCGATCCCGGGTCTCCAGGATCGCGCCCTGGGCCAAAGGCAGGCGCTAAACCGCTGCACCACCCAGGGATCCCGCAAACTGTATTAATTTAGAGTTGATATCTCCCACCTCCCCAGAGATCCCTTCCCAAACTACTCAATCTGAACATATATTCACACACACACACACACACACACATACACACACTACTGCATTACTGGGTTTTATCATGATGCTTGCATTTTTCAGAGACTACTGTGTTTACTCTAATATTCTGCCTATGGCAGCTGCCTCTGGGGCCACACATCACATCTCCTTGGTTTCCTTGATTTCAGCTACAGCTGTGATAGACAATTCCCTGCAAGCTCAGTTTTACCTCCCTACAGTGACCCTTCTCAGCCTCTTCCACTTGTTTTTTTACTTTTCTGCTGTCTCTGGTCCTACAGGTGCCTGCTCTGCCCCAGTGCAAGCACAGCCAATGAGAAGTGGAAATCGGTGAATAGATACTCCAGTCTCCTCCCAGTCTTCAGATGGGCCAAGCTTTCTCAAGAGATTTCAACAGAAATCAATCCTCTGTTCCTGCAGCAGCAGGTTTACTACTGGCTATTTCTATTTTTTCATGTCGCATGAGAAACCTCTTCTTCAACCCTATTTCTTGGGATCACCTCTGAATTTACCATTAATAATCAGTACTCAAGACTTTGTCTCATGCCTTGTTATCAGGGGAAACTTAAGACATCTCCTGTAGGATATAAGATTCTTAGAGCTAAGAACCTTATCTTTTTTGTATTTTGTTTTATTTACAATACTTAATAGGGATTGTCATGTGGTGAATGCTATATATATGCTTACTTAAAGAACTATAGGTAACAGTAGAAGTTGTGGGTGAGTTTAGGGAAGAAATGGTATTCAAAAGAAAGTGATAATCAGAGGAAAAAACTACAGAAAGTATAGGGTAACACAAGCATGAATAATACTAACTAAATGCAGAGAAGATGTAAAATATGCATACAAATTGCTGGAAAGTTATAAGACATTCAATCATATACAAGAAGACTTAGTATTAGAAAATTCTGGTAATGCTTTATGGTGTTGATCATCCTGTCACAGAAGTCAAGTGGTGTTATTGTCTTACCTCTTTGAATACCAAAATATCATTTTTTGGAATCTCAAAGCTTGGTTCATATGATAAAAGGATGATGTTAAATCCAAATATTTAATTTGCTAATTAGGTCTTTTTGAAAAACAGGGGTGCAAAGACTTCTACTTACAGCTATGTCATACTAACTGGTACCAGACTTGTCTTGCCATTAACAGTGAGACAGTATAAATGAGGCAATGTTCTCAGTACTAGCAGAGGGACCTCAGGATTAAGAACTTTGAGAGAAGGAAAATACATAAGTTGAGCCCCATATTTGCTATGACTTTCTGCCTGGAGACACTTACCAGCTGGCATAGGCTCCTGGAGGCAAAGCACAGAGGGCAACATTGCTGAGTGGAAAAAGTGGAGATCAGATTAAGGAAGAAAGAAGTGACAGGAACCAGCAGAAAAAGGTATCCACATAGGAAGGGTAGGCAGAGAAGCTCCTCATGATGACAGCTGAGAGACCTCAGAAATCGTGAGTGCTGGTACTGTTGGAACTCTACACCAGCCACAGTGGAAAGATTACAGAACACCGGAGACATTCCGTTTAAATCCTGGAAAGGCCAAACCTGACAGGCATATGAACCATACTCACATTCAGGACTAAGGCAAAACCAAAATAAATCCAAACTAACAAAAAAATAACATTAAAATAACAAAAATAACATTACACTTGACAGGTTCAAAAGGATCCACAAGTAATTTTATTGGTTACTGGAATAAAACTCAACACTTTTTATTGTTTTTTAAAAGATTTTATTTATTCATGAGAGACACAGAGAGGTAGAGACACAGGCAGAGGTAGAAGCAGACTCGCAGGTGTAGCAAACCTCGATTCTAGGCCCCTGGGATCATGACCTAAGCCAAAGACAAACACTCAACCACTGAGCCACCCAGGTGCCCCAAAATTCAACACTTTTTAAAGGAAAACAACATAATCTGGATTCCCTGAATTGTATCATACATAATGTCCAACATCCAATAAAAAAAGATAGTGTTCTGAAAATACAACTATGCTGATAAAACCCTAACTAGACAGATTAAGAGGAAAAGAGAAACTCAACTTTCCAATAGCAGGAATAAAACAGGAGATATCTTATAGATCACACTGACATTAGAGAGACTATCAGGGACCTTTATAAACAACTTTATGCTAATATATTTGATAACTTACATAAATGAAAATATTCTTTTCTTTTGAAAAAATTAAATTATACAACTTACAAAGATAAACACAAGAAGAAACAAAGTCCAAATTATTTCTATAATAGTACTAGAAACTTCTTTGCCTTTTCCACTTTTAGTCTTTCACAAGTGGACTTCTTCCAGAGGCTACATAAGGCATGATATTGCAATGGACTGAACCTAGCAGATGGGTGAACTAGGGGCCTTCAAATAAGCTATACATTCTATTAAGCTATTAAGCTATACATTAGTGACTAGTGAAAATGTAAAATGGTGCCTCTTTCCCCACAAAATTTTTTTGGAAAGTATTTTTCATAAAAATATATTATTATAATTTACTATTTTTAATAAATTAACAAATATTTTATATTAATTTTTAATATATTATATACATATATGTAACCCACATAAATAAAAACTCTTTGGGGAGTCAGTGATTTTAGAAATTTAAACAGATTTTGAAGGCAAAAATGTTTGCAAACTACCAATTTAATAAATCTGATGTAAGCTCTTTCAGGTAACAGAAAACTTCCCAATTTGTTCCATGAGGTCAGCATGACACTGATATCAAAACCTAATAAGTAATTACAAGAAATCTATAAACTACTATCCCTATGGACACACATGTAGTAACATTTGTAAAATATCTACAAATTAAATACAGTAAAAATTTAAAAGCCTAATATATCATGATCAAGTGGGTGTCATTCCAGGAATGCAAGGTTGGTTAACAGTTGAAAATCAATCAATGTAATTTGCCACATTCACAGAAAAAATATGGCTACACAACATGATCATCGCAATAAATATGGAAAAAGACATTTTTAAAAATTCTACATCCATTCCTAATAAAAGCTCTCAGAAAACTGAGAATAGAAATGAACTTCAAAAATCTGATCAAAGACATCTACAAAAAAACTCTACAATTAACATTACATACAATAGTGAAAGAATTGAACTTTTTTCCCTTAAGGTCAGAAACAATATAAGGGTATCTTCTTTCATCATTTCTATTCAACATTGTACTGGAGGTCTTAGCATGTTCAATAGACTAAAAGAAACAAAAAAATAGGGCTATAGTACTTGATTATTAGTTTATTAATTGCCTATTTGTGGCTTACCACTAAGTTCCTCTCCAGAAATTTATTCAGGGAAGAGTACTTCCCCTGCTCAGAAATTAGCCTACTTCCCATGACTGGATGGTGCGATAGTACAAGTCCTGTCCCCATGTTTCCATTTGGAACAACTTTCTGCACACAATTCTCCATCTCAGAGCAGTTTCAATGCCACTAGTTTAAGCAAATCCTAAAATGAAAATTTGAATTTAGTGGGCCACCCACTAGCACACTGGTTATGAATAGCCCATTACTAATCATAGATGAAGTATGGGTGTACCTTGGCATGCTGCAGCAGTGCAATTCTACTTCTCCTGGTTGTGAATTGTGATGTGATACTATTAGAAAGGAATGCACTGGGTAGGCAGCAGGGGTATAATATTTTAGGCATTTGAGAGGTTGGAGGGAAGTAGTAATTATAAGGACAATAGGGTTTGATGGATGTTGCTGTAGGCTATTAATGCCTTGCAGAAAGAGAATGAATGGCTGAGAGTGATTAATCACTAATTTTAAAAAACCGAAGGCCTACTTGGAAGCATGTAAAGAGACTTTTATTTACTGCACCAGAGATCAGAAATGCTGAGGAACAGGCCAGGACTGAATTACAGGGAACATTGACTTCTCAACCTAGACAGGACCATTTTGTTAAACTCTTGGAAGTACTGTTGAGAAAGAGTGGAACCTTGAGACTTGGAACACAATATTGAGGTCAATACACTCAAGTGCACTGACCTCAAGTGCAATACACTCAAGTGCATTGGGATCCTAGGTCCTGTAAACCCTCTGGGCCTGCCAAAAGGGATCTTCCCCCTATTAAGGGCTGGTGCTTTGTACCTGGCTTCTAGGCAATGCAAAACTTCTCTTTTGCAAGACAAGGTGCATTGTCTTCCCTTTTGTTCCAATTATTTTCCATCCTCCTTCATGGCTCAGAGACTAATAACTAGGGTTCTTGGCAACATAACCCAACTAAGAAAGTGTTGAGTCCACACTAAGAAAGGAAGGAGACAATACTGAATACTGAATATCGAATACTGAAGGGACTGCAACATTTAGCCACATGTGACAGCATGAACAAGGAGAGTATGAATGGGATTGGCTCCTGGATGTGCTGGATCAAGAGAGACAGAATATAAATTTTGAAAAGAAAGAGTTTATTGATATGAGAGCATTTCTCATGATACAGTATTTGACATCTCAGTAAGATCCTAGAAGATAGTGCTATCATAGGTCGGCTCTTAGAAGCATTAAAAAAGTGATGTAGTACATTAAATAATGTAGAAATTCCAGAACTATGCTGGCAGATGATGGGGAAGTGATCAAAAGGCTTAGAGAAGTAAGTATGCTAGAATGGAAATGCATTATTTCAGGCCATGAAGCTACCAGCTGATTGCTAGATCAGTGGAAGTCACTCCATTTACCAAAAGAGATACCAATAACGTTGAGAAAGTCAGTGGTAGCCAGGGCAAAACAGGGAGATAATGTTACAGAAATAAGAGTTTTGGAGATATTTAATAGAATATGGTGCCCCCAAAGGGTGAGATAGATAGCCAGGCAATAAGGATATTGTTCAAACCTACACCTGTGTTATCCAGTACAATAGCCACTAGTCACAGGTGGCTATTTGAATTTAAATCAATTAAACTTAAATAAAATTTTAAAAAATTCAGTTCTTCAGGTCACTAGCCACATTTTAAGTTATCAATGATTGCATGTGGTTAGCAAGCTATATTGGATAGTATAGATATAAAACATTTTTAAAAAGATTTTACTTATTTATTTGAGAGAGAAAGAAAGCACGAGCAGGGGGGAGGGGCAAAGGGAAAGGGAGAAACAGATTCCCCACTGAGCAGGGAGCCTGATGTGGGACTCAATTCCGGGACCCTGGGATCATGACCTGAACCAAGGCAGACTGCTTAACCAATTTAGCAACCCAGGCACCCAATATAAAACATTTTTAACAGCTAAAATAGCTGTTCCAGTTTTTTAACATTACAATTCCCCTTCTGATGTTAGTCAGCTGTAGGCCTAGATTCTGCTGAATAAAGGAGAGACTATGTCTCCAGAAGGAAGGGCTCAGCAACATCAAAACAATCCTTCTCTCAAAGGAATATTGCCGCCATTTCCTCAAGTAACTGAATTAGGGAAAGGGGGATAATCATACATTCCTGACATTTTAAGAGTTATGAGACACAGTCTAAATTGATACCCAGGACTCAAAGCATCGTCATAGCCCTTGTTGTAGTGGAGGCATGTGAGTGAGAAGTAGGAGTCATGACCCAGGCTTGGATCATAGTGGATCTACTAGGTCCACAGGCCTCAGTCCTAACCTGTATAATTGAAATGAAGATGTTTGGTAGTTGCCTGAATATCACATTTATTCCTTAGTTTGTTGACTATGAACTATAGTAGTACAGGAGGCCAAGACGAAACCACTGAAGTTGCCATTTGACCAAAATAGTAAATAAAAAAATATTGTTTTGCAGGGGTCATGACAGACATCCATGCCATATGAAAGACTTAAGGAATTTCAGAGCATGAGGTAGTTCCATTTTACTTTCATTTAGCTCAGCAATCTTGCTCCTACCCAAATCAGATGAATCTTGGAGGACAATAGTGGATTAAACAAACTTAACCAAGTAACAGCCTCAATTGTAGTTGCTATACCAGATGAAGGTATTTTCTGGAATAGGCTAATATGGATTTATGTACATTTCATGGAGCCATTGATTTGGCAAATATTTTTTTCATTCCTATCAGAAGGAAGATCAGAAACTATTGGCATTCATGTAGGATGGACAACAGTATTCTTCACAGTCTCTCTCCAGTGCTATTTTAACTCTCCTGCCATCTGTCATACTATAGTACTAAAGGTTCTGGACCATCTGGACTTTCTGGAGAATATCACATTGATTTACTATGTGGGTGATATCACATTAATCAGACTAGACAAACAAGAAGTGGCAAGTATATTGGAGGCCATGGTAATTCCCTTGTGCTGCAAAGGATTGATTATAAACTTTACATGATTCACAGTGACCATCACATAATGACATTTTTAGGGCTCCTGTGGTCCGTGAGAACAAATTATTGCACCTTGTCTCTACCACCAAGAAGAAAGCATGGCACCTAGTAGTTCTCTCAGATTTCTGGAGGCAGCATATTCTATACTTGAGAATATATCTCCAATTTATCTCCCAAGTGATTTGAAAGACTAATAGCTTTGAGTGGGGTTCACAGATTTTAAAAAAGATTCTTGCAGTAGGTCCAGGCTGCACTACAAGCAAATCATATAGTACTGGAGTTACCTGTGATGAGAATAAACATCATGAAGAGTTTATGGCAAGACCCCAAATGAGAATCAAAATGCAGACACATGTGTGTCTAAAGTTATCCCACCGATAGTAGGTAAGTTTATACCATTAAAAAAATAGTTCCTCACATGCTATTAATTAGGAATTGCTGGAGATGGAACACTTGATCATGAAATATTGAGTGTCTACATAGTCACAACTACCCACCCTGTGCTGGGTTCTATTAGAACCTCCAAGTCATTAAATCAGGCAGGTCCAACAATAATCCATTGGAGAAGCAAGTGGTGGCATTGAGCACAAGTAGGATCAGAGAGTACATATAACCTGCACAAACATTTGGGGCAGATCATGATGTCGTATTGTCATTTCTCCCTCTGCTCACACCAGTATCTATTTTGGGGATTCCTTATGACCAGCAAAAAAAAAAAAAAAAAAAAAAAAAAAAATGGTTTACAGGTAGATCTCCTTGGTACATAGATGCAAACCAAAGGTGAGCAACAGATAAACTATATAGCTCCATTCAAGATGAGGAGAGGACAGCAATGAAGGGAAATATTTTAGTGGGCAAAGTATGGGTAGTGAACCTAGCCAACTACTTTGTGAGAAAGAAGGGGCCCAAGATAAGAATATATATAAACTGATGGACCAAAATGAATGGCTTGTTTGGTATGAGAATGGATAAACAAATTGTGATTTTTTCATACAACAGAATAGTAATCTGTAATAAAAATGGAAGAATAAACTTATGATGCACACAACATAATAAATCCTAAATCATCATGGTAAACAAAAAAAGACATAAAATAAAATATATATGACTGTGCTTATATGAAATTCTAGAAAAATATAATATATAGTAGCAAAAATAAAGACACTGATTATCTTTGGATGGTGAATATTGACAGGATGGGAACATAAGGGAATTTTCTTATGGTGAAAATGTTCTATTATTTATTGGGGTGATATTTACATGGATGTAAACATTTGTCAAAACTCATTGAGCCATACACTTAAAATATGTTCATGTCATCTGTGTGTAAATTACACTTTAATTTTAACAGATTAAAAAAAAATCTAAAAAATGTAATCAAACTTCTTATTTTTACCCATTTTATTGCTTTAGATGTTGGATATGACATTGATAAGAAAAAAAAATGGATTTATGACTTCAAGTAGATTACAACTAAAAGTAATAGGGATAATTTGGTGTGAAAGCCAAACACCTCCAAAAAATCTTGTAGTAGAAATAAGTCCATCATTATCCTCCTAAAGATATTCTTAACTCTACCTAAACAAGTTAATCAGTTGATATATAACTTTAGACATCAGTTCACCAAATCTCTTTTATATGTACTTAGCTCAAACTAGTTTGGTATTTAAAGAATTCTACGATAGCAGTCAATAACTCTTTATAAATTTTAATTTGTGAGTTGTAAAAATATCTTCATGTTCTACAAATATTTGGTCAGCCTCTTTTTCACATTCCATTGGCATACATAAACTCTCATGACCCTGATTAGTAGCAGGTGTAGTAGTATAGTTTTTAAGTGATAGGGACTATTCAAAAATTGTGTATGTTTATGCAATGTATAATGTGACTGTTTCAGGAATGGGAGAGCAAATCATCACGATTTTATATTTTTAAGATTATTATCAAAATTTATATTTTTAAAATTAGGAGCAAGAGGAGATGATGCAAAAATGCACTGGACTATGACATTGAAAGTTTCATGTAGAAGATGCTTAGATAATTAAGGGTTGACTGCACTTAGTATCACCCTGATAGGTCGAACGCAGATGTTCTGCTTGTTTACTTAATCCACATTGCTGCAACAACATGCTTTAAGGTTTCTGCAACTCATTATTAAATGGTCTGTTAATGCTATCAGTTAATTTCATGCTTTGAAACTGTACTGCTACATTTAGAAAGAACAGAAAGGTTATATTAAATGTGAGTGCCAGACCTGAACTACAAAGCCATATATATATAAAGGAAAGCATTGCATTTAAGGATAAAGAGAGATTTAGGCAGGATCAAATGATAGACGTATTTTCATAACTGGGATGATTTTCCTATATGATGAGTAAAAACCCAGTGATACATGTAAATTGTTTAAAATAATATTTTTCTTTAAGTAAATACTTCTGTAGATACTAGCAGGTAGCAATCAAGAAAACTGGAAAGAAATGTATATTACTATCTTCCCTTATATTAGCGTACTAGCTAGAGAAATGTAAGAGGAGGTAGAGCAGAGATGCTCTAATTGTGATTATTAAAATAAAGTGACTTTAGATGTGTTCTTTGCAAGTAGGAAATTATAAATAAAAACAATCATTTAAAATATCTGGAAATGGATCCGAGAAGATAGAACAGATGAAGAAACATTTATTCAAGAAAATCTAAAATTCAGCATAAACAAGACCTGCACACTACCTCCTAACTCAACAAGATGGAAATTCCACTTGAGACTCATGCAGGGCTTTTTCTCCCTCTAGCTACCATTTAGATGATCTTCCATGAGGGCAAGACATTAACATTTCTCATTTTGTTCCCAGCTATCTGTTGCTGAGGCTAAATTTAGGATGAATACAGTGAGAGATGAGATTTCATTCCTTAGCCCAGCTCCCACTCATGGAAAAGCGGCTTTAGCTTGGGCATGCAACAGCTGAAATTTCTGGGACCCCAATTATCCTTGGCCCAGATCATAAAGTGATGATTTTGTGCTGGGAGACATAAGCTCAGAAGATAGGAGGCTCCTGGACCCCCCACACTGAGCTTTCAGCTACTAAAGCTGGGGTGTGACCTATAGAGAAAACATGCTATTGTCCTTACCTCCACTACCATAGCTGAGGCTCAGATATTTTGCATGGGGAGAGACGAGGCCATACAAGAGATAGTTCCTAATTTTTTCATAAGGAATTGACTTCCACTTGCAACAAGAGTATGAAGAAGTTCAAGCCTAAGGACAATCTTAAAAACAGTGGAGGTTGTGGTGAAAGGAATTAGGAGGAAATTGATATATTTATTGGACATACAGGTTAACCATAGGCCAAGCAGTTTACTTAACATAACTAGGGGAAGAGACAGCTGGAGGGAGTTGCCTGGGGTCTGAACAAATCTCAAACACTGACTCAGGAACAGTCTCTTCAAAGAGGCTCAAATTTTTTTGATTTAACATGTGGAGCAAATTTTTCCCTAGGGAATTTTTACAAATAAGAGAAAAGTCAGTAAAATCTGGGTGTGGTGAGGGAAAAAGATAAGTCAAAGAGAATCCAGTCTATGGGGACTGAGAAAGGTGGGTGTTCTGTCTAATGTGCAGACACTGACACAGAATCAAGGAAAATTAAGAAACAGGGAGATATGTTCCAGGATAAATTCCCAGAATCCAAGAATGGAAGAAAGTATGTGCCAATCATATATCCTAATAAGGCACTGGTATCTTAGAATATATACGGAACTCTTCCAACTCCAATAATAAAAATACAAGGAAACTAAAAAATGGGCAAAGAATCTGAGTAGACATTCCTCTGAGGAAGATATACAAGTGTCCAGAAGTTATTTGAAAAAATGTTCAACATTATTAAGTATCCGAAAAATGCAAATACAAACCACAATGAGGTATCACTTACACACACTAGGATGCCAGAATCAAAAAGTCAGTGAATAAGTGTTGCATGAATACAGAAAATTCAGGGCAGCCTGGGTGGCTCAGCAGTTTAGCGCTGCCTTTGGCCTGGGGTGTGGTCCTGGAGACCAGGGATTGAGTCCCCCACATCAGGCTCCCTGCATGGAGCCTGCTTCTCTCTCTGCCTGTGTCTCTGCCTCTTCCTCTCTGTGTGTCTCTTGTGAATAAATAAATAAAATCCTAAGAAAAACCCCAGAAAATTCAGAATCCTCTCACATTGCTGCTGGGGATGTAAAATCATGCTTCCACTCTGGAAAACAGCCCAACAGTTCCCCCAATGATGAAATATAGGGTTTTAACATGACCCAGTAATTCCAGTCCTTGGTATATACTAGAGAGAAATGAAAATTTCCTTTTAGCTGTTATAGAAGGTGGAACTATCCCAAATGCCCATCAAACTGATGAATGGATAAACCAAAATGGTATATCTACAGAGTGGAATATTACTTGGCCATAAAAAAGGATGAAGTACTGATACATGTCACAACATGGATATGAACCTTCAAAATATTATACTATATGAAAAAAGTCAGTTATAAAAGGCCATTTATTATATTAGTCTGTTTATAGAAATGTGCAGAATAGGGGAACCTATAGACGGAAAACAGATTAGTTGATGCCTATGGCTGGGGGAGTGACTGGAAGGACAGGTGAGGTGCTTCTTTTTGAGATGATGGAAATTTTCTAAAATTGACCATAATATTATTTGCATATATCTGTGAGTATAGTAATCCACTGAGTTGTATACTTTACATGTGTGAATTTATGGTATGTGAATTATATCTCATAGCTGTTTTTTTTTTAAAGGAATGGATATTACCTTTTGCACTTATGATGCAAATCAAAAAAGTCTACTTGCCTTGAAATGAAGTGTCAGATACCATCATCATTTTTTATCTCAAGACTGAAAATAATTGTTTTGAGACTAAAGAGGGGAAACCAGAGAATAAAAATCATCAGATAGCCTAACCAGACAGAACTGCAGTCAGTAGACTAAAAATTGTACATACTTTATTTCCTTCCATAAAAACTGCAAACCCTGTGAATGAGAGAACACACTGGAAATGGTCGGTCACGGAATTGTGGAATGTGAGGGCAGGAAGGAAACTTGGAGAGAGTCGCTACAACCACCGATATTTTATGCAAAGCATCTAAGACAGAGGCAGCAAAATGCCTAACATCACACAGTAAATTTATGGCATCACTGACTGTGGGACTTTTCTTTTTGATCCCCCGTCCCAGTCAAATCATTGCTGAGGCTGGGAAGTTAATGTGCACCAGGGAAGCAGAGCCAGCCAGATGTAACCAAATTTTCACACATCTTCCGAATAGTAGACATCCAATGCTCCATCCAAAGAGAGCAGCACAACTTAGCCCCCACTGAGGTTTAAAAGTAGAACTACAGACTCATTGTTCCTTCACCTTCAAAATTGTAAGAGACCCTAGAAGTCCAGATTCCTGGATGAAATCTCCTGATTTTGTAATTTAAACAAATTTAAAGATACATATATGTGTTGGTTTTGATATAGCATCTGACTGTTTTTGGCCTCTCAAAGTTTCTTTTCTTTAGATCTTGGCCTGGTTTTTTTTTTTTCTTTTTTTCTTTTTCTTTTTCTTTTTTTTTTTTTTTTTTTCTGTGCCTTGAATTATCTCAATGAAGGAGATTAGATTTGGGTCTCAGTGCTGTTGTCATGAGAAGGATAAGAAATAGAAAGATCATGAGCTTGTAGGACACACCCAAAGAGTGGTTATCTGTGATTCATTACTAGTGAAAAGAGAAGACTCTATTACTTAGATATCTATTACTTCAGATCCTGTAAAGGTCAATTTCTCCCCAGTGGTACATACTTATTAAATGAGTAGCCACCAAGGAGTTATAGGAAAAGAAACAGATTCCTACTCAGCTTTATTTTCCTCAACCACTTTAATTCCTTGGAGTCAATATGTTGACTTGCTTCTAGGAAAGTCTGTTGTAGACATCAGAAATTGTTTTGAAACTTTAAATAAGGTGCAGAAAGGTGATTTATTACAATTAAAAATTCTTGTACCAGGTATGGATATCCACAGCCATACAAGCCAATGCAGCTTTGTGTGCTAGCAGACAGATTAGGGTCAATAAAATTACTAATATTTCAGAAAACATTTCAAAGCGATTTCATGAAATTAAAGAAATAATTCTCTCATGTGTGAATGGATTCATTATTTAAAAAACTTCTAACTTCTAAAATAAACACAGGAGATATAGGAAAAAGAAATAGAATTTTTTTTTTCTATGAGAATTGAGTTATTTTCAGACCTGGAGTGTGTGAAACTCCTCTGCATTTATCTTAGAATACCAACCCCTAAGTGACAGGTTTAGTTGGGAAGCTGGGAAGTGCTAAATGCTGGAGCAGAAACAAGTGAATGTATCATAATCCTTTATTTCACGGAATCCATTGTATTAGAGTGTGCTGTCCACCAAGGAAAGGTTGATTTTATAAACTCATCTTTTTAAGGCCAAAATCCCCTTTGGAATAAGAAAATATTCCTTGGTTCTGCCTACTGGGACAAAAGAAATGCTTTTAGCTTATGGTAAATTCCTGTATTACACATTGCTTTACAAAGTCAGCCAATTTCGGGTCTCTAAAGAATTTCTCCAGGAACTTCCTGAGTCCATTCCCTTGAAAACACAGATTTGCCTGATTCAGTCAAAAATGTCATCAATTAGGATCATGCAGTAAATAATAGCGTAGAGACCATTCCCTGAACAACAGTGAATGATTGTCCCAACACACAGCATACAGGATTATTAGATGAGAAGTAAAGAGTTATGGAGAGATGAATTGTGCCTGCAGCTGCAGGCAGGTGAGTCGTGCTTGCTAATGGAGGAAAGCACGTCATGGGGAAATAGCCAAAATGATACGAGTATGAAGTTCAATTGCTTTTATTTGACAGGTATAAGTAAATATAGAGATGACCAACATATAGCCATGAAGCTCTTTAAAAGGCTCAACTTTTTGCATATCATAAAGCCACACTCCTAAAAGGTAATATTTTCTCTAAAATTTCTTTGACTCAGGAGTTAATTTGAACTTTTTTTCTGTAACATATACAAATTATATCAACATGTTTATATGTCACTTATGAAGTTCCTTTGAAGAAATTAGATCTATAAATTTCCAGTTACAACAGGGTTCTTCTCTGTCCCTAAATAAGATTTTGTCCATGTGGCAAACTTCTAATCGACCTTCGAGACTCAGATTGTCACTTCCCCTGACTTTGCTTCTTTTCTTTTATCCAGGAAGATGAATTGAGCCTCCAGCATTGTGCCTAAAATAATAGTATTAGCAATAATAGCTCACAGTTACCGAGCACTTTCTATGTGCCAAGGGCTGTTCTAAGAGGTAAGCAATGAATTCCCACAAAACTGTATGAGACACGTGTTACTATACTGCCTGTTGTACTTGTGAAGAACGTGAGGCATGGGGAGGCTGTATGTGCTGCCCAGGCTCACACAGTGAGTGAGTGGCAGACTTGTAATATGGATGCGGGGGTTGTACCTCTCCCACTGTGCAACGCTCCCTCACATCAGCACTGTTCTACACCTATCACATTATGTTAAGTTACTGTTCGGGGGTCTACTTCACTGCCAACCATGTTCCCTGTAAGAGTAGGGCTGTGCCTCATTGGTATTTGGGTACCTGGGGCCCAGAAAATCCAAAGAGAGATAGCTGCTTAGGCCAAGGCATAGATTTGTCATTTGCTGTCCTTGGCAATGTCTTAGCTCTTACATTCTTTCCAAAGTGGTACTTTATTAATCCGAAGTACTCTTTTTTAACAACCAGCATTCAAGATGCATCTTGAGCTAAACAGTGCTTCACTGAGAATTTATTGCCATTCTTCCAATGTCTTGTTGCTAAAGAAAGGCTTTGCAGTTTTCTCACTCTTAGAGCCACAAACCACCATGTAGAAGACCATTTCCCCTGGGGTTGCCATCCTGGAGGCGCCATGAGTAGACGCTCTAGATAACAGACCCAGCCAAGCCCAGTTTTTGAACCATTTCACCAAAGCACCAGATAAGTAAATAAAGGATTCTTGGGCCTTCCAGACCAGTTCATTCACCAGTTTACACCAGTGAGTGACTTGATTTAATGCTTTGCTGTAGCCATCTGGGAATTCTTAATTTTTTAACAAGGGGCCCTTCATTTTCATTTTGCATTGGATCCAACAAATTATTTAGGTTACTCTAATTACACCATTGAATTACACTTGATTATATATTCTTTGAAATGATTTCCTCCAATCTCTTGTTCATTACTCTTATTTCATCACCTTGATTGTTGACAGTGTATTAAAGGTGGACTCGGTGTCTTCCTCTGCTCCGACAACTCCTCACTAGTCTTAGGTATAGGTACCTAGACAATATGTTTTGAAAGACTTGACATTGAAGAGTAAATGGCATTTTTAGAGTATATAGCCCTCAGTGGAACATGGAAAGGGCAGTAGAAGAGCCAGTTAAGTCTGTTTACCTGCTTTTCTCCACAGTACACTTTCTGTTTGGGTCTCAGTTGAGACAGAAGGCAGATGTAAGCGAAAGCTAGGCCTCAACATTAAGGTTTACAAAGAGGGTTTTTACCTTCTCTCTACTCCCTTTTTCTTATAGCCCATGGATGAGTTTTATTACTCTGCAGGGTTCAAACCAAGCAAGTTAATTTTGCTCTCTGCAAAGTGACTAGGACGAGCTGTCCTTCACTTTGTAAAGTGAATTGGCTAGAGATAGCAATCAAAAAGGCATTGAGGCAGGTTTGTTGCTTTAATTATCTCACCTTCTAACAACAAAATTAAAATATATAATTCTTATAAAACGGAATGTCACTAATGAAATAGAGCTATTGTCATAAATGTTAACACAAAATGATGAGAAATACATAAGCCGAAATTCCACAGTTCAAGGAAGACAGGGAGAAAGAAGGGAAAGTGTATTGATATATAAGTGCAAAAGCAGTCAAGCATTCCTTGTCACTAAGTAAGTTTACCTAAAACATTGTTATAAATGTCATCAATCTCATTCTTAAAAACGATTTTATTTATTTATCTGAGAGAGAGAGAGAGCTTGAAGGACAGGGGAAGAGGCAGAGGGAGAAGCAGACTCCCTGCTGAGCAGGGAGCCCAACCTCGGGTGATCCCAGGACTCCGAGATCATGACCTGAAGCCCAAGACAGACACTTAACTGCCCGAGTCACGTAGGCACCCCTCAATTTTATTTTTTAACCAATTGGCAACGAAAGTAAACAATAACAAAAAGATAACAAAGTGAGTTTCTTGATTTAGAGGTCAGTTTCTGGAATTTTTTTCACAGTGTGAAATACTTTTGATAGGTGAGGTTAAGGAAGTCACTAGGTCTTACCTCTTGGTATACTACATTTGTGAATGAAGTAAGGGCTTGCATGACTTCCAGAGAACTAAGACATATTACTAGAGTATTTAACGTCTGAGAGATCTGATTCTAGCACAAAAGGATTCATTCTGCACTTCATTTATTTCTTCACTAAATATTCAATAGCCTGCTCTGTACCTGGAGAGTCTAGGCCCTGAGAGAAATACTGGAACAGACATATGGTTCTATGCCTCTCATGCATTTCAGGTGATGAAAATAATTTTCTCTTTGTACTTTCCCAGTCGCAGACACCTTGTGGAGGGCAGCTAAAACCAGCCAGTGATGAAAATTCAGTAACATCTGTTGTTCGTGTTTTTCCTTATTCGCAAGTCACTGTTTACTAAATTTATTCAATGACCATCCCATGCCCAACCTGACAAAAACACTCTTTGTCCTAGTTAAAGAAGTGGACCACTCTAGCATTTTTAAAACAATACACCATTTTACTCCAGAGAGATTACAGGTTAGGTTTTAATGACAAAGGAAGCACATATTTGAACAGTACCACCTGTTGAAACTTGTAATGCTATTGCTTGAGACTCTTCAGAATTCAAGATTTAAACTTTCCTCTAGTCACATGAGAGCTGTTGTGAGCACTGCCAAGAAAATAATGACAAGATCCTCTGTCCCTACTACCCAGACATTTCTGAGCCCAGCTTCAGGGAGAAACAGCTTTCTACACTAGCAGCTGAGGCACGTTGTGTCAACAAGATGGAATGTGCCTGATTTCACTCTGCAGTGTACACTGGAACCCAAACCATGGCAAGATGACTGTTTAATGTGCACAGTTACTTGGGAGTAATGGCAGCACCCTTGCAGGGTGCTTGGATGGGAAACAGCTGTCAGATTTGAAGCCACTGTTAGATGTGGTCATTCTAGATGTGTTTACTGACTGCTCTTGTTCAGTTCCTGTTGGTTAATTACTTTGAGGATGGAAACATTTTTTCTTTGAAAAACAATTGTATACACATATCCGTGTGTGTGTGTGTATGTGTGTGTGTGTGTGTGTGTGTGTGTGTGTGTACGATATTTTCTGAGCAGGATAAATTCAAGGAAAAAGACCAATGGTCACTCCCTATTATTTGGAAAAATCCAGTAGTTTGTCCCTAGGAAAGTGGAATTCACCATAAATCTGCAGTGATCATGGTGTGGATTGCCTTTGAAATTCTTACTGTTCTGGCAAGGAAGGTCCACAGACTGGGTTTATTCCTTTATGTAGTCTGTCTGTCCTGCTTCCATCAGAAAAACATAAATATAAGTAATTTTAAGGGAAATGGCTTATATTCCTTAATTTTATAATTGACAATTCCATAGAGAAATATGGGGGAGATCATGGAAAATAATGGAGCCAATCACAATAATAAAAAATGAGAAGGGTAAAAAGTCACAATTTATCTTAAATAAATGAGAGTACAGGAGGAAAAACAGATATCATTAACTGTATTTTCAGGTCCCTTATGGTTATAATAAATAAGAAGCAAGTGAAACTCAAAGCATAATATCATATTTTTATCTATCTATCTATCCATTTATATGTCTATCTATCATCCATCTATTTTGGTCCTCTTCCATGATTCACCTTGTCAGATCCCAAGGACTCCTATGCCTTTGGCTAGACAAGAACAAGTTTTCATTCATTCTCCCATGTTTTTGAGCATTTTTAAATGATAGCTGAGTTATGAGTCATTGCCAAGCTCTTCAGCATCATTGTACCAAAAGCACATAACATGTTTTCTACCTGTCGATGTAAATTATTGCCTGCATGTAGAACTCCAGAAATGATTTGGCTTCCTGCCCACACAAATGACTTCTCATCGTTCAGGTTTCAATTTAATGCCAGTATGTACTGTAAGATGTATGTTCAATCCTACAAATGAGTTGCATGTGCATTTCAATTTCAGAAAACCTGGACTGAATTTTAAAAGAAAGCAGTTGGGATCTATTGTATTAGAGGGACTTCTGAGCTAAGCGCATTCTAAATACGATGCAAGATCAAAAATAGTGCTAGACTTTGGGTATTATACTAAATTTTAAAAAAGAAAAAAATAAGACAAATGACACCTTCACTCTCTCAACTTGCTTTTCCAGAGAACCAAGATACATTGTGAGTTTTCTTTTTACAGTTACCTTTGTTTTTTTCCTTTCAATCTGCCTTCTCTCATCTTCTGACCACTAGCCTAGTCATTCAAATCAACTTGAAAAGAAAAATAGCTTAAATGGAAGCTGGGATTCAGAAAGCATATGTTATAAAGACAGAATCTACTCCAAGCACAAAAATATACTTTTAGGCTTCTTTGCTTTCTTCTAGTGATTTTCTTTGTGGGTGAACATCTATATGAAGTACATATTAGTATGCACTCCAAATTTACAGATTTAAAAAATTGTCAGGTAAAATGCTTCTTTAAAGTGTGGCAAGGGTGCACTTGGGTGGTGCAGTAGGTTAGCATCTGACTCTTGATTTTGGTTCAGGTCATGATCTCAGGGTTGTGAGTTCAAGCCTGCATCGAGCTCCATGCTGGGGGTGGAGCCTACTTAAGGTTCTCTCTCCTTTTCCCTCTATCTCACTAGAAAGAAAGAAAGAAAGAAAGAAAGAAAGAAAGAAAGAAAGAGCAAGAAACATTTATTTCTGTACATCCATGTTAGTAAAATCAAAAGACATGATTTAAAAAACAAAACAAAACATGATTGCCCACCAAAAGAGCACCAAAATATAGGTTATGTTGGAGAAAGGAGTGTTCTGAAGTGACTGAGAAGTGACCAAAAACAAGAATGTTTCATGGTTTTTTTGCATTAGCAAAAAGAAATACAGTATTTTTATGACCAATACCAACCAAAAGGACACCAAGTATGAAGCCATTCTCCTTTACTGGAATCGTGCACCTTCTGTAAAAGCCATCAGTGACTTCTGACATGTGATCACACAGGTAATAAATATTACATATTGAATAGCCTGGGTGGCTCAGTGGTTTAGCACCGTCATTGGCCCAGGGCCTGATCCTGGAATCCCAGGATCGGGTCCAGCGTGGGGCTCCCTGCATGGAGCCTGCTTCTCCTTCTGCCTGTGTCTCCGCCTCTCATTCTCCTTGTGTCTTTCATGAATAAATAAATAAAAAAATCTTTTTTTTTAAATTACATATTATACCAAATATATTTTAATGGATTCTCTTTTCACTCAGCTGTAAATCAAAACTAACAAACTAAGACAGTGTTCATAAGTCACCATCTTCCTAATGTATGAAAACTCAGTTGAGGAAAAAAAGAAAATATTGGTGTTTCTTCCAAGGAAGGATAATATAATCCTTCCTTATTTTCCATAATTTTTCCTTTTAATGCGACACTAGTTTAGAGTTTGAATCATCACTGCAATATTTTCTACTCACCATAATTCTATTTCGTTACAGAGACTCCATTGTTCACATTATACCAAAGTCTTATTGGTAAAGAAAGAGATGCGGGGAATATGGTGGCATTGTTGGGTGTAGCTGTTAGTTGTTAGTTATAATTAGAGTGTGTTCTTCTGACCCTTAGAATTTAAGTAATATTTATTCTTACACTTCATTATATACTGCCATTTGTTTTTGTTATTTTATATTTGTATTATGGCCCAAACTAGAGGGTAAGTTTCTTGAAGATAAGGATCATTTTTAAAATTACATCTATAGGATGACATCAGACTCCTATACATCACCAAGGCATAGCCTGGCTTTAAGTTTATGTGTTCATACAGAGTTTTGAGTCAGGTACTGTGCTAATGGTATCAATAACCCTCCTCCTTGCCATGAATCGTATGTCCACTGAATTGTAGAACTAAAACTTACATCCCATATAATCAACCTTTTTACCTACAGACAAGAAAACCAAGACTTAGAGCCATTAAAAACTTGGCCCAAAGTCAAATGGAGGATTCATAGCTTTCAAACATAGGAAAAGGGTTCATCTTATATTTGAGTAAACTCTGGCCTGGACACCTGGTGTTTCTTGGCAGCCTGCCTTAAGAAGGATCATAACTGATGAATGGACATTTATGGTTTATTCAAATTAAGATAAATCTCACTCATCAGTTGGCATAAGGCAAATTAATTCCTAAGCATAATTTTTAGAAACCAAATGCTTTGGTGCAAAAAGGGAAGCAAGATCAGTAGCCTAGGTGAAGATGCCAAGTTTTCTAACAAAGTCTCTCTGTAAGGGTTTAGCAAACTACCTAAGGATCATTTAATTACTTTATTCACTCATGCATGGACATATGTGAACACAGCAATACATCTGGCAGCCTCCTTTCTAAAGAATTTAAAAAGAGTCATCAAACTCTCTAAAACATGGCTGTCAGATTTTCCAGGTTAGAAGAATTTGATTGAAATGGTGTTTCAGAAATAATTACTCTTCCTTCATATTGGATAAGAATATTTGCTGAATTAATTGATGTATGATTTAGTAAAAGGGCCTTCCTTGGGTAATGAATACATTTTGGGTAAAAGACTCTTGAACTTGAATGAATGAATGAATGAATGAATGGGTTAGAATAAGATTAAAGGCAAAAGGAGGAGATTTATAATGGAGAGCTGGAATTCTGCTTTCTTTTTCTAGATTGTGCAAGTTGCTCTGTTGCCAAGCCAAGAATTCTCTTAACATTCCGCTGGATAGGGAAATTTGACTTGGAATTCCTTTCTTAATAGGTTTTCCAAAAGAAGTCAAAAGCATAAGAAATTAGGTTTGAATTAAGCAGCAAATTAATAGCACTCTCATGAAATAATTTTATCTATATTTATGCAACAAGTATAGAAAGTATTTATGCTCCACCTTTTTTTGAAAATTCAAAACTGTACCTTGATGTGAACTGAGATCAAATTCTCAAATCAGCTTCTTTGGATATTTTATTTTCAAAATCATAACTTGATATCAGCATCAACAAATAACCTCTCAATACTGCATCCATCCGATAATATCTTCTGACTTCCTTTCTACAGAAAAAGAGAGTACTTAAAAACGGATTAAGCCTTTTGTCAAACTGTCAGGATAATTGAGAGATGCGTTTTTCTTTTCTAATAAAGTGAGAAAATCTTTTCCTCTCAGCCATATTCCTTTTTATTGAGATATGATTTACATGTAGTAAAAAACACAGACTCTAAGAGTATAATTAAATGATGTTTTAAATCATCACACCTATATAATCCATAATCCAGAAAATTTCCTCATGCTCCCTTCCAGTTCAATCCCTTTTCCAAGAGGCAACCATCGTTCTGATCATAAATTCATTTCATTTATTTAGAACTTAATGTAAATGGGATCATACAGTATATACCCTTTTTCTGTCTAGCTTTTGTCCAATATACTGTTTTTGTGATTCATGCATGCCATCGCAGGTATCAGAAATTTATTTTTGTTGCTGTTGCTGAGTGGTATTCCATTGAGTAAATATACCACAATTTGCTTATCCATTCTCATTTTCATGGCCAATGGACTGTTTCCAGTTTGGAGAAATTATTTCTAAAACTCTACTATGAACATTCCTGTACAGGACTTTTTGTAAAATTTTTTTTATTTCTCTTAGGGTCATGATTACCTTTAAAACAGACTGCCAAACTGCTTCCCACCAACAACATTTGAGGGTTTCAGGTGCACTTCTTGCTTATCAACCTCTGATATTGTCAGCCTTCCTTATTTTTGCCTTTCTAGTGGGTGTGAGGTGGTATCTTGTGATTTTATTTGCTTTTCTGTGATATACTATTTCATGTACATTTTTGGCCATTTGTATTCTTTTGCTGATTCATGACTTACCATAAGGTCTATTTTGGTGATAATCTCATACATTATTGAGAAGAGTCTACATTTTACAATGGTTGGGTATAGTATTCTATAAATGTCAGTAAGGACATATTGGTTGATAGTTGTTCAACTCTTCTACATCCTTAGAGATTTTTTTTGTCAACTTACATGTTCAATTACTGATAAAGTGGAGTCAAATCTCTGATTATTATTGTATATATGTCTGTATTCTCCATTAATTCTGTTAGTTTTTACAATCATATACTTCGGAGTTCTATTATTAAATACATATACCTTTAGGACTTCGGTCTTTTTTGTTGGAATTGGCTATTTCATCATTAGGGCAATATCTCTCTTTATCTCTGCTAATACTCCTTACAGTGAAGGTGACTTTTTTCTACTATTAGTATAACCCCATCAGCTTGCTTGCTTGCTTTCCCGCACCAGCTTTCTTATACTTAGTATCTGTATGGAATATCTCTTTACATTATTTTTTTCGAGAGGCTTTCATTCTTAAAGCAGTTTTAGATTCACAGCAAAATTGAGTAGAAGGTGCAGAGGTTTCCATATACTCCCTGACCCCACAGGCAGTTTTTCCCACTATTAACCATTCTGCACCAGAGGGTACATTTGTTACAATGGTGAACCTACATTAGTATCACCCAAAGTCCACAGTTTAGAGTTTGCTCTTGATTTTGAGAATTCTATGGGTTTGCACAGATGTGTAATGACACATATCTACCATTATAGTATTATTTAGAATAGTTTCACTGTCCTAAAAATCCTGTGTCACCTATTTATCACAACTCTGGCCCCTAAACTCTGGCAACCACATTGACATGCAGTTTTGGCTGTTATTCCACAATTTTGGTCCAGGAAGCAGTGTAGAGGACATGCACTTCGGCTGGGTACAGATTACATTGGGAATAGTTCTCTTGCTCCAGCATTGCAACAAGTCAACAATGCATGTTTTGAAGAAAAAAAAAATTCCCCTTTGCCATCTCTGGGCAGGACAGTTCAAATCTGACATTACCAAGGAACACCTGAGGGCTTTCCTTCACTCTCTAATGGCTGCTTGCTTCACAGAATTTTGTCTCTGATTAAATGTAGTCCACTCTAATTTAAGAACAGAATCTGATAAAGATTATGGTTCTAGTATAAAAGACAGATTTCTTTTTAGTTGCAAATGCTTCAGAGCTATATTAACTTTTACTCTCATTTTGTTTCAGTTTTCCAACTTGATTCTGGGCATTTGCTTAATCTCTTTGTGTCTTAATATTTTAATTTTCTAAAGGGGCAGCCAATTGCAAAAGCTTTTGAAAAAGAGTATATCATTTTCAAATATCTTTTCTAGAATATTTAAAAGTTGGCTGAACTGTAATGGGTTGGATTGGCTTAATATCAGTGCCATAAAATTCAGTTAACCTCATAGCCACTAAATCTGATTTGTAAAAAGAGCATAATTCTACATAAAAATGGTGTTTCACACTTCATTAGATTTGATTGATCTCAATCATGGCTATATATATGCTACAGATGAGCTTAAACAGGATTTCAACTTTTAGGTGGTTCCAGCTTTATATTCTTTATATTCTAGAATATCTTCATAATTACTTTTCTCCTGATAGATTGAAAATCATTGCACATTCAACAGATTAAATATTATTGTGCTTTTGAAGAGATTGGGTTCTTTCTAGGAGAGGCAAAATGGAGCCACTGAAAAATGAAAGCTTATCACCCTGCTTGAAATGTGATCCCATCTCTAGGCATAAAAGAGTACCCAGAACAGTTTAGTGACTGTGCTCCCAGTGTCATATTCTTGCATCTGTCATGCTGGAAAATAGAATTTACATTATTTTTGAATACCCACATATATGCTTAGTGAGTCTAAGTCTGATGTGGAGGGACCCTTGGAACTTGAACATCAGATTTTGCTGACTCCGAACTCAAGATATGAGAAAGAAGTAGGGTCAGCAATGCATCACAAACTTGAGGGAGCCAAAGAGTTCTTTTTTTAAAAGATTTATTTGTTTATTTTAGAAAAAGACAGAGACGGGCAGCCCTGGTGGCCCAGAGGTTTAGCACCACCTTCAGCCTGGGGTATGATCCTGGGGACCCGGGATCAAGTCCCGCGTCAGGCTCCCTGCATGGAGCCTGCTTCTCCCTCTGCCTCTCTCTCTCTCTCTCTCTCTCTCTCTCTGTCATGAATAAATGAATGAAATCTTTGGAAAAGAAAAAAGAAAAAAAAGCATTTAGAAAGAGACAGAGACAAAGTACACAAGCAGGCAAGGGGAGAGGGAAAGAGTTTGTCAAGCAGACTCCCCACTGAATGCAGAGCCCGTGTGGAGTTTGATCTCATGACCCTGAGATCATGACCTGAGCCAAAACCAAGAGTCAAATGCTTAACTGACTATGCTACCAAGGCACCCCTAAAGAGTTCTTTTTATTATTATTTTACAACTATTACAGTAGCAATGACTGGGTCACCATTTGCCTGTAGTGGTTTCATTGATCAAGATCTTAATTAAATCTTTTATATCCCTTTAGTATGCTGTCCTTCTTTAAGATGGATGAGCATCCCAAAATGCATATTTGTAAGATTGATGCACTTGCTTGTGTCAGTCCTTCTCAAACCCAGACTTTTAGCACTCTTCACAAAACCCAATAGAATAGCATTCTTGGGTTGGAAGGTTTTTAGGAGAAAAAGGATAAATGGTCAAATTAAGAACCTAATACATCATTTTTTAATTCCTACATCCTCCTTTGAAGACTTTGTTCTTTCTATTCCTCCCCTCTTTTCTTCCAATATAGAAACATAAATAAGCACACTCACAGAACTGGTAGGAGTTCCAGAAACAAATAAATAGTCCAAAGCATAGAACAGTGCAATGAAGGCAGTTAATAGTCCACTAACACAAAATTCTCTCTTTTTTCATGTAGCAGAATTTCTGATTTTTATCTGGAAACATGGCTACTCAGAACAAACATTTTCCAGCTTTGCTTTCATCTAAATGTGGCTGTGTGACTACATTCTGATCAGTGAGAAGTATGTAGAAGTGTCATGTGACAGCATCTAAGAACTTAAAAAAGCTAATGTGCACCTTTTGCTCTTTCTTTATCTCTTATTGTCTTTTGGATGGAATGCAGGTATGATTGGACCTCATATCCAAGAAAAAACCTTGGTAATGGTATTTGTTTCCCCGAGAATCTCTCCTTTGAACTGTCCTCTTTTGGAATCCTACAGAAGGAAGAAAATAAACTTTTATATTGTTTTAACTACTGTTTCTCGGGTGCTTGTTACTTGCAGCCAAGTCTACCTCTAACTAGTGATTTAGTATTGCTCATTTTTATTGGAAACATTTCTCCCAAAGATATTTATTATAACAATTATGTCTTTCAATCACTGTAATTTGCAAGTAAAAAGGTCAACAAATACTTGAAATGTCAGTCTTTTTTATCTTCACGCACCAAAATGAAAATTTGTGCATTCTGTACTCCAAATGTATTTGTATATGAATGTTCATCTTTAAAATAATCTTGACACACAATCAATTCTTTCATTTTCTGAAATGTCACTATTGATTTAAGGATGACCACACTGATACCAATGATCATTGTAGATCTAATAATAACTCACCCCAAATTTGTAGTCCAATTCTATGCTTGTATTATTTTTTGAAACATTCTAAAAATGATGGTGTGGTTTCTAATTCTATGTGTAAAGAGCTTAGAAGTCACTGCTGCATTATAACAACAAGTAAAAAGCTGAACAGCCTGAAAAGTCAATAGCTCTTCTTAAATCCATAAGAGATGTGAAGATACAGGACAAACTGCTGCTCCTGATATTGAAGAGAAAGACAGGTAAGTGCAGGGAGTGACAGTTTAACAAGACAAAGGCACACCAGAAATCATTGTGGGTGTCAGTGCCAGGGTAGAAAAACCTGAACTGTAATTGGTAAATTGCTAAAGACTCAATGTGGATGACTCTAAGAGTTAAAAAAAAACTCCAGGGGTTCCCAGTCTAGGGAGAGCCACACAATATTATGAGACTAACCCTAAGGAGTTTGAAAGGGTTCCCACAGTAAATATTGGAGAAAAATCCCCTTGAGCTTCTGGTGGGGTAATAGGTAAAGGCACCATTTTGGAATATGCCATAGTATTGTTTTTGTCAAAAAGTCTGCCTTCATGAGAAGCTAGCTAATCAGAGCCTAACCTGCTGAGTGTTATCAGCGTCAAGTGGAATTGGGGGAAGGGAAATATCCAAATTTAGCCCACTATAGTCCACTCTAGCCATTCCTTTACAACCAGAATGGGAGGAGGAAAAAACTGAAAAATATGTGAAGTTCACAGTCTAGGGGCATAGGTCACTAAAAGACTGAGGGCTAATCACTGAACTATAGAACTCCCACAATTTCAATACCACATTACAGAGGTCTATTTACAGCAACATCTTTTTGACATCATGTCTGTCAAGAAAAAAATTATGGGGGGACATCAAAGGCAAAGAACACAATTTGAAGAGAGAGAGCAAGCATCAGAACCAGACATGGCAGGGATGCTGGAATCATTAGACAAGGAATTTAAAACAACTGAAATTAATATGCTAAGGACTCTGACAGAGTAGAAGGCGTGCCAGAACAAATGAGCAAGGTAAGAAGAAAAATGGGAATCCTAAGAAGACACCAAAAAGAAATGCTAGAGACAAAAGACGTTGCAACAGAAATGTAGAATGTTGACAGGGCTTATCAGTAGATGAGACATGGCTGAGTTTGAGGATATCTCAATAGAAACCTCCAAAACTGAGCAAAGAGAACAAAGACTAAAAAAAAGAAAAATAGAACAGAATATCCAAGGCCTGTGGGACAACTACAAAAGGGTATAACATATGCATAATGGAAATACCAGAAGGAGAAGAAAGAAAGAAAGGAACAAGGGAAGTATTTGAAATAATAGTGACTGAGAATTTCTCCAAATTAATGTTAGACAACAAACAATGGATTCAGGTAGACTAGAGAATACCAAGCAAGATAAAATGATGAAAAACTACACATAGCCAAATCAGTTTTCAAACCAAAAAAAAAAAAAAAATCAAAGATAAAGAAAACATTCTGAAAGAAGTTAGAGGAAAATACACTTAACCTTAACCTACAACAGAGCAAACATGAAAATCACATTCAACTTCTCAAAACCAAGCAAGAGAGTGGTGAGAAATATTCAACATGTTGAGCGAAAAAAAATCACCAACTTAGAACTTTGCATCCAGTGAACTTATCCTTCAAAAGTAAAGGAGAAATACATTCTCAGACAAAGAAAATTTATTGCTTGTAGACTTGGCTTACAAGGAATTTTATTTTTTTTAATATTTTATTTATTTATTCATGAGACACACACACACACACACACACAGAGAGAGAGAGAGAGAGAGAGAGAGAGGCAGAGGGAGAAGCAGGCTCCATACAGGGAACCTGATGTGGGACTTGATCCCGGGTCTCCAGAATCACACCCTGGACTGAAGGTGGCACTAAACTGCTGAGCCATCCAGGCTACTTACAAGGAATTTTAAAAGAAGTTCTTTAGTGAGAAGGGAAATAATATAGGTCACAAATATGGTTATATACAAAGAAAGGAAGAGCAGCAAATAAAGAATAAATGAAGGTAAAATAAAAACTTGTTTTTCTTATTCTTAGTTGATCTAACAGATAACAGTTTGCTCAAACTAATAAAACCAGCAATGTATTCAATTATGTATGCTTAAGCATATGTCATATGTCTGTGTATATATGTAACTGGAGAAAAGTTTAGGTATAATCTAACAAAATACATATAAGATCCATATGTGGAAAACTATAAAACTGATGAATAAAATAAAAAAATTAAATAAATGGAGAGATATTTCAAGTCCATGAATTGGTAGACCCAATATCATCAAGATGTCTGTTCTTCTCAGTTTAATCTACAGAGTCAATGCTGTACCAATCAAAATCTCAGCAAATTATCTTATAAATGTCAACAAACTCATTTTGAAGTTTATATGGAGAGGCAAATGCCCATTTCATTTTCCATGAGTTTGATTTGACTTTTTTTTTTTCAGATTCCACAAATAAATGATACTATGCAGTTAATATTTGTCTTTTTCTGTCTGGCTTATTTTATTTAGCATTATGCCCTCCAGGTTTATCTATGTTGTTGTAAAGGGCAGAACTCCCTTACTTTTTAAAGGCTGAATAATATACTATGTTTCCTTTATCCACTCATCCATCAATAGACACTTAAGTTGCTTCCAATCTTTAGCTATTGTGAATATTGCTGCAATGAACATGGGAGTATAGATATCCCTTAAAGACAATGGTTTTGTCTATTTTAGGTATATACCCAGATGTAGGATTGCTGGGTCATGTGGTGGTTCTATTTTTAATTTCTTGAGCACATTTCATATTGTTTTCCATAATGACTGCACCATTTTATATTCCCACCAACAGTGTACAAGGGTTCCCTTTTCTCCACATCCTCATGAACATTTGCTATCTCTTGACTTTTGATAAGATATCCTACTAGGTGTGAATTAATGTCTCATTAGGATTTTGATTTGCATTTCCCTGATAATTAGTGATGTTGAGCTCTCTTTTATTCATCCCTTGACCATTTGAATGTCTTTGGAAAAAATGTCTACTCAGTTTCTCTGACCACTTTTCAAATGAATGGTTTGGTTTTTTTCTATTGAGTTGTGTGAGTTTGTTATATATGTTGTATTAACCCCATATCAGATATATGATTTAAAGATATTTTCTTCCATTCCATTACTTATTTTTTTATTTTATTGATGGTTTTCTTTGCTGTGCAGAAACTCCTCGGTTTGATGTAATCCCACTTGTTTATTTTGCCTTTATTGACATTGCTTTTGGTGTTGAATCCAAAAACTCATTCCCAGAATCAATGTCGAGGATCTTATTTTCTTGTTCTCTCATAAAAGTTTAAAGGTTTCAGACCTAATTTAATTTCTTTTGAGTTGATTTTTGTGTATAGTGTAAGGAAGGGGTCCAGTTTCATTCTTTTGCATGTGACTTTTTTCAAAAAATATTTATTGAAATGATGTACTTTCCTCATTGCATATTCTTCCTTGCTTTCTCAAGAATTAATTGACCATATATGCATGGGTTTATTTTTGGTTTATTTCAGCTTTCTATTCTGTTCTGTTGATCTGTGCATCTGTTTTTATACAAATACCACACTGTTTTGATTACTATGGCTTTTAACACACTTTTAAAGATTTATTTATTTATTTATTTATTATAGACATAGAGAGAGAGAGGCAGAGACAGGAGGAGGGAGAAGCAGGCTCCATGCAGGGAACCCATTGTGGGACTCGATCCCGGGACTCCAGGATCCCTCCCTGGGCCAAAGTCAGGCACTTAACCTCTGAGCCATCCAGGGATTCCCTTAACATAGTTTTAAATGAGGAATGGTGATGCCTCCAGCTTTGTTCCTCTTTGTCAAGATTGCCTTGGTTATTCAGTATCTTTTGTGATTTTTAGAATTGTTTGTTCAATTTCTGTGACAAATGCCACTGGAATTTTCATAAGGATTTCATTGAATCTAGAGATTGCTTTGGGTAGGATGGATATTTGAGCAATATTAATTTTTCCAATCCATAAGCACAAAATATCTTTTCATTTATTTGCATCTTCTTCATATTGTTTTATCAATATTTTATAGTATTCTGTGAAAAGGTCTTTCAACTCCTTGGTTAAATTTATCCCTAAGCATTTTATTAATTTTTTTGATGCTATTATAAATATATATTGACTTTGTAGCCTACAACTTTACCAATTTATTAGTTCTAACAGTATTCCAGTCAAGTTTTTAGAGTTTTTCTATATGTAACATCATATGATCTACAAATAGATGACAGTTTTATTTTTTTTTCTTTCTGATTTGGATGCCTTTTATTTCTTTTTTTTTTAAGATATTATTTACTTATTTATGAGAGACACACAGAGGCAGAGATACAAGCAGAGAGACAAGCAGACTCCATGCAGGGAGCCCGACGTGGGACTCCATCCCGGGTCTCCAGGATCATGCCCTGGGCTGAAGGCAGTGCTAAACCGTTGAGCTACCCAGGCTGCCCGCCTTTTATTTCTTTTTCTTGCCTAATTACTCTGGCTAAAACTTTCTGTACTATGTTGAATAAAAGTAATGAGAGTGATAATCACGTCTCATTTCTGATCTTAGAGGAAAATCTCTCAGGTTTTCATCATTGAGTATGATGCTATCTATGGGTGTGTCATATATGATCTCTGTTATGTTGAAGTACTTCCTTTCTACATCCACTTGCTTAGAATTTTTATCATGAAAAGATGTTGAATTTTGTCCAGTGCTTTTTCTGCATCTATTGAAATGATCATATGATTTTTGTCCTTCCTTCTGTTCATATTCTATATCACATTGATTTGCAGATGTTAAGCCACTTAACAATGGGATATTATTTGGCACTAAAAAAATATGTTACCAATCCACAAAAAGCACGGAGAAACTTTCAGTGCATATTACTAAGTGAAAGAAGTCAGTCTGAGAAGGCTATGTACTATATGATTTCAACTATATGACATTCTGGAAAAGGCAAAATTGTAGAGACAATAAAAAGGCAGAGGTTGCCTGGGGTTGGAGAAAGTGGGGAGGAATTATGAGGCAGAACATGGAGAGTTTTTAGGGGAGTGAAAATACTCTGTATGATACTATAATGATGGATACAAGAATTACACATTGGTCTACACACACAGAATGTGCAATACCAAGAATGAGCCCAATGGTAAACAATGGAATTTGGATTATTATTATCAATGTAGGTTCACCAATTATAACAAAATATCCTTTGGTGAGGGAGGTTGATAAAAGAGAAGGCAGTGTATGTGTTGAGGCAGGAGTACATGGGAAATATATATGCTCTCTGTTCAATTTTGTTCTCTTTTAAAAATAAAGTCTTTAAAAAAAATGACAATGAGAATTAGTATAGTTCAGAGCACCTAGAAGGTTCTAGAACAAGTCATTCTGTGTATATGTCTCTGCCTAAAGTAACATTTTTACCCAGGTGGTATCTGGTGAACAGTTATAGATCAAAATAAACATAGAATTTAAAACATCAATTAGTAGGTATTGGTGATGTAGAGAAGAATTATAGTCAAGGTCAACAAGCTGCCAGAAGGCAAAAAAGCAACTTGAAGTTTGGAAGGAATATATAGGCTAGCAGCAGACCTCCTCCTTTTTCAAAATAGGACCCTGATTATTGTCTCCAACCTCTATGGATGTCTTGGCATAATAAAAGTGGTCTTCTTTACTGTCCAAATTCTTAATCTGTCATGACTAATACTTTATTATGTGATTACTGCCCTTCTTCCCATCACTTTCCCCTCTGAGCAACCCCATGCAGGCTATATATGTGTCCTCTAAATATACCAAGCTCTTTCCCATCTTGAGTTCTTGTATATATTGTTCCTTCAGCCTTGGATGTCCCCCTCCTCCTTTTCTTCTGAGTAGACACTCTCAAATTACAGCTCAAACAATAACTTGTGGATGAAAGCTTCCTATAGTCTGCCTTCCCATGCCCTCTCCAGGCAAAAAAAAACGCTACCTTCTCTGTATGCCTAGAGCACCTAATATATATCTCTATTATAACATCACATTTTATTGTAATTGAGTATGTGTTTGGCTTTCTCTCCCACTATACTGTGAATTCTTTGGAAGCTGAAATGGTCTTATTCCAATGGCCACTATGTTTTCAAGTCTTATCTCTGTGGGCCCCATTGCTACAGAACATGAAACATGACCCAATGGCGGAAACATACCACAGCAACCACAGCATTTAATATTGCATTAAACAATCTGATTAATGCAATATTAAACAATCTGATTCTGGGCAGAAAATATTTGAAGAATAGACCAAAGGATCTGGAAATGCTCTCTCAGAAGTATGTTGGCTCTTCCTAGGGCCTAACATCACAAATCAGAGGGTCCTGATAGGGTTAGATATGACCAGATTTTTACCTCATATATTTTGTATCAGAGGCAAAAGTGTATAGGGTGAAAATGTTTGTGAATGTGTATATTTCAGTATTCATAGTATCTCCCAGATGTAACTACATGGATATCCCTAACTTCTTTACCTTCAGCAATCATTTATATTTTTAATACTCAAATAAAGTGGTTCAAACACCCCCCTGTTCTCCCTCACATTTTTAAAGATTCTTGAGTGCCTGATGCTTTTTCTTATTAACTCTGATTGTAATTTCTCACACAGCATTTTGATCTCTAATCTAAAACTCACCTCCTGTCTCCTCCTCCCTCCTTGAACTTCACATATCCCATCTTTTGTTAGTTTGACCCAGGGTTTTTCATTTCTCTATAGAACCACTAGCATAGATGTGTATAAACTGGTTTTTACTAAGGTTTCACAGATATAGTATAGCATATTCCAAGCAATAACTTAAATATTAATATTAGACATCCCTGTCATAAAATGTCAGCATCCTTTCCTGCCAAAAGAACTCCTTACTAACTAGGATTTCTTAGTTCAGAGCTTGTCTTCTTTTCAGATTACTATTTCTCTCACCAAGATATTCCAGCTGCCAGCCCACAGTTTTCCAATATATTTTGAACAGAGGAATTTAACTGTCTCTAAACTCATTCAACCTCCAACATGTTTGCAGTCTACTTCTGCATCTCCAGAAACTATTGGGAAATTCTAATAAAGAATGATGATCTGTAGCCTTCAGCAGCCCAAAGAACCAGCAGAAATACTGATATTCCATTTTCTATTCTAGTATAATTATATTTGTATGCAGGACTCCTTCCTACCTATATTCAAAAGAGAAAAAGATTTTTCTCCTCTTGTACAAAGTTGGTTCCCAGAGGTCATGATTCACACGCGCACACACGCACACACACACACACACACACACACACACACATGCATTACACAGCATAGGGACTGAACTATTTGGTCAAGTTCTTGCATACATGGTTTCTGATTTTGATAAAATGATTCAAAATCCTCTTTCTAGTCATATTTAACAAAGAGATAGTCTCAGAGTAGATGGAGGATTTTCTCAGCCAGGAATTAGAGGCTCAGAATTTCCATTGGTTTTTCCAGAAAGGTGTATCTACCAAGCCATTCTTGAGGATATATAAGAGCCATCTCTTTCTGGGGGCTTTTTAACAGCCTCTAACTCCCAAAGGTTTAGACCCAGAGTACACTAGATTTGAGCACAAAGGCAATATTGTGCCCTGCTATTTTCTGCTAAAATGGTAGACTTGTCTGAGCACCAAGGTACTACAAGACAAGCCTGCTCTATTTGGCTGCTTCTGTTGGAGAAACATGATCAGTATTATCTGACTCCTTGTTCCCATTGTCACTGCTACACAGTACAAGGAAAGTGCAATCAAAGAGAAAAATGGTGTTTTTTGAACCTCAGCATCTTAATAACACAGCTGATTTGACTGGCATACTGACAGGAATGTAGCTAGGCTAACACAAAACACTAATAAAGAAGCCTGAGGCTTCTCTTCCTTGATGAGCCTGTGTCTAACACATAAACATCAGCTATTTATTTAACACATGTGAGCCAGTGTTATAAAGGAGAGCAAGTAGGTTCATAGGTACTAATACAAACCTCATAATTATCGAATAGAAAAACAAACCAATGAACAAACAGAGTACGGAATGACCTACTCTTACAGGCTATTGCAGAAGTGTCTTCTCAAGTCTACAAATTAATGAGTTATGCTGAAGCCGGAAGCGAGGAGAAAGTGAAGGAAATGACAACATATATTAACCCAACCATTGTTTCACATTCATGCAGCACTATGGAACGTAAAACATGATCACTATATTGTAAATCATTTCATTTAACCCATGCTATGTCCAATTCACATTCGAGGAAACTAAGATTCAGATAAGTTAGGTAATGGAGCCAAGATCACATAGCTGCCAAGGGATGGAATATGGACTCAGAGAGGTGTTATGAGCTCTGTCTAGATTTTCTCCCATTTGCCTTTATTGCTTCTAAAACCAGGGTTAAGGCAACCTAGGTGGCTTAGCGGTTTAGCGCCGCCTTCAGCACGGAGCCTGATCCTGGAGACCTGGGATTGAGTCCTACATCAGGCTCCCTGCGTGGAGCCTGCTTTTCTCCCTCTGCCTGTGTCTCTGCCTCTCTACCTCTCTCTCTCTGTGTCTCTCATGAATAAATAAATAAAATCTTAAAAAAAATAAAACCAGGGTTATCCTGTGCAGAATACTGAAAATTCCATTGTTGTTATCTTATCTGAAGCCAGCAGTTTCCAGAAACTTCTGTGCTAAGCTGTGTGTTCAACTTTTGGGTAACCTTCCCATCCTTTTTTATATTTTTTCAGATGTTTACAAATCATTATAGATATTGGAAGATCTTGAATAGATAAAGATTCTGGTTTCAAAGAAGGTAAATATTCATTGACGGAGACCTGAGTTAGAATCACCCTAGTGATTAAAGCCATACTTCAAATATAAGGCCATGCTAGAAAACAGTCATCTCCTTAGTTGTGAGACTTCTGAAGGAAGTGAAAGACATACTAGTGACAGGAGATGCAGCCCTTATCAGGGTATAGGGTCTTTGCCTTGTGAAAAACAGGAAAAAAAAATAGTTCCTTTTTGCACATGAATCTAGGAACACTTGAAGCTCTTCTATATGTGGATAAGTGGGAGGAGAAAAAAATTCAGCTGTCTTCTTCAATCTTGTCTTTTAAATGCAATTTTTGCAAAAGCAGTCATTTCATAGATGATGTTCCTTGAACTTTGCATACATGCAGGATAGGGAGTATCTTTTATTACATAATTCTAGTTATTTAAATATAGTTCTAAGGAGGAAAAATAGTTCTCTGAAACCCAGAATCAATATGGCAAGAAAATTTTCTCCATTATTCTCTTCTGAGCACAGTTATTTTAAAACAAGTTAGAGAAGCCTGGGTGCCATAGTCAGTTAAACAACTGACTCTTGAACTCAGGTCAGGTCTTGATCACAGGGTCATGAATTCATGCCCTAACTGGACTCCACAATGGGCATGGAGCCTACTTTAAAAAAAAATTAATAGATAACTATTAATGGATGAAAATTTTAAAATCGTTTAGGAAGGAGGTCAGGAAGATCCCAGGGTGACTGTAGACTGTGGGAAAAGAATCTAACTATGTTAAAATGCCACCAGGGTGGCACAGTTGGGGTTAAGCATACAACACTTGGTTTCTGCTCGAGTCATGATCTCAGGGTCATGTGCATCAGGCTCCATGCTCAGCATCGAGTCTGCTTGAAATCTCTCTTCCTCTCCTTCTGCCCCCTCCCCCATTTGTGCTTTCACTCTCTCTCTCAAATAAATAAGTAAGTAAATAAATAAATAAATAAGTTGAATGTGGCAGGATGGGGCTTTTTGTCTATTCTCTTTTAGCTTTGAGAGTAATAGCCTATAGCAATGATGCAGCAGGAATGGGTGGGGCTGGAAGGTGAGACAGCAAGAGAGGAATGAGAGAGAGGGAGAGGAAGGGAGGAGAGGAGAGATTAGGGCAAAGGAGGACTTGCTGACTTGACCACAAATCACAGGTATAAATTAAACCTGAATAACCCCTGAAAGGAAGAAAACATGGAGTTTCTGGAATTTGTGTGATGAAAAGACTACTTGAGGCTAATAGGAAGAACAGTTCTTAACCATTGTATGGACTCAAGAAAATATTCATTGTCAGTTCCAATGAAGACATTCTCTCGTGATGGACTGAACTGATGCATTTTCCAAACTTTTGTTCAGTGTGACAGCAGAATTATGAATATGATGTTTGCATTGTTTTTAATTTATTAAACATTTATCTTCAAAGAGATATTTAAACCCAATAGATTAGTCATTATAGTGAAATGATAAGTGCTTGGACTAAGGAGGCAAAGTACCTGCCCACGTAACAATATATCCATTTCTCTCCCTCTCCTAGAAGTTAAACCAATGTTGGATGGCTTCAACACTAAGCAGGAGCAAAATTGTTGGCCAGACTCAGGTATTAAATATATTTTTTAAAGCATTAAAGGCCAATAGACACATAAAAATATGCTTAACATCACTAATTACTAGAGAAATAAATATCAAAACCACAAGATACTACAGATCCCATGAACACAGAAAAATAATGAAAAAATACTGTGAACAACCCTATAGTCTCAAATTTAATAACCTAAATGAAAGGGACAAATTCCTTAAAAAACATAATTTGGCAAAACTCATACAAGAAGAAATAATCTGGATAGCCTTGTCTCTGTTAAAGAAATTGAATCAATAATTGATAACCTTCTAACAGAAATCACCAGGCACAGATGGGCTCATTAGTGAATACTACCAAACATTTAATGAATAAATTATACCAATTCTATACAATCTCTTTCAGAGGATAAAAACAGAAGGAACAATTCTTAAATCATACTATGAGGCTGGAATTACCTTAATCTCAAAATCAGACAAAGCCATTAGAAGAAAACTACAAACTGACCTCTCTCATGAACATACATGCAAAAATCCTCAAAATAGTTAGCATACGAAATTCAATAATGTACAAAAAGAATCGTACACCACAATCAGGTGGGATTTATTCTAGTATGCAAGTTTACTTAAACATTCAAAAAGTAATTAACAATCAACCCATCATACCAAAGAAGAAGAATCATAATCATATCAGTAGATGCAGAAAAAGCATTTGACAAAATCCAACATCCATTCATTTTTTTAAAATTTCAGTAAACTAGGAATAAAATGGAAATTTATCAACTTCATAAAGAATATCCATGAAAAACCTACAGTTGATATAATTCTTTTTTTTAAATTTTTATTTATTTGTGATAGTCACAGAGAGAGAGAGAGGCAGAGACACAGGCAGAGGGAGAAGCAGGCTCCATGCACCGGGAGCCCGACGTGGGATTCGATCCTGGGTCTCCAGGATCACGCCCTGGGCCAAAGGCAGGCGCCAAACCGCTGCGCCACCCAGGGATCCCGATATAATTCTTAATGGCAGGAAACTCCAGGTATGAGGTAAGGATGTCCCCTCTCACCACTTCTTTTCCGCATTATACCGGAAGTTCTTGCTAATGCAAAAAAAATAAGAAAAGGAAATAAAAGGTATACAGAATTGGAATGAAGAAGTAAAACTGTTCACAGATAACATGATTATGTATGTAGAAAATCTGAAAGAGTCAACCAAAAAATCTTCTGGAATTAGTAAGTGATTAGAGTAAGGTTGCAGATTACAAAGTTAATATACAAAAGTCATTTACTTTCTTATCAGTAATGAACAAGTAGAATTTGAAATTAAAAATACAATGCCATTTACATTAGCAACCCAAAATGAAATACTTAGATATAAATCTAATAAAAAATGTATAAGATCTATAAGAGTAAAACTATAAAACTGATGAATGAAATAAGAAAATAACTAAATAGATGGAGAGATATTTCACAGAGGATTTTTAAGGCAGTGGAACTATTCTATATGGTGCCATAATGGTGAATACATGACATTATAAGTTTGTCAAAACCCAAAGAATATATAATTCCAAGCATGAAACCTGAGGTAAACTATAGACTTTGGGTAATAGTGATGTCCTGGTGTAGGTTCATCAATTATAATAAATGTACCCTCTGGTGAGGGATGTTAATAGTGGTGGAGGCTATGCATGTGTGGGAGCAGGAGATATTTGAGAACTTTCTGTGCTTTTTGCTTATTTTTGCTTTGAATTAAAAACTGCTCTAGAAAAATAAAGTCTATTAAAAACACACTCAATGAGATACCACTTCATGTGCATTAGGATGGCTATTATAAAAGGACAGAAAATAGCAAATGTTAATAAAGATTTAGAGAAATTTGAACTCTTGTGCACTACTTATGAAAATGTAAAATGGTGAAGCCACTATGGAAAATGGTATGGTGGTTCCTCAAAAAATTGAACATAGAATGGCCACAGTATCCATTCTACCTCTGGCTGTGTACCCAAAAGTATTGAAAGTAGGTATTTGAACGGATATTTATATGCCAATGCTTATGGCAGCATTATTCATAATACCCCAGAGCTAGAAACAACCCAAATGTCAAACAAGAGATAAATGGATAAGAAAAATGTGATATATATTTATTTACTATGATGCTTTAAAAGGGAAGCGAATTCTGACACATTTAATGATATGGATGAACCCTGAAGGTAATATGCTAAGTGGAATAAGCCAGTCAACAAAAGGATGTATGTTGTATGATTCCACTTACAGAAAGATATGAAGTACCTAGAGTAGTGAAATCACACAGATAGAAAGTGGAATGGTGGTTGCCAAAGGCTGTGGGGAAGGGGAAACAGGGAGTTCCTGCTTAATGGGGACAGAACGTTAGTTGGGGAAAATGAAAAAGTTCTCTAAATGGATGATGTTGATGGTTGTGCAACAACGTGAGTGTACTTAATGTCACAGAACTGTGCACTTAAAAATGGTCACAATGGTAAATTTTTTGTGATGTATATTTTACCACAATAAAGAAAATGTTCAAGTAATTTTCATGACAAAGAAATCAGAAATTTGTTGGATTTCCTGACACTTATTTTATAATGTGGTATTATTTTTATTTTGATTTTTATATGGGTGGGTAGGTTACCAAATATTTTCTGGACTTTGGACTTGAGGAAATCACAGATTTCTGGTGTACACAAAAATGGTAACAGGTTATCCAGAATTATTAGCCCTGAGTTGTATGGGAACTTCTGTCCCTTTTACTTAAAGACTTACAGTAAGTAAAGGCAATGTCTAGATATCCTTGGAGGTTTTTTTCCCAATGTTTGATAGTTTGGGAACAGTGTCACACTTGTATCAGGACACACTGTACTCTTTTCTCAGCTCACAAAAACACCGTGAAAGAGAATGTTTGGTGTCGGGGCGTATAGTGAACATACCTGGTAGAGAGAAGTTCAGGAAAACAGATTGAAGCTATGCTCAATAAAATATTTCATACAGAAATACAAATATTACTCAATTGATATTCATTCAACTAATATTTATTGAGCTTCAGTTCACCAGGAATAAAACACTGAAAAAGATGCAGTCCCAATTCTCAAGTCCACAGTACAGGAGGGAAGAGTTTCCTTTGGGTAGTATCCGTATCTCCATGCAAATGCAGGATCCCCTCTCCTAATTCCAGCATGACGATTAAGTCATTATTACCTTCCTCCCTATTCATGTGGATCTTCATGGATTTGCATTTGTAACTGCTATCATTCAAAAGAAATTTATTAGTTTTTTTTATTTTAAATATTTTATTTATTTGAGAGAGAGACCATGAGTGAGAGTGGGGGCACAGAGAGAAAGAGGGAGAAGTAGATGCCCCCCTGAACTGGGAACTTGACCAGGGCTTGGTCCCAGGACCCTTAGATCATGACCTGAGCCAAAAGCAGATGCTTAACAGACTGAGCCACTCAGCTGCTCCAGAAGTTTATCAGTTTTAACCATAAGTATACTTGGGTTAATAAGAATGTGGTCCCTTTCCATTGTAATTTAGTGTCCACTTGTTTGCCATGAAGGGAGCCCCAGTCTGTCTGGGTTGAATTTCTGACCTCTGGGGTGTGGCCAGAAGACAGTAACAGGCTCAAAAAACCTTTTCCCCTTCTCGCCTACTTCTTCACCTGAATTACACATACTTATTCATCTCCAGGTCTCAGATTAGCGATCACTTTCTCCAAAAAACCCACTGTGATCTAGAAATTGTGAAATGCAAGAAATAAATGTTGGCGAGGATGTGGATAAAAAGGACTCTCATGTACTATGGTGGGAATATAAATTGGTGTAGCCACTGTGGGAAAACCGTATGGAGGTTCCTCAAAAAATTAAAAATAGAGCTATCCTATGATCCAGTAATCGCACTACTGGATATTTACCCAAAGAATACAAAAACACTAATTCAAAGGGATATATGCACCTCTATGTATATAGTGGCCAGCTTGGTTACTTATAAGCTATGTAAGCAGAAAAATTTACCTTCTCTGAGTCTTCATTTTTCATCTGGAAAATGACACTGACACCTACTGTATCACAATGTACTGTCTCCTATGCTCTGAGCCTACACAGGTATTCTTGGCTCATCTTCAAATAAACGCTTTTATGAAATATAGTTCCTGTTTATTCTCTGAAAGGACCACACAAATGAGCACATCCCAGCAACCAGGCTTCAGTTTCTAAATATCATTTCCCTCCAACACCTTGGAGAAAGAGGTCAGAGGCAAGATTTAAATGATCCTGGGATATCTTTTGGTAGAAAATAAAGAGGTTCTAACATACCAGTGGGGACATGATAATAGGACACTTGAAGAAACTTCCACTAACCAAATTTTGATCACTGGGGAGTCATAGGTTATTATAGTGACTCTCCAAAACAGAAAGAGAGAGAGAAAGAAAAAAATTTAACTATTTTGCTAATTTTGGGTAGAGTGTTTTTTTGGAGATTTTACTTATTTATTCGTGAGAAACACAGAGAGGCAGAGACACAGGCAGACAAAGAAGCAGGCTCCCTACTGCAGGACGCTGGGATGATGACCTGAGCCAAAGGCAGATGCCCAACCACTGAGCCACCCAGGTGTCCCTGGATAGTCTTATATCAACTTATTTCTCTGAAAATTAGTAACTAACTAAAAGGAATTAAGCATTTGGCATGCTTTTGTTTAAAGATTAATAGTCATTCACCAACGTTTGATAAGGAAAAGCTCTTATTTACAGAAGAATCTCAGCACACATATGTAGAAAGAATGAAAAAGCAGAAATATCACCAGTTTGCAACTGCAATGGAATAATGGATTCAAGTAAGGAACATCAATGGTTATTAAAACCATTAGGTGTCAAGTTGTTAAGAAACAGGATATGTGCTTAGTTCCAAACATCAGCCCACACATTCCTTGCCAGTAACGTAGGAAAATACTGTATTTTTACACTGGAGAGAGCCAGAGGTCACAACCTTAACTGAGTCATCAAACCTTGTATCATTCATAGGGAAACAGCCTCACATTATAGGCCTGCTGATGATGCAATATGAAAGACACAGCATCAACTATAAAACATTTTTACGAAAAAAGATTTATCTGAATCTATTTAAGCCTTCCCACCCAAATTACTTTATAAAAAATATAGTGGAGAAAGAAACAAATTAAATGACACAGAAAATAATCAGGCAATTCCAGGATGGGGGATATTTTATAAAAAGTCATGAAAAGAAATGTTTGGGTAATGTTCCAGATGAAAGGGATTATAAGGATTATAAACATAAAATGAGATACAATGAGCCATATTGATTGGATCCTGATTTTGAAAACAAATCTATAAAAGACATTTTGGAGACACTGAAAAAATTAGAAAATGAACCAGCTATTAAATATATGCAGGAATTATTTCTAATTATTGTTGTAACAGTATTATAGATAGTAGAAAATGTCATTATCTTTAGGAAATACATGCTGAAATATTTAGAGATGGAGTGTTCTAAGGTATAAAAATTACTTTTAAATGATGTACAAATATAAGGAGCAAAGATAAAAGATGTTTTTTATTTTAATTTTTAAAAAATTCTGGTATAGTTACATACAGTGTTTTGTTAGTTTCAGGTATACAATATAGTGATTCAACAATTCTATATATTACTCAGTGCTCATTATGATAAGTATATATTTTTAATCCCCTTCATTCATTTCATCCCCTCTCCCCCACCTCCCCTCTGGTAACCATCAGTTTGTTCTCTATTGTTAAGAGCCTGGTTTCTGGTTTGTCTCTTTTTTTCTTTGTTTTGTTTCTTAAATCCCACATATGAGTGAAGTCATGTGGTATTTGTCTTTCTCTGACTGGCTTATTTCACGGAGCAATATACTGTCTGGATTCATCCATGTTGTTACAAAGGGCAAGGTGTCATTTTTTATGGCTGAGCAAAAGTCCATTATATTTAGATACCATATCTTCTCTATCCATTTATCTATTGATGTATATGTGGGCTGCTTCCATAATGGGACTATTATAAATAATGCTGCAATAAATACAGGGGTGCATATAACCTCTTGAATTAGTGTTTTTGTATTCTTTGGGTAAATACCCAGTAGTGGAGTTACTGAATCATATGGTCATTCTATTTTTAATTTTTTGAGGAACCTCCATGTCATTCTCTGTAGGGACTATACCAGTCTGCATCCCCACTAACAATGCATGAGGATTCATTTTTCTCCACATCCTCACCAATACTTGTTTCTTGTTCTTTTTATTTTAGCCATTTTGACAGGTCTAGGGTGACATCTCATTGCGGTTTTGGTTTGCATTTCCGTAATGAGGAATGATGTTGAGCATCTTTTCATGTGTCTGTTGGCCATCTATATGTCTACTTTGGAGAAATGTCTGTCCATGTCTTTGACCAATTTTTAATTGGATTATTTTGGGGGGGGGGGAGTTTAGGTGTTGAATTGCAAAAGTTCATTATATATTTTGGATAGTAACTCTTTTATGGATATATCATTTGCAAATATCTTATCACATTCAGTAGGTTGTCTTTTAGTTTTATTGATTATTTCTTTTGTTGTGCAGAGCTTTTAATTTTGATGAAGTCCCTATATTTATGTTTGCTCTTGTTTCTCTTGTTTCAGAAGACATATCTAGAAAAATGTTGCTATGGCTGATGTCAAAGAAATTAGTGCCTGTGGTCTCTTCCAGAATTTTTGTGGTTTCAGATTTGACATTTAAGACTTTAATCCATTTGAGACTAAAGGTCTTTAATACATTTGGGATTATTTTTGTGTATGGTGTAAGAAAGCTGTCCAGTTTCATTCTCTTGGATGTAGCTATCCAGCTTTCTCACTACGATTTGTTGGAGAGACTGTCTTTTTCCCATTGCATATTCTTGCCTCCTTTCTTGAAGATTAATTGACCACACAATCAGGAGTTTTCTGGGCTTTTTATTCCATTGATCTATGTGCCTATGTTTGTGCAAGTACCATACTGTTTTGATTACTACAGCTTTGTAGTATATCTTCATATCTGGGATTGTGATTCCTCCAGTTTTGTTCTTATTTTTCAAGATTCCTTTGATTATTCAGGGTCTTTTGTGGCTCCCCATACACATTTTAGGATTATTTGTCCTAATTCTGTGAAAAATGCACTTGGTTATTTTGATAGGATTTGCATTAAATCTGTAGACTTCTTTGGGTAGTACAGTATGGGCATTTTAACAATATTTATTCTTCTAAACCATGATCATGAGATCTCTTTCCATTGGTTTGTGTCATCTTCAATTTCTATTATCAAGTTTTTATAGTTTTCAGAGTACAGGTCTTTTGCCTCATTGGTTAAGTTTATTCCTAGGTATTTTATTTTTTACTATAAATAGGATTGTTTCCTTAATTTCTTTTTCTGCTACTTCCTTTATTAGAGTATAGAAATGTAATGGATTTTTGTATATCGATTTTGTATCTTGTGACTTTTCCAAATTCATTTGTCAGTTCTAGTAGATTTTTGGTAGAGTTTTTATGGTTTTCTTTATATAGTATCATGTTTTTGGCAAGTGGAGACAGTTTTACTTCTTGCTTACCAATCTGGATGACCTTTATGTCTTTTTCTTGTCTGTTTGGTGTGGTGAGGACTTCCAGGACTATGCTGAATAAAAGTGGTGAGAATGGACATCCTTTCCTGGAAAACCCCCTGCTGAGGCCAAGCAAGATTGAGGGGGCAGATCCACAGAAGTGCATGGAGCTCTGTTAGCAAGCTAGATGAAGAGTGTTGGGCTGAGCTGGTTCCCACAGCTGTCCCTATATCTATTCTGTGAGGCAGGGGAGGGAAATGGTGCCTGCCAGCTCTTTTGTTCTTGGAGAGGTCTCCCAAAGATCCCTGTTCCTCCAACACAGAGTCTGAGATTAGTAATAAATCTCCTTCCCATATAACCCAGACAATTTTCAAGTTTTCAAACTGCTCTTTGTATGCTGTATCTTAGCGAAGCTGCTTGTTATGCTGTCTCTTTAAGGGTAGGAACTAGGTTTCCTTTCCTCCTCCCAGTTCTCCCAGAGCTGGGCCTGCTGATTTTTAAAGTTCCAGGTGTCAAGTGCCACCGATAGTAAGAACTCATGAAGTTAGGCCCTGTGGTTTTCAAAGCCAAATATGGAGATTCATCTTCCCAGTGTGAGTCTCCCATCCCTGAGGTGCCTGGTATTGATGTTTGCTCCTCTTCCCTCTCCTCACCTGCAGCCTCCCTCCCTCCTATAGACAGTCTCACAGGTTCTTTTGGCTCCCGACTGTGACTGCAACTGCGTCTCTGCCCTTCTTACCCTCTTCGAAATGGTGTCTTCTCTACATACAGTAGTTGAGAGTCTGTTCTGCCAGTCTTTGGGTCATTTTCTGGGTTTTTATTCTGATGTGGGTATTTTCTAGTTGTATCTTTGGGACAAGGTGAGCTTAGGGTCCTCCTACTCTGCCATTTCCTCCTCCTATTCAGCCACCTTCAAAAAATGTAGTCATTGACTCTATTGGTGGGTATAGAGTGTTAATTGCACCATTATTCTAACTGCATGTTTGACATTTGTGACAAAATAGAAGGACAATGGAATTGAGTTAAATTTTAATAATATTGTTTTGGCCTTACTGTATTTGTTTTTTATAAATTTTTTATTCATGGCATTAATAATGGTTTTCTTTTCTGAATCATAATATTTCCTCTTAAAATAAAAAAATCTTCAAATAAAAAAGAGTCAACTTAGAAAATATTAAATACATGACATGTAGAGTAAGTAGACATAGTAAAAGTCAGGAAAATAGAAGGCAAATGACTGAAGTTTCAGAAATACTACCGTATAGAATATATCTGATATTTATATAAGGCATATTAATTTTCCTTCAATATGTCCTCAAATTTTAATAATCCTATCGGATAGCAAGATGGTTTGGTATCAAACAAATCGCAGCTCAAACCCTAGTAGTTCTAGTTTATACTTGGGGCAAGTTACTTAATTTCTACCTTTTGATATGTAAATGGAGAAAATATCAGCTTACAGAATTATGGCTTATGGAAATAATTGATGTAAACTGTCTTAATGTGTCTAGCACAAGGCAGAGGTTCAAAAAGTGATAGTCATTCTTATTAGAAGATAGATATTAGACACTCATCTTACAGATGAGAAAGTTCAGAATCAGAGAAGTTATGTGACTAGTATAAATTAAATATTACATACTTTGGGTGCATCGTTTCTTGAGCATTGACTTAAATTTCCAAACCCACATTTTATCACATCCTTAATGAAATAGTAACGAGGAAGGTATATACCAAGACTTTCATTCCATTGCTGATTAGGTGCTGCATTTTAATATATTGCTGGTTGCCAGAGGCAGACAGCAGGGGTGTTGCTGCTATTATTATAAACTTGATTCTTGAGAGATTCTTTTCAATTTGTTCACTTTTGTGACTACAGAGTATAGTTACCACCTAACTAAATGCTGTTGGTGACAAGAAGGACTGAAAAGAAGGTGAAAGTATGAAAACTAATCTTCACTACTAAAAAACAAAAGTGAAAGTAAGAGTAATTTCTTCTCCTCTCTTCTTTCCTTTTCTTCTTTCTTTTCTCTCTTTTCCTTTGGCTTTCTTTTCTTTTGTTTTTTCTTTTCTTTTTTTTGTCCCCCTCTAGTAGCAGAGCCAGAGAAGCACTGGCTTTAAGAGCACTAGTTTAGGAGTAGTGGTGCACAATATAGACTAGATAGACATCAGGATGAGGGACCACAGTAAGAGTACCTTACTCCAAATTATTATTATCTCACAAGATACCATGCCATGCAGCCTCCCTGACCAAGCCAAGTTGGTACACAAAACTGAGTTCACCTTCTCTTGATAGATACAAAACTGGCAATCTCAAAGTGTGAAATTATGTCATATTTCTGGCATTTCTAGATTAAGAAATAATCTGTTTTATTTTTAAAATAACTCCTCAGAACAGATTTAAGATCAGAGTATGAATTAGTGGGGGGGGACACAAAACTTAGAAGCCTGAAAATCCTGACCTAGTGCATCTGCTATCTTGAGCACTGCTACATCCTCCTTCCCTACACATGTAGTCAATATGGTCTGAACCTTGTTTTCTCAATAATTACATTCTCTTGCTTCCCTAAGTGACAGAGTACCTTATTATGGTATTTAACACAATTTACATAAAATACACTTTTCAGTAAATGGATATTTTGAATCCTTAATATGGAGTTGTGATTGGGTTTATATCACATGCTTCTTGAGCAATTCAATACCAACTCACAGCATTCTTGTCATGGGGCAGTTATGCAGTTGCATGAAAGTATTGGTCATGACAATTCCACATGGAAGTTCAAAAAGATGAAAGTCTGAATGTCACAAGATGTCATCAGTGTAAGTAGTTACAATTACCTCTGAGGGTAAAAGATTAAATCTATTTTTACAGGAACTTTTGACCACCATATCTATACTTTCTAGATTGCCTTTTATGTAATTTGCGATTTGATTTCTTGACAAATTAGACATGTAAACAGGAAATGATTCGAATGAAAAGCAGTGGTAATGTATTTGTTCAAAACTGCCTGAGATTGTTTAAAATGTAAGATCTTCTCTATGAGAAACACATGACCATGGTAGAGGGCTAGGATTCCCATGAAACAGTTAATCTACTAAGGAAGCCAAGACATTTGGTAAATATGGGTGTTTCGATGTTAAGAGTAAGGAAAAGTGGCAAGTTGCCAAGGAGAGATGGAACAGGTTCATAGAGATGTTTGTTGTAAGCATCTCGATTTGTGGCACTCATTTGCCCCAGGAAGTCACTGACAGTGGGGGAGGAGATGAAGTAGACACTGTAGTTGCATCTAGTACTGATCCAGACAAAACCACAATCAAAACTCAGGAGCTGACATTTGATCATTAGAGATCCCAGCCATTTGTACAGTGCACCTAGCTGACACTCAAAACATATCAAAGAAGACAGAACCCCAATTTCCAAACAAGGAAATAGAAAACTGCAAAGTCTGAATGTTTTTATCTCTGCTCAGATTGGAGCAGTAATGGCATTAAAATAGAATAGGTTTAATAATAAATCTTGGCAATATAACTGCAATCTACGGAGTAGTAAATTTTTCAAGTTCATTTGCTCTACCTCCTTTTAAGCAGTATACAAGTGTACTATGTACGCATATACAATGATGCCATTATATTGTGGCAGTAGTGGAAGAAATGGCTATGGCATGATTAATTGTAGAACAGAATTACTTGACAGCAGAGCTGTCAAATATCAAAACACTTGCCAGGATTTTAAATTGAACAAGTTGAGGAATGTATATTGTTGTTGCTATAAGAGAAATCAACCCGCAATTTCAGTAAAAATTAACTCTTTATAGTGCCTTCCTCCTTATCTGTACAGCATCCAAAAAATGCCTACATGTAGACAGGCATTCAAGATTGATGATTGGTAAATAAATAAAGGAGCAGCATTTGTAAGGCCCTTTGAAGTTTGCAAAGAGCTTTCATGTACATTATTTTGTTTAATCCTCATAACAACACTATGAGATTGATTAGGTAGGCATTTCAATTCAATTTTCAGTGAAGCCTACTCTGGGCTGGGTTTTATGCTAGACACTTAAGATGAAAAGATAGATCAAGTCCCTTTAGCCAAGAAATTTCACAAATAAGGAAACTGAGTCTCAGAGACAGAATAGTAAGTTTTTACTCAAAATTCCCCAAATCTATATCTTTGGGCTCAAAACCTGATGCTTCTATCCTTTTACCATGTGCCTCTAAACAGAATGGGGCCAAATTAGTCAAGAGAAACACATTTTCGTTGAAAGCTGGTTTCCAAGGCACTCTAAATTTCTTTCATACAGTGAAACCAGCTTAACAGAAAGCTCAATTCAAAGATCACTTGCCTATTAAAGCAAGGGTTTTAGACCACTAATTTTATTTCCTTTAGGAGAAGTGCTGAATAAACTTGCATTAAAACAGAGCAAACTGTTCAGCTTTGACATGTAAAGAATCTGGAAGACATCAGTCTTAGCCTTACAATAAGAATAAACTGAAAAATAAATGACTTTTCTTAAAGCCAGAGAACTAAGGTTGCAGGGGAAAGAGCCACCTTGAAATTTGAAGTTAGGTGCATCCAGAAACAGAGAGTCACAATCTGCTTACTTAGAGCTGAAGCCACTGGAATCACAAATTGATAGAAATACTTGATAGTGTGGAGCAGCCAGACTTAAAAACTCTTGGAAGACCAGTCTTAGGGCTGGAGAGAGCCACACTTTCATGGGTTTTTACCTCCGGGAATCCTAACAGGTTCTCCTTATGAAGATTAGAGAAGAATCCCTTTGTGTTTTTGGCAAGGGGAAGGTAAATATAACTAATTTGAAATATACTTAGGTGAAAAGTAACTATATGTCATGGTGATAATATTTATCCTTGATATGGTGTGATGAGAGTGGCACTTCCCCTTTGTGCTTTTCCTCCCCAAACCCCTACCCCAGTCTAATCATGAGAAACACACTAGACACACCACAATCCCAGGACCCTGAGATCATGACCTGAGCTGAAGGCAGATGCTTAACTGACTGAGCCACCCAGGTGCCCCAATAAGTTTTTCACAATACCACTTGTGAAATGCTAGCAGATTTTTAACCATCTGTGTAGTAGCAAGTAAATGAAATAGAAAGACTGGGGAAGAAAATAAAAAGAAAATGTTATGTGGTCCTAATAAAAATCATGAGTAGTGGAGGGAGAGAGGTAAATTTCTGTGTATAAAATTATCTGTCTATTAGGTTTCCTTGGTAAATGTATAAGGAAAGGTAAGATTACAACTATACCATCTGTGGAACTATATGAGAAGGGGCACACCAATGTGAAAAGAAAGTAGCTAAATTCACACACTTTAATGTACCTAGGTTGACTTTCACATTAATCTATTGGAGATAGACTAAGAGATCCTGTACCTCTCTGTACATGGTATCTTTTAGGGAGAGAGACGTAAGGAGTGGGGAAAAGAACATTTTCTCTGATAATTATCAGTGAAACATGGGCCCATTTTCTTCCAAATCATTAAACCTTTGAAGGAATTAACAGATCTAAATTATCTATTTTTTGCTCCATTAAGACTTGCATTTCTTTCTGAGTTGTTCTTTTTTTTAACAATAATCCTTTTGAAAAACTTCTACAAAATTAAATCTCTATAGCTGAAAAGTCATAAAATCATCTCCTCAAGTGTATAGCTCAACTCCTGTAAGCTAAAAGACCAACTTTGAAACCAACAATTCTCATCAGCTTCTCCCTGACAAAAAACTCCCCCCAACCAATCCATATTCTGCTAGTTGGGAATACTGAAGTATTCATCTAATGCCCTATCTCCTACAAATGAATTCAGATATCCTTTTTCCAGTAGACCTTTCTTACTAGGACATTGTTATTTCTCAGTTAGTAAATGTCTTGAGTTATAGATTTCTTTCTGCCTTTTAAAGTATTTTCTATTCCTTGGCTCACTTGATTTTCATAATCATGCTCAAAGACCCAATAAGTGCGTGACTTCCCCATTTGCCCATGAGCAATTTGGATGGTTTACCCAGTTTCACAGAGCAAACTGGCAATTGGATGAAGTCTAAATCCAGTTCTGATTGTTGGTACAATCTCTTTCTACCACATCACATTAAGTGGTCTGGAATACAAAGTTTTTGCTTTCTGTTACTTATGCTGCTTTTTTCCTCCCCAGGTTTTTTGTAAGATTGTCTGTCCCAAGACTAAAGAAGTAGTAATCACAGTACTGAAGCCAGTATAAACATTGTATATGTGTTCCTGATAGCTCTAGTCTGTGGGGCAGAAAAAAGTGTTATCACTTAGTTCTTTGACCAGTAGCCAAACTTTTGTTTCTATGAATTTAAATGGCTTAGAATTCTTAGTATGCTAAAAAAGCCAACTTGATATTTCAATTGACTAGTTATTCCTCTCGAGAAAATCCAGTCATTAATAAAGAGCAAGTTGGAGACCTGAAAGAGTTAATATTGCTTCTAAAGGTGAATTTATAACCTAGAAGTAATTTAGGCAGCAAGAGAAAATGTCTCACTTCAAAAATGGGAATGTTGAGCCATGCATACAAATGGGACTGCTAACTCATGTGTGACTCAAAATCAGCAACTATAGATTCCAGAAGCTAAAAGGAACCTCAAGAAGCCGTTTGGTCCATCCCTCCCCTGCAACCAACTTTTGCATACTTGAAGTCTTCTCTTCAGTTTAAAAATGTGGCACCTGAAGCTCAGAGATATGAGTGACCTGGTAGCAGAAAGGTTGGTGAGAGGAAGAAACCTGAAATGTAGGTATCCTGTTGTCCAATTGTAATGAATTTCTGTGCTATGCACTCCATCTCTTGGCCAGCCTAATTTGTTTCAAGAATGAGGGAATGAATAACACATCAAATGCATTAAATGTTCGAGTAAGAAAAGGACTTGAGGATCCATTATAATTGGCTATGAGGAATTTCTTAGTGACCTTAGTAAACACCGTTGTAGTGACATGGTGGAGAACAGAAGCTAGAATATATCATTAAAGGCAATTCTCTTAAGACTTTGGCTCTGAAGATAAAGGAAGAGAGATGTCAGCAGTTGGAAGAGGATGTGGGGTCCAGGAAGGTTTCTTTTTTTTTTTTTTTTTTTTTTTTCCAGAGAGGTTTCTATGAGGGTTTTTGTTAAGGGGTTGAAAAAGGGACACTTTCCCTTAAAATTGAAGAGTATAAGATATTTCAAAAGGATACTGGGAAGAATCCAGTAAAGGGAAAATTTTAAAGATAAAAAATACAAGTGAGAAACAAAACAGATTAAGAGTTCCTGAGAAATTGGCCATATGTAAGGTCCAGACAACACAAGGAAGTTCAAAAGGAAGGATACTTCCTGCATTATAATAAAAGGGAATAAGGGAGATGCAAAAACTTCACAGGTGTTGCTATAAACATGGAAGATAGAAAATTCAACAACTCAATATCAAACCTTCTACTTTATGATCCAGGAGGCAAAGTCACAGGCCGAGAGTAGGGAGGCACATGTTCTTGGGGAGTGGTCAAAGGTTTGAGGACAGTAGAAAAGCTTTGAGGTGGTTGCTGAAGAGAGTGGTGAGAAGTGTTGGCAGGCAGTGTCAGGAGCCCAATTTAAGTGGGAGATCGTGAACATACAGTGATACTTTACCCTAAGTTGCCTGGGCATATGCATGAAGAGGGTATGTACGGCAGAGTTCATCAAATTGCTTTTCTTTAAGAGTGAATGTGAGGGAAGGACAAAGTATGGGAACTTGTGGTTCATTTAAAAAAAAAAAGTGTTTGAAATGGAACATAGAATCTGAGCAGTAGAGAGGGAAGTGAAGACAAGAGGAGTTTGATAGATTAAGAGATAGTCTAGTTATCAATGTTTGGGAAATCCTAATGAAGTGAAAGAACCTTGCAGAAGGGGCACTTTACCAAACAAGTTGGAAGTTTAGGAAGTTGTTGTCAGAAAGGGGAATGTTCAAATCAGTAATTTCAGAGGTGGAGCAGTAGTGATGACAAGTGTCAAAGTGTGACTTAGGAAGAAGTGGTTGGAGGAGACAGGCATTGGAGATGAGGGGTTCAAGGGTTTCAGGAGCAAGGAGGTTGAGTGGGTTGCCTATATGAAGGTACTCTCTGAGGAGAGGAAGACTGACTCCCAGGTGTTCAATGAATAAGGATAGAGAGCATAAAAAGATGGAGAGTGTGATAAAGAGTGTTATAGTCCACTGATCTGAGTCTCATGGGAACAGGTGTTTGTGGTACATGCATACAATAGAATACTCTCAGCAGTGCGAACAAACAAACAAACAAAAAACACCTATGGAATCACACAACATGAATAAATCACAAAATAATTATGCTGAGCAGAAGAATCCAGAGTACATACAGTATAACTCCTTTTATGTGAAAGCAGGTCATTGTTTCTCTGGGATGGGGGTACAAGGTTTAGGATGTGGATAGAGAGATTACAAAGGGTCCACATAGAAACTTCTGAAAACAAAGGAGTTGTTATTTTTATTTTGGTGATGGGTTTGATTAAAATATCAAAATTCATCAAATTGCACATTTAAATATGTGGGGGTTATTCTACATCAATTATACCTCAGTAAATTTGTTTTAAAAGTACCCAGTCACTGCTACCTTTCTCTTTAGCAGATCGGTATATCACAGGGGAAGATAAAGGGTCCCTGATCAGGATGGCTTCTGCCCAAGTGTTATATCTATAAACCCACTATTTCATTCCCTTTGAGATCATTACTGTCTCTCAAGGCAGGACTCTTGGTTGCATTTTTTAGCCTCAATTGGAAACTTACCCTGAAATAAGTTAAATTAAAAGAGGGATTTTATCAACCAAACCGAAGTCAGAATGGATCTGGAAATAACCTCAATAGCATACCATGCATTCAAGGCAGCCACTTACTGTCCCATTCTCCTCTAACTTTCCATGGCTCTCACTCTCACGGTCTCTCTCTTTCTCTCTCTCTCTCATCTTATTCTCTAAATTTCTGGAATGTTCTTGTTTGGCTTTATTCTCTCAAACTGGCCTTCCCTAAGAGGCCAGAAAAAATGGCCCTTGTCAGCTCTAGCTTACCTTCTTAAAGATCACAACCAAAGAAAAAAGAAGGCTTTTCCTATAACTCCATTTCAAAAAAAAAAAAAAATCCCCCAAACCTAGCTTGGATCCCAGGCTTATTCTAATGAGTGAGCAGATGCACTGTGATTGGGAGAGTCATACCTGAAAATTTTGCACTATATACCCAAGGAGGTGGGAGTAAGGAGAGAGTGAATATACAATGAAATTTTCTACTTCATGATATTGCCTTGCACCAGCCTGGATCTCAAACTCTGGCAATATATGAAAAGTGTTGTTTGCTTTGTTTTGTTTTGTTTTTACTGTCTATGGCACCAGGCTTCCTTTCCCAGAACAACCTTATGAAGTAGATAACACTACCAATGGAGCCCTTGAAATCCCCTCCTTGCCCATCTAGAACTCTTTTCTCATTCTTTTTTCCACCTAAAAAGCCAGAAAACTAAGGTGATGCTCATTTTCCCCAGCTTACTACAAAATAGTGGTTGTGATGTTTCAGCTTCCAAATAGATTTCTCATACTCTCTTCATCAGATGAAGCCAAAGATGTTTGCATACAAAATGACTCAGAAAGGAAGTGAGTCTTGGCAGAAGAAGGCTGACTGCTTTTTTGTCTTAGGAACAGGTTCCCTCCCCCACCAAGAAGGTTAGTTCAATCTACTCCAGTGGGTGAAGAACTAGTCAACAAATAGTTGAATGTATCCAGTTTGCATTGCCCAATAACAGTGAAAATCACGCAACCTTCTATTCAGTTACTAACAACTATTGAGTTAGGAATGGGGAGCTATTTAGGATCATGCAAAAGTATAAAGACTTTTCATTTTACAAATGCCAAAACTTTTACATTTCAAGTTCTATTTGGTTTGGACCAAAGTCAAGTTGAAAGTTGTCGCTTTTTAAAAATGTTGATTGTGTTCCCCAATACCATTAGAAGCACAAAAACTCCAACCATAATCTTTTCATATTTTATTTTAAAATATGCCTATTTATCTCCAAAAACAGTCATGAAAATGAAAGCCAGTCCTGCCCTTGTCCAACCCCTCACTTCCAAAAAAACATTCTTTGTAAATTATTTTTCAGTATTTTGAATTCACTTCAAAGAGTCTGGCTAATATTTAAAAGATTTTTTCCAAAGTCTTAGACATTACCACATGCACAATTTTGATCTTCCCATAAGCATTACCACTGCAGGCCATTTGGGAATTCTACTGGAAGAATTCAAGTTTCTCTTGTTCTGGGCTGTATCTACCAACATTTCTTGAAAACATCACACACACACGCGCACACACACACACACACACACTCCTGGCACAGCTGTATAGTTTCTAAACCACACAGCATTGAAAAATGCATTGCACAATTTGGTCTTCAAATCTGTAAGGTTATCTAAACCACTGTACCCCAAAGGAGTGAATGGATGTAGTTCACAAATGCAACAGAAAGATCTCCAGGACAGTCATATATCTTTTCCAAATTCATATACAATAGAGCTAGTATAAACCTGAATTGTTTATTTGCTTTTACTGTGGTCACCATTATTGTTATCAAAAGAAATTATAGGTCTAAAATTTTTAGATATTTTTATTTTTACCGAAGTCATATGTCAGGGAACAGTAAGAGACTGATAAGGAAGACAACAATGCCCCCCTCCAGCCCCCACACTTCCTAACTTCCCAGCTCATTTACCAGAGGCGGCCACTTTTTATTCTCTTGGCTATTCCATCAGAGTTACCATCTTATTTCAAATAATTGCATACTCAATTTGTTGATTTTAGACATTAACTTCCTCCTATTATAAATAGGACTGAGCTCTCCTAACCTTTTCTCTAAATAGAATTATAGAGCTATTTTCTGTTTACATTTTATGACGATACAAATATTATTTCTTAATTTTTTTCTAAAAGCACCCTAGTATCTCCCAACCACTTATCTTGTTTTTGCTTTGTTTTCTTTTGTTTTTCCAAATGACCTCTCTTATCAGATGGTCCCTTTCCTGGTGGCCTCCTCCTGGCACCCTCTGTCCTCTGGCTGCATTCTGAACCAATTGCTTTGTAACAGGCCCGTTGTTCAGCTGTCATCCCGAGGCATCTCTTTCCTGTGCTCTTGGGTTTGATACACTGTTCTCTGGATCCCATGTCTACCTCCTACTTAGTTTAGTGCTTCTCATAATTGGAACCTACCCAGCTTCTCAGGAAAGGGATATGGGAAGTAAATTGAGTCTCAACATGTTAAGAAATATCCTTTTCTGCCCTCACACTTGTTTAATAATTTGGCTGGATATTATATTCCAAGTTGAAGATCATGTTCTCTCAGATTTTTGAAGTCATTGCTCCATTACTGGCTAACATCCATTGGTGTTTATGAGGAGTCTCATCCAAATTTATCCCACAGAGATGTCTCCATGGTCTGCAATATAACAGGCACAGCCTAAAATACAACAATATAAAAAGCAGGAGATCTCCCACCTTCACAGAGCTTACATCTCAATGTTTAAAACAGACGAGGGATTGGGGGAAAAGTAATACATAAATGAGATAATTACAGATCACAAAAAGTCCATGAAGAAAATAAAGCAATGTAAACGAGTGGGCATGGAGATGCAGCTTTATGACAGTAGTCAGAGGATGTTGTACTAGGGAGGTGTCCTTTATGCCCAAACGTGGACAATGCCCAAAGGGTCCAAGAATGGACCTGGGAGGGAAAGCAGCCCAAGCTAGGGGGGTCAGTAGTGGAATCCACTCGGCTTGTCTGAAGTGGCTCATGTGACTGGAGGCTGGTGGAGCACTGGTGAGAGGGGATTTTTCAGGTGGTCCTCCTCCTGGTCCTACTTCATGAAGATTTTTGCAGAACATGGAAGTTTTTCTTCATTACAACAGAAAGCCGCTGGCTGGAAGATTTTTAAGAAAGTAACAAAACATTGTGATTTAAGTTTTTGAAAGATCATTGTGCTGTGTGGAAAACTGTAAGAGTAGAAGCCAAGGGACCAGTTATGAGGCTATTGGTTGCTCTAGTCTCTGTGAGAGGTGACAGTGGCTTGGGATATGGTGGTTGCAGGGGAGGTGTGAGCAGTGAGCAGATCTGGGATATATTTGAGAAGCAAATCCAACAAGAACTCCCCAAATTAGCATATGCAATATGTGGGAAAGAGAAGGATTTCAAGGGGGCCTTCAACTATAAGTGTGATCTTTAGTTTCTTTAAAAATATATATCCAGGGATCCCTGGGTGACTCTACAGTTTACGGCCTGCCTTCGGCCCAGGGGCTGGTCCTGGAGCCCGGGATCGAGTCCCATATCAGGCTCCCTGCGTGGAGCCTGCTTCTCCCTCTGCCTGTGTCTCTGCCCCACCCCGCCCCTCTCTCTGTCTCTCATGAATAAATAAATAAAATCTTAAGATATATATATATACAAAGAGAGTAAGGGGAAATGTTAATATATTTCATAAGTCTGGGGTGCATGGGTCTGTAGTATTCTCTGCAGTTCTCTGACATATTTCACTTTCTTGTTTTTAATTATAGTATTAAAGAACTAGCTAGAGCTCCACATTTGTGGACAAGGCCTGCGGACTTGGAGCTTCCCAGTTGGGTGACTGGACAGACTTCCATGCAGGCAGGTCTGTAGACTCCAGCTGATCCAGTGTCCAGCCTGGCATTTCCTTGTGAGCCCCAAGTCTGTCCTTTCCAGGATTTCTTCAGTAGGGACAGATACAGGTTTTATGGAACCTGAAGCTTTTAAGATTTAGTATTCTTTTCATTTATGAAGAAAAATTGATTGATCAAGAATCAAATCAAATCAAGAATCCAAATTTAGTACAAAAGTTACTATTTATAATCAGAAAAAAAGGTCACAATAAATAGTGAGTTTTAAAAAGCAAGCAAATTCCACAAATGTTACAATATTCAGGAAAATAACAGTTTTTATTAATTTACTACATGATACTTTTTTCCTACATTTTTTTTTTTGCATGGACTCTTGGCCTATTTATATAACAATAGTATAATATCATTTCTATACAGAAACTAAGAAAATAATTCCTTTAGCTTGATTGATCTGAAAATCTTGGTAATTTAAAGATGTTTCTTTGAGTTTCACAATTCATTGGTAAAGTCATATAAATTAAGATTGCTGCCAAATTTGGGGAGCCCTCATTACATTTCTTTCACTGCAAGCTGAGAGATTTCAGGCCATTTCAAAGTGCCTTGTGTAATGACTAGTCTTAAAAAATCTTTAAATTGCTGACATTCATTAACCATCTTGTCATCGTATCTTCATCATGATGGTATATTGTGTTTCATGTTATCTTTACAATGTCAATATTTCCTGTAAAACAGCCAGAAATTAAAATTTTTTGCAATGTGTTCCCATGATTTCACTTCTTCATTAATTGGATTATCAAATTATCCAAAGCCCATCATTTCTACTTAAAAATTTTCTCTCTTGATGAATCAATCACTGCTTTAGTATAACCTAAATTGTTTCTTTCAAGTTGCTTCTTTATCTCAGAATAATTTCTACCAATTTCAGTTATTGTGATCACTCTAGTTCATACTCCATTAAATGGTTATCTAAATAAATACTTATATTACATATCGAGTCTTATTCTTTAATATATGTAAGACTTTTTACACTGCTATTTTAGGCCATTTGCCTTGAAGGCAATCTGATCCATTGGGATACTTAAATCATGTGATTTCACGCGTACACACTTATTGTGTGTATGTGTTTGTGTTCCTACATGGGGAAATTCTGGCTTGTTCTTTTTTTTTTTTTAAGATTTTATTTATTTATTCATGAGAGATACAGAGAGAGAGAGGCAGAGACACAGGCAAGGGGAGAAGCAGGCTCCATGCAGGGAGCCTGATGTGGGACTCGATCCCAGGTCTCCAAGATCACGCCCTGGGCTGAAGGCAACCCTAAACCTCTGAGCCACCAGGCTGCCCTGGCTTGTTCTATTTTGTGCAATTCCCATAAAAATATTGTACAGTACAATAATTGTACATATTACTTTATTAAGTGTGTTTCCAACAAGAGAGAATTTCCATTTTAACCAGACTTTGATGGGAATGAAATCCTTTATTTGCTCTTCATAAATCTGATGATTGGAAACATTTTCCATGAACTACCTTGCTTATTCTCCATTAATTACTTATTCCCTAAGCTGGGCACCATAGGAAACATTCATGCCATTATTTAACTTTTGTCCTTGAATCTATGGGCCACAATGCAGATTTATCGATAGAATGAATGATAGTTCATACAACAGGTAGCCCCTTCTACATTGGGATGGCTAACAACACTATATACAGAAGTGCCTGCAAACCACATAAACATATCCCAGTAAATCCAAATTAAATGCATGCCCAACTCAATTTTCCCACAGACATTTCCAAAATGCCCATAGGCACTCCAAAGATGTCTGAAATGAGAGGGAGTATGATGGAAAGGAATTTGAATTGGAAAGAGATAGCTGTCTTAAATAGAGTTAAAATATTTGCTTTTGCAAAATTTTAAAAACTATGTATGACCATGTGAACACGTTGTTGGTCCTGTTCTGGGCTCTCTCGCTCTCTCTTTCTCTTTGAAGGGGTCTATTCAGATGGGGGACTTTGAAATTAAAGCTTTATTACCTTCCCCACAAATCTGCCTTTTCTCTGGAAAATAAAGCTCTTGCATGGGGAGAGTAGGCATGTATAGGAGGTGAGCATCAGTCTGGTTCTCTGTGTGGAAGGGCCAATGTTGGAGGTGACAGGTGATATAGTCTTTAACTCAGCTCCCACTTGCTCCATCTGGGGCCTCACCTCTGCCTCTCATCCATCCAAATGCTGAGCTTCCCACTGGTTCTGCTGTGCCAATCTATTCTCTTCGTCCAGGCTTTTTCTCTGTAAGCACTATAAATCATGGCCTCTCCACCTGCTCAGTCAGTTACCACACCACCATCTGCTCTTTGACTGCTCTAAACCCCACATGCACCCTGGATGCCTCAGCAGGTGACACGTTGCTCTGATGGAACTTTTGATTCTAGGCTGAGTGAGCAGAGTTGTTTATAGCTTAGTCTTTGGAGTCAGCATTTTTGTTCTATTATGAATAGACATAATAAATTAGGTGAGTGTATGTGAGTGAGAAGAAGAAGTATGTGTACATAGTCTCCCAAATTCTAAGCTCATTCCCATTGCAAAGCAAATTAAAAAAAAAAAACTTGTAATTACTCAGGCTATGTTTTCCTTTCTCTTCTTATAGATTCATACTTATTCTTTTAAAATCATTTTTAGAGAGGCACTGGAAGAAAAAGAAAGTATCTTTACTTGGACCCTAAAAAATCCTTCTCCAATGAGTCCAAATAGTTTTCTATGTTTCCAAAGCCATGTTTTCTTCTTCATTCTGGTCACAAAAGAATCTGTGCTAAATGCTGTTTACACTCAGGCTTTCCCAATAGAAATTTCTGCTTGAAAATCTAAGAAGTTCTTGTGGAATGTAGCCTGCTTCTCAGCTCTTTCAGGAGGCTCCCATTCAATAATCAGATATATCCTCCCATGGCCAGGTCTATATTACTCCTCTGCTCACTTCCCATGGTGGTCTGTCCTCTTGCTGTATCTGCTTTACAACAAATGGCCTATGGTTCATACAGACAAGTCTTGACCTTAAAATGGAAACAGCGACCTCTAAGTCTCAGGATTGGGAGCCTGACCCTTGCACAAGAATAGAAGATCAATGTCTACTAAGCAATTAGTCATTAGTTAGAGTTTCAGCATTTAGTAGGCACAACACTGAGAAGAAAGGGGAAGGTCATTTGGAAGCTCAGAAGCTACTCTGGCTGATATGTGAAAGGTTCTTAGATTTTTCACTGAAACTTGAAAAGAAGTGACATTTATTCTTTATGTTTACTACAACACTGGTTTTATTTCTTGGCCACTATGAAAAGTGTCATAAACATGCTTCTAATCATCCATAAGGGCTCATCCAATTGTTTACTGATTTAGAATTTGTTCTCAAGTTATTACTAGTTCACAAGGTAAACCAAATAGCATGACTTTCTATCTCATCAACCCAAGCATCATTACCTTGAATCAAAGGCATGTGTAAAATGTACAATATTCATCCTCATGTGTACATTTGGTTTTTCAGGAGCTGAAAAAAAAAACCCTAACAATAAGAATTCCAACTCTATATGAATTCCTCCTTTTTCAGAAGTAGTGGTATAAAATTTGCTTTGGTGTAAAATTTGGGCATGGCCTTACCATCTCTGATGAACTTTAACAACACCCATCTTTTATGAGATTGTTACTTGAATAAAAATAATACAAATAATGTTCATAATGATAAAACCACCTTGATTGATTCATTCAAAAAAATGTTTTAAAAAAACCATTTTGTGCCAGACATTGGGTTGTAATTTTCATAATATCAGGAACTTCATCTATTTTTTTCCACCATCGTATTTCTAGCATGGTGAAGAGTACCGAGCCAGGTAAGGCCTGGTGCTGTTGAATAGGTACTTGAATATGTAATAGCTAATTAGGGGGCATAAGCAAATATAGCAACCTGTAAGAGAAACCAAATAGAGGTCTAGCTACTGTATTAGGACTGGTGTAACAAAGAATTCCAAGTTCAGTGGCTTAAAACAACACGGATTATGTTGCCTTACAGTTCTGGAGTTCAGAAGTCCTCAACTACAAATGTTGGCAGAGATTCTTTCTGGAGGCTCTGGGGGAGAATGTTTCCTTTTTCAGCCTCTAGAAGCCCCCCACATTCTTTGCTTGTGGCCCCTTCCTTCATCTTCAAAGCCAGCAAAGTAGCATCTTCAAATCTCTTCTCCCTCCCCACCCATTCCACTTTTTTCCACTGGTTACACTGTCGCCTCTTCTTCTTCCACTTTGATACTCCTGCTTCCTTGTTATAATGACCTCTTGTGTTTACATTGAGCATACCAGATAATTTAGGATAGTCTTCCTATTTGAAAAACTTTCACTTAGAGACGCCTGGGTGGCTCAGCGGTTGAGTGTCTGCCTTCGGTTCAGGGCCTGATCTTGGTCAGGGGATCCAGTCCCAAGTCAGGTTCCCTGTGAGGAGCTTGCTTCTCTCTCTGCCTGTGTCTCTGCCTCTCTGTGTGTGTCTCTCATGAAGAAATACATAAAATCTTAAAAAAAAAAAAAAACAAAAACAAAACAAAACAAAAAAAACTTTAATCTCATCTGCAAAGTCCCATTTCACCATATAAGATAACATATTTCAAGAGTCTCAGGATTAGGGTGTGGGCACTGGTCGGGGGAACTTATTCTGCTTTCCATACCTAGAGTATGATGGGCCACAGGAGAAGGATGCTTCATTTCAATCTGGGGAGACAGAAAAAGGTTTATAGAGGTTATTGTTGACCTAACTCTAGGAACATGAGCAGATAAAGAAGAATGACTTTTATTGACACAGGAAGCAACATGCGTATAAATAAGAAGACGGGAAACAGCAGATCTTGTCTGCTGACCTCAAGGAGCTTGTTAGAATTTGAATGGAACAAGAAAGATAAAATTGGGGAGCAAGCGCTGAACAATAAAAATCTGAAAAAAGCCTGTGGTGACCATTTCATGGAGTCTTGTAGGATTCACTAAGGAGTTTGGACTTTATCTTACAGGCAAGTTTAACCAATGAAGAATTTTAAGCAGCCTAAAATGCCTCAGTGTTTTCTCTTTGTACTTGGGATAAAGTGTAATATACTTAACATGGTGCCATAATGGTCCCCTTTGGAAGTCTGTTAAAGCCTATAAACCCCTTCTCAGAATAATATCTTTTAAGATTGTATTTATTTATTTGAGAGACAGTGACAGAGACAGAGATAACAAGCAGGGGAGGGGCAGAGAGAGTGAGAGGCAGATTCCCCGCTGATCAGGGAGCCTGCTGCAGGCTCCATCCCAGGACCCCAGGATCATCACCTAAGCCCAAGGAAGACACTTAACCAGCCACCCAGCTGCCTCTCAGAATAATATTTTTAATACAAAAAGTACATACAATTATAAGGAAAATGAGTTTTGTTGAAATAAAAAGTCCTACCCATCAGTCCCTTGGGATTCTACGGATCCCAAGTAACAAATCACTCAACAACCTGTCTCTTTCTCTCCCTTCTTCTATCTTGAACTCAAAACTCCCAAATCAAGGGCCTTTTCTCTGCTCCATTAAAATGCGAGTTTCCTCCTACCTTAGTCCTTGCCATTTTTAGTGTTTTCCTTCTCCCTAGTCCCTTCTCCCTCTCTCTGGATAACTCTTACTTGGTTTAAAATGACACTTTATTAGGAGAATTCATATGATCCTTAAACTAGAGTAAATCTTCCATTACAATACAATATCATTTAGTAATTTTCCTCTACACTCTATACATACTCTATATTCTATAGTTATTTATGTGATTATTTACATAATGCATCTTACACTAATCAGTCAATAATTTCCGTGAGTGCAGGAGCTATTATCTCTATTCCCAATGTCTAGCTCAGTGGCTGACATATAGTAGACACTGCATTTATTTATTTATTTATTTATTTATGCTGAATTTTTTTACAGATGTATTTATTTTTTTGAGAGAGCATGCACATCTGTGCATGCAAGTCAGGGGAGACAGAAGGAGAGGATCTTCAAGCAGACTCTGTGCTGAGCACCGAGCCTAATATGGGCTCCATCCCACGACCCATGAGATCATGACCTGAGCCAAAACCAAGAGTCAGACTTCCAACTGACTGAGCCACCCAGGTGACACAACACTGAATTTTTAAATATATATACTTTTTTTAAAGTTTTATATTTACAGAAAAAATTGTGAAGATAGAGTTACCATACACCCAATAGCCAGTTTCTCCTATTATTAATATCTTACATTTGTATGGTTTATTTGTCACAATAAATGAATAAATATTGATACATTATTATTAACTAAAGCCCATACTTTATTCAGATTTTCCATTTTTATCTAATGCTGTTTTTCTGTTCCAGGATCCCATCCAGTATATCACATTACATTTAGTCATCATGTCTCCTTAGTCTCCTCTTGGCTGTGGCTACTTCTCAGACTTGCCTTATAATGGATAACCTTGAAAGTTTTGAGGAGTACTGGTCAAAAACTTTGTATAATATCCCTCATTGGGATTTGTCTGATGTTTTTCAATGACTAAACTGGGATTATGAATTTGGGGGAGGAAGACCATAAAAGTAAAGTGTCACATCATTTCAAGAGTGCATACATGATTTATCATTACTGGTATTAACCTTGATCACCTGGCTAAGGTGGTGTTTGTACATTTCTCCACCATAAAGTTATTCTTTCTCACCTTTGTATACTGTATTTTTAGAAGGAAATCAGAATGTATAGCCCACACATAAGGAATAGGGATTTGTGTTCTACCTCCTTGAAGTTTCAGTATCTACACAAATCATATGCTTATACCAAGCATAAGAAGATTGTCTATTCTCATCTGTTTTTAAAAATTTATTCAATCATTTATATCAGTATTTTTTATATCAGTATTAATTCATGGTTTTTTTTTTATACTATGTGTTATAATCCAATACTACTTTTTTTTATCTGTTTGTTCAAATTGTTTCAGCTTTGGTCATTAAGAGCTTTGTTTAATTGGTTCCTGTGTCCCTCTTTACTTTCTGGCATGAGAAATTCCTTAAAGTTCATTGAGTCTATTTCTTGCCCTAGCCCTAGAATTGGCTATTTACCAGGGAGCCCTGTTTCCTTTTATAAGAGAATCAAGTTAGAAACCAAGATTTGGGCACTAGATATGCTCATTGCTACCAGGGGATCTCAGCTGACAGAGCAAGAAAGTATATTTGTTTATTAATCCATTTTTATACCTATCTCTATAACTATTTCTAAATGTTGCCATATGTACCTATATGGAGTTAAACATGAGTTCACAGTCGTATCTTCAACTCTGATCCATTACCATACAGTCATTCCAGCCTCTCCATACCCTTGCTCTCTGTAACTTCCCACTGCAACACTGAGAAACCCAGCTTACTCCATCTGCCAACCATTTGCTTAGCTGTTCAATTCCATCATACAGATAGAGTGGTTTCAGAATTGTTAATCTATACAGCCATGGGAAACAACTTCATTAACTAGGTTATTGTGTTTATATATATTTCCTTTCACCTTTAATCTTACAGATTCCAATAATTTCCAAAATGATTGTCAGCACCTACTTCAGTGAGATTGTTTCATATATTTGTAATACAGTTAGATTCTTTTTTTAAGATTTTTAAATTTAGTTCTTTGATGGGGGAGGGGGAGGAGCAGAGGGAGAGGGACAAGCAGACTTTGCATTGAGCACAGAGCCTGATGCACGGCTCCATCCCATGACCCTGAGATCATAACCTGAGCTGAAATCATGATTTGGACACTCAACTGATTGAGCTGCCCCGGCACCCTTGTAATACAGATTCCTTTGCCACAGTTCACATTCTCCCTGGGATTTCCCTGGCCTTCTAAATGATTTTTAAATTTCCATCCATTAATAGTCACTCACCATAAAGTTTTATGGGTTTTGACAAACGCATAGTATAATGTGTCTACCAGTATGTTATTATACAAAATAGCTTCACCATCCTAAAATATTTTCTGTGCTTTGCCCATCACTCTTCCTTCTTCCCAAATTTGAATTCCCAACAAACACTATTTATCATCTCTATAGTTTTGCCTTTTCTAGAATGTCATATAAATGAAATCATTTAATACATAACCTTCTTAGAGTAACTTTTTTTTTTTCACTTAGCAAATACATCTAAGATTCATCCATGTCTTTGCAAGGTTTGAAAATTCATTCCTTTTTATCTGTGAATAGTATTCCATTGTATGGATATACCACAGTTTGTTTATCCATTCACCTGTTGAGGGACATCTTGGTTTCTTCCAATTTTTGCTAATTGTGAATAAAGCTGCCATAACATTCTGGTATAGGTTTCTATGTTGACATAAATTCCAAATTTCAAATTAGGATAAATACCCAATTGCATAATTTCTGGGTTGTGTGGTAAGACTATATTTAGCTTTGTAAGAAACTGCTAAACTGTCTTCCGAAGTGTCTGTGCTTCTGTTCATTTATCAATGAATTATGAAGTCAATCTGGTGGCAGTGTGCAGATGTTAATAGGATTAAAAGCTAAAGGTTAAATTTAGTTAAGAGTCTGCTGTAATGGCTGGCCAGAGATAATGAACACCTGGGAAAAAAAGCAGCTGAGAGGATAGAGGGCAGTGTCATGCCTTGGAGAGTCCACATAAACGTGGCCACTAACTAGGTATGGGATATTGATGGTATATGGTAGCTCCCTGGTGTCTAGTTCAGGTAACTTAAATGGAATAGAAAAGGGGAGCACTTTGGGAGGACTGGAGATTTGGGAACATTGTGATTACATGAGTCTGGAGTGTTCATGGGACTTACCAGGGGAAAGGTCTAGGAGGCAGTTGTACACTTAAGTCCTAAGCTCAGAAATAAAACCTCTTTATCAGGATAGAAATAAATAATTTTTTTCACAGTTGTAAAGAGGCCTATAGTAAATTCTAACTTAGTAAACTGTCAACTTTGGTTTAAGAACCATCATTTCCATTAAATTTAAATTTTTGTATGCAATGTATTTGGTAAGTGACAGTGGTTTCAAAATGAAGATAGATATCTACATCACCATCCTTGTATGCCTGGTTGCTAAATTATTCTACCTGCCAGCCTGGATAATCCAACCTCTATTTATCAACTATGTTCTGAATATTCCCTTTGATTACCAATATTTTGTGTTTTAGAACCAAGAAAGAGTTTGGAGACCATCTAGTTCAACCACTTATTCTTGAATATGAACTTAATTGTGTATGTAGTTTAGCCTAATCAATTTAATTACTTTCATTTTACTATGCTTCCTTGCTTCTTATTCTTAAAAAGTATCTAGGTTATTTTAAAGCAAAACCAACATTTATTGTAATTCACAGGAATAAGTTGTTCTAAACCCTAGGCTGAAGGTAATGTTGCATTTATTTATTTTTCTATCTAATAAAGTCCAATTCCAATTCTCTGCCCACCAAAATTGGCAGTTCAGGTCCAATGTTTTTGAAGACTCTGTCTCTGGGGCATATTAGGTCCTAGAAAATGGGAGTAAGACTAAGTTTCAGATTTTGGATATTATTGCTGCCATCGTGCTTTGCAGATGCTCTTGAGGGCTGGGAAAAGATGACAGCTCTTCAGTGGCTCTAGTCCTTTGTAGTAAGCTTAGTTACTAGAAACTGTTATTAAGGCAGAGAAGTTAGTTCACAGGACTCACAGGCTCCGGCCTCTTCTGCATCTGGACATCTCAGACAAGTGTCCTCCAAAAGGCTCTCTACCACTCTCTCTCTTGTTTCCTTTCCATTCCTCGGAGATCCAACTCTACTGAAGTTAAATCATTCCCTTCTTTACCTTCAAAGTACAAATATTTCCCTTTGCCCCTCCAGACAATCTACCTTAATTATCTGGATAAATGTAGATCAGGAATTCTAATTTCTCTTGACCAGAACTTGAAAGCAAAAAGTAGAGCTGGCCAGGTGTAAGACTGACAAGTTAAGGACCATATACCCTGTCTATAGGGTGTAGCACTATCCAACCATATCAAGTCTTTTGATTCAACAAGAGAAGCCAAAGAGACACTCTTTTAGGTGAATTCTCACAAATTTCAAGTTAGTGACTATTTTTTTAAAATTCTTTAAGATTTTATTTATTCATGAGAGACACACAGAGGCAGTGACATAGGCAGAGGAAGAAGCAGGCTCCCTTGGGGAGCCTGATGCAAGACTCCATCTCAGGGCCCCAGGATCATGACCTGAGCCAGAGGCAGACCCTCAAACACTGTGCTACCCAGACACCCCTATTTTAAAACATTTTAAAATGCCCTTCAGATCAAAACAAAAAATCCTGTAATTGATAGGCAACCATTTTGAAACTTTTCACATAGATCTTCTAAATGGACATGTATGTTAAAGAAACAGATTCTTTCTGGAAAATTCTACCTTCTATTCCTCGAATTAAAAAAAAAAAAAAAAGGATAATTACTCCTAACTGGAGTTAAGGGAAATTCACCATACCTCAGGAATAACATTGGGTGAGGAGGTGCAAAAAATAAGTTTTATTTTTTTCTAATGAGTTTTCAACAGAAGGATTCATTTGAAAGTTAAATTTTCAACTTTGTTACATACATTTTACAATCCTTCACATACATGACCTAATTTGGACATGTGAATGATAAATATCTGTGTTAGAATATAAGGCATTTGGGTTAGTGCTGAATCTTCGTTTCCTCTTCTATTGATTTTTTCCCAGTGATTTGCTTAGTGAGTTCAATAACTATCCCAATAATTGATGGATTAATAAAAAGAAGGAAGCATATGGTCCATTTACTATTTCCGGGTATTATAGTAAGATGATTCAATAACGCATTTCTGTTTGAAACTATACAACCCTTGATAATTGTGTGAGTGTATATGTGTGTAGACGTCTGTGTCTGTGTATGAAGATATTTGGTCATGACTATTTGTCTTGGTCTATTTGGGCTACTATAAGTAATTACATCAGACTAGGTGACTTACAGAGATTTATTTCTCATAATTTTGGAGGCTGGGAAGTCCAAGATCAAAATACTGGCAGATCCAGTGTCTGGTGAGAACCTGCTTCCTGGTCCATAGATAGCCACCTTCTCTTTGTGTCCTCACATAGTGAGAGGGAGTGAGGGAGCTCTCTAGGGCCTCTTTTAGGGGCACTAATCCCATTTATGAGGTCTCTACTCTATGACTTAATCACATCCCAAAGGTCCCACCGCCATAATGCTATCCTTGGTGGTTAGGATTTCAACATATGAATTAGAGGTGGGCACACAAACATTTAGCCCAAAGCACTATTGAACCATTTTGTGAAAATCATTTGGAGGCGCAGGCATAAATCCAATCATAGAACTCTTACAGCAGAGAGGTCTCTGCAGAATGAAGGTGCCTTTATCATGGAAGTAAGAAAGAATAATGGGGCTCTTCCTTCCGGTTTCAGTTTAGGAAGGCCTGGCTTCTTACTTATTGAAATGAGTTAGTAACTCTGTATCTTAAACTTCAAAAAGTAAAAACTCACTCAAACTTACCATGATTACAAAAAGACTCACTGCAAATCACCATGCACTTTTGTCTCCTTGAAATACAAAGAGCTCCATGCTTAGTATTCAATGCAGTATGATTGTGAATGACAGCCAACCCAGAGAGGACCACCATATTTCATACTCAGAGGCCTCCTTAACTCCATGGTATGCACAGTGCATTCATTTCCTCATCATCTAATCAACTCTGTTAGCATTTTACCCTACTTCATCTCTGTGGTATTTTTCCCCAAAACCCATCATCTTATTCTAATCATGAGAAAAATATCAGAAAACTCAAACTGAAGGATATCCTACAAAATGCAAAACCAGTACTCCTCGAAACTGTCAAGGTCATGAAAACCAAGGGAAAATGGAGAAACCGCCACAGGCCAGAGGAGATTAAGAAAATATAACAACTAAATGCAATGTGGTATCTTAGATGGGATCCTGGAACAGAGAAAGGACATTTCAGAACACTTGTGAAATTCAAATAAAATCTGTAGTTTAGGTAATAATAATGTATCACTGTTTTGACAAATGTGCCATGGTCATATGAGATGTTAATATAGAGAAAAACAGGGAAAAATTATAGGAACTCGGGACACCTGGGTGGCTCAGCAGTTGAGAGTCTGTCTTCACCTCAGGGTGTGATCCGGGGGTTCCAGATGGAGTCCTGCATCAGGCTCTTTGTGGGGAGCCTGTTTCTCCCTCTGCCTACATCTGTGTCTCTCATGAATAAATAAGACCTCTTTAAAATAAAAGCTGTAAGAACTCTCTATAATATCTTTGCAATTTTTTGTAAGTCTGTAATTACTTTAAAATAAAAAACTTATTTAAAACAAAAAAAAAACTTTAAAATTGTGCTAAAGTTAACTCCCTCGATATCCTGTCTAATTTAGTTTCTTCAGTCAAGCAACTTAGTATTAGGCTTTGGACATCAAACAAAGCTCCAGGTGAATACTTTTGTTTTCCATTACCTTATGGCCCCTAGACAGACTGTCCTGAGTCAATGTGCCAGTCAGGAAGGAATCCTTTGGCTCAAGTGACAGAAATTTCAATTCAAATCAACAAATAAAAACAGGAAATTCTCACTTTATACAACTGTAAGTCTAGGGTTGTATTGGCTTTAGAAAAAAGAGAATATTGTCAGTAGTTCTTTATTCTCTTAGCTCTGCCTTCTGCCGTGTGGCTTCATTCTGAAGCCCTTTATCATGACTTTCTGCAACCCCAGGCTTATACTCTCTGGATTCAAGTTCACCAGAAAAGAAACCATGCCCTTCTTTTCAATAGTTGCAGCAAAATGAAATTCCTGCTCTTTGACTCTGATTGGATCATGTGCCCAACCACAAACAAATCATTGTAACTAGAGAATGCAATTCCTGATTGTCAGGCTTGAGCCACAAGTCCACCCCTGAACTGAGGGTGGAGTTAACTCCCCTGGAAGCTCATAAACTGACAGTTGTTTTCCAAAGGGAAAGGCAGGCATTGTGACAAGGAGCCAACTAAAAGGACATAGGATAGCAAAGAGAACAGATATCTACTTTCCTACAGTGCACTTCCCTTAAACTAGGCTGCTCCTCCAGACTTCCATCCCTGGCTCACAACCAGTGCCTTTCTATAGAGAGGGAGAGCCCTGCTTCTTCGATGCCCTTTTCATGCCTACCTGTAACTCCCTCAGCATAGAACCAGGATATACTGTGGGTTTACCTGTCCTAAAAATGCTGATAAACCTTCCTTGATTCCAGCCACATTCTCTTCCTTTGTCTACTCTTTAATTCATTGGTGATATTTGAAGTCGGTATTACAAGCAGTGATAGCCATCCCTATGGAGCTGTGGCTTCATAGCCCTACTACAAACCAACAACATGTTCCCTACTATGGGCATGGAAACTGTTATTTTTCCATTAGTGGCTCTAGTCCTTTTCTAGAAAAACTTGAATTATTCCTCAATCTCATTATCTGTCTGAGACCTGATCAAAGTAAAAAAGTCATAATTTCCCATTGTTTTGTGTCGGGAAGGCTTTGATGTTTGATGGCTTTTCATCTTAGAGTATTTTTTTCTGCCCTGAATTTTTTACTTTGGCTCACTTCAGCCCACTTGGGCCACTTGAGCAAATCATGAGCAAATCACATATAATTCACAGATACCCAGACTAAGAGTTGTGTTTTAGGAGAGGCAAGCAAAATGGGCATTTCTGTCACCTGCTGGACCATGTATAGTAGTCAATGTCTTGTGTGTGTGTATGTGTGTGTGTGTGCCTTGACCACTATCCTTTGAGCACTCACTGTTCCTTACACTCTGATGACTCCTATTAAAAGCACCTGAAACTGTCTTCCAGATGGCTCTCTTCAACCACAGGAAGATGCTTGATTCACATTTGGGGTAAGCCAAAATTACCAGGGAGTTAATGCTCTCTGGAATAGAGTCACAGTAGTTGGTAGATAAATACCACTATCTTTTGCTCCTCAGGCTCTTTCTATGAAGAAAATGCCTTAAACCTCGAGTGAAGATAGCAAACCTTCTCAGCCCTAGGTCCCAAGTAAAAGACCATTGCTAGGGGAGAGGTCTGGAATATGGAATGCATGTACAGATCCATTGCTGTTAGGGAAGGTATGGCAGCAAAACCCCTCTGCTCCTGAGAGAGGCAGAAAAATATCTTGGGCACAGGATCCTCCACCATTAAGCAGAAGCTGGCTACAAGAGTGGGGCAGAAAACCATCCCACTCAAGACCAACCAGATACAAGGCAGAACTTGGCAGCCACAAGAAGGGGAACAGGAAGCACCACCCACAAGGACAAGGTATAAAAGGCCTGATTGATTCGAGTCATGAAAAGAGAATCCTCTCCACACCTGCTGTGACACTAGCAGTGAGTGACAAGCAGAAGCAGTCAACCACATGCAAAAGCATGGACAGAGAGACTCCATCTTCAGCACAGGCAAAGGGACTGCTAAAGCTGAAGATGGAGCAAGAACACAGAGGGAAAACCCTCCAGCACACTAGGCTCTACTCTGAGTCCGAAACAAGGGCAACTAAACTCTGGAGAAATCTGAAGTCTGTGGTAAACAGAAAGTGAAAATAGCAACTATAAAACCTAAAGCCAGCTCAACTCCTGACTAGTTTGACTTAATCCCACACACTAAGGGCCTGATAAAAGAGGCAAGCAAATTTCTGGATGTAGATACTATTTAACTCCATCTCTTCCATTATGTACACAATGCATGGTAATTAATTTTTAAAAAGAAAGAAAATTAAGAGATAAAGCAGTCAATGCAACCAGATTCAGAGATGACCAAAATATTGAAACCATCAGCCAAAAATATCAAAACAATTTAAATTAATATGTTAAAGGATCTGATGGAGTAGGTGGCAACTTTCATGAGTATACAAGGAATTCCAGTAGAAAGATAGAAATTACTAAAAAATATATATACGAAATGAAATGCTACAAATAAAAAAACATAACATTGAAGGTAGAGAATTCCTTTGACAGGCTTATCAGCAGGCTGTAAGAACCAAAAATAAGTAAATTTAAGATAGAGCAATAGAAATTATCCAAAATGATACACAAAGAGAAAAAAATAATAATAATGAAGAACAGAGCATCCAAAAGCTGCGTATAACATTAAATTTCTAACATACATGAAAATGGAGTCCCAGAAAGAGGAAACAAGATGGAGCAGAAGAAATAAGTGAAGAGATGTCTTCAAATTTTCCAAAATTAATAATAAAAAACAACAAGTCATAGATCTAAGATTCCCAGAGAATCTCAAGCAGAGTGAACACCAATAAACATACAGATATTCACACCACTAATCAAACTGCTATAAACCAAAGAACCAGAGAGAAAATTTTGCAGGCAGCAAAAGCAAAAAGAAACATTATGTACAGAAGAACAAACAATTATAAGAAAACACTTATCAGAAACTTTGCAAGTTAGAGGACAATGAACCAAGTGCTACAAGAAAAAAAATTATTGATCACTGAAAATACCTTTCAACAATGAGAGTGGGCTGAAGGTATTTTTTCAGATAAGCAAAGGCTGAAAGAATTCACTGTCCACATATCTGTACAACAAGAAATGTTACAGAGAATTCTTTGCATGCAAGGAAAATGATACCAGATGGAAATTTAGATCTACAAAAAATGAGAGAGAAGAAAATCATAAGTGATAAAAATGAGGGTATATGTAAAAATATTTTTCTTAATATTCATATTTTAAAAGATAATAGATTAAGACAAGAATGAGCTAACTTTTTTCATTAAAAACCAGTATTTTAGGCTTTTATACCATATAGGTTTTCTGTTGCATAATCTACCTTCTGGTTGTTATTGTTTGCATAACCCATTACAAATATAAAAACCATTCTTAGCTCACAGACTGTATAACAACAGGCCCTGGGCAAGATTTGTACTGCAAAGTTTAGTTGCCTTTTTTTGTACTCAGATCAGTATGCAGATCATACTTTGCTGCCCCCCTGATCTGAAGCAAAATAGTTAACTACAGTGGTTTATTCGTAGAATGTAAGGGAACAATAATATGGGAGGCCAGATGGAAAGAAAAATGAGAAAGGGGTTGATAGATTTCAAGATTCTTATACTTTAGGAGCAGTTGTATAATGATCAAAGGTAGACTGAGATAAGGTTAAGGTGTATATTGAAAACCCCAAAGCAATCACTAGAAAAATTAAAAAGTGGACACAAGATGGAACTATGAAAGAATAAGGGAAAAAGAACAAAGAACAGATAAGATAAATAAGTGAAAAGATGGTAAATGTAACTCCAACTATATCTATATGTATATTTAATAATTACATGAAATATGAATTGTCTAAAGGATCCTATGAAAAGGCAGATCATTAGATTGAATTAAAAAGCAATATCTGGCTATGAACTATATGCTACACAAGAAACGCACTTTAAACATAGAAACATAGGTAAGCTAAAAGTATAGTGATAAAAAAGGTATACTATGCAACTCTAATTTTTTAAAAACATTGAAGTGGCTGCGTTCATATCAGACAAGTAAATTTTAGAACAAGTAATACTGTCAAGGATCAGAGACATTACATTATGATGAAGGGGTCAAGAAACATAATACCACTAAATGTTTATGTGTATATCAGCAAAGAGTCAAAATACATGAAGCAATAACTGACAGAGTTGAAAAGAAAAATAAGCAAATAAATCCACAGTAATAATAACACTCCTCTCTCAGTAACCAATAGAACAAAGAGATAGAAAAATCAATAAATATATGGAACAACGGTGTCAATCAGCTCAACATGACTGCCATTTATAGGACCCTCTGTCTAATAACAGCAGTATACACATTCGTTTCGAGCGCACATGGAGCATTCATCGGGGCAGACTATAAAATCTCAAAAAAAAAAGGAAAGATTTAAAATTATACAAAGTATATTCTCTGACCACAACAGAATTTAACTAGAAATCAGTAACAGAAAGCTATCTGGATATCCCTAAATACTTGGAAATCTACAGAACTCCTTCTACACAATTCCTAGGTCAAAGAAAAGGACACAGAGAACATTAGAAAATATTTTGAATTGAATGAAAATTAAACTAAAACATATCAAAATTTGTGGGAGACCCAATATAACAAATATTTTTTTGAGTTGACACCAGGATCTAAGCTCTGTTTCAGATAGAGGCAATATCCCAGTCCAGTAAAACTTCAGGGAGGAAGCAATAATTTTGTCAGAAGCTGCTGGTCATGTCAAGCCAGATGAGAACGGAAAGTTAGCCAGTGGCTTTGGGAGCATGGAGGCCAGTGGTGACCTGCATGGGAGCAGTTTGTGCAGAGCAGAGGGGACAAACACCTGACTGAAGGAAATGGGCTAAGAGGAATCAGCTGAGCTGAGTGCTAGTGCAAGGTGTTTTTCCAGAGAAAGGATGGTAGTCAGAAGTGGAGTAGAGTAAGAAGGCTTTTTTGTTGGTTTGGTTGTTGTTGTCTTTTTTAAATTTGTTCTAAAAATATTTTATTTCTTTATTTGAGAGAGAGAGCATGAGCAAGAGGTAGGGACAGAGGGAGAGGAAGAAGCAGACTCCTCGCTGAGAGGGGAGCCAGACATGGGGCTTGATTCCAGGGCCCTGGGATCAAGACCTGAGCCAAAGGCAGCCACTTAACAGGCACCCTGTTGTTTTATCTTTTAAAAGGGAAGACCTAACACCATGCTGGCCTTCTAATGGGCATGACCTAACAGGCAGCTAATAATTGACGATATAGGGGAGAGAGGGAAGACACGCCGGCCTGACGTCCTCCTCCAGGAGACAGGGGAAAGCTGTCACACAAAATATTCAGGAAAATATTAGCCCAGAACTCACAGGCCTACAGTGAGGAGTAAAAGAAATCATGCCTGAAGAGTAGTTATTTCCAACTTGTAGAAAATGCTCAAAAATGTTAACCATTACTACTACTGCTTAACGTTATTGTTGTTGTTGACTTTCCTAGGCCTCATTTTCCTCATTTGTAAAAAGAAGCTGGCATGCATTTCTAAAGCATTCTCCAATTCTGACAGGCTGTGAGATGAGATGACTCAGGAAGCTGTCCATGATGTCTGAAGAGGACCTAGTCTGTGTGCCAACATCACCCGGGGTCACTGGACAATATTTAAAATGACACCTATACACAGCTGAAATATACTCGGCCGTCTGTGAAACCTTAATGCTGTGCACAAGGAAGAATTATGATGCCACTGGGCCTGTGGCTGCAGTAGGAAAACAGTGCAGGAAACATCCTCCTAACACCTGAGTCTCTAAGACTCTCCAAAAGCAATTGAGTCGTGCAGCTCCCATTGTAGACTGGGTTGCTATGTAAACTGGGCTCCATAAGGCATTTAAAGACTTAGCACAAGTGGCTTGAGGTTTAATCTTTTAATTCCATTGCTCCATAAGTTCCTTGTGGGTTCAGTGAACAAGGAATTTCGACATAATATTAGAAACCCATTTTCAGGAAAGGGCTTAGGCCTGGAAAAAATGTGCTGCATTTTAGTACACAAAAGACACCACAGACTAATCTCTAGATTTACTCAGTCTACGGGTAATTCTCGAGCAGGAATCCTGCTGAAAAGACTCATCACTTTGCACAGTAAATTGTCTGCGGTGTACTTTTTCCTATATTATTCACCCTCCTCCCTCAGCACCTCCAAAGGCCTCCTTTATTAAAGGGCTTGTGTAGATGGAATATGTTCACAAACACCCCAATTTGGGTCATTTGCTCCCTGATGAAAGCCCCGATTTACTGTGAAACATTATGTGCCACTTATGGACTTGGGGACACTTGCGCTTTAGAACCATAGAAAGAGTCACGTGACCACATTATCAAATGCGGTGTGGATGCTCAAACCACTTGTCCCCAACCCAAGCCGAATAAAGGCCGAGCATTGTAATAGATGGAGAAATAGTAACAGGAAAAACAAGTCACAATTTATCCAGCCTGAAAAACCAGTGCTCGTTTACATGTATATCAGATTTAAATTTATTTTTCACGAGTCACTTGAGGGCAAGACACATTTTATATTTGAGCTTTGAGGAAGTGCTGAATTTGCTCTTCTCACTCTTTCCCTCCTCCCTGTGGGAACTTGATGAGTTATCAAGAGTTGTGATATTCCTTGACACTTTACTAAAATCATCAGATTTTTTTTTTTGGTTTTTAATATTTGGTTACATTAACTGTTTAGTAACTCTAAACAATTAGACAAAGATTCATGAAGCTGGGAAGCCACGAGTTAAGTTGCTAGGGTAGAAGAGGTTGTAGTGAGTTTGTGGCTAACACACGGTGTCCCAAATTTCTTGTTTAGACAAAGAAGGTAATTATCTGCACTTACATTTTTCTATCTGGAACATCCAGACAATGATAGTTCCTTCAAAGAAATGTTGCAAGAATTAGAAAACTGCTCTAAAATCTCTTAGTACTTCTAGACAAAAACTTCTACCACTATTATTTACATAACCTAAATATAATATTTTATTTTAATAATGGCACTGTCAAGGACTTTTCTTCTTTACCCTCTAGTTCTACACATCACAGGGTTTAAAAAAGAAAAGGGAAAAGGAAAGAAAAGAAAGAAAAAGAAAAGAAAGAATAAAAAAAGGAAAAAAAGAAGAAAAGAAAAGAACTCATCTGAGGTTGTAACCAGAGAACAAAGCACAAGAAACACATTTTTGATTTAGTAAAGCAATTTTACTATGAGTGTCATCAAGGTACAAAGGAGAGAGACAAATTGTGGCATGTTTTATCACTTCAAGGTATTTAAGCCAATTTTCACTGGTGCTTATAAAAGTTTGAAACTGAAACAGGAAAACTCTTTTAAAGTCAAGTTTTCTATTAGAACCTTTATTGTATGTATTCTTCTATGACAAGAGGGGATTTTTTCATCTCCTTTGTCCCACCTGATGCTCAGACCTGCCTGATTTGGTGACTGTGTGCCAGGGTTGCCAGATTTAACAAATAAACATACAGGACACCCAGTTAAATTAGAAAGTCAGGCAAATAAGTAATTTCTAGTATAAGTATGTCCCATGCAATATTTGGGATGTACTTAAACTACAAAATTGTTCTGATTTATGTGATATTCAGATTTAACTAATTCTTAATCTGAACTAATTATTACACAAGAAGTCCTGTTCTAGTTGGAGACTTAATGGTATTCGTTGACAATTCCTGATGAAAAATCCATAGCAAGTGTTAGATTGACCCTTAATCATTATCATCCTATTAGGACAAAAAAAAAGCCATTTGAGTCCAATGATTATACTTTCTGTTATTTAAACTACAACCCTAGAATTACTAACAAGGAAAACCTTCTCTGATTAACTGAATGAATGAGCTCTAAACAAAGAAAATCCCTCCACTCAATATAGGTACTTGTATTGATCAAAATGAGTTATTTCATTGATTCTGCAATAACATATGTCCAAATGTGAACACTACATGCCCATAATATCACTATAAATTTTTTGACAGCTTTTGGATTTCAAGAGTCAGCTTGTATAGAACAGTGGCTCTTAATCTTGGCTGTACAGAAGCATCATCTAAAGGGCTTTTTATCTTTTTAATTTTTTTAAGATTTATTTATTGTATTTTAGAAAGAGAGCAAATGGGGGATTGGGGCCATAGAGAGAGAGAGACTCCCCACTGAGCGTGAAGCTAATGTGGGGATAGATCTCACAACCCTGAGATCATGAACTGAGCCAAAATCAAGAATGGATACTAAACTGACTGAGCTATCCAGGTGCCCCAAGCAGGGCTTTTTTAAAAAGCAAAAACAAAAACAAAGGAATGGGCACCCCTCCTAGACCAATTTAATTCTAATCTTGAGGTAAAGAATAAACATCAGTATGTTTTAGGAGTTTTCTGATTTTAACAAAAAGCCAGTTTGAAAGTATTGAGTAGAGGAAAGAACCGGAGCTTTTGAGTCTTCCCAAGTTGAACTGAAACTCAGTTTAATTAGCTATGTTGAAACTCTGTATTTGTTACCTATGTTGCCTTGTGCAATTGATTAATTTCTCACAGCATGGATTCTTCCAAGTTCCTACAAAAATGGAAGTTACTATTCTAGAGTTTGTATAAAGAAGGAAGAAGGTAAGCTCCTTTCCACATCTCCACTCAACTAGACCATTCCTTCCTTCCATTCAAAAAGGCTGACATAATAATTACAATTTTTTTTCAGTGTTTGTCTTTCTTGACTTTTTTTATTGCATGCATGGAATCAGGTTCTTGATATAAAATGATTCCTTAATTGTATTATATATGTTTTCCACTTTGCTTTGTTATCTTGGCTCTTCACCTAGCCATTTCTGAAGGCTGGACATGAAGGGCTGAAGATTTTGGTACAAAATTTTATTAAAAGAAATTTAAATTGGCTTCACCACACAATCACTATTATTTCCTTATGTCTCTTGCTTTGGTAAGCAGGAGTGTGCCCTGCTTACCAAAGAGCTTCTACTTTCTCTCTTAATCTCCAATTTCCAAAATTTACAAGTTTGATTAGAAATTGATTCTAATATTTACTATTTTATTTTATAAAATAGGTAGTGTCCCTTGCTAAAATTGCTTTCTAATACAGATTTATTTAAAATTTTTAATCAATTTTGTTATCAGAATATTTTTGCAAATCTCACCATAGCCCTTGAGGTTCTGCTGATGAACAAAAGTCACATGGTTAGGGTTAGAAATCCAATTTCCAACTGTCTTAAAGATGAATGGATGTAAAAGTTGTAAACAAAGTTGATATTCAAAATACTTAGAAATAAGTTCCATAATATATACTAAAAATAATACAATTAAAAATGTAATCTCCCTTTTTTCAAATGTAACTATATGATGATGATACATTTATGGTGAAACTATTTTTAAACAAGTAACATGAGATGTACCACAAATTTTTCACCAAGTCATTCTGAGAATTTCCAAATCATTTACAGGTTTTCAAAAATGAGTGTTTTCTTTTTTCTCATTTAGTTTTCATGTTTTTGCTTTTTTGTTTGATGTGGTTGTCACTAGCTATATGGCAACGTCATCTGAGTCTTAAATTGACTTAAAAAACTTCATCAGACTCCTAGAAGGGCTTCTTCACTAAGTGAATTGCTATTAAGTCTCAGGAAAAATAATTTTTCCTAACATAACCGCTATTGTCCATGGGGCTGAGTCTCATAACCTCAAATTTTCACATTTTAAGATTGTTTTTAAAATATTTCTCCAGAAACAGTTCATGTTTCCTTGATTATTTTTGTCATTTTAATGTCTTGACTTACAAGCTCTCCAAAAACTTGTCTCATTTTGGTAGATAAAGGGTTTACAGTAACTAGGAATATAATTCCAGACAATCATGATCTGCTCATCTCAAACTCACCTTTTTTTTAAAATATTTTATTTTTTTATTCATGATAGATATATAGAGAGAAAGAGAGGCAGAGACACAGGCAGAGGGAGAAGCAGGCTCCATGCCGAGAGCCCGACGCGGGACTCGATCCAGGGATTCCAGGATGGCGCCCTGGGTCAAAGGCAGGCACTAAACTGCTGAGCCACCCAGGGATCCCCTCAAACTCACTTTTTAAGAATTCCATGAACATTTCATGTCTGTGCATGCTCAATTCTTTTTCTCTTAAATGAAGTTTTTGGTTTGGAATAATTCTTGATTTGTAGGAAAGTTGCAAAGGTAGTATAATCTCACCTACCCATTACCCCGTTTCCCTCATTGTGAACATCTTAGATATAACCATGGTCCATTGGTCAAAAAAAGAAATTAACATTGGTCCAATACTATTTACTAAACTATAGTCTTTATTTGGATTTCACCAGTACAACTCAAGTCCCCTGTCACTACAAATTCCACATTCCTCCATCAAGGTTGACTATAATTACCAGTTCAGTTTGGGTGCGATATAGATATAGATATATAGATAGATATAGATATAGATGATATAGATATAGATATAGATATAGATATAGATATAGATATAGATATAGATATAGATATAGATATAGATATATCTGCAGAAATATGGTTTTGCTCTGGTGTTGTGTTGGATTTTTTTTTCTCACAGAAATCTTATTGTAGTGTTCAAGTTGTCTTTACCCAAAGACATGTTTTGTCCAGAAGCAAATGGGTTTTATTTGTTATCTGAGCCCAGAAGCCTTAGAGGTGAGAAGTTTCACTGCCTTTACCCTGCAACTTAAGGTTTTTCTTTCATATGAAAAAGGGTGCAGGAAAATGGGCAGTGCTTCACAGCTTGTTTTCCCAGTGGCAACCAATCACATCCTACAAATTGGTGCCCCTGAGGAAAGCACTCTTCAGCCAGTCCATCCCTTCGCCTCCCCCCTGCCCCCCTCCGTTTTTCTACTGAGCTCCTAGAGGGTGCCTGTGGGGAGGACTCTGATACTGAGTGTGAGCCCCTAATGTCTGGTTGCTTCCAGGTATTGTAAATTGATATGTTGGCCCACATTTGCTTTTAGGAATTTATAAAAATCATAACCATTTTTTTCTTATTCACTTCTTTGGTGGCTACCTCCTCCTCCCATGTTCTGCCAAAGGTGAAATAATTCATGTGTATTCATGTGTGCTGCCTCTGAAACCTCAGCCCTCTGATAGCTTCAAGAAAAGTTATGATTGACTAAATTGACCTTTTTAGGCTTTTATTCATTGTTTGAATGGAAGTGAAATTTTCTTGTCACTTATACGTTTTAAATGGAAGCAACACTCGACTTCATGAATTTGGTAGAACAATCATAGACATATTAATGTTTTTAATTGTGGCTTTGAATTCTAGAATGAGACGTATCATGGCCCAAATGAATTTGTCCCAAATGGTTCAAATAAAGAGACTTGAATGGAGAACTGTTCACAGAGGTGTGGACAGGTTTAGGACAATAGGCAATTTTTTTTTTAAGATTTTGTTTATTTATTTGAGAGAGAGGGAGAGAGCGTGAGCAGGGGGAGGGACAGGGGAAGAAGCAGACTCCTCGGTGAGCAGGGAGCCTAAAGTGAGGCTCTCAGGACCCTGAGATCATGACCTGAGTTGAAGGCAGACGTTTAATTGACTGATCCACCCAGGTGCCCCAAGAACAGGCATTTTTCTTCAGGATTCCAGTATCCAGTTGTTGTTGTTTTTTTTTTTTTTTTAAGATTTTATTTTTAAGGAATCTCCACATTCAATGTGGGGCTCGAATTCACAACCCCAAGATCAAGAGTTGCATTCTACCCTCAATGAGTCAGCCAGGCACCCTAGGATTTTAGTTTTTGTATGTGTTCCTTAATTCCTAGATGTATATGGAAACAGGGACATCATAAACCTAAAGCAAGTGAACCTGTTGTTGACCCGATGTCTTTTATTTAAAGGCAGTTGTATTAGTCAGGGTTCTTTAGAGAAAGAGAACCAATAGGATGTGTACGTATTTGGAGAGATTTGTTACAAGGAATCAGCTCACACAGTTATGAAAGTTGACAAATTCCAAGATCTGCAGGGTGAGTCTGCAGGTTGGAGTCACCTTATGGTCTTATTCCAGTCTGAGTCCAAAGGCTTGAAAACTTGGAGATCCAATAAGGTAGTTCCTATCCAAAACCTGGCAAACTTAGGACCCAGAAAGAACAAATGTTTCAATTTGAGCCAGAGACAGAAAGAAAGCCAACGTCCCTGTTTGACAGTAGATAGACAGGAAGACTTCTCTCTGGCTCAGGGTCAGCTTCTTTATTCTATTGAGGACTTCCATTGATTGGATGGAGCCCACTCATATCTGGAAGAGCAATCCACTTTACTCAATCTACTGATTTAAAATGTTAATCTTACCCAGAAACATTCTTACAGAAACCCCCAGAAAAATGTTTGACCAAATATCTGGGCACCCTATGGACCAGTCCAGTTGAAACATAAAATTACCATCTTGACAAGGAAGAGGCCAGTTGCTTATTTCAATTCATGAGGCATTTTGTCTTTGAGAATTGTTATTCTTTCCGATCTAAGGGCTGATGGTGATATCCTATTTGGGTACCATGTGTATGTGTTCATACAGGAGTATGTGCATGTGTGTATGTGTGTGTGTGTGTAATACATAACATATATACACACACACATAGCTACTTTTTTTAAATAGGAAACACAAGATCTCTGGATCAGAGAACAAACCATTTATTATTCACTGAGCATCTTAGTCATGAGTTTCAATCCCCATTGAGCAATTCAATGAAACCTGAGGTCACCCTGCACATGCAATGGAATTTCATCACAGGAGAGGAACCCTCAAATTATAGAACTTGGGACTTTTATAAGTTGCACACACATTTGTTCATCTTCCCCTCCAGAGAGGGAGAGAGACCTTTACTCTGGAATGTAAACAAATCTTCTCTGGAAAGGAGAGAGAGAGGTCTCTACCTTCTCTTCACTGTCCAGGAGTGTAAAAAAAAAAAAAAAAAAAAAAAATGGTGCCAGTGGAGGTAAGTCTATAATTTCTCCAGAGCAATAAACTATCTATAACTTCCAACACGTGTTTGTCTTTTAAACTTTAAATGCAATGATCTTCCCTGACTTCTGCAGAGTGGTTATTAATTACTAAGATTTCAGTTCAGTCAGGCAAAATAACCATCTGTAAGGTGCTACAGATCATTATAAAAATCATAAATATAAATATTTTGTTTCTTCAGTTGATTTTCCTAATCCTTTTCCCCATTGATGAGCAACAAATGTAGATGGCCTTAAAAGTTCATCTGCTTTCTTTTAATAGTTTAGCTGAGAGCCCGCTTAGCTGGACTAAGCCAGTCCGTACAGGGATAGCAGACCTTCAGTTGCTGTCAACATTCTTGGTAAACAAGGCCATTCCCAGGGTCCAGTATATATACTTCCTAGAGATTTTCTTGTACCTAGACGTCCTTTGATAGATATATTTATTGCGACTTAGAAAAATGAGATGTTCCCAACCCTTCCTAGGCTAACCTACAAAGAAGTACTATGGTGTGGGCATGGGACTCATTTTTGCTCTTGGAGAGTTCTCTGACTGCCAGCCAAGGCAGGCCCCTCTCTGCTGGGATCTTGTCCATGGTGGATATACAATATTTATGCCAGGAAAGTTCTGGGGAATAATTAAGAGGTCAGGGTTACATGCTTTTTGCTACTTCTTTGGGGTTTTTTTTTTCCCCCAAGAAAACGATTTTATATCTGCTCTGTGCTTTGCTAGTTGTATATAACCAAGACCACTCTGCATGACAGTAAACAGTGCAGATCTGCATATTTTGAAAGTCAAAGTAAGGGGGTTTTTTCTTTGTTTTTCCAAAAACCTTTTCCTGGGAGGCAGTTTCCTTGTGATCAGTCAGCCCAAATTCTTCCTCTTCAGGCTGAAACTGCCTCATTCAGCTCATCCTAAATGGAAGTAATGAAATACTGTTCCTTCTGATATTCTCATTGAAGTACCATGTCATTTAGCTTTCATCAGTTTCTTGAAGGTTCTGTGAGTGAGAGTTCATCCTTTTGATTATCTAGTTTTGTGGGGTATGATTTTTTTTAGTATAAAGCTTTTCTTCTTTATGATTACAATTAATGCCTATCTAAATGTGCTGGAGATGACTGAAACACACATCTCTGCATTATATCTCAGACCTCACATTCTTCTAACAGAAACTATATTTAAAATGCTAATGTGCTTACCAAGCAGGTGGTGTTCAGTAGCACTACAAAGAAGTATCATGAGAATCATGTCTGCCCGGTAGAAAAGTGGAAGGTCCATTTTTCGTCTTATATCCCAAACTGGAAGCTATTTTTTTCTGTGAAAGGGGAAGGGTTTATACAATTTTTCCAAAGTGGCATCCACAGGAAAGGAACTAACTTAAGTTTAGAGCACCAAAGCGACTTGCCCAAGACCACAGAAAGCTCAGTGCACAGAATAGATGTTGCCAAAGACGGGATTTCTCAAACAGAAAGAGAGGCTAGACCTGGGTCCCACGAGCATATGTACAGACATATTTTCAGTATATCTGAGGAAAGTATAGCCTTTATAACAATAAGCTTCAGCTTCAGGAAGTGCATGGAATAAAATTCCTCTTGATCCTTAACACCTAATACAGTGGCTGGGATGTGGTAGGTACCTAACAAATGCCACCTGAATAAATAAATAAATGAATGACTAAACCTTAACATATGGCTGAAGGGTAGCCAGGTAGTATTGACTTTTTAAGAGAGATTATTCCAAATTCCTTACTTCTCTCAGGCTACGTTTGATAGCCTCATTCCTGATGATGTGGTGAGCTTCCTATTCACCTACTCTTCCAGGAAGAACCATCCCATCCTGAATCCCTCATTAATAACCCAGGATCAAAGGTAGAAAGATCTTGGGTTGATAGTATTGTTGTAGGAAAGCCACAGAGAATACTGGAGGACCAACTGGTTGGGGTAAGTTAGCAGAGCTAAGTGATTCATGAGTAAGGCTGGAGGAATATTTTGGGCGCTGGCTAACCCTCTTCTGCTATGGTTGAGCCATGCTGAGATTAAAATGTTGGCCTTGGCAGCAGTGAGTAAGGCACCCTCCCAGAAGGAGTAGTTATACTTGCTTGGTGAGAGAATAGGCCACTGAGTAATGAATATCTGGCTAAAGTGACATAACAACCACCCCGGGGAGCCAGTTCTGCCCTCTGCCACCAACACCCGTGCTCTGTGTATATTTGTAGTTGGGACATGACTGTTACTATCATTCCCATTGAGTTGCAAGCTATACCACTCTTGAATACCTCTCTCTAGTTTAAGATTTTTATTTATTGCCAGCTAGGTGCCAGACACTGTTCTAGGCTGTTTCTAAGGTATTTACAATCTCGCATAGCAGAATAAATAGGTAAGATAATATCAGTTAATGACAAATCCCATGAAGAAAATTTAGAAAGGATAGAGAATAACAAGAGGAATAACAATAAGGAATAAAATTAAATAAAGTGATTAGAGAAGCATCCTTAAGCTGGTGACATTAGGACTCAGATCTGAATGGTGAGAAGGATACATCCTTGAAAACACATCTCAGGTGAGAGAAAAGCTAGTGCAAGGGTCCGAAATGGAAACAGTCTTCTAAAGTGCCTCTGACTGCACTCCCCTTCCCCTACATATACCCAGCACTGCTGTCCCAGGCCAAAGCTCATCAGTGCTCCACTTCTTTCCTGGATTCTTTTCCCATCAACCCCATCACAGAATCTCACCTACAGACTAAGTTTTCCAACCGGGAAGTAGAAGAGTTTCCCCCTGTTAGGAGCACAGAAGCGTGCACATCAGTCATTGCCTCTGAGCATGACCCTTCTGTAAACACATAGTGAAGGCCTCGTACTTCCTGGATGCCATAAACTAAGCTCAATGCTGTTCATTCTGTATCTCACTGGAGTCTCACAGTCTCACAATCCAGTGAAATTGTTTCTATTGTCAATTCCTTTTACAGATAAGGAAGTAGAGAACAAAAAGATTAAATAATGTCAAGATCTCAGAAGAGTAAGTGGCTGGGGCTGACAAGGAAAGCCATGAAAGCTGATTCCAGAGTCTGTTCTCTTAACTGCTACATAATTGTCTCATGAGTGAAGCCTCGGAAAAAGTTCCTTCGATGCTCCACTTCTTCCATAGGGACGCAGGTTGTCTTTCAGTGTGCTATCCATTTCCCCTAATTCTAGATCATCCAAATCATGTCTTGGAAGTTGGGTTTTTCACTAGGACATAACCTTATTCATATCTAGAAGGATGTTGTGCCATGACCATAGTCTCTCAGGTTCAAATCCATCCTTCTGCATTCCGCTCTGGGATGCTGGCATTCTGATTCTGAAAAACGCATTCCCCTAGCAACTTTACCACCTGGTTCTGGCAACAGGAGGCACTGAGCAGTGGATCTCAACCATCTCTCTGCATCAAAATACCCTGGGGACATTTGCAAACTAAAAATGACTGGGCCCATGCCTAACGAGTTTTCAAGTGGTCTGGGGTACCAAGATATCACCTTTTAACACCTCCTACAGGTCATTCTAACACACCCACAGGTGTCAGAGCCACTGCACCAGAGGGAGATCAGAAAGCAGAAGGGGAAGAGGGACTTCCTTCTTTCCAATTGTTTGATGTTGCTGACACCATGGCCCCAACACTGGCACTTGGCCTCAGCAGCATCACTGGTTTCAGTTTCCAGCCATTGTAGAAGGTAGATGTATATCTACCCATTGGAGATGAGGCATCCTCTGTCAGGAGGGGCAGCCCAGCTGTGGCACAGCATCCAGTTACTCCGGAGCTCTCATGGTTCCAGCTGGAGTTCTGTGTCCAGTGTTTTCACCTTTAACACTCTTTTAACAGATCACCTCCTCGGAGAGGAAATACTGAATACTACACCTAAGCTCTAGGGTTATAAAATCCCCTCTGCCTCACTTTTACAGCATTTAAGCCACTGGTTTCTCCAACAGCGGTAGATGTCACCTACCACAAGGAGCATGTCCACCCGGGTTGTCTCCACATGGATTCTTTTGGAGAAAATAGTCCCTTCCTCATTCCACTGGGACTAGAAATTACTAAGAATCAATAGGACAGATAATGAACAAGAGTGTTGATCCAGATTGGGGAAAGATTGCTGAGAGTTTGGATGGTTAGGGAAGGCTTCATGGAATAGAGACTTTAGCTGGGTCTTGTAGGGGGAATTGGCATTGATAGGACGGGGAAGGTCACTTCAGGCCATGGGAAATGGGAGTAGAGGGGTTTGGAACAAGGCAGAATGAAGAATGTTGTCTTCTGAAGAGAATCAGAAGATCAGTCTCACAGTAGGTGTGAGGCTAGGAAGCGAAGGATAGGGAGTACAGGGTGGGAAAGGTTGAGAGTGTACAGCTCAAAAAGAATTCCAAATTTCAAGCTAAAAGGTCAGACTTTATTAGCATATGAAATGTTCAAGTGACTTCCCAGCTAAACCAATTCCTTTAGCAAAACAACAGGATATGGTTAATGTAATTAGGGGGAAAAAATTCAAACATCTTAGCATAGCCCACAAGATCCTACATGATCTGCCTACCTCCCCAGTCCCATCTCTCCCCAGGGAAGGCTGTCAACGGAGAGCCTTCTTCCACAGAACTCTCACTAGATGGGAGACAAATGCTTTCCTGACGTGTGATCAGATGGGTATTGCATCTGGATTGGGTATCACAGTGTCCACCATGCACATCAACTTCTGGTTAGTGTTTACCTGGGACTGTGGGAAAAAGAGATACAGATGTGTGAAACATTAGTTGGATTTAAAAAAAAGAAGGAAGGAAGGAAGGGAGGAAGGAAGGAAGGAAGGAAGGAAGGAAGGAAGGAAGGAAGGAAGGAAGGAAGGAAGGAAGGAAAAAGGAAGAAAGAAAGAAAGAAAAAGAAAGAAGAAAGAAAGAAAGAAAGAAAGAAAGAAAGAAAGAAAGAAAGAAAGAAAGAAAGAAAGAAAGAAAAGACTAGAAAGTGATGTGAGGCAAATACAGCAAACTGTTAACACCTTTTAAGATTTACTGATTGATTCTTTGGTGTCCCTTATATTATTTTCCCTACTTTTCAATATGCTTGGATACTTGGAATATTTTATAATGTAAACACTTCAGCATTCAGTCAAACACATTTGATCCTATATCTAAGTAGAAACTATTAGTGAATAAACCAAAAGATTCACCCTTATAATCAATATCACAGCTATTTATAAGAAATAAATATTCTTCCCATTTTAACTTTTTCTTTAATGGATATATCCGAAAATCACAACAGCTATTTCTAACTTTGAGTTCCATGCAACTGATACCTCTTTCCCCACAAATGTGCTGTGTTCCCCTAGATGGCCTGGAGAGAGAAAGGCTGTTGTTACAGGTTGAGTGTTTGTGCTCCCTCACGATTCATGTGTTGAAGCACTAATCCCCCCCGTGAGAGACCTTTGAGAGGTAAGTAGGCTTAATGAGGTCATGATGGTGGGGACACTATGATGGGATTAGTGCCCTCATAAGAAGAGAAAGACAGAGAGTTCTCTCTCTTTCCATGTGAGCACAAAGAAGAGGTCATGCACACACAAGAGGAGGAAGCCATCTGCCAGCCAGGAAGCACATGCTCCCCAAGAACTGATCTGCTGGAGCCTTGATCTAGAGATCCCCAGTCTCTGGAACCATGAGAAATAAGTATCTGTTGTTTCAGCCACCAGGTCTATAGGATTTTGTTATAGCACCGCAAGCCGACTGTGTTGAGGTACAGTGGGAGAGAGGGAATGCTCCATTCTTTCCCTCTCTTTTATTTTTATTTATTTATTTATTTATTTATTTATTTATTTATTTATTTATTTATTTTTAAAGATTTTATTTATTTATTCATGATAGTCACACAGAGAGAGAGAGGCAGAGACACAGGCAGAGGGAGAAGCAGGCTCCATGCACCGGGAGCCCGACGTGGGATTCGATCCCGGGTCTCCAGGATCACGCCCTGGGCCAAAGGCAGGCGCCAAACCGCTGCGCCACCCAGGGATCCCTCCCTCTCTTTTAGATGCACCCTGGGGCTTCTGCTCTTTGAAATTAAAAACATCCTCCCTCCTCCCTACCATCAGCCTCCTGAGTTCTTGTTCTCTTTTGCTTTTCTCTCTTTCCCCTTCCCTGAGGAGACCCCTTTTTTCTTCTTATCCTGTACAAAATTGTGGGGTGAGCACCTATGTTAAGGATTGAGAGGTAAGAAACATTTTAATATTTATGTTCTCCCCAATCTCCAGAACTGCCAGAAACACTGACTTTTGTTTTCTCAGCTCACTCTTTTGTATTAGTAACCAATATTTTTTGTCATCTTTCTTTGCCAGTTCATAAATTACACGGTAGATACATTGAGTCCTGTTATATCGTGCTTACTTGGGAGTTTCTTTGGTAACCACAAAATTATCCTGGAGAATAACGTGTAGTTTTTAAAATGGGCTGTAAAAGTCTGGTAAAACAAGTTGTCCTCAAATGGGAGTTAAAGTCTCAGTATTAGGAAAGTGTAATATTTGGCCCTTGGAGATGCCACCAAGTATTTCATCGGCTGATTCTCATTCATCATTGTCAGCTATTTATTGAACACCCAGAGTTCATAATATTGTACAATAGAGCCTAGCACGGATCTTAAGTAAAAGACAATAAATCCTGACAGCTTTTAAAGAGTGACTTACAAGCTGCAATCTCTCAGGGAAAGGCAAAATCCTAAAATATCTTTCTTTCCAAATAGGTCCACGGCGACTGTCCCAAATATCATATGATTAATTTATAAGGATGCCACTTTTTAAGTCAAGTGAGATCTCATAAATTCTACCTAATTTTAGGTGTAGTATGTGTGTTTGGAGAGGGTGGGGAACACTGTGAGAAAGAACGAAAAAAATCTATTGGAAAAGAAAAACTCAATTAGCACAGTTGAGAATAAATTAAATTCCACGTTTACTTTTAAAAGGTTATTAAACTCTCATTTAAGACTAGTTAGAAATTGGTTAATTTGGCCAGCAGTTAAAACTTTAAAGCCTAAGCCATTTTATTTAAGAAATCTATGTAACATGGGGGGTGGGAACAATGCCCAGTGTTTAAATATTTCCCAACTAGCTTGTGTCCTGGGGGTGGGAGGGTGGAAGGGGCATAAGTAAACACTCATGATGTTCATTGGATAATTGATCATTAACGAGGCTATAAGAAGCTTTTGAATCATTAATTGGGGGATTCAGTCCTTAAATGTAAGCCTTGGCTGGGTATGGTTTTGCAGGATGGGAGATTCAGTCCATTAATGTAATCAGGGTGTGACTGCAGGATGTCTTCAAGCGTAATTGGAGGGTTGCATAGGCTGAGGGTTCTTGAGCCCTAGATGATATTGAAATCCTAAAATTCTGTATTCTTTGCATTATTTGAAACAATGCGAAATCCTAAAATAACAGCATATCAGAGGTGGGAAGAAATTTGGAGGCTGTAGAGTCCAACCTTTTTGTTTTGAAATAAAGAGACCAGGGCCAAGAATGGGAAAACTAACCCCAGGTAGCCCTGGTAATAGTGCAGTCAGGCCCGGAGACCAGCTGCTAATTCCCAGGTCTGTGTTCTTTCCAGTAATGCACAATAGGTCTGGAGGCATGTGCATGTTCAGAGCACTCCCTGGATCCAGTGTTAGCATTATCCTCCCGCTTTCTCTCCTAACTGGAACATGTATATGCACACAAGAAGAACCTACGGGAGTCCGAGGTGGTGGAGGAGGAGTAGAAGACCTAGGTCTCGTCTGGTCCCAGGAATTCAGCTAGATAGCTATTAGATCATTCTGAAGACCTGTGGGTTCAACCAGAGATCTAGGAAAAGAATAGCTGCAACTCTACAGATAGAAAAGTGAGCACTTTTTGCAAGGTAGGAGGCATGGAGAAGTGAATCCGAGGTGATACATGGGAAGATAATCTCAGTGGAAGAGAGCTTCTGGCAGTGGGCTGTCAGAAAGTGACAGCGGCAGAGCACAAAATCAGAACTTTTAGCAGTCTGCTCTGGTGAGGGTGTGCAGGCCGAGAAAAATCAAGGCCATCCCACCTAAAGTTTAGCATTAACACAAGTACAGCCATCTTAGGCCCCTGTGAATAAGAGCTGAACTTTACGGGAAAAACTGCAGAATGTCCTCAATGTCCTCGGCAGGAATCCCATATCAGAAAGACAACAGAGCCCACGCCCCGTGGTAGAAAGTCCCATATTAGAATGAGAACAGAGCTCAATGCCCTTGAAAGCCCCATATCAGAATGTAAACAGAACTTGAGAAATTCCTCCACCCCTTCTGAAGATCCCCTAGACCAGCCTATAAAAAACCCAGCTGTAAGCCACTTCGGGGTCCAAGTCCCTGCTCCGCTGTGTGGGGCACACTTGGACCCAAGCTCGAGCTTGCTAATAAACCCTCGAGCACTTGCATAAGTGTCGGCTCCTTGGTGGTTTCTCGGATTCGCAATCTTGGGCACAAGAAGGGATGCTCTGCCTGACAGGTGCTCAGGTGGTGAAGCAGGGTCAGAGTCCTAGGTGGGACAGTGTGGTCTCAGGATCCCCAGGGTCACAGGAAGACCAGGGATACCCGAGAGAGGCACAGGCCCCAGGCATCAGAGCAGGGAAACCAGCTGCAAACAGAGAGCTCAGGAGTGGGCTCTCAGCTTGGGATTGCTATAAACCAAGGACCACGGCACAGTGGTTGGGACCACTCCCCAGCAGGGGCCCAGCAAGTGGCAGAACTGGCAAGACCCCCCTCCTCCCTGGGGAGGAGCGGCATGAGAGCACAGTGCAAGAGTCGGAGTCACATGTCTGAGATAGAAATGCTTGGTCACAAGGTGGGTGAGCACGGACTGGGGCTGGGGACCAGGAAGACAGGAATGATTGACTGTTTTTCCCAGAGGGCAAACTGAGGAGTGGGGACCGAGCTTTTGGCTCCAGGGCTGGAGATGGAGAGGCCACCATTTTCATTGTCATCCTCTAAAGCAAGGAGGAAAGCCTTCAGGGAACAAAAACCACAGAGAGCAATCTGGAGCACATTAGATAGCCTGGCCCGCTGGCAAGGGTGGTGCGGTCCTGCCCCGGCAAAGACACCTGAGAAGCAACACAACAGGCCCCTCCCCTACAAGATAGGCAAGAACATCCAGCCAAGACCAAGTCTACCAAACACTGAGAACTGCAAAACGCCAGTACTAGGGGAATATGGCATGCAGAATTCATGGGGTTCGGTTTTTGTTTTTTGTTTTCCCACAATTCTTTAGTCTTTCAACTTTAATTTTTTCTTTGCTCTTTCCTTTTTCAACCAATTTATTATTTTATCAACTCTTTTTAAAAAAAAAATCCTTTTTAATTTTCATTTTTACAATTACATTCTACCTTTTTATTGTATTTAATTTTATCTTGGATATATAGATAAGTTTTTCTTTCTTTTTTTTTAAGATTTTTTATTTGTTTATTCATGACAGAGAGAGAGAGAGGCAGAGACATAGGCAGAGGGAGAAGCAGGCTCCATGCAGGGAGCCCGACATGGGACTGGATCCCGCGTCTCCAGGATCACGCCCTGGGCTGAAGGCGGCGCTAAACTGCCGAGCCACTCAGGTGGCCCAAGTTTTTCTTTCTTTACAATCTTGGGATGCAGTTTCTTCTAACAGACCAAAATACACTCATAATCTAGTGTGTGGTTCTATTCTTTTCACCTGTCTGATCATATTCATTTTTGTTTGTTTTGTTTTTTGTTTTCTCTGTTTTGTTAAAACCTTTTTAAATTTTCATCTTTACTGTTATATTCTATCCTTTCAATGTATTTAATTTTATTTTGTGTGTGTGTGTTTTTCTTTCCTTACAATTTTGAGATGTTGTTTCTTCTAACAAACTAACCAAAATCCACTCAGGGTATAGTGTATTGCTCTGTTCTGCTCACCTTTCTGTTTATATTCCTTTTTTTTTTTTTTTTTTGGCTTTTAATTTTCATTTTTACTATTACATTCTATCTTTTCATTGTATTTAATTTTTTTTTGTACATACAAGTTTTCTTTCATTACAATTTTGGGATCTAGTTTTCTAACAAAAGGACCAAAATACACACAGGATCCAGTGTATTGCTCCATTCTGTTCATTTATTTGATTATCTCTCTATTTTTTCTGGTTTTGGGTCTCTTCTGATTTGTTAAGTGTATATTTCTCTGTGATCATTGTTACCATTTTAGTATTTTTTTCCCTCATCCATCTATTCTTCTCTGGGTAGGATAACAAGACAAAAAAACTCACCTCAAAAAAGAGAACAAGAGTTAGTACCAACTGCCAGGAACCTAATCAATAGGTTCAAAGTGACGATTGTAAAAATACTAGCAGGGCTTGAAAAAGCAAAGCAGACACTAGAAAATCCCTTTCTGGAGAAACAAAAGAACGAAAATCTGAATAGTCAAAATCAAAAAAGCTATTAATGAGATGCAATAAAAACTGGAGGCTCTAACTGCTAGGTTAAATGAGGCAGAAGAGAGAATTAGAAGACCTAATGATGGAGGATAAAAAAGGTTGAGAAAAACAGGTACAAATAACTACTGGATTACCAGGGGAGAATTTGAGAGATAAGGCAAAACATATTAGAATAATTTGGATCCCAGAAGAAGAGGAAAGAGAGAGGGGCAGAAGGTATATTAGAACAAATTATAGCAGAGAACTTCCCTAATCTGGGGAAGGAAAGAGTCATCTAAATCCAGAAGACATCAAGAATGCCCCTCAAAATCAGTAAGAATAGGTCAACCCCTCATATATAATAGTGAAACTTACAAATCTCAGAGACAAAGAGAAAATCCTGAAAGCAGCTCAGGATAAGGGTCTGTAACCTATAAGGGTAGAAACATTAGACTGGCAGCAAACCTATCCACACAGACCTGGCAGGCCAGAAAGGACTGGCATGATACATTCAGAGTGTTAAATGAGAAAAATATGCAGCTAAGAATACTTTATCCAGCTAAGATCTCATTCAAATTAGAAGGAGAGATAAAAAGCTTCCAGGACAAACAGAAACTAAAAGGATTTGTGATCACCCAACCAACCCTACAAGAAATATTAAAAGAGAATCTTTAAGCAAAGAAAGAGCCCAAAAGTAATGTAGACCAGAAAGGAACAGAGACAATACACAGAAACAGTGACTTTACACATAATATTATGGCACTAAATTCAAAGCTTTCAATAATTACTCTGAATGTAAATGGGCTAAATTCCCCAATCAAAAGACACAGGGTATCCAATTGGATAAAAAAGCAAGACCCAGGATGTCTGGATGGCTCAATGGTTGAGCGTCTGCCTTTGGCTCAGGGCATGATCGTGGAGTCCCAGGATTGAGTCCCACATCAGGCTCCCTGCATGAAGCCTGTTTGTCCCTCTCCCTATGTCTTTCATGAACAAATAAATAAAACCTCAGAAAAAAAAGCAAGACCCATTGATACACTATCTGCAAGAGACTCATTTTAGACCTAAAAACACCTCCAGGTTTAAAGTAAGGGGATGGAAAACAATTAATCATGCTAATGGACATCAAAAGAATGCTGAGATTGTGATCCTTATATCAGACAAATTAGATTTTAAGCCAAAGACTGTAATAAGAGATGAGGAAGGACACTATATCAAATTAAAGTGTCTATCCAACAAGAAGATCTAACAATTGTGAATATTTATGCCCCTAACATGGGAACAGTCAGTTATATAGGACAATTGATAACAAAGTTAAAGAAACTCATTGATAATAATATAATAATAGTAAGAGACTTTAACCCCGCTCACTACAAAGGACAGATCACCTAAGCAGAAGATCAACAAGGAAACAAGGGCTTTGAATAACACACTGGACCAGATGGACTTCACAGATATATTTAGAACATTCCATCCTAAAGCAACAGATTACAGTGCACATGGAACATTCTCCAGAATATATCACATACTGGGTCACAAATCAGGTCTCAACTGGTACGAAAAGATTGGAATCATTCCCTACATATTTTTAGACCACAATACTTTGGAACTGGAACTTAATAACAAGGAAATTTGGAAAGAACTCAAATACATGGGAGCTAAAGAGCACCCTACTAAAAATGAATGGATCACTAGGAAATTAAAGAAGAATTAAAAAATTCATGGGAACAAATGAAAATGAAAGCACAACTGTTCAAAATCTCTGGGATGCAGCAAAGGATGTCTTAAAAGGGAAGTATATAGCCAGACAAGTCTTTCTCAAAAAACAAGTTCTCAAATACACATCCTACCCTTACGCCTACAGGACCTGGAGAAAAAACAGCAAATAAAGCCTAAACCCAGTAGGAGAAGAGAATTAAAAAAGATTAGAGCAGAGATCACCAAAAGAACAGTAGAACAGATCAATAAAACTAAGAACTGGTTCTTTGAAAGAATTAATAAGATTGATAAACCATTGGCCAGACTTATCAAAATGAAAAGAGAAAAGACCCAAATAAATAAAATCATGAATGAAAGAGGAGAGATCACAACCAACACCTAAGAAATAAACACAATTATAAGAACATATTATGAGCAAATATATGCCAACAAAATAAGCAATCTGGAAGAAATGGATGCATTCCTAAGACATATAAGCTACCAAAACTGAAACATGAAGAAATAAAAAACCTGTACAGACCCATAACCAGCAAGGAAATTGAAGCAGTTCTCAAAAATCTCCCAACAAAGAGTCCAGGGCTGGAAGGCTTCCCAGGGGAATTCTACCAAACATTCAAGGAAGAATTAGTACCTATTCTTCTGAAGCTGTTTCAAAAAATAGAAATGGAGGGAAACCTTCCAAACTCTTTCTATGAGGCCAGCATTACTTTAAACCCAAAACCAAAGACCCCACCAAAAAGGAGAATTACAGAACAATATCCCTGATGAACATGGATGCCAAAATTCTCCCAAAATACTAGCCAATAGAATCCAATTGTACATTAAAAGGATTATTCACCACAACCAAGTAGGATTTATTCCTGGGATGCAAGGGTGGTTCAATATCCACAAATCAATCAATATGATACATTACATTAATAAAGAAAGGACAAGAACCATATGATCCTCTCAATAAGTATAGAAAAAGCATTTGACAAAGTACAGCATCTTTTCTAGATTAAAATTCTTTACATCGTAGAGATAGAGGAAACATACCTTGATATCATAAAAACCATATACAAAAAGCACATGGTGAATATCATTCTCAATGGAGAAAAACTGAGAGCTTTTCCCCTAAGGTCAGGAACATGACAGGGATGTCCACTAGCACCACTGCTGTTCAACATAGTACTAGAAGTCCTAGCCTCAGCAATCAAACAACAAAAAGAAATAAAAAGCAACTGAATTGGCCAAGAAGTCAAACTCACTTTTTGCAAATGAAATGATACTGTATATGGAAAACCCAAAAGACTCCACCCCAAAATTGCTAGAACTCATACAGGAATTCATCAAAGTGGCAGGATAAAAAGTCATTGCACAGAAATCAGTTGCATTTCTATACACTAACAATGAGACTGAAGAAAGAGAAATTAAGGATTCAATCCTGTTTACAATTGCACCCAAAAGCGTGAGATACCTAGGAATAAACCTAACCAAAGAGGCAAAAGATCTGTACTCAGAAAACTATAGAACAGTCATGAAAGACATTGAAGAAGACACAAAGAAATGGAAAAATGTTCCAGCTCATGGATTGGAAAAACAAATATTGTTAAAATGTCTATGCTACCTAGAGTAATCTATACATTCAATGCAATCCCTATCAAAATACCATCAACTTATTTCACCAAGTTGGAACAAATAATCCTAAAATCTATATGGAACCAGAAAAGACCTCAAATAGCCAAAGGATTATTGTAAAAAGGAAACAGAAACTGGTGGCATCAAAATTCTGGACTTGAAGCTCTATTAAAAAGCTGTAATAAAAAAAAAATAAAAATAAAAAAATAAAAATAAAAAGCTGTAATCATTAAGACTGTATGGTACTGACACAAAAACAGATATATAGATCAATGGAACAGAATAGAGAACCCAAAAATGGACCCTCAACTCTGTGGTCAACTAATCTTCAACAAAACAAGAAAGAATGTCCAATGGAAAAAAGACAGTCTCTTCAACAAATGGTATTGGGAAAATTGGACAGCCACATGCAGAAGAATGACACTGGACCATTTCTTCACACCACACACAAAAATAAACTCAAAATGGATGAAAGACCAGACTGTGAGACAGGAATCCATCAAAATCCTAGAGGAGAACACAGGCAGCAACCTCTTTGACCTTGGCTACGGCAACTTCTTGCTAGACCCATCTCCAAAGGCAAGGGAAACAAAACCAAAATGAACTATTAGGACTTCATCAAAATGAAAAGCTTTTGCACAGCAAAGAAAACAGTCAACAAAATCAAAAGGCCACCTACAGAATGGGAGAAGATATTTGCAAATGACACAGCAAATAAAGGACTAATGTCCAAAATCTATAAAGAACTCATCAAACTCAACACCCAAAGAACAAATAATCCAATCAAAAATGGGCAGAGACATGAACAGACATTCCTCCAAAGAAGATACACAAATAACCAACAGATACTGAAACAATGCTCAGCATCACTGGTCATCAGGGAAATACAAATCAAAACCACAATAAGATACCACTTCACCCCAGTCAGAATGGCTAAAATTAACAAGTCAGGAAATGACAGATGTTGGGGAGGATGCAGAGAAAGGGGAACCCTCTTACACTGTTGGTGAGAATGCAAGCTGGTGCAGCCACTCTGGAAAACAATGTGGAGGTTCCTCAAAAACTTGAAAATAGAGCTACCCTGTGACCCAGCAATTGAACCACTGGGTATTTACCACAAAGATGCAAATGTAGTGACACGAGGGAGCACCTGCACTCCAATGTTTATAGCAGCAATGTCCACACTAGCCAAACTATGGAAAGAGCCCAGATGTCCATTGACAGATGAATGGATAAAGAAGATATGGTATAAATACACACACATACACACACACTCACACACACAGACTATACAATGGAATACCATTCAGCCATCAAAAACAAACAAACAAACAAACAAATAAATAAATAAAATTTTTCCATTTGCCATGATATGGATGGAACTAGAGGATATTATGCTAACTGAAATAAGTCAATAGAGGAAGACGATTATCATATGATCTCACTCATGGACTTAAAGAAACAAAACAGAAGATCATAGGGGAAGAAAGGAAAAAATAAAACAAGATGAAATCAGAGAGGGAGACAAATCATAAGAGACTTAATCATAGGAAACAAACTGAGGGTTGCTGGAGGGGAGAGGGTGGGGGGGATGGGGTAACTGGGTGATGGACTTTAAGGAGGGCATGTGATGTAATGAGCACGGATATTATATAAGAGTGATGAATTACTGACCTGTACCTCTGAAACCAACAGGATATTATATGTTAATTAACTGAATTTAAATAAAACAGAAATAAATATATAAAACAGAAAAAATAAAATTAAGTTATGGGCAAAAAAAAAAATTGCCTAGAAGAGGGGGAAAATAATCAGAATTTCTTCTTTAAATCTAACTTGAGGCATCTACTTGGGTAGTCTTTTAATCTCACTATGAAACTATAACTAGTTGTGATCGAAGTTTATCTTAATGTGGTTATTATAACAATCATATTCTGATGTGATGAGATCACCTTACTTCGCTGTAAAACATCTGTGTGTGGTGCATTGTCGGATGCTCTTGAGTATGAATATGGCTTCTCAAGGTAGAGTTCTTAGCATCTCAATTTTCTGTCTGGCTTTTAAATTGTGTCTAATTAAAGGATTTCACATTCCTTCACAATATTGCCTCCTCAAGCAGAAATAAAACGACAGAAACACATTTTGTGTTTTTTTCATATGAAAGACATTCTGTTAATATTTGGGTGGGTTATTTTGCCTGAAGTGTGTTAATTACATTAATTAGCCTGACTTCAAGAACAGTAGCTAGGAGTTGGTGGAATGAATCTGAGCTAGATCACTGTCATTCGAAAAGCTGAAAAGCTCGCTTCCCTTTCCCCTACTCCCGCCCCTCCCCTGCTTTCCCACTGCAAAAAAACACCAGGATGTTGGAAAGCACTACTCACTTGGAATTGCTATCATGCGTGTTATTTTTGAGATGAAAGCACAGACGCTACAAGAATAATATTCAATAATTTTATTCATCTCATAAAGAATGATGAAGCTCACAGAATGAGAGCTCCTCAGGAATCACGGCCACATAATACAGCATTCTAACCTTAATGAGCAAGGCCAAATTGTTCTCTTATTTTTCCCCATGTGTATTCTTTGGGTCACCTACCTGGAAAAGAGAAGAGAAAACAACACTCTGTGCGGCGATAGCACCAAGCAGGCAGGGGACAGTGAGCTTTCAACCACCTTTATTGAAGTAGAAAATACTGTAGGCTAAACTCCCTCCCCAGACATCACTATTCTGTGGAAACTAAAAAGGACCGCAAATTTTTTTGTACCCTGGCTGCTGATGGAAAACATTACAAAACCCTGAAAGAATAAAGAACTTGCCGATGTAAACTCTGTCGCCGCTTCCGCAGCAGCCATGCCCTATGGACTCTGACAAGGGTCACCTCCTATTAAAGCAGGCAAGGAAAAACAATCGTGATGCCAGGTCTCTATTCAAACTTTGCAAAGGTCATTGCCCTCATTCGGGCTCTCAATGAAATGCAGAGATTGTATTTTTTACCCTCTTGCAGATTCAGTAAAACTGTCTGCCAGGAAGGTGCTTCTCGGGCTTCAAGGTACACATTAAATCATTTGGGGATCCTGCTTAAAAATACAGATTCTGATTCAGTAGTTTTGGGGGTGGGGGAGCCTGAAAGTCTGCATCTCTACCAAGATCCCAAAAAGCCAGTGCTGTTAGTGCGTAGGCCATACCTCAAGTAGCAAGGGTCTAGGACAGTGGCTCTTAAAATTTATTGATCATGACCAACAGTAGGAAATATATTTTATGCTCTATGTTATATGTATATATTTTATGCCATAACTTCATAGACACGCATGTAATATATGTGTGACAATGGATGGAAATGAATGGAAAATGGAAACAACAGCTTCATGGAAGAGTTCTTAACCTTTACCAGTTGTGACATTTTCAGGACTAATTTTATTTCTGTAATTGTCTTGATTTAGTTGGTGGTTACACGAATCTATACAATATGATAAAATTGTATAGATCTATATACCCACCCTCAAATACGTTCATGCAGTGCAAAATCTGTAACCTAACGCCATCTGAGAATTGTGCCTATGTCACGTCCCTGGTTTTGATATCGTACTATAGTCATGCCAGAGGAAAGTAAAGGGTCCCTGGGGCCTCCCTGTGCATTTCTTGACAACTTCTTGTGAATCTATACTAATTTCAAAATAAAAAGTTAACTGATAATAAATGGATTGGGACCCACAAAACTGGTTTCAAGACCACTAGTGCACTGAGAGGCAGAGTTTGGAAAACTCTCCTCCGGAATTTTACAAACCTTGATGGATTGTTTCAGAACATAGCTGCTGTAAGTGGGTGAGGCAAAGAGGGGTCTTGGACTGGGAGGTGAAGGTGGCAGTTGCGTGAGTGGTATGTGAGGAGGAAGTGGGGAGCCTGGGAAGAGGTTTTCTGAGGGCCCACTGGGTGGACAGAAGACTTAGCTAATATGTCCCAGAGTCAGCGGGTAGCCCCGACGTGTAGGGAAAATAAGAAACACCAGCAGTTGAAACTACTGGTGCTCAAAATTTGTCTCCTGACACTTCTTGCTTTTTGGAGTGGACCCCATCCAGAGTTTTGTTTTTTGTTTTTATTTGAATGTGTTTTTAAAAACCTGTGGTAATGCAGTGTAAACACAGAGCCCAAGAGGATTTGAAGATGTTTGGAGAGAGAGACTCTGTGGGGGCTTCGGAGCATCAGGAGAAGGAAATACTTGTATAAAGGCCAGCCTGGAGAAGAGGTCGTCAGGACATGGGGAAAGGCCATGATTATCAGCCCCAGATTCAGACTAAAGGAATCCACGAGGCAAGTTCATGTATTGAACTTGTTAGTCATTATAAGGGAGCAACAGTACCATGCAAACCACCGAGCTGTACTGTCGCATTTTTCTCAGGGTAACATAAGAAAAATATAGAGGAAGGAAAAGCACATTCCTTGGCCAGAGGCTTATGAATGTGGAATGGGTGAGGGGCCTATCTTAACTTAATTAACTACTACTTTAGTGCCACCAAATGCCGAAAATATGAATCATACGATTGTTTCAAATTAATACCTAATTGATGTGTCTAAATGTAAAAATGAACTTTTACCATTTTCTTAAGGCTTCCTTTCTTCATTCACTTCTTTTTGGCTAAGATGCATATTCCTTCTCTAACTAGATAATTCTGAAGCATCATTTTGCCCTTGTAATCCAATTGCAGGTAAATCAGAGATATCTGCAAAGTCTAATTTAGAAGAGAAGAAGGTTTTTTTCTGTATGGTATAATAATTCATTTCAATTAGCATGATGAAACCAACTGCAGAGCCATTTTTCACTGAAAATGTTGTGGTGGAGTTCAGGGAAATATTAAAGACATTTCTAGAAGCACAAACAAGCTTACACATGCACTTAGTTGCCCTAAGGAAGAAGAGAAGATTACAAATTATCTCATCACACAGATAAGAATGCTCCATCCTCTTCAACACTTTAGGTGAAATGGCATCATCTGTGGTTTATTTATAGTCACTCAACATGTGATCCCAGGACATGTCCCATAAAAATATCCCTTTGACTTGCATTATTCTTCTTTAATGCACTTATCTATGGAGAAGATAAAATAGAGTCTATTGTGGGTTTTAATAAAAATATGATAGATAGAAAAATATCCATAAGAACAGATATTGCTTCCAGGAACTGAATGATATTGAATAAAACTGATATAATTAAGGGTTACCGAGAAATTTCTGATATAAGCTTAAGCTCAAGGGGATTTCAAATTTTGTAAATAAGAACTGTAGAAAAAAATCAATCTATTTAAAGGTAGAGTTTGTTGTGTATGCGAACGTGCAGGTTTGTGAAGGCTGACTGTGTACTGCCAAGTGACTTGTAACAAACCAAAGAATGACGTAGTAGGTAGCTAAGAAGAGCTGCAAAACTAATTGGCGTCCAATATGTTTTGGGCTGCATTTAATTTTCTTGAGGGGAAGAGAGGTCAGGAATGGAATGAAGTCAATGAGGACTGGAATAAGACTCACAGGAAAAAAAGTAAAAAAGCAAAATGGCCAACATTGAAAGGTCAGTGAATATCCTAGAGACAGGAAATGAACTTTAAACAAAATAGAAGGTAGTATTTCTATCTGTGTTTGAGAGTTGTTAAAATTGCTATTTAAAAAGGCAACTGCAATCGCCAGGTGTTGCTTGCATAGAACCTCATTTGGGTATGTATTTAACTTATTAGAAATATCAAGAACATAGATATTTTGCACTGGGCAATAAGATAAATATTTAAACTCACAGCAAAATTCCTGCTATTTACCAAGCTTTACTTCCTATTTTACTGTAATATTTTTTCTTGAAAGAAAAAAAGAAAAAAAACCAATTCCTGAATCATCTCTCCTAAGAAGTCTTCATTATGCTAATGACTATTAGTCTAAAAGTTTGCCCATACGTGTGAAATCAAATAAGGTAATTTTCTTCTTTTGTTAAAAAGCTACTGACAGTCAAAACCCTTTGGGGTTGATATTTTGCATGCAGCATTTTATACAGGGAAAACGTGATTGCAAGTTTGGTTGATAGTCTTTTGCATCCACTCTCTTAAGCACTAGCAATGACTGAATAATGCAAATTCTAAATTAGCATCCAAATGCTTTCCAAAGTAAAACTAAAGCAAATAATTGCTACTTTGAATTGCCACATCTAAGGGCATCTTTTGATTCTACAAAGCCTGAGTTTTAAAAATACATGTTCATGGTTCTATCCAAGGTTAATAATCATTAAAATTAACAACAATTGTTAGGAGGGTTATTCTCCTTAAGGAGGCATTCAAAATTGGGATGTCTTGGGGCCCTCATCTCCTGCCTTCCTGCCTGATGCTGTGGGATTCTGGGAAAGACCATATGATGCAGCAAGATGATGCCCGGGTAACAGACAGTATAAACAGGCTTGTAAAACTCAAACAGGTCGCCAACAAACCGGTGTTGTGCCTAGAGCTTCCAGTAACACTCGCATTCGCTTTTCTCCCCCAAGCATTCTGTTAAGCTTTTCCTCATATATCACTATTGCATGTAAATATTTGGACTGGCCCTTCCTGGCACTATACACCTATGTTATGCTTTTAAAACTGTGACTCGTCCTCTTCCACCCACTTGTGGGAAAGACTGTTTTGCCTACATTTTTTTCCCCAGTCACACGTATTTTGAATTTTTTTGGCATTGCCACACGACAGTTTGCTCTAATTTGGCTCTGCAATGGAGTGTTACCAAGGCTTTCTTCCCCCCTCCCTCTAAGCAAAGGAATGAGTTGGAGTGTGTGCTATACTTTGCTGTCTTGGCAAGAGAGGAGGAGGGTCAGAAAGGAACCAGGATGTTCTTTACCCCTGTGTGTGGTGCTCCTGGCACTGCTTTCAGAAGCTAAATAGGAAGTTGGGATAGGTTACCACTTCAATGGAATACCAGCCCTGGTGGCATTCATTATAAAGACATATACCCAAAAATCTCCATAATTGCTTAAGGGCAGCAATTTGATTGTTGAAGGGACAAAGAGACTCGCCTTCAAGTTGTATTTGTTCCACAAATGTGACTTTTTTTTTTCACTTTGATTATATGTTTATTTCAAAGAATGATGAGCTTTGTTGGAAGAGGGGAGGGGGAATTAAAGACCTAGAGATCTCCCCTCTCCACCTCACCACTACAAAATAGATTCTCCCTAAATTTGGCCCGCACAAAATGTTACCAACATTGTTTATAAGGTGCTTGAACTATGAAAGTGCAATGAATGTTTACAAACTATATATATATTTCCCCCTTTGGTCCTTTGTTAAGCACATGAATGGCAAACAGAAAGAACTTATCTGAAGAATCAGCAAGGTAGCACTAGCTGGAATGTAATTTTACAAAACCTGGCCATCTTTCAACAAGAGTGGGTGGATTTTTAGCGCTACAAATGTTTGTGTATTATAAAGTATTTGCCATGGTGACAAAGCTGGGAGAAACATCCCATTAGCCACAGACGGGCTACAGATTGTTCTGATTATCCATGTCCAAAATTCAGTCTGGCTAAGGCTTTGTGTTATTTTCAGTGTTTATAAGTGCTCCATTTTTTTTTCAACATACTAACCTACAAGCCAGCAAGTATGGATGTATGTAGGTATTTAACTTAAAATTATCTTTAAACATGTTCTTAGGGCATATTCATATATCCTATGTGTAGATTATGTGTGTGTCATCGTTCCATTTACAGTCGATATGTTTATAGTGCTAAAAATAATAATCTTTGAAAGAATGAAAGACTTGTGACACATATCCTGGAGCACTTATTAAAAATAAAAAGGGTCATAGAGAATTCGAGCAAGAAGCAATGAAATGTCTGCGCTAATCTATTTGCAGGTATTTGTGACTATTGATTTCATGTTTAAAAGTTACAGCTTCTATTTTTGAGAGTGACTTTTATCTCAAGTACAGGGGGAGAAATGTGAATTATAAATAGCCAACAGAAAATATGCCACTGCATGTAAAGAATCCACATTTTTTTTCTTCCAAACATTTCCCTGCTAAGAAAAACATGGGAAAAATTTTAATGACTCTTTTTGCCCCTATTTTTGGGGAGAACATTTATAAGCAAATGGTGTTTTATGTAGTGGAATGAATCGCCATGCAATAAAACCTAGCATCAGACGGGATTGCTTTGAAGTTACCCATGGCTGTGCAAGGTAGTAGGCAGATAGAATAAAGGGAAAAGATAGACGAAAAAATAGCAGGAAAGAAGGAGGGAAAGAAAGAAAGAAGAAAGAAAAGAAGGAAGGAAGGAAGGAAGGAAGGAAGAAGAGAAGGAAGCATAAGGAAGGAAAACCTCCACTCCCTCAGACCCTCACCTCCCCCTCCCTCCCGAAAAAGAAAGAAAGAAAGAAAGAAAGAAAAGAAAGAGAAATAAAAGAAAAAAAAGTTTTCGGGTCATATAAAGGTTAAAGAAAAGTCACAGAAAATTAATCTTTATCATCTGAGCAGCATTGCTGCTAAATTGACCCACAGTGGAAGCAGGAACAGTCTGAGAATTTAGTGAAAAGAGATTACACAATTAATTCTGCAACTGTCACATCTCTCAAACTTCTTTTACTTTTCGGGTGACTTTTAGTGGAGGTGCCACTGAAGTTTCTTTCTCACATAAACAAGGAAAAAAATTCCAATTTGCTTATTTATCACTCAGTCTTCCAGGGCAGGCAATATAGCAGATCATTTCACTAAACAAGACTGAGGAGAGACATTTTAATGAGGAAGTAAAATGCCTATTACAGGTATTTTGAGCAAATAAAGTTTTGCTGACTCCTTCCAAAAATTGTGCTTTCTCGATTCATTTTGAAAAGTACTAATTCAAGTGCACATCTGTGCAAACCGAATGGTTGTTTCAATAAAATATAGTAAGATTTTCATATTCTCTAAATACGCTTGTGTTCAAAAGTAGATCTACCAATACATTATGTGATTTTGGAAGAGGGAAATTAAAGAAACTTAGCTTTATAAAGACAAATGGTTCTAAAGATTTATTTCTAGGATATGGAATGGGTCTGTATTAATCATTTCTAATAATCCTATTCCTAAGGTTAGCCCGTGTTTTGAGGTCTGATACCAATTATGTTTGTCCTTGCCAATAAACTCGTTTAGGTTGAGACTATACATTCAAGACTTTAGCACATAAGCATCCCAAGTACCTGACACTACTAAACAATTTCAGTGGCCAAGGAGCAGAGAATAAGAGTGGGTCATGGGCATCTGGGGCAGTACTTTACTTAATATTTGGCCATCATCATTTATTTCTAGCCTACATTTGCATTGGAGTTCACATTTGGCATTTTCCAAAAGACACTCTGGACCACTGCCGTCTAAACTTGAGCTGAGACATTCGTTGGGGCTTTCTCTATCATATTTTGCTCATGACTAAATAAAACTAGACCGACATAAAAGGCTAAATTCCTGACACATCTCTTATAATGGCAAATTTTCATATTTAAAGAATGCCTGGCACATATTTGTGTTTCAATGGAGCCCTACACATCTGTTACTTATTTTGGAGCAGCCTCTATCACATATGCAAAAGTCTTTTGCAGATAAATTACTGCATTTCAATCTAAAATTACATAAAAAGGATTTCATTCTTTAGAAGAAAATTCTTTACACAGTTATCACAAAAGGATCATGAGGGTTCCCCACAAAGGAAATAGGCATCACACTGTGTGTGCATAAATGTGTGATCAGTTACTGGAGTCACTGCTATAATAATAGGATGCATGCATTCTTTATTTGAGGGCACAGATGCAGAGAGACATCCACTGAGGGCATAGACAAACAAATGCTTCCTATTTGCCATACAACTGGGGGCCTAGGATTCATATAGGTTTCTATTTGGAAAAATGCATCCCGTACCCACTCTATCCCACAACTTCTTTCCCAAAGCCCAATGAGCATCAGCAGGAAGATACTTGCAAGAACTCTTCCTCTGCATCTGTATTCCCTGCACACCAGCCCCTCTGCCCCTTCTTCCCATTTGACAAGCAGAGCCTTATACACACACCACCCAAAAGGCAAGCTTTTCAAATCAAAGGGAAATTTTATTTATTTATTTATTTTTAAATATTTTATTTATTTATTCATGAGAGACACACAGAGAGAGAGAGGCAGAGACACAGGCAGAAGGAGAAGCAGGCTCCATGCAGGGGACCCGATGTGGGACTGGATCCCAGGGATGCCCTGGGCTCAGAGGCAGACACTCAACCACTGAGCCACCCAGGAGTCCCTCAAAAGGAAATTTTAAAACTCTGAACCACATAGTTTTAGGGGATGGCTTCCATCCCTTCTCTCCTCTCCCATGGGAAGAGGAGCAACCTATCTCATTGGTGAAACTAAATACAAGGCTATACTCCTTACTGGAGACCCAGCCTCTCTGAAGCTTTCCGGACCTGACTGCCCACAAACAACCCACATTCTCCTTTTTGCTTCCTGCTTCCTCGTCTGCACTAACCAGAGCAGCTGCTCCGCCCACCACCACACAAGGTTGATTCAGTGGCAAGTAAAGCCTGTTGTTGGCCTCAGGTTTGAGTCACATTCTCCAATCCATTACTGACAAGAAAGCCTATTTTTTATTCCTATCTGACCTCCTTTATCTGCTCATCTACCTCAATTTCAGAGTGAAGAGGTAAGTCATTCAGGGTCTTGCAAATACCAAGTGCCCTTTACAGCAATTATCTTACTGTTTTAATTTTTTCTTGGCCATACACCTTTTTGCTAGACTGTAAGCAACCTGACAGCAACACCCATATAGTTCTTGCATCTTTGTAAGTCCTGGCCTAACATAGAGCACAAAATTCAATTAATGTTGTTTGCATCCATCAATCAATGGCACTAGCACCTAATAAAATAGTAATGAAATGATAACCTAGTTTTAAAAGACTTCACTCAAGCAATTACATCAGCTGTATTAATCATCATCTGAGGGAAAGTGCTATGTTGTTTGAATGATTTAATCTAAAGAATATTAGAAGTACTGAAGTGTGAGGGTTAACTCCCCCTTGCCGATAGGCCCCCTGTACCCTATTCCCTCCTCCCACACAACACTATTTATAGAATGCCTCATGTTTCAACTAGCCATTGTGGAGATTGAGTAAATAATAAGGTATTGAGTATGTAAATATCTCATATATTAGGAATCTCCAGTCCTGAAGAACAATACTTCTTTTCCTGAAGAATAATACTCTGTTATTTCCCTGAAGTGTTTTCAATCATTTAGGACACAAGCATTGAGCTGGGAGCTTACTTTGCTTACTTTCCTACTTCTGTCTTCACAAAAAGGGAGGCCCCAGGAGCAAGATGGCATGTACCCCTGAAAGCCTTCACAATCCTTGTGGAATTTCCTGGAGTTATGCATACAAGCTTGAAAATATTCTTGACACAAAATTTGAGTCATGCTAAACACCTTTCCCATACGTGTATGTGGCTTTATGTATAGGTTAATTCAAGCAAGTTGTGGTTCTTAGTAATAAGCATTAAATAGTCATAACTGAACTAGAAAACTTAATTTTAGAGTCACTCTAACACAAACAGGAGAGCAGCCTATTTGAAAGGAACCAAACCAACCAGGATTATAATATACAGAGAGAGGGGTAAGCAACTGTGAATGAACAATTACCCCTTTTCGCAGGACGCCCAGGTGGCTCAGCAGTTGAGCATCTGCCTTTGGCTCAGGGTGTGATCCGAGTCTGGGGATCCAGTCCCAAATCGGGCTCCCTGCGGCAAGCCTGCTTCTCCCTCTGCCTGTATCTCTGCCTCTCTCTCTGTGTCTCTCATGGATAAATAAATAAAATCCTTTTTTAAAAATTACCTGTTTTTGCTTTAACTACTCATGGATGAATCTCCATCTTTCATTCTGTTGTCGTTGCTATAGTTTGGGGGAAGGGGTTATACAGTTTCTGACAACAGATGGGCACGATCAAGTCCCTTCATCAGTATGCATACCTGTGATGCTCATATTCTCTCTCAGATAATTAGAGTAATGAGGAATTAATATTTTCTTGCCAAAAGAGACTACTAAATAAACCTTAAAACCCATTAGCTGCACCAATTCTTTCTCTTGTGTATTCTGACCCATGAATTTGACTAAATCCACTCAACTAATCCGCTAATCTACTTAACTAAATCAAATCTTTTCAGTAACTTGTCTCTAGTCCTCTTATTTAATAGAAAGGAGAATGGACTTAGTTATACAGCTTCTGGGCAGAAGAAAAGATCGAGGAAGTAGAGGTGTATACCTGAAGAATGCTTTTGGAAAAGGGGGGAAGGCTGTAATCATAGGTGAGGTAATACAATAGAAGGTTTTGGAGACTGAGGAAGATGAATTAGGGAGGCTATGGGTTGAGAGGAAGATAGGCACAGTCTGCGACAGGGGTTGGAGAATTCTGGGAGCGTGACCTGTCAGCGAGGTAGGTTTGGGGTTACCTGACACTGGTGTCCCTAAGAGCTGCAGACTGTTCATAGCTATAGCAAACATTCTCCTATGCCACCTCTGTATTGGTGTGAGATAGAACTCCAGCTGAGAGAGAATAAATAAGCCAACTTCTTTGGTTTTCAAAACAAGATGTCCCTTTTGCTGCCTGATTTTGGAAGTGCAAGTATACGGCTCCAATATAAAATATATCTACACTCTAAACACTTGCCAGAGAATTTTACCTGGTCCACTGTGTGTAATTCTATTGTATTTTATTTTGAGTTCTTGTCAGCAGTAACTAGGATATAAATTATAAATAACACAAACTTAAAAATAAAACCAAACCCTCCTGCTCCAAGGTTGACAGCACCATTAGATATCCCTGGATCAAAAAGAAAATATTCCTTGTACTTTCTTTGCTCTGTTTAAGAAGGCAAGAAACCGTTGTATATTTTAGAAAGATTTTCATCCACACTCTTACCTTAAAATGTAAAAGTGTTGGCATGAAAAAGAGTCGGCTCCAGTTATCTGGAAAACGTGTTTATGTGGAACACTTCATTCCCCAGCAATGTCAACCAAATGATGTGTCATTACAAGAAGCAACGATGCATAACATCAAAGAGAGTTGGACCCACCACATTTCATCACACTTCTGCTAGCATTCCAGAAGACCTTCTTGTTCTGCCTTCTTTACTGTTGCTACAAGAGCTGAATCAAATATCCAGAGCTACCCAGGCAGTCAAACTGACAGCATTTTGATTTTTAAATCTCCATTAGAAATTAATGCATAGCTATATAAGAGAAAAGGAAGCAATAATGTGAAGGCCTACATGCCATGACATTATCATTGTATATAAATGTACTTAACATTTTAAAATAGATAGCAGTGAGTCATTTGAGGAAAGATACTGTATCTTTGTATTACAAATACTGAGCTTAATACTGAATATCTTTTCATCAGCCACAGAAAGGAAGGTTGAGGGCTGGGTTGCTTTTCATTGACCTCCCAGGCGTTTTTCAGGACTAGGGCCACATCATGCAAATATATAATCAGTCTCTGAAAATTGTCAGTAAGAGGCAGTTAGAGGCAGCATTCTTCATTTATTACAGGCATTGTTATAACAGTCCTCAAGAAATATAGAGAGGCACACCAATCCCCTGTTCTTCAGCTACAGTACTGGGAATTCTCATTCCATCAGCAAAATGTGTCTGCCAAAATCAAGATATAAGGTCTTGCAGATCATTTCATTTGAGAATATATTAAAAAGGACTAAATGATGGACCAAAAAATTTTTGATTTTTTTTTTTGGGGGGGGGCAAAGAGGTTGAACATTGATCCAAAATTATCTCATTTCCAGGAAAGACAATTTTTAAACCCACGGTATCTGAATTATAATTTCAGGAAAATTTTTTAATCTGAATTCTGGCAAAATCAATGCTGACAGAATTCGGAATTTATATGAGAATGAATCTAGTCTCAAAGATAATCAATTATATTTATTTATTTATTTTTCTTTAAAAAGATAATCAATTATATTTAAAGAACAAATGTTGAGAGAAAAAATTATCACGTGTTTGGCTGGATAGGGAAAGGATTTGTATTGGCAAGTCAAATAAAAGGAGGGGTAGGGACCAAATATCTAGGGAGAAACAAGCCCATGTCATCCAAGCCAGGTGGTCGGAAGGTCAGGAGCGGGCTACAGGACTGACTTCCTAAAAGTCACCAGAAGTTAAGGGCCTCACGTAACTAATTGGGAAGCCAAGCAGACTGGATTAGTCCACAGTGAAAAAGAACAGTCCTTAGTCTTCCCATTTAAGATGAACTCTGGGAAGAGGCTTCAGGAAGGACTACAGGTAACTTACAAAGGGCTTTTGCTGTCCCTCAGGCCATAAATATCCCGTTTGTCATGAGAATATAACAAAGTTTCCTATCATCACCATATCAATATTTTTTTCTGCACTGTCCAGGATACCTTCCCGAAACCACCATGGAAACCATGAGGGTACTCCAAACAAATATGGGGGTTCAGGTCCCAAATCCCAGGATGCCTCCTTATCATGGCTATCTTGCAAATTTGGGCAGAAGCTTTGGGTAACTTTATCAGATGGGGAGGGAAGGAGTAGGGAAAAGCTGTGTAAAAAATAGGGTTTTGTAATCCAGGGAGCTGTATTGACCATGAGCCCATAAATTCAAACAGGCCATTTAAGAAGAAGGAGAACATACAAACTGGTCTTCCCAAGACAGTGCCAATTTAGAGCTACTATCCCAGAATAATTACAAATAGTGCCTCATAAGTCCTAAATATCCCAATTTGGGTTCTGTATTACCTGGGCACACCATTAGAGACACTATGTACAAAAATTACCTTCTGACTAAAAAAAAAAAAAAAAAAAGTATGCAAAAAGTCATTTATATGTAGAAACAAAGTGTAGGTAGCTAAAATAGGTTCTGATTCAGTAAAGAATCAGCTCTTATAAATTGGTAATAAAAAGTAGAGTATTAGGGAAATGCTGACCCTTTTAAAAGTTTCTATCTTCATATTGTCATCTTTGTGTGGGCAGTAGTGGTGGTAGTGGGGGGAGGTGTGGCATGTGTGTGTGTGTGTGTGTGTAATTATTAATGCCTCATAACAGCCTTAGAGCTCTTTAAGTAAGGATTTCATGCAAAGTAGTAGTATTGCAACTTGTCACAACTGATTAAAAAGTCTTACAAAGCAATCATACAGATTCATTTGAAAAGTTCCCAAGCAAAGAGGTAGGTAAATGGAGGGACAGGGTAGGTCTCTGAACCGCTATCAGACACATCTTCTGTCTCATGAAGAATATAGATCTGCTCTGTGTGGGACAAAACATACCCCCATATATATATACAGCCACAGGTAAATCGGGGCGGCACAAAGAGAAAGTAAAAATTTGTGTTTTTGTTCTTTAATTGAGGGAGTGGCAGCAGGTGTGGTGGAACATTAGAAAATTGTGGCAAAAAATAAAAAATAAATAAAATTGTGGCAAGGGAGAGAAACCTTAATAGCTTTTATTTCTTTACAAACAATGTCCCACTTCGGCCTGGAGAGTGGGCTAAGCCGACCGCACCAGATCACCAGATCAGTACAGGACTGAAGAGTCAACGGTGGTGCCTTCAGAGCCTGGAAGCAGACAGGTGAGATGGTGAGCCTTTGCCTATTCCAGAGTCTTGCTGGGAGCTCTCTTAACATCCTCTGGTCATTCTGTAAATCAAAACTAGCATGGAAACCACTTCTCAATACCTGTTTTATTTCTCCTGTTTTGTCTACTGCCGAAAACACATGAAAACCCTGTGAACTATAGCACAAGAGGACCTAAAATTATGGTGATTTGTTCCTCTTCATTCAAGAGGTAGGAGTGAGCCCAGGAAAGGGTAACAGGAGAGTGGGAAGTGAGCGGCCCCATTTATTTCCTTGTAATGGCTCCAGCCTAAGTTGCCTTTTATCCACTTAGGCCCACACCACAAGCTCACTCTGGAAATCTCTTCAGCTTGGCTACGTGCAGATGTAATCGGACCTGCTCTGGGCAGTCCTAATTGCAAACACATTTCTCTCCTTCCGTGGCCATTCCTAAGCAAGCAATGGTCAGAGCCTTGCCAGGGTTTTCTGGCATCTTTTTCCTTCTTTGTTTCCAAATATGCATTTTTCTATGAGAAAAGATGCACGAGAGATTGTAAACAGGATAATTATATGGCGATATGATTTCTAATACAGGCTTTCCTTGTGGATTATTTCAAATGTGTAGGGGTTTGTTTTGGTGTGTTTTTTTTCCACTCTGCCTGTGAGTCAGGGAGATAAAATGTTGTTTTGAAAGCACAAGTATATGGATCCACTAGAAACCTCCTACGATGTTGTTTAAAACATTTTGCGAAAGAGTATGGAGAGGAAGAGCAAACAAGAGCGAGAAGGGAGGGCAGAGGAGGTTCACAGTCTCCAGCACTCAGCCCATGTCACCGTAGACACGGGGTCTGCACTGTGTCCCCTTTTTTCTAGAACGGTGTGAAGAAGGAAGAAAAACTATATGCACAAACAGCTGCAAGTATAGATATCCCAAAGTTACAAAGTTATCCTGACTGAGATGACAATGTTTTGGTTGGGAGAGGGGTTGAGTACGCATCTTTGGAAGAGTATGTCCTCCTGTCCTTCCCCTATGCCCTCACTAAACTTTCCACTGCAGTTTGTCAAGTCAGATGGTTCTGAACCTACAGATGGATGGGGTAGTGTCAAACACCTGCCGGCCCTTCAACTTGGCACACACAGACACAGCATATTTATTTATCGTGGTACCTAAAATCATACGATCTGTGGCAATTTACCCTAAGGGGCACATGAGAAGCCCCCCATGGGTGGCCATGCAGGCTGAGTGGCACAAGTCCAGGGTGCACTGGGCACACAGACTGAGGGTAGAATTGGCGCCCCTGGAGTTCCACTGCAAAGAAAGCCCCAGGTGTACTGTCTGTTTTTTTCACCGCTCATCTGGCCTCTATGCCTACCTAGCATACTGCCTAGCATATATTAGGTGCTTATTAAGTTTTGTTGAAAAAAAATTTCTAGTCTGCTACTAGAAGATTGGGCTTGTTGCTAATCAAAGTACCTCCAAAAAACAAGAAGATTGAGCTTGTTGCTAATCAAAGTACCTCCAAAAAACAAACTACTGGGTCATTCCTGCAACCACTAGGGACACAGGCATAAAGGAAGTAACCGTCCTGCTCCGGGAAGCTACAGTTTAATGAGAAAAACACATGTACGAGAGTAGTATGAACAAAGCACGCTGATCTCACAGAGAGAAATCAGAAAAGTTTCCACATAGAGGATGATCTTGGCAAAGCAGACTTTGCATTCTGCAATCCCAAATATCAAGGAAAATCATGCCAATAGCTAATCTTTGCCATTTCTTTCATTTTCAGGAAGAGGGAAAGATTGACACATTGGAGGGGAATGGTTACTCCAGATATATTAGAATTTATTCTAGCTGTGAATACTAGAAACTACCATAATCTCCCTATATATCTCATTCAAATGTAACAGGTTCTCTTGTTTTGAAGAAATCTTCCTTCAGATATTGTGGGAGAGCCTCGTGCTAAAGAGTCAGACAATCCTAGGCTGATGCCTATTAGTCGAGTGACCCTAGGAACATTATTTATTATATGTGGTGGTTCCTTAACCATAAGATGGGGATAGAATATGTCAAGTGGCCGTAAATGCCATCCCCTCTCTTACTGCCCCCCACTTGAAGGTACACTTGGCATGTTGAGGTTTTTGTGAATAACCTACTTAACCGTTAGAATGGTTGGCAACCTTCACATGTAAACAAATGCAGTGAAGATTCTTACATGGTTCATAGTTCGTCTCTTAATCTTCTCAAATGTAAACAAGAGCAGCACTATTTCTTTTTCAAGAGCTTCCTGAGGGAAGCAAGGAGTGAACGGTGTGGAGCATCACCCTGGAATATTGTTTACCATTCTTCAAATGAGGAGAATCTTAATACACCAACAAGTATTAACTGGCATTGTATGTTTTTGTCACCAGCAATAATCTTAAGGCACTCCACTGATAACATTAGTAAGGCAAATGAAATCTTTCATGGATTATTTTTTTTAATTAAGTATATTTAATACATTTATATTTCATGACTCCTAATTATATCTTCATTTTAAAAATTCTTGACTACTATGTTTAATTTCACTCTAGGAGCAATTAAAAATTTTCTGAAGAGTTTCAGGGAAGTATATTTGAGGGAACCGCTTGAAAGATGTTCAGCAATCTATTATCCACATAACTAGAGGCAATAAGAAAACTCAGATCAATGACATTTGAGTTGATTCCCATGACACATTAACAGCAAATCAGTTGACTCTACTTCACCTTTCTTCCTAGAAAACTTTTCTCACAGCTGCTAAGTAACAAATTTCCTTTCTTAGTCTACTGGGTATGGTATTAATTATCAACAATATCCCCCCACCCAAAAAAATAATAAAACAGAGTAGGAAGAGAAAGTAGAGCCATCTGTAATTAGACTCTAGCTAATACATTGGCTAAATAGCTCAGCTATGACTAATTCTACAGTTAATTCTAGATTACCCATCCACAGATAATGCATAAGGCAATAATTATAGACCACTTATTGTGTGACATCTGCTTTAGTAGGTACTGAAAAACAAAAACAAGTAAGACTATAACCTCCCTGAGAACATTTTTTTTTTCGCTATCTATCCTCAGCACCTAGGTCAGTGTCTATGTTGTTGAGTCTCCATAAATGTTTATGTTGATAGATGAATTAAAGACAACATGATATGTCACTGTCTAGGTGGGTAAATTGACATGTGGGCCTTTAATTCAATACTGTACTGTCCATGCTGGTTTCTTTCTACCCACTCTTCACGATTTCCAGACTTCCTTTCAGCCACCTTACAATGTCTTTTTTTAATTAGAGAGGAAAATGGAAAAACATTTCAAGAGAAAGAGGTTTGGTTTTGATTTTCTGTTCCACTACTAGCTGTGTGACTTCAGACATATTATTTACCAATTTTTATGTTTAATCTTTGATTTATTAAGTGGAGGTAAAAGTACTTGTGTATAGGTCAGGTTAGTCAAGAGAATTAAGTGACATTGTATAAATCCCAGTGTTCGTCACACAGTAATTACTTAAGTACCTGTGAATCTCTCAGATTGATCCTCCTTTTTCTTCCTCTCTAGCTCTCCCTCCTAGACTGCAGCAGCCTGTGCTCAGCACTGTTCTCCCAATCACTCTAGACCAGAGGTTCCCAACCATGGCTGACTTCAGAATCACTGGGACCAGCCTAATTCTAACTCTATGGAATTAGAATTTCCTGAGTGGGTCTGAAAACTCATAGGTGAGCTCATGCTCACCCTCTCACCCCAGCTGACTCTGATCAGCTGTTTGGGAGTCACTGTTCTCCATCGTTCCATAGAGCAATAGTTCTCAAACTGGAGTGTGCACCAGAATCACCTAGATAGGTTGCTGGGTCTCACCCCTCAAATGTTCTGATTCAGAAGGTCTAGAGTAGGGCCCCAAAATTTGCATTTCTAACAAGTTCCCAGGGGATACTGATGTTTTTGATTTGGGGATGACATTTTGAGGTCTTGTTTAGAGGTCTTGCTAGTCAGTGTGATCTCCTGACCAGCCACATCAGCATCACTGGAGAACACCTTAAAAATGTAGAATCTCACACACCACTTCACATTTATATTAAAGTTTGAGGGGCACAGATTTATTATGGAAGAGCTCCATAGAAGAAGGATCTTTTAAAATGCAGATTCCATACACTAGATATTCTGATACAGCCCCCAGAAACTGCATTTTAATAAGCTCTTCCATGTCTTTTGGATACAAGCAATTCCTGAACACACCTAGAAAACATTGCTAAGGAGGTTTGCTGCAGCAGTTGATTTGCTGAAAAATCAGTAACAGTGTTCCCTACTGAGTACATGACATTGAGCCTGGACAGCCTTGATAGTTGTCTTGCTATCACAAGGATCCTACCAACCAAGCAACCACATCCTACTTTTTTTTTCTAGATATTAGCCAAAAAGATTGCACATGCTTTCCAGAAATCTAATCATGACTTGCTAGAATAAGATAAGGACTGAAATGGATTCATTCTGAGAAAGGTGTCAAGTTTGGATAAGAATGTCTGAAATTATTACTTATCCCCATTAGTCAGGGCTGTTGTAATTTTCAGTAACAGAAACCTCATCTAGCATGCATGCACATGCACACACAAACACACAAAAAAAATGAAAAGACAAGTTTTCTAGATAAATAAAAGGAATCTAACAAAATACAAGGGAAGGGACACCTGGGTGGCTCAGCTTGCTAAGTGTCCAACTCTTGGTTTTAGCTCAGGTCATGATCTCAGGGTCATGAGATCAGGTCCTGGGTCAGGCTCTATGCTCAGTGGGAAGTCAGCTGGAGATGGTCTCCCTCTCCCTCCCCCTCTATTCTCCACCCCCCCCTCAAATAAATAAAATCTTTACAAAATACTAGGGAAGGAAGTACAGTTGGGTCTCATCTCTTGATGGTCCAAAATTGAAATCATTCATCTATGGCAGATTGTGTATGTCCAAAATGGCCACAACAATATTTTACAGCCTGCATGCTCTTCCTGAACTTTGCCACTCCTACACCAAGAGTTGGAGTTTATGCCCCCTTCTCCTGAAACTGTGTGGGCCTCTGTGAGTACCTTCTCTAATAGAGGACCATGATGGAAGGTGCTACATGACCTGTGGAGCAAAACTATGTCACAAAAGGTGATACAGCTTCCACCTGGCTCTCTCTCTCTCTTAGAATGTGACTTGATAATTCTGAGCCTCAATGTCGAAAGTCCAGCTGTCCAGAAGCTGCCTGTGGAAGAAACCACTTGGAAAGACCACATGGAGAGAGAAAGAAATGCCCCCCAAAATTCCCTATGTTCCAGTGCCTACCCAGTTATTTGAGTCTTCCTAGTTCAGGAACCAAATATGTGAGTAAGGACCCCTCAAGATGTTTCTGAGGATACTATATGACTGCAGCTACATGAGGGACTCCAAAGAGAACCACCCAGCTAAATCCAGAACTGTGAGAAACATTAATAATTGATTGTCATTGTTTTACACCCCTGCAATAGTAACTGAACTAATCTCTCTGTTTGTCTACAGCATTGTGATTTTGCCCCGCTGTTTCTCTCTGCACATCTGCTTTCTGCCTACAGACCAGGCCTATGCTTTGTTCATGTACATAGAATAATATGGCTATTCAGCCAGACCATAAGCCCTACAGAAGTGCTTCTTAAGCTGTAATGTGCACAGAAATCACCTGGAAATTTTGTTATAAGATAGATTCGAAATCAGTAGTTCTATGGTGGTATCTGAGAGTTTGTATATTTTTTTTATTTACTGTTTTAATTCATTTTTTTAAGTAGGCTCCATGCCCAACGTGAGGCTTGAACTCATGACCTTGAGTTCAAGGGTCACATGCTCTACTGATTGAGCCAACCAGGTGCCTTCAGAATTTGTGTTTCTAAAAAGCTCCCAGGTGATGGATGTTGCTGTGGCTGTGGACCACTGGACTAACCTCTACCATATGCTCACTCTCTTGCTTGTGCTCTCTCTCTCTCATTATCTTGAATAACCTAAAAACGAGTTGTAGGGCAGCCCGGGTGGCTCTGCGGTCTAGCGCTGCCTTCAGCCCAGAGCGTGATACTGGAGACCCGGGATTGAGTCCCACATTGGGCTCCCTGCATGGAGCCTGCTTCTCCTTCTGCCTGTGTTTTTGCCTCTCTCTCTCTCTCTCTCTCTCTCTCTGGGTGTCTCTCATGAATGAATAAATAAAATCTTAAAAAAAAGAAAGTTGTAGACATCATGATAATTCACCACTAGGTCCTTCAATGTAACTCTGCTGAGAAAAAGAACATTCTTCCATATAATCAGGATACAATTATATATGCTAGAAACTTAATTAATTAAAAAAAAGGCCTCATCTAAAATATAGTCCATATTTAAATTTCCTCATTTGCTCAAAAAATATCTTTCAGAGCAGTTTTTTTTTTCCATTTTGATCTAAGATTTAATCAAGGATTATGCATCTTTGCTACCCTATTACTTTAATGTTTTAAAGTATACATATAAGCATTATATATAATGCTTTATCTTTTCTTGAAATTCTTTTATGAGAATGATATTCTTGAAGAGTACAGGCCAGTTTTCTAATAAAATGTCCCATAATTCGGATTTGATTGCTTCTTCATGAATAGATTCAAGTTATACATTTTTATCAAGAATACATCCTAGCCACCAATTATGTACTTCACATCGAAACATATCAGGAGATTCATGATTCACTTTGCCCCTTTTTGGTGATGCTAGGTTGGATTTAATTATGGTGTCATCCCTTGCATTCTTTTTTTAAGTGTAAAGAAATTTTTTCAAGAGAGGTCTCCACTTGCCTGGGTGGCTCAGTCAGGTAAGCAGTTAAGTGTCTGACTCTTGATCTCAGCTCAGGTCTTGATTTCAGGGTCCTGAGTTCAAGCCACACATTGGGCTCCACCCTGGGCATGGAGCCTACTTTTAAAAGATACAGAGAGAAAGAGAGGCCCCAGATGACTTCCCCTTTCATCTCACTCACCAGAACAGGACACAACTAACCCACTCATTGATAAAGGAGAAAGGTGTCCTGTCACTGGCTTAAACCATCAGGATTCCATCCCTAGAGATGAGGAGCAACGCAGCCTCCCTGGAAGTGGAGGTCTGTCCACATGTGGAAGAGGGGAGCTATTGGCTGGAAGGAAGAGTAGCATGTGGATAGACAACCTAGAGTGTTTGCTACACTTATCTAATATTACAGAGCTAGTTAGAGGAAAAACTGCTCTCTGATTCTTATTCCAACATAGTATGCTGCCTCCTCAAGAGATTAAGGATTTATTGCTTATAAAATACTTTATAGGCCTCTTGTGAGAAATCTAATATTTATTTGCCCTGTAAGATAAAAACAAAAATTTATTTTTTCTTATTTTCTTTCAAGCTTTTCTCAGTCCATGATTCTTCACAGTGTGAAAATGATATAGCCATATATGTCCTCTGAAAAAGAAAACAAATACTTTTTTTCCTTACAAAATAGGCCAATAAGTCACACACAGAAATGTAAATAGTGTAATTTAAGAACATTTTATACTCTATGATTCTTTCAAAAAGTTTCTAGAGACAGAAAATAAAGAGGAGTTATAATTCTATGAGGACAAGAAGCCAAAGTTATGGATGTTTTTACAAAGTTTATCAAGACTATGAATAATGGCTATCCAAATCTTTGGCATCTGCAGAATTGGGTGGGATATGTGTAAAATGTAGTTTTCTTATGAAGATTCTTGCACTTGGAATCTTATTCCAGCTAGAAACTAGATATGAAAAATATCAAGTTGATTCTGAATTCTGGAAAGGATTTGGTTTAATTCTGGAAATCAAATGTAGTGTCTTGGGGTGGATACAATTGCCACCGGTTGAGTCAACCAAGTGATACTTCTCTCCTCGCTATAGTAATCTTTTGTTCTGTGCCTTTAGGAGGCAACTTTAGTGGGGACAACTTACATCGTGTGATTTAAAGGGTTCAAAGGCAGCTCTTTTACTAGTTTGTACAGTGCTTATAAGTTTTACCATAGGAATCTTAAAGTCATTCTTCATCCTACTTCCAGCAAGGATCTCTCCCTCTACCCAGCTCCATCCTCACTGGGCCAAAGCCATTTCCCCTCTTTATTCTTATATCGGAGGACTCAGTGTTGACTCTTCATGGGCCTAAGCCATAGTTACCCCCACACCTCTCTCTTTCAAGCATCAGTCAACACTCAGCAATAGAACTGTAGGTTCCATGGAAACCTAAGGACACAGAAGCCAAGATGGCCATATGGAGAATGGGCTGTAGGTAGACAGAGGAGTGCAAACGTATAGGGAGATGAAAAAGGAGAGAATATTAAAGTCAATCTTTATCTGCTTCACAATTTTGCCAAAACTAAGCTATCATTTTTAGAGCTCACCACCCTTTCTCTTTTCTACAGCCACTGACCTCAACCTTTACCAATTTTTTTCTGTCTGTGCTGTAATCTTGACTCCGGTAGAATGGTGCTTGTGATTTGTATAACCTTGTTTCACCCTGCAACAAAAAAAACAGGAGATGGCCAAATACCACAGAGAACTGTGGGGTTATTTTTGTATGGGCACCAAACAAGATTTCTACATAGATTTGTCATCTCTCCCATACAATGAATGAGTTTTAAAAATGTGGAGAGATTTCTCAGAACTATTATTCCAGCTATTTTGTTCTTTGGCATTTGCCCACATACCCCATGAGAGGTAAATATGAAAAAACAATATTTGACCATGTAGCTATAGTTACAGGCCACAGACAGCCAAGGATACAGAAATTTAAAGACGAATGTAATATGCAACTTTGCCCCGATTCTGTCTCCCTGGATAAACTCTGCTCACCGCTTAAATCTAAGTGTTCCTTAGTCCTAGATAATTGACAAGCAGAGGGAGAAGGTAATATCAAGTAGAAATTGAACACTGAATAGAAAAGGACTTCCTTTCCAAAAACAAAAATTCCATTTTATTGTGGAATGATGAAAATACCCGTTCTTTTGTTTAGATAAATTTTAACAGTATTTATGCTGATTTCCCCACAGGGAGAAAAAGAGACTATTTCTTTGAAAAGCCATTGGCAGAAAAACACTCGAGTTCAATTTGGTTTCATCCTGAAGGTTTGAAGTAAAATAATTCTTTGTAAGGATTTATAAATAAGACATTCATTAATGAAGTTTCACAATATCACTTTGAAGTGAATACTACTGAATTCATTTAACTAGTGCTGAGACTCCAGCAGAGAAATTGAGCAATTAGACTTGTTCAGTAAAGCATTTAAAAGTCTAGAGAACAAATCCAGGAATTCCCAATGCCTCAGTCTCCATGTTGAAGTATCCTCAGATATGGAATCAGATATGCAACATATATAACGAAGGGAATTCTGTGACCCAGATAGAACTAGAAGTATAACCTAGACAACTACTTAGAGTATCACTATTCCCCATCTGCAACAGATGTCCAATACATGACACATTTGGAAGAAGAGGCTTCTGGGAAGTCCATGAGTGCTTTCAGAGTCCTTTCACAGAACTGAACATCCACCCTGACCTCTTCTCCAGTTCGGAAGCAACCTCAACGCCCCTTCTCCACACACCCCACCAAGTCAGTGCTGCTATTAAATTTTTCTAGTGTGAAAGGCCTGAAAGCACCATGGATAGCAAAGGCTTTTCCCCAAGGTCAGCCTAATGTAACTCTGTCTCCTCTGATTTTTCTCTTTTCACAGCCCACCAACATTCAAACATGTCAGCTCAGTGTTCATCCCCAAATCTAGCCAATTTTTGTTGACATATCCCTTTTAAATCTTAATCATGGCCCATTACAGTACTTTGTAATCTACTTCTTCAACATTCCTTTCCTTCCCATCTGTTTTTCTGTCTATTGCAAAGATTTCTGTTGTTTTGGCAGGAAGAACACCTTTACTGCCTGCCTATCACCCTCTGGTCCAACTCACTTTTTCCCATAAACTTCAGGGTCTGCTCCCCTGATGTCTACTATCAGTTTTCTCATCTTTTACTCAAGCAAGCAAAAATTCACCAGATTCTCCAGATGTCCAATGGCACAGGCATCCTTCTTTTGCCTTTATGTCTTTGCTACAATCACACATCCCTCTAATTTCTTTTCATGTTTCAGGATCCCTTCATCGACTACACTTAAATTGACCCATATGCCCCATTTCTTGTCCACGTCTTCTTTGTGCAATTACACAATTCATTCAATACATATTTATTGATAATGTCCTATATACAGAGCACCACATATAACAAGGAAGACACAAAGATAATTGAGAAATGCATCCTGAACTTGAGGACCTGACTATCTGTAGAGAAATAAGATGTAGAGGGATAGCATAAATCATTCTAATACACGGAGAATTCTAAATGATACAAAGATGATACTGATAAGGTGATAGAGGCATTCAAAATCAGGAAAAATTACTTCTGAAAAAGATGAGCATGAACAAAATCAAAAAGATTTCATGGAAGAAGTAGTTTCTTAGAGTAGCTTTTATATATTTTATATGTTTTTTTATATTTCAGATATAGAAAAGTATTTCAGTTGTTAAAACTGTCCCAGCAAAAGCATGGAGTGGAGAGGAAACTGAGATTAACAGAGAGGACAAAGTTTGGGCTGGCTAGAACATAGAGAGTATAAAAGGATGTCTGGGGAGATAAATATGGAGCCAGGTACACAGCATTGGAATGATATGCTAAGGTGTCTAAACTGTTGTTTTAAAACCATTGAAAGCTTGTGATGAGGAGTGAGATGATCTGAGCTGGCCTCTAGAAGATTAAACTGGCATTGGTACAGGTAAAAACAAGAAGAAAGGAGTTTTAGGTAACCATTACATCCAACTCCAAGGGGGAAAAAAAGAATCGAGAACCTGAACTAAAATAGTGACAAGGTGGGAAGAAGGAAGAAACACATCTAAGAAAGAGTCCAAAGGTAGAATCAACAGAGATTGGCAACAGGCTGGATTAGAGGGGGAGAAAATGACTCCAAGTTTTCCTAATAATTTGGTACAAAGAAGCACTAGACAGCTGCTTTTTTATTCTATCAACAAATACTTACTAAGCTCTTACTGTGTGACCAGCGCTAGGCAAGAAATTGGAGATATAGTAGCAAATGAAAACAAATAGACTCCTGCCATGAGGGAGCTGTCAATCCAAAAGAGCTAAATACAGGGAAAAAGTATTGGAGATGCTGTGAAAGGAGCTCACTCAGAATACAGAGGGAGCCCAAGGAAGGGCTGGTTAAGTCACTGTTCGCTGGAAAGGTTCTCAGAGACCACGTTGTGTAAAAGCCAGCTGCACAGGACCATATGCGCAACCGCAGAGAAGCTCGCCTCCACTGAGAACATTCTTTTCCAGCTCCTTGGGTGCCTGTGTCTCAGCTTCCACTAAAATGAAAACAAAGATTATACTGAATTTTTTCTTTCACTGTTCATTGTTACCCAAAAAGTGTCATTTCCATTGCACTTGTATTGGGTAATAGTATCAGGTGATGTCGAATGTGGTGGGGGAAGGAAGAGGACTGGCAGCCCAATGTACTGCATAGAGCTCTAAATTTAGAGTCAGTGTGAACCAGACTTATTTTCTGGCTCTCCCAACTGACCAGTGAGATGAACTTTACCTGGGATAAAAACTCTTCTTATTCATAAAATGGTGATTTAAAAAAAAAAAAATCTGCTTTACTTACATTGTGTTGTAAAGATCAAAAAATAAAAGCAATCTACAAAACATAAAATATTATTCGTTTTAAACTGTTACTAAATATATTTCTTTTATTCATGATTCCTACAGAAAGCAAATGACACACTCATGTTAGATTAAAAGAGAGTTTACAAAGAGATTGCTTACAAAGTACAGGCAGGGTTCTGAGAATAGTGCAATACTCCGGTAACATCAGAGGAGCTGTTGCCACACGTGGGACCAAAGGGACAAGAGGCATGAGCCATTGTGGAGATCGGGAGTAAGAGGTACCAAAGGGACTAAAGGGACAAGAGACATGAGTTGTTGTAGGGATTGGGAAAGAAAAAGTCCTATCTGCTGGAGAAGGCCATCTGCACGCAGTAGCAAAGAGGAAGCCCAGAAAATAAATACCTCAATCATACACTTCCATCCCTCTTATCAGCTTCCAGGGTCCCTTGGTCAGAGCCAACCAGAAGACAGAGAAAGAGAGATCATAGTTGAAGTAGTCTGTCTAGATCAGGCTCTGGGGTCAGTGAGTTGAGTGGAGAATGTATCCGACCCATAAGTAATCATCTATTCATCATCTTCAGCAAATGTGAGGATCACCTACCGGAGCTTGTTAGAATTGAAGGTGCTATGCACTCAGCAACATGATGTTTTCCTGAGTAGCCCACAGATTCCTACGTATGTGGTCAATGGTCACATTTTAAGAACAGTGAAGTAGGCAGGTTAATTTCTAGATAGGTTTAATAAGTGATGTCTAGGAGCTTAATCAAGTTTTTTTCCCTTTGTCATGGGGGAGATCTGAGGGGTAAAGTCAGATTAACCCACCAGGAAAGAAGGCATTTGCTCCTCTTCCCACGTGACTTGTATATCTTCGAGACTGCTGTGTAAGGCCATGGGGGTTTGTAATTTTGCTAGGACTCATCATCTGGTGTGGTTCAACACTTTCCCTTGCTTCTAGTAGGACCCAGATCAGCCCAGGAAAGAGCCTGGCCACAATACTGTGTCCTTGTGCCTTTGTTTAAACCAGTTACACAGAATGTTATTCTCACAGGGAAGAGTTTTTAAAATTGTTTTACAGTATCTTATTGCAGTGGAAATCACTGTGTTTTTCTCTGTCTTTGTATCCCCACTACCAACACACTGAGTAGATGATAAGTGCTCAGTAAATATCAAGGACCATCATTTCATTACTGGACTGAAAGGAAAAATGAATGCAGTTTAAATTTATGTTATAAAGTTCATTATGTGTTTCTTTTAAAGAGCAAAAAAATTATTTTAAGAAACTTTCTTTGGAATTTTCATTTAAAACCAAATCCAACAAAAGCTCAAACAAGTTTTTAAGATTATATGTAGCTTCAATGTTCCTCACGCTAATTTAGTGGGAACCTGAGAAGAGACCCTCCTCTCAGGGTCTTACCTATTGTTCTGCACTTCTCTGGGGTTGTTATTCAAAGTAACTGAAATTTTTTTAGAAATGATAAACTTGTTGCAAATGTCAAGATCTCATCCTTTTTTAAAGCTAAGTAATATTCCATTTTATATATCTGTATCTATATCTCGCATCTTCTTTATCCATTCATCTATCAGTGGACACCGGGCTGCCTTCATATCTTGTCTATTATAAATATGCTTTTGTTTTCCTTGAGTAATAAATAGCATTATATGAGGGTGGGTGGTAGCTACACTTGTGATGAGCATAGCAAAACACTTACTGAATCACTATGTTGTACACCTAAAACTAATGTAACATTGTGTATCAACTCCATGAAGATGAAGAAGAAGAAGAAGAAGAAGAAGAAGAAGAAGAAGAAGAAGAAGAAGAAGAAGAAGAAGAAGAAATGATAAAGCTGTGAAGATAATGCCACAGTAGAAATGCAGGCTTCTCTTTTTAAGAGTTTTTCAATGTTTTTTGTCATGTATCTGTTTTCCTACATGTGTAACTCAAAAAACCAATCCTAGCAACTAGATTACACAGCTTCAGCCTAAGAGTGAATTTATTTCTTTTCAGCACACACTGCTTGAGCAGCACCTGTTCCCTGCAGAGGATATGAAGCATTTTGTGCACACCTATATATATTCTTGGGGCAGGAATCACAGCTGTTTGTAATTTAACTATAACTGTAATCTCAAGTGTGAAATAGAACTAAGATAGTCAGTTATAAGATATTAAAATAAGGAATCATGCAGATGATCCTTTCTTGGCAAGGCCTCAAAAGTGCAAAATAAAGGAAAAGGTAGTTATTCAATAATTTACAAAAAATATTGAGCACAATTTTATTATTCTCTGACTATTAATAATATTTTCAAGATTCCCTTCCACAGAATGAAACAGGCCACCACTACAGATCTTTTCCTACTTTTGTATCAGTCTTATTATAGAGAGATAATTAGTTTCTAAACTTTTAAATGCACTCCTTTAGTTTCCCCTTCTAGCCAGTGAAATGAAGTTCTTTGTTATCTGAAAAAATACTATCCAAATACCAATATGTGATCATCTTAAACTCTCTGTGGTTGACTAATTGTGATTATATATGGTACTAACTGTTTTCTGATTATTTCTAATATTATGGTTGTTTTCAGCTTCAAGTAACAGAAGACCTGATTTATAATGGCTTGAAGAATAAAAGGATTTATTTTCTCTCATCACAAGGAATTCCAAATAAGGGAAGCTCCAGGACTGATTAATTCAGAAGTTCAATCACATTCTCAAAGACCCAGGTTCTTTCCATGTTTTTACTTGTTCATCTAAATTTCCATACTGGAAATAAAACAGTGTATCAGTCAGAATTTTCTGAGAGAAAGAACAAAAAGGATATCTATCTACCTGTCTATCTATCTACCTGTCTGTCTATCTATCTATCTACCTATTCTTTGACCAAGCTATTGATCAATCTATCAATCTATTAACTTACCTAGAGAGATTCCAAGTAATTGGCTTATGCAACTGTGGGTGAAAGCTGGTGAGTCTGAAATCGGTGGGAAAGGACAACAGGCAGAAAACTCTTGGGCAGAAGCTGATGCTGCAGGCTTGAGGCAGAATTTCTTCTTCCTCAGGGAAAAAGTTTTGCTCTTAAGACCTTTCAACTGATTGGAAACCCACCTAGATTATCAAATACAACCTCCTTTACCTAAAGTCAGCTAATTGTAGATGATAACCACATCTACAAAATACCTTCACAGCAACACCTAAATTCATGTTTAATAGAATAACTGGGTACTACTATCGCCTAGCCAGATGACACACAAAACTATCACGGAGTTTCTTCCTTGTGCAACTCTCATGAGCAAAGGAGCCTTTTCCTGAAGTACCTCAACATACTTGCTTTCAATCTCCTTGGCCAGTGGTTGGATTCACACTCTTCATGAAATCAGTCCCTTGCAAGGAGTATGAAATCAAGACTGGTTTAAACCAGTTGGGTTTTAGCTGAGCCATATGGAGCCATAGTGGATGCCAGCACTGGATTTGGGCTGTACCACATGGAAGAAGGGGAAAGTCTGGACTATGTATTTCTCCAGGGAGTACCAAGTAGTATTTGGAAAGAAATTTTGCTTTTTTGTTGCACTTACTTCAGAGTTCTTTATGTTTAACTATCTTGTTAAACCAAGAGTCTTGACCAAGAGTCTTAGTTTGTATGACATGTGATATAGGAACAAGATGGAAATATGTTCAGAATCAATGGAACCCTGATTTATCTCACATATGTCACACATGCACACAGACACACACACAGACACACACACACAAAACCACCACCATGCCTGCCTTTACTGTTTTCTCACAATCTTAATAATTAGGGACTGTGTTATGTTCCTTCTATATTTATTTTTCAGGGGAAATACTCAGCTGGTAAACAAGAAATTATTCCTTTTCAGTTGTCTGACTAAAATTCAACTTTATTAAAAATATTGTCAAAAATTTATGAGGAGCTCCTGTGAATAAGAGAAAGTCTGTGACTAATTTCTCCTTCTTAAGCATTTTGATTTGTAATTTTTTTTAATTTTTATTTATTTATGATAGTCACACACAGAGAGAGAGAGAGAGAGAGGCAGAGACACAGGCAGAGGGAGAAGCAGGCTCCATGCACCGGGAGCCCGACGTGGGATTCGATCCTGGGTCTCCAGGATCGCACTCTGGGCCAAAGGCAGGCGCCAAACCGCTGCGCCACCCAGGGATCCCTCCTTCTTAAGCATTTTGAAAACCAGTTCCCCTTCATCTCTCCTCTTTCTGTGTGGATCCTGGCCAACCTGCTGCCATATATTAGTCTTGTAACCCTGGACAGTCCTGTACTCTTCTAAGATTTAGTTGGTTTCTTTCCATGCAAAATAGGGAGAACAATAGTTTTCCAAAATGCCTTAGAAGCTTCTAGACCTGTTTTCAGTGTTGGTTTTTTTCCACCAAAACATGGTATGTTTGAGGGCAGGAATTTGCCATTTTCACCTTTATCCCTAGATGCTCAATAAATGTTGACAGGTTGAGGAAATGCACTATACATGCCACAACAATTAATACTTATACCCCCGGTATTTTTATTTTTATTTTTAAAGATTTTATTTATTTATTTATGAGAGACACAGGGCGGGGGTGGGGCAGAGACACAGGCAGAGAGAGAAGCAGGCTCCATGCAGGGAGCCTGATATGGGACTTGATCCCAGGACTCCAGGATCATACCCTGGGCCGAAGGCAGGCACTAAATTGCTGAGCCACCCAGGCATCCCCTACCCCCGGTATTTTTAAAGCATTTCTTTCTAACAACCTATTTTCTGATTATTTACTTGAGCTCTTGCTACAGAATCACTTTGTATTGTCTTCCATTATCGTCTTCCTAAAGGAAGTGTGTTGAGTGGGAAATACTTTAGAAGACTGGTTTGGGACCTTGCTTTTAGTCACCATGTGTTGCCTTTAGCTAAGGTTGGCTTAGGCATGGGCAAGACAGCTAGCTGAGACTTGTGCAATGTAGGAAGTTGCTGACAAATACACATGATCATTATATTCGATATGTATTGACAGTGAATCACCACACATGGCCTGTCATGATATGGTGGTGATCTGGAAGTTTGAATAAGAAGCTGAATATTTTACCTGAAGACTAAGATTCCTTTGGGAAAACAGCAAAAAGATGTTTACTTCATGTAGATCAATTGAATGTGGGAAAAGCAGTGGCAATTGAATGAAACTTTTATGAACAAATATTTCCATGACACTAAAACAGAGTAGACAGAAAAAGTGGTAGGTGTGTATTTTTTTTAAATGTGTGGTTTGAACAAAATAACTCCCCTTTGATTAGTTGAAAGGCTTTGTGGAAGTGGTTAAATCATCAAATCCCATTTTAATGAGATTTAAGAGAGCGTCTCTGATGACCTGCAAGTAGAACTAGGGCTGAGAAAGGCAATTCAGAACCAGAGAGGGTATCTCAGAGGGGTAAGAGATGGCAATGGGGTCACAGAGGACAAGAGGAGTGAGAAAAGTCCAGAAGAAGGTGTGTAAGGAGGGATACAAGCAGCTTAGGTCCAACATTGAGATACCTACGGAAGGAGAACAGGCTCGTTAATGGCTGCCATCTTGAATTTACTTCTTAGAATTTTGAGCACATGGAGAGGATTAACATCCTTGACTTAATTTCCTGTTAGAAACCAAAAGGAATAGACTGTTAAAATGCAACCATTATGTTCTTTTTGGTAGGCGTGCCTATAAAAGTACAGAAGACAAGATTGAGGCCCTAATGCTACAAGAACTTGTTTTTGAGACTTTTGGAAATGATTGAGATCTCCTTGTCATTTTTCAAATCTGAAGTGAGAAACTGTCCCAAAATGCAATGCTACCTTCTGATGCTTTGCTGTGAATGTTGAAACCTGTCGCTAGAAGATGTGCTCACGGTGGACCGTGCTGAGGCGGTACCTCAGGGACCCTGAGTTCTAGCACAGTGACAGTGGCACCTCCTCATCTCACACCATGCTCTTAACCTTTCTACGGTAGAGTTGTAACACCTGACATAGCGGGTGGGCTGTGACCGGTCCTGGGGTTCCACGTGGCCTGCCCTGGCTGCATGGTGTGGGCCTGGGGCCTCCTTGGGGACCTCCCCTCCCTGGCTGGTGAAGATGACCGAGAAGAAGGCTAGAGCCCCGGGCTGTGTGTGTGACCCTCTAACACTGGTGAATGTTCACATACGCCACATGCTGTAATATTCTAAGCGTTTTCATTCCAATAAATGTCTAGACTCTTTAAAAAAAAAAAAAAAAAGAAAGAAAGAAAAAAATTTAAAAAAAGGCTCAGGGAGGATCTTCTAACTTACTACACTGCCAGGAAGCAGTAAATATTTTTCTAGTAGTGTCCTATCTATGCATTGAAGGTTAAACTATTTGGTTTCCCTAAAAATTGAGGATTTGTAATTGTGTGGTGGGCAATAGGTCCTGAAGTGGGGAGGAGAGGACATACAGTGTGGTACCTCACTACTCCACCCACCTGGGAGATGAGTGGGAAGAGCGCAACCCTGCATCCCTTGCTTTGAGTTTGACTTCTAGATTATAGTCGCAGAATACAGGCAGGCCTTGGAAAACTGTTGTTTGGACTCACTGGTGATAGATATGTACATACAAACCTAGTATCAGAGTACACCCTGACATCTGTAAAGTCAGCCTGTTTTTTTCTAGATTCCCCAGGATCTGGAGTTTTGGTCTCTACCTTCAGTTTCCATCTGTGGTATGAAATAATCTCCAGAGATATTGCTAAGGCAATTTTGGCCCTTAAAACAAGGCCCAAATATGTCATTCCTGGCATTATGTAATACTCTTCTATTGGAAGTACTTGAGATAACATATGTGAGCATGTTCCACAAACTGTAAAGCGCCGTCTAAATATAAGTTCTGTAGCTATTGCATGGTTAAACTAAGCCTCGCAATGAAAAAGGAATTGTGATTGAACTGCAATTCTCAGTGTCTGGAGCCCACTTTCAATTAGGTTTACAGTTGCATCAATTTGCTATTTAATTGTTTTAAGCCATCCAAGTACCAGGCATTATTCTTGTACTCTTTCTTCAATACGGCGTTAGCACAAAATACTTGAACAAGTTTAACATAAAAGTTGACACAGACAGAAGCAATATTTTTGTTTTTAGGGCATTAAAATAGCAGATATTTGGGGAAATGCTTTTAATAGGTTTTGGTATCTGGCTAAGTCCATGGCTCTCCCCAGCTGTCCCCCTCGTCTGTCACCCTCAGTTTCCGCCCACATCTCCAAGGAGACTTAGAGAAACACTCCTCACTACTGTCAGTGGCTCCAGCAGACTCCATGCATGGTCAAGGCCTTTGGAAGTATAGAGAGGCCCATGGCCACTTTATTTTTAGACTCGTACTGACTTAAAAGAATTAAGAACTACCATAATAGGCTTAACAAAATTATAGCATATTATGTACATTTACACTTAAATGAATTCCCTTAAAACACATAAATAGAAACATCAACAACTTAAGTTGATGCATTTAAGTTTGATACACTAGGCATAAAGAGGAATAAGACAATATACTCTACCTCAAGGAATTCTCAGTCCAGCAAACTGTGAAGTATGATCTGATAAATATTTGCACCTTAGTGTTGATAGGGCCATACAACCAGAAAGTACTTAATGAATATGCTTTTCTTGTGGAGAATGTCAAAACTCTGACATTCGCTCCCTGTATGGAAATCCAGACCAAGGGATCCCTGGGTGGCGCAGCGGTTTGGCGCCTGCCTTTGGCCCAGGGCGTGATCCTGGAGACCCGGGATCGAATCCCACGTCGGGCTCCCGGTGCATGGAGCCTGCTTCTCCCTCTGCCTGTGTCTCTGCCTCTCTCTCTCTCTCTGTGACTATCATGAATAAATAAATAAAAAAAAAAAAAAAAAAAAAAAAAAAAAAAGGAAATCCAGACCAAGCTGCAGTCCCGATCCCTTCATGTCAGGAGCTCACTGGTCTGGCTCCCCGGGGCACCCCCAGCCCCAGTGAGGGTGCCAGGCACATCTGCAGCCCTACCCTGCTGCTCTCAAGAAGACGAGACAACTGGGAAAGTCCCATTTCCTCCTGGCCCATCAGTGGGGCTGAAGCTTTTTTCAAATTGGCTCTTTCACTTTGAAAGCTCTTTTCATGTTCAAAACACCAGCAAGTGCAAACCGTTGCTAAATTAGGTAAACTATAGAGCAATCTGTCCGACTAGGAAAAAAAAAAAAAAAGTTGGTATTGCTCTTTTATTCCAGTCTGCACAGATCATCCTCAACATCCCAGTGGAAGTAGAGCACATTACTGTCTAGGAGAGAGAGGGGTCGAGAGAAAGAGAGAAGTTGTAATAACAAGAAGTCAGTTTTCCCTTCTGATCAACCCCATTTTGAGAAGACACTCATTCTCCACAAATCCTAGTTCCTGCTTGCACGTTCTAATGTCTCAACATACCTGCGGATCCTTTGACCTAATGGGGCTCCTCCCCAACCCATGATTCATGCCACATGCCCTATTTATCTCCTGTCTTACCAGCAACTCAGAGCAATTGGGAGACTCAGAGATTAAATTCTGAAAGACAAGCCTCATCATAATGGAAAATCCAATTAACTTTAGATATAGGAGCCACATTCCAGGAGCAGCACTGTAATTTTGCCTTCTATGAAAATGGTTTAGCTGTTCATTAGGTAGCATGTCAAAAATTAAACAATGCCAATTATTTTCCTTGTCTTGAGATCTAGCATTCTCTGGGGAATTAGAAGACTGACTACGGACATCCATCTTAACTAGATGTAATTCCTGGCATCTCTGTTTTTCACTGTTTTATCTTTTCCTGTATGTCCTGGTATGAGGGAAAATAATTATCTCTGGGGACTCCAGGCTGAACTCCTGTTCAATGGTTTGTAGATTGTAAAAGGATGGTAGTGTTGATGTCATTTTTAGCTTTCCTAGGTGAAAACTGATATTAAAGAGTGATATTATCCTGCTTACTCTCTCAGGGGCTTTGTGAGAGTAGTAAGAAAGCAAGAAAGTGCCTGTTATCCCTGCTTATAGGGAGATTCACCAGAGGCCACATGACTTGCGGAAAGTTTCCTATGTGATTATTGGTAGAGCTGGAAACAAAAGCCAGGTCTTGACATCAAGCTCAGTGTTCAGCTTCCAGGCTACGCTTCCTCACTTTGGCAAAGCTGACAAACCCTATTTCTATCGCATGCCTTGTTTTTATTACTTTTTGCACACTTGATTTACTTGCAGTTAAAGAAAAAAAATCTCATTTTTCACTACAAAATTCCAAAGGATAGAAACACAGTGAAGGCCTGATCCCTGCCCTCTCGAGGGTGCCAACAATACCACAAATACAGAGTAGAGGAGTGATCGCTAGAATATTAAACATACAAGAAAATTAGAGTCTTTCTGAAAGTGAGTAAAATCTGAGTGTAGGTGTGCGTATGCGTACTTAGAAGTGCAAGAGTGGCATGGGAGTGAAAGGACGTCTCGGTTTGGTTGGGGGTAAAGGAAAATCAGAGGAAAGCAGGGGGGGCTGTTGGGCTGCACCCCCCTCCCCTGTGCTTTCTTTTGGGTTAGTCAGCTTGCCCTACCCCAGGCGGAGTTCCCCCAACTTAATGGTGTGCATCAGACTTACTCAGGGAATTTCTTTAAAATGCAGATTCGTGGGCTCTGCCCCAGATTCCAGGGGTCTGCAGGGCGTGCCTGCAATCTGCATTTTTCACAAGCCTCCCGAGGCAGAGAACCAAGCTTTGGAACGGAGCTGGATAACAGTGCTGTAAGATCATGCCACCTGCCAGTTTGTTTTGTTTTGTTCTTAAAGATTTTATTTATTTCTTTGAGAGAGAGAGAGGGAGGGAGGGAGGGAGGGGGAGCATGAGTGGGGGGCAGGGAGACGGAGAAGCAGGCCCCCGCCGGCAGAGAGCCAAATGCAGGGCTGATCCTGAGCTGAGCCCAAGGCAGACAGGTGCTCAACCGCTGAGCCACCCCGGGCCCCACACTTCCAGCTTCAAGAAAGGAGAGCACTGACTCGGAAGATAGGGATGATGTAGGAGTCCTCCAGAGGCGGTCTTTGTAAACTGTGCCTTACAGGTGGTAGAGGAGGGCGGAAGGAGGAAAGAAAGAGAGAGTCCGGGCCTTGGGCCTTCCCTAGTGGGCTTCTGGGCAGGTGCACTTGGGCACAGCCCCACCTGCCTGCATCAGAGGACCCGGGCTCCTCCCCGCCTTGCTCTTCCTCCCTCCATTTCCTGCATTTCCTCTGACCCTCAAGTTATGCTCCATCTGGGGCACGGGCTGCTCTCATTTTCCATTTATGAATAATTTGGGGCTATATTTAGGCAACTCCAGTCATTAGGTACCCATATTTCTGTATACAGCCTATCAGGTTTTATTTTTTTAGACTTCTAGAAATTCATGAGCAAGAAAGCTCTTAATATTAGGTCACTTAGTCAATTACCTCCTTTCCTGCCTAATGCAGGATTATTCCCACTAGTCCTGTTTCCAGTGCTCTGTTGCCTATTTTTAAATGTACTGGCTGCTGGTGACGCTGCCACTCCCCCCAGGAGACCATTATCCTGGCTCACCATTCTCAGTGTCAGGGGGCTTCCCTGGTAATTAGCTCCAACTTGCTATTTCTTCCCCTTCCCATTATCCTCGGTTATCAATTCCCTTGTAACAACATTATTTCTCTCACATTCATTATATATTTTTAGATAGTTTCCACAGTTCCACAAGCCACTGTTAAAAAGAGCTGAGCCACTTGGGTACCAGCCCATGTCTTAATCAGTCACACCGAGGAGAGTGAAAATGGAGCTGCGGCGAATGGTCACTGGGCTCCATGGTGGGTAACCACGTACTGTCTTCTGCCTGCAGCTCACGCTTGTCCACAGTGGTTTTATCAGCCTGAGGTCATCCTCCTCCACAAAGCAGTGTCTCTCTCTAAGCATAATGCGTCCAGGTCATCGGCAGGTGTACAAGAAGGGCTGTCTTGTTATCTGAAAAATGGAGATGAGACTGCCTACCTAATTAGATCTCTAGGAATATTAAATGATACCAGGTATGCAAATAATTTAGCAAAAGTTCTAGCACGCAATAAACATAATAAAAATCTCGAGACATATCAGTGTGCTGACATGCATATACATTTGGAAGTCAAATCTCATTCCATTTTTAGCTTTGTCACTTGCTGCTTGTATGAATTCATGAGCACCTATGTGCAATTATTTATCATACAATACGTTACATCTTGCCGGACCAAAGATTCCTTGTAGGGAGGTATTGCATCTGATGCATCTTTATGCTCGGTGCACCCACCTTAAATGCATCAACTTAAGTTGTTTAACCTCCATGAAGCTCAGTGTTCCCTTCTGTGCAATGAGTGCATAGTTCCTACCTCTGTGTCACACACATTTTATTTCCTGGCTCACAATTTCTTAGCCTACTTTTTTTTTTCCTGCAGCCATTGCTGCTGCTACCACATGAGCACAGGAATAACCTGATGACACTTCACCTTAGCAGCACCGTGAAGAATCCTGCCATCAGCTAAGGGAGTCTGGATCCTGTCACCCAAGCAGCCATCCTCACCAGGGAGGTTTGGTTATCACAACTGGGGGAGGGAAGTGCTATTGGCAACTGGTAGATAGAGGCCAGGCTGTTAACAACTTACAGTGCATCGGATAACCCCCAAAACAAAGAATTAACCAGGCCAAATGCTAACAATGCTACTGTTAAGAAACCCTGACGAAGAGACACTGCAAAAGCCTTATCTGAGGAACACACCTCATTTGATACGCTCCTCTTCTCACGTTCAGACCCATCCCTTCCACTACTCCAGACTGGACTCATTAAAAAGTGATTTCTCAGCAAGGAGTACCTGATGTGTGCCCACTTTGGCCTCCTCAGCGTGGAGAAGGAGGAGGTAGAGGGCCGGCCCCCGATTGGGGTCAAGTTTGAGATCCCCTATTTCACCGTCTCTGGGATCCAGGTCCGATACATGAAGATCATTGAGAAAAGAGGTTACCGGGCCCTGCCACGGGTTCACTGTATCACCCAAAGTGGCGATTATCAACTTCATACCAGCTAGGAGAGAGAAGAGGTGGGGACTTGGACATGGGGCCTTCCCTCTCCCTGGGCTGGGCAGTTGACTTGAGAGGGAGGAAGATGGGGGATGTGTGTGAGGAAGGCCCCCGACTTAGCAGTTTCTGCTCCCAGCACCTGGCTTCCTCCCTGCCTTTCCCTCTAACCACAGGCTGGGAGGAACAGCCTGCCTCCTCAACCTCCCTCTGCCTCCGGCTCCTCCCTCCTCCAGTTTTATATGAAGAAATAGAGGAGGGCCTCAAAGCCCCCTTCATGAGTGCCTTCTTGCAGTGACCTGCCGTACGGGTGTTGGGGCCTCTCCTTCACAGCTACTGAGCCCAGAGGCCATGCTGGCCCACCTGGAGTTTTAGGATGGTATTAAAAAGAATGAATCTAAAAAATTAAATTAATTAATTAATTAATTAATTAATTAAATAAAAGGTGATTTCTCTCCCCTATCAGGGCTATATACTAAACAGCTAGCAGAACCGTGCATTGGTTCCTATCCTACACAGTGAGCGCTATAATGATAGGAATGCATAATGATAGGAATGTTTGGATCATAGCACCAACACAGGAGATATATGCTCCCTGCCCTGAGAGAAAACAGCAGAGCTAAAGAACTATAAGGCAGAAATCAGGGGAACCAGTGTGGGAGTAGATTTGAGGTTGTTGTTTTTTTTTTTTTTTTTTCTGCAAGGAATCTATTGTTTATTGGTGTTCAATTTACTAACATACAGAATAACCCCCAGTGCCCGTCACCCATTCACTCCCACCCCCCGTCCTCCTCCCCTTCCACCACCCCTAGTTCGTTTCCCAGAGTTAGCAGTCTTTATGTTCTGTCTCCCTTTCTGATATTTCCCACACATTTCTTCCCCCTTCCCTTCTATTCCCTTTCACTATTATTTATATTCCCCAAATGAATGAGAACATATAATGTTTGTCCTTCTCCGACTGACTTACTTCACTCAGCATAATACCCTCCAGTTCCATCCACGTTGAAGCAAATGGTGGGTATTTGTCATTTCTAATAGCTGAGGAATATTCCATTGTATACATAAACCACATCTTCTTTATCCACTCATCTTTCGTTGGACACCGAGGCTCCTTCCACAGTTTGGCTATCGTGGCCATTGCTGCTATAAACATCGGGGTGCAGGTGTCCCGGCGTTTCATTGCATCTGTATCTTTGGGGTAAATCCCCAACAGTGCAATTGCTGGGTCGTAGGGCAGGTATATTTTTAACTGTTTGAGGAATCTCCACACAGTTTTCCAGAGTGGCTGCACCAGTTCACATTCCCACCAACAGTGTATGAGGGTTCCCTTTTCTCCGCATCCTCTCCAACATTTGTTGTTTCCTGCCTTGTTAATTTTCCCCATTCTCACTGGTGTGAGGTGGTATCTCATTGTGGTTTTGATTTGTATTTCCCTGATGGCAAGTGAGGTTGTTCATATATGTTAGAGTCTAAGGCTGGAGAGGGGAAAGTTTATTGATATTGGAACACTCTTCCCTAATATGGGGTTCAATGTCATAGCAAGAAAAAGTTGGTCCTAATACACTGCTGGGATTGTTCCCTGAAGCTTAGACCTTACAAAAGTAAATCAGGTGTAGAACTGCCTTAACAGAGAATTGGGGAAGAGATTGAAAGGCTCAGGGAATGTTGTGGTAGATTAATGTTAGAGCAAAGAAACCACCACCTGAGGACACTCTCCCACCCAGTCAATAAAGAATGCATGGTGAAGGGAAACATCAACATGGTGAAGAAGCTTGGTCATAGTTGTCGACACTGGGAGATACTACATTGGAACTGGTTTCTCTGGTATTACCAGAATTAATAGGATTCTAAAATAGCTGAGGCTTTCTTTAGAGAAAGAGAGTGGATATAATTATTGCAATGGGCAGGATGGCCAGAGTGACAGAGAGCCTTGAGCCATAGGGATCTGTGGTGATTATTATTAGGTCATGGAGCAAGATGGAAGGGTAACCAACTAGAATTTTGTCTAAACTGTATAACCAGAAGTTGGAATCTGGCAAGCAAAAATTGATGTCAGCCACCATAATGGAAAATCACAAGCATCCACTTACTTTCTAGATCTAACTCAATTCTCAGACTCAGAGCCCAGTCTCAGATCCAGAGCCCATTGACTGATGAAAAGACTGGGTCCTCTTGAGGAAGTACCCTGCACCACCGCTGCAAATACAATAAATATCCGCTAGACTTTCCCCAAAGGATCTGAAACCAGTTATCAGGATAAGTACGTACAGGGGAAAGAATAAACAGGCCATTCGAGGGCTACTGTAAACAGGGTCTGAGCTGACTGACAGCAAGGAATCTAAAGTGCTATTGTGACCCTTCATTAGAGAGAGGTTATATAAGACAGACAATGAATGGAATCCTGGCCCACTTCTGTCTCCTAGTGGCCCCATGGGTCCAAGGACCATCTGTGCAGTTATTGCCCATTACCTTAGTACAATCGAGATTAGTTCCTTGGCCAACCGAATAAAAGCTACTGTGTTTGAAAGGGTTAAGGGGAAGTCCCTATGTTGCAGAGCTACATCACAGGAGGAACTACAGAAATTAGCACCTCTATCAAAGATTTGAAGAATGAAAGGCTATTATTACCCTTCAGTTCACCTATTTGGCCTCTGTAAGAGCTAGAGGGATCGTAGTGAATGACAGTGGGACAAAATAAAACCAAGTAGTACCCACAATCACAACTTCTATAGCAGTTTTGGTCCCTTACTACAACTGATTATCACAACTTCTGGTACTTGATATGCAGCTTTTGAGCAGACAGATGTATTTTTCTCAATCCCTAGAAATAATAAAAATCAAAAGCACTCGCTTTGTGGTCATGTCAAAAAGACAGTAGTATACATTGACTGTCTTACCTTAGAACTAGGTTAAAATCTCCTCTTCCCTGTCACAATATAGTCTACAAAGACCTTAATGGCCTTGATATTCCACAGAATCAGCATGATTTCCAGTTGACAACACTGGTGATTGGACTTGGTGAGCTGGAAGTGGTAAGTATTTAGGGGGCCATAGTCAGACATATACATGCCATAGTTCAGATGATAAAATCTCCAAAGTTCCAAGGACCCACCATATGGGTGATGTTTTTAATGACCCAGTGAATTGGAACATGTGGGGAAATCTAATTTAGTATAAGTGCTAAACTGTTGCACCTACATCTCCTACCACTAGGAAAGAGGCACTTCACAATAGGCTTATTCAGGTACTGGTGTCAGCACATACTACACATGGCAATATACATACTTAGGACCATTTATTGGTGTCTTGGAAAGATGCATTTTTAGGTGTTATATATGCTGCCCAGAACAAGGGAGGATCCTACAGCAGGTCTGGACTGATGTACAAGCTGCCTTGATGCTCAGGTTGGTTTGACCTAGAAGATGGATGGTGCTAGAGGTATCCTTAGTGGATTAGGATGCTATGCAGAATCTCTGTCAAACCTCAGTGTGAGGTCCCTGGGTTCTGGAGCAAGGTCAAATATTCAAAGGCAGAGAACCATCACCTGGTATGCTTTGGGGCCCTAGTAGAAGCTAGAACATCAAGTGTGACTATGCAGCTGGAGATGCCTTTGAGGAGTTGAGATTATGAGATCCACAGTCGCCAGGTCATCCAGGAATAGAAATAATCCACTGTATAATGTAAATAGTGCATTTGGGATTATGCGGAGCAGGTCCAGAGAGCACAAGTAAGTTGCATAAGCAGGTGGCCTCAACTGTCATGTGACTTTCCTCTGTTGCACCCATATTGTCATGAAGGCTTCTCTATGACTAATTCATAAAGGACAAAATATTTGAGCCTGGTTCACAGATGGATTAGTCCAAGATATTCATGATAAGTGAAAATAGACTGCCACCACACTACAACCACTCAAAGGTGACCCTGAAGGCATCAGAAAAGAGAAGTCTACCCAGTTGTATAACTCGGAGCCATACACTTGGTTATACACCTTGTCTGCAGGGAGAAACTGCCAAAAGCATAGATACACACAAATTTTGGGCTGAAGAGGGCTTTGCTGATTGGTCAGGATTTTTGAAAGGAGAACAATTAGGGGCTTAAAAACAAATTTGAGGAACAGGTTTGTGGACAAATCTTTGGCAGAGGACCCAAAGCATGTATGGATATTTCTGTCTTGTGTTAGTTCCTACTGGAGAGCATTCTAGAGCATTGAGAGAGATGCTGGGCAATTAGGAGAATAGGCTATTGGTCAGTCTCTGACCAGCTAACCCAGGGCTTGCACAGTAGTCCCATGAATGAAGCAGCCTTAGTGACAGGAATGGAGGCTGTGCATAGATCCAACAGCATGGGCTCTCTTTCACTAAGGCTGATCTAGCTATTGCTACTGCGAATTTCTAAGCTGCCAGCAGCAGAGACACAATATGGTGCCTCAATATAGAAATATCCCTCAAGAAGGTCAATCACTTGGTGACAGTTAGTGACATCCTAGAAGGGCAGCAATATATCCTTGCCAGAATTTACACTGACTTTCATTATGACTTTGCCTTTCCTATCCCAGCTGCCTCAGCTAGCATCATCTGAGGGCTTGAAGAGTATGATTTACCATCTTAGGATCCCAATATAATTGACTCAGAGCAAGGGACGTATTTCACAGTGAAGGTAAATGAGTGCATGACTACAGAATCCTCAGATCTCACCATATACCACATCACTGTAAAGAAACCAGCCTAGTAGAATGATGGAATCTTCTATTTTAGGCCCAGCTAAGGAGCTTCCTTGGGGCTCACATTAGGTTGGGTGCTGTCCTCCAAGACTCTGTATGTGTAGCGAACCTCTAGCCAAGATATGGTGAAGTGTAACTGGAATACCTAAGTCCAGAAACCAAGGGGTGGAACTAGGATTAGCTCTTCTCATCATCACTCCTAGTGACCTGCTTTCAGAATGTGTGCTTCCCATCCTTGTAGCCTTGAGCTCCGCTGGATTAAAAGTTCTGAGTCCTGGTATTGAAAGTAAAGATAAAGGGTAGGGGAGGAGGCTTCCACCCAAGAACACAGAAAGGCAGGAGGACTTCCAATGAATTTAAAGCCATGACTACTGGGGCCCCTGGGTGGCTCAGTCAGTTAAGTGTCTGACTCTTGATTTTGGCTCAGGTCATGATCTCAGGATTGTGAGATAGCACCCCACATCGATCCTTGCACTGGGCTCTGCAGAGTCTGCTTGGGATTCTCTCTGTCCTCTCGCTCTGCCCCCCTCGCCACCTGTGTACATGTGCTCTCTCTCTCTCTCTCTCAAGTAAGTAAGGAAATAAACAAATATCTAAAAATGAAAAATAAAGCTATGATCATTATTTTATCATGTTGGGCTTCTCAAACGGATAGATCAACAAAGAAGGGAGTTGACACACTGACACTGATTACTGTTCAGAAATTAAGTATTTGCTACACAATGGTGGTATGAAGGAATAAAATTCTAAACCCACAAAATTCACCAAGGCTTCTCTCCATGCTTCCATGCAATTTCAGCAGGTGTGGCCTAACAAAGCCAAAACAACTAAGAGGTCCAATCCTGGGGGTAAATGTGCAACCCAAAAATATAAGGAAAATAACACCTCCTGGCACAACCTTTAACCAACAGAGGCATGGAAACTCATGGATAACTCCTTTTCTCCTCTGACCTTAAGTGGATAATTCTGAGGCACAGGCTACACACTTTCACAAATGGCCCCAAGGCGGTTTAGGCCCTCGTTGTCCATGATGGTAACCAATTCAGTAAGGTACCCTGAGGCTGGATTTCCTTCCTTCCCCTACTTTATTCTTCCAAGTAGCCCCATCTTGCTCTCTGGGATAATTTTCCCAAAATAAACTACACGAAGTTCATGTCTCAGGCTCCACTTTTTTGGAAGAACTCAAGCTAAGACATCTCCAAAAGTATTACTGTGAACATCTAACGAAATAGCCTACGGCTGGAGTAGAATACTGGAAAAAGTACTTAAATACATCCTGGTAAAATTTCTGAGTCCTAAGGATAAAGATAAAATCCTTCAAGCTTCCAAGCAGAAAATAACTATAATAATAATGGCAGTTCACCTGGAAAGGGAAAAGGAAATCGGGCCAGTACAGAAAAATCTCATCTGTTACACCAAAAACTAGAAAACAGTAATGTTTGCAAAGGACTTAAGTGAGAAGAATGTGACTTTATGATTCTACAGCCAAACTACCCTGGTGTGACAGCAAGAGACAGACATTTTCAGTTGTGTAAGGACTCCCCAAAAGTCCCACAACAGCATAGACTGTCTAGCAGCATTGCTTGAGGACATCTTTGACCAGAGGAAACTGCAAAAAGAACTCAAGAAAATGGAATTCATGGTATAAAAAAACATGGTATATAAAACATGGTCAAGATTGAAACCAGCAGAATGTATAGGTAAGCCTAGCTATAAGGATGATGTTCTTTTTTAAATAGTTAAGAAAAATAGAAGTGTAATATGAAAAAAACACAAGATCATGTATTTAATGTGTGTACCACAGTGCCAGGGACGTGGTAGGCATTAAAAAACAATTCGTTTTCTTCCCTGTTATTTCTTGTTGGCATTTTGAAACATGCATGATATAAAAGAATGTGAGTAACAGATGGCATATAGATATAGCTTTAAAAACAATAATGTTAGAAAAAAATCTGTGCTCCTTCCACCTAGCTTAAGATGTATCTCCCTGGTTTTTCAATTTGCCTAGTTTTCATGGAGAAAACGTAGTGTTTTATAATGAAAAACTCTCAACTTCTTGTTACTTTTTATTTACCTATTTGTTAAAATAATAAGGCTCTAGAACAAATCCTTGCTACCACTGTTAGCTCTGTGAACCAGACTTGGACTAGATCTCTTTTTGCCTCAGTTTCCCTTTTTGTAAAATGGCAACCAATATCCTCCTTCTTCTCCACAGTAACATCATTGGGATGGGAGTAGAGTAACTGTGGGCAATGTGGTACATGCATATAACTATTCCTGTTATGGTCTTGCCTAAAGTAGAGTACAAAAGAGCATATACATAAGAGAAGCCCCTGGCACGACATCATCAACCCACACAAGTCTATCCCCGAAAACTAATGCTATCAACTCTGCACAGAGGCTTGGACAGGACTGGTTTTCTCTGGCTACCCTTCCTTTAGTCCTCTTTCGCTCTCTTTACCATTAAAAATTATGCTCATTAATACACTCTTCTACTTTTTTTCTCCCTTTTAAATATCCAACACATGAATGAGTCACCAGTGACTTAGAAATATTGCTTGAGAGAAAAGCTAAAACGTACGACTATATCAGTTGCAAGGTGCTGGCAGTAAATTTTCAAAATAACTCTGTGCAATGGACAGAATTAACCTTCTTTTTATTCTGCTCACAGTATGTCTCTGTAGAGCCTGGCAGAGACGTTTCACAGAACAGAGCAAAACTTTATTTTCTCCTTGTACTGGTGTGATGCTGTCAGCCTGAGCATCTTTCGGGATGCCCCGGTGCACTCAGAATGGGCTCTGTGAGCTCACGGGAGGCAGGAACAATGGCCTGCAGACTGCTGAAGTGGGCAGTGCTGCAACCTGGAGCCACACCAGCCCTGCTGGGAAGGAAGCCTGTCCGTTTATCAAATTGACAGCAAGGCAGCAAAGGGAGCAGCTGAAGCATCCTTTGCCAAGGACAGGCATAATGCAGAAAAATACGTCATTGCTGCTAGTGACTGAATATATCTCTGGTTCAATTGTTAGACCGTATCACTAGTCATCTAAAGTAATGGACAGTAAAGGATGACCAAGAGTTACATCTTCCAAACAAAGCTAAAAATAGGTTTATCTAAAGTGAGTTATTGAGTTGGAGTCAGACTTCTTGGCTTCATAAAAAGAATTAAAAACAAACAAACAAAAAAGAACACTAATAGCTCACCTCCACCCCAGAATCTATGAAAGGCCTCACCCTAAAGAACACCCGAGGTCCCGTGGTCTTCTGCAGACCATAAGTCCAGTTTACCCAGCTTTAGATTAGAACCTCCTTTTTTCTTTTTTTTTCTTTTTTTTTTAATTTTTTTTATTTATTTATGATAGTCATCACAGAGAGAGAGAGAGAGAGGCAGAGACACAGGCAGAGGGAGAAGCAGGCTCCACGCACCGGGAGCCCGACGTGGGACTCAATCCCGGGTCTCCAGGATCGCGCCCTGGGCCAAAGGCAGGCGCTAAACCGCTGCGCCACCCAGGGATCCCCCAGAACCTCCTTTTTTCCATACAGTTCAAACTACAGGCAAGAAGCTATCACTGTCTAGACAGATTTCAACTATTACAGTCCTTGGTACACAAAACATAACCAAAATATATTTGTTGAAAGAATATTTAGCAGGATCATTTTCAATGATTTCATATTAGTTTTTACTCATGCTCATGCTAGGAACTGAATAATCCTTAAAGGAACTAAGAGAATTTAGGCTCCACTCTCGAGAAGTTTACAGCCAAGATCATTCTAGCACCCATACATCCCACCACAGCATTCCCGCCTATTTTTTCCCATTGCTTTTATCCCTCTTGGCATACTAGAACGTCACTTTGGGTGGGATTTTGTTTTGTTTTGTGTTTCTGTTTTTGTTTTTGCTGTCTCTCCTCATTAGAATATCAGGAGCAGGCATTTTTCATCTGTTCTGTTCATGGATATTGCCCCATGCCTAGTAATTATAATTGATCATCACTTTTTCTTTGAAATACTTCTGTATTTCTGATCTGGCCACCTTTTCTCTCCTACTTTTATCTCCTACCTCCCTCACTCCATTCCAGCCCTGTGGACCTTGTCATTGTTCCTCAAACCAGCCAGGCAGCTCCCTCACATTGGGAGTCTTTGCACTTTGCCATCCTTTCTCAGCAGGAAGCTTTCCCACTAGTCAGGCACCTCCCCATTCCCCCCACCCCTACCCTCTCCCTTACCTCCTGCAGATCTTTGTACCAAAGTCACCTGACAGCAGAGTCTTTCCCCATACCCTTGTTTCCCCATACCCTGTTCCCTACAACACATACGCATACTCTTGGAACTTGCCATCTTCCTGCTTGCTCATTCTCCATACCACTCATTGCAGTATTAGTAAAATTCTAAAAAATATTAGTATTTGCTGCTTGTCTCCCCTCCTCCTCACCCCCAGACACACTAGAAGTCTAAGCTCCATGAAGACAGACATTATCCTCTCCTCTGCTCACTGACGTATACCCAATATCTAGAAATCTGTGTTACACTTGGCACTCAATAAATATTTGTTGAATAGATGACTTATTGTAAAAGCAATTTTTATAGATGAAACACCAGCTTTTAGAATGTTCCACTTTAGTCCAGAAAGCATGCACATGATTATAATAAGTTGTTTGAATTTCAAATAAGAAGTTGAATATAAAATAAAAAATATAATAAGAAGCAGGTGGCCTGGAAAGGTTAAGTAATACAAGTCATACATCTTTGCTTTTTGATGAATACACTGCTAGAGAATTTAGGTTGTTGATAAATTTTGGCTTGAAAATCTCTAAGCATTTGTTTGCTATCATATACTATTTTTGAAGGCAGCAATCAAAACATACAAACACACATACATACACACACACACACACACACACACACACACACCAGTCTTTATGTACATGACTGCCTCTGGTGCCCAGGGAAAATGAGAGGAAATGACTTTTAAATGGCTGGGAAAAGTATTCATGATTTATTAGTTCAGTGAAACAGAGCAGAACAGAAAAGGCACCCACTTTACAAAGGAGGCAGAACCAACCTTAGCCAGGTAGATGTCGCGGTGGAGACTCATTGACCAAAAGCCTCCAGTTACATCTGTGTGATTCTGAATGACCATGAGAATCCGAAACTTCAAAATGACACTACAAGATATTCCTCTTGTTTTCTCCATAAGCCTGGAGATAGGAGATTTCAGAGAATAATCTTCTCCATATGAAACTCCATTCAAAGTATACATTCTATCTTCCATCCAGGGACTCCCAGGTAGGATCTGGAAGGCTAGAAGTGGCTGTTTGCTCTGTTTGTGATCTGCACAGAATTGCATTACTTCACAGCACAGAGAGACTTTCATAATCATGTCCTCCTATCACAGCACTTTATGAAGGAAAAAAACTGAACTAAGCCAAAAGTTCCCCAGGTACCTTGGAAGAAATACCCAAACAGCCTCAAGATCTCTGAAGCTGGTACCAGAGTCCTCACCCCACATGGGAGTGTCATTGCTGGTGTCTTAGTTGGTTCTCCAGAGCAAGCAATCATTTCAGCCCAAAATACTGCATGCATTCAAATCTCTATATGTATACAGAGGTAGAGAGATAGAGGGATAGATAAAAATAAAGACATGCTAGTTATAGAAAGTCAATATTATAAACTTCAATCATCTTGCTTGTTTTTTTAATAAAAAAGAGAATGAGGGGGAAAATAGAAAGTTTCCCATTATCTCATAGCCTTGATAACACCCACTGATATTTAAACCCTTCTATTTTTAATGCTTTTATGTCTTCCATCTTAGTACTATAAATATGGTCACCATTTCTTGATCAACTACCATGTACCAGGTCCTGTTCTAGTTGATTTATTTACTCAAATCTTACAACAACCCAATGGTGTAGGCATTATTAGCACCATTTTATAGAGGAAGGGATGAAAGTTCAAAACGTTTACAGAGCAAGTAACTTGTCCATAGTCAAACAACCCAGGTGTGGCTGGGTCCATCCTCAAACCCGAACCAGTTAATCTCCGAGGCCACTGCTTTTCATAATACCTCATACTGCATCCCCATCTTGCCCCTGGGAAAGGAAATCCACCCCACTTCCTTCCTCATCCAAGATAGATACTTCAACCCTCTATTTATGAGGACCACTAACAATATCCCAATTACAGTCACCCTATATGATGACTATAAGATGAGGTAACATCATTAATATTTAAATATCAAACTTGATTGCAGTTTTTAAACCATTCAAGATGATTTTATTTTTCAACCACATATTTGATCATCAACCTGAGCAAAGCCCTTTGGGCAGAGAGCTGTACTTCTCCTTCTGCTATTTGAAGAGCTCCCATGCAGAGAAGCAAGCACCACAGTGATTTTTCTTGTCCATTGCCTGCCTAGAATGCCTTACTCCCAGCAGAACAGATTTGTAGATTTGTACAAGGGGAGGGTTGGCTGCGTCGGGCACTACATGGTGGCTCCTTTTGGAATGAACAGTCACTCCTCCTGGGAGGGGACGAGGCTGTGTTCTTCCACAGAGATGGTGCAGGTGAGTCAATGGAGCTTGACCCAAAAGTGCAGCTGAGATTCCACGCACAGCACCTCTCAAGAAAAGGACATTGAGGCAGGCAGAACTGTTGATGCTCCTTTAGATAATTCATTCCTTGCTTCTTACCCTGTCCCCATGTCAAGGAAAGATTTCTTTTCAAGATCGTCAACAGCCAATGGGGCTCCTGAGTTGCTCGGTCAGTTAAGCATCTCCTTTGGCTCAGGTCATGATCCCAGAGTCCAGGGATTGAGCCCTACATTGGGCTCTCTGCTCCACCAGGAGCCTGCTTCTCCCTCTCCTTCTGTCTGCTGCCCTCTCTGCTTGTACTCTCTGTCTCACTTTCTGTCAAATAAATAAATAAAAACTTAAAAAAAAAAAATCTTGAACAGCCAAATCATATGACTTAAAGAGGTTCCTTGAATCTTTCCAGAAATAGCCAGAGGGTCAGAGTGGGGCTGCCAGTCAACCTCCTGGGATTCAAACTCTGAGAAAGTGGGAGATAACTTTCCCAAACTCCAGCCTCCCAGCTCTGATCCACTTCTGCATTCTCCTCTCTGGGGAAGTTCCCAGGGTGGAGGTCCAGAGGAGGGAAGGGAAATCTTTGGGTCTGTTCTTTGTCCATTGCCCCATCATTATGGTGACTGCTTGTCTTTATTAATTTTTTTAAACATTAAACATGTAAATAGCATTGCTTTATTTTTCTTTACAGGAGATGATGCTCCACTATGAAGAAAAAATTGTGTTTGTTGCTTTCGAAGAAAACATGATGTTTAGTTTTGACTTAAAACTGAAAGGTTTCAGAATGCACAAAATAAGTTCTCTTTTCTTAAGTTATCCTGGTTTTTATTTTCCTATTTTCCCACTGACAGAGAAAGCAATTATTGCCACTCTTTTTTGACTAGCTAGCTGCTTCTTTCTTATGGAAATGTGAACCATAAGTTGAAGAGACTACTTGGCATGTCTGTCTATGGTGAGCTGTTCCATGCCATAGGTCACTAAAATGCTCTTGGTAAGATTTCCTTGTAATTTTTCTGTTGTGTTGTTCTCAGAAGCCACAATCTATTCAATTGCCTCTACGGGACTACACAGCATAATTCATTCCAGAAGGCTTCCTTTTTTTCAATAGCTTTCACTTCAAACCACCTCATTTCTACAAGTTACATTCAAATATGTATGTGTATACAACTCACTGTTGATTCCCAGCAGTCACGAAGCTTCAGAGGTGCCACCACCATCTACATTTATATATAAATGTGCGTTCATACATACAGATCTGCTAAAGGCAGTCCCCTCGATTATCTGGCATCAATGATCTCTGCTTTGAAGAATTCAGAATGATATTTTTAGAATGTTTCAATAAATGGAAACATAGATGACAGTTATTCCAGAGACTACAGAATGTTTATCCCTGTATTAACTGGAGAACAATATGGATGCTAACGAATATAGTTCACTGAAGTTCAGCATTATCGATGTTCTTTTCCCTTTTTTTGTCCAGTCTCTTCCCCAAATTAAAATGCTTGCTAAATATGGTCTTGTTTATCGACTTCCTTCTCAGTCATTTAGAATATGGGTGTATATGTTCCTGTTTCCTATTTACTGAATTCAATCATAGGAATTTAAACATACATAAAAACTAAGAGAGAAAATAATACCTCTTAGTATTCTTAAACAAAGGTCCTTCTAGAATCTGTTTCATCACCAAATAATACTTAGAGCTTTTTGGAACAGAAAGATCCTACTTGTTACAGAGAAAATGAATCACAAAGAACTCAAGCAAGTTGTTATAGTCATTGATAAGATAACAAATAGAACTAAAAAGTCCTATTACCGTTACATGTTTTCTCCATAGCAGACAGAATGGACGCCATAGCATACTCTGGTCAAAAATGTGAACTTTCAGGGAGAATTTAAAAATTCACAGAATTTTTAAAGTGTAAAAGCCTACCTCTGATACTTTTAATATACCACTGTGCTTAAGTCTAAGAAGAAACAAAATGTTCCTTTATGTAGATAGGTCCCGTTTCATTCTAAATAATTCATGCTCCTTAAGACACATGTGGACCAAAATCTAACTTTCCTTATAAAGTACATAGTGTTCCCAAAGCAAGTTGTTTGGTTTTGTGAGGCCATGAAAGCTTCTGGAAGATTTCATCTGTGACACCTGCATGCTATACTTAGCCATATGGCAGCATACTATTGCCAATGAAGACATTTGGAAAAGTAATTGTTCCACAGGCTCCCAAGCTCTGCCCTGCATAACTCACTTCTGCTGGACCACTAATGTGAAGAGAAGAGACAATGCCAAAATCCTGAAGGAAATCACAGAATCTCTCCATTGGAAAAGACCTTAAATTTCATCCAGTCCCACTACCAGTCCCCGGTTATGAACGAACCTGCAAGCATCCTTGAAAAGCCTTTTAAAGTAAGATACTGTCACAAATTCAGGAAGGATAATGGCAGACACACCACCAGGGCAACCATAGGTAAATGTTTTAAGTACACCAAAGGGAATGTGTCTGCAACTCAGAAAAGGCACACTAAAAAGTTTTTGTTCTTCTATGAGATTTGAGAAATAATAATTCCTTCAATGCTTTCTGGCATTTCTAGAACTCAGGAACAGGTGTTACAGATTTTGGATTGCTTCGTTATCACTCATTTATTCAATAATATTCATGTAATGCCTAGTATGTGAAAGATAATCTATCAAAGCTAAGATTAAAACTCTTAACCACTATTGAAGTAATTTCTGTTCCCAGAAGACACTTTACTCAAACATTTTTACCATGTCTAACCTAGGTGACCACAGATCACAGACTACTTTTTAGAAGGGAAAACATACTCCATAACAATGAAGACTAAAGGAAAATCTCAAGAAAAAAAATAATAATACATTTTAGAAATCCTTAATAATTCACTAGTTACTGTAACTATAGTAAATAGGCACCAAAATCTGATACATATCTTATTTCAGATATGAAACACCAAAGCTTCGCTTAGTATGAATAAAGACAGGGAGAATAAAGAAATAAAATCATGAAAAAAAAATGTTAAAGTTGGTACCAAGGAAAGTTTCAATTATTGATCTATAGGAAAAGCATTATGAAAGGCCAAAGAGTTGAGAGAAGGAATTTTGCGAGGAGATTTTCTCTGGCCCAAGCTGAGCCCTATATCCCCATCTCCCTTCCTACCCCAACAGAAAGGGTTGTTGACACTTCTCTCCAGGACTAGAGCCAGGGAGGGGGGAGGTTTCAACAGAACTTCTCAGAGGTGTACGTTCCCTGAATTTGAAAGGCTTGGTAGACTAGAACCAGACTCACCTGATAAACATCAGGTAACCCATGGCAGCACACAGAGGGCTTCAGCTGGGATATAAATGCACTTCTCTCCAATATCTAGTCAACGAGGTATATCCTAGGGACCAGCTGTAGAGCCCATGATAGGAATGCCAGGCAGAGGGCATGCACAACAGAATTCTGCATAGAAGAGCAGACTGCTAATGTGCAGGAACCACAGGAGTAGAGGTAAGAGTAGAACGTGGGGATGTCATGAGTGGCCTCAGCAAGTAAATGTGCCCTGACTCTTAAAACTTTATCATAAATTCTCCATGACTCTAACTTACAGACATTAGTCAGACCATCCTGTCAAACTGGCACCTCCAGAGACTGTGGGGTGTAGCAGCAATGAGACCATTGAGAATGTCGAGTCAATATGGCAGACTGAGTTGACAGAGAATGACTCTCCCTCACAGAAAAATTAGACACTACAGAAACAAAATTTGGATACAGAAGCAAATTTCAAATGTAGAGTGTAAAGTCCCTGAGTGTGAAAAAATGGAACCAAAGTCAGAGAATGAATAAGAGCTTAAACCACAGCAACTCATAGTTTGTACCTTTAATGGTGAACTTGATAGGGGCTTTGGAGCTAGGACAAACAGAGGAGTTCAAAATGTCATTCCCTGTGTGCAGAGAGGCAAAGTGGACCGACAGAAAATGTCCCATCCATTGGTAACAAGAGATGCCAGGATGCAATGGAGTAAATTTTCAGTGGTAAAGCGAAGTTACTATCTGCCAGTTAAACTATGTCAAGGGAAGATAAATAAACAGAGACCTAAGGGGTTTGTTCACAGCAGTTTACTGAAAAACTACTAAGTAACATTATTCAGCAAGAATAATAGTGAATCTGGAAGAAAAGAGTGGATGCCAGGGGAAAAAAATGAGATAAGCTGGTAAACATGTTGGTAGATCTAAATGAACTTTGGATGCAAAATAATGATAACAAATTAATTTGGTGGCTTAGATAAAAGTTAAAACTATAATAGCACATGATAATTTAGAATAGAGGAAGGAATAATCACTCTCAGTTCTTATATTGTTCAAGAAGGAGATAAAAAGATCTGGTTAACTTCACAATTTGTTAAGTCAGAAGGAAAACCAGTAAAGGGAATAAAAATCAAATGTGTAGTTACCAAATGAGTTTAAAGGCTCTAAAGAGAATAAAGAACATTTGGTCAATTCAATAAACATACACACACAAAAGAAAAAACACAAAAACATAAAACCAGATAGGACAAACAGGCATTAATGTATCAGTAGTCATATTAAATTAAAAAAATTAAAATCACCTCAAATTGAATTGTCTAAAAAAAAAGAGTAACATTCATCTATTTTTTTTTTATTTTAAGAGATACACACGAAACATAATGATATCAGAAAGATATGGACAAATATGAGCCAGGCAAAAACTCATTAAGAGATGGTTGGTGATAGGATATTCAAATCAAACAACATAGAATATTAAGCCAAGAGGAATTGATAGAAGCATAGATACATATGATAAAAAAAAACTCGACAAGAAAATAAAATAGTCATGAAATTTTATGTACCTAACAATATAGCCTCAAAATACATAAAGTAATGACAGAACTATAAGGAGGAATTGGAAAATCTATAATCATAGTGGGAAATTTACATGTACCTCTCTCGGTAACCAATAAGTGAGGCAGACAGAAAAAGTATTAAGGATTTATAATTATAATTTATAATCCTTGTAACTTAAGGATTTATAATTATAATCACCATATATATTTGAACAAAGCAAAGAGCTAATCCAGAAGAATTACTATATGTAGAAGCACATAATGAATAAAAAATATAAAATACACATTCCTTTCAAGTACAAATGGAACTGTCAGAAAAACTGACTACATAGCAAGTCACAAAGGAAATTTCAAGAAATGCCAAAAAATCTATATCACATATTTGTATCATAAAAATAACCTAGTAAAGAAAAAACCATATGAAGATACTATAAAAAAATTTAAACTATACAGCAATAAAAGTGTCAGTTACATGCCAAAATTTGGGAATGTTTCTGAAGTGATATTTTAGCCTGAAATTAATGTACCGAGAAACAAGAAAGACTAAAATTAAGTGAGCTACAGATTCCACTGAAGACTGGGGTGGCGGGGCAGGGGTGGAGGTTGGGAAGAACACTCAGAGAAAATAGAAAAAACGGTTGTACTAAAGGACAGAAATTAATGAACTTGGAAACAAACAAGCAAAAAATACTAGATGATGAGACCATCAAAATACTCCAAGTGGCTCCTAAAAAGTCCTTCATTGTCCATGATGAAGAACAACGTTGTCTCATTCCTCAATTGCCGTTAGTGTAGAGGACCCACCAGAACTGTCTGATAAACATACAATGTAAACCACATACGCAAGTCAAATGTTATGGTAGCCACATTTGGGAAAGTAACAAAAAAACAGGTGAAATCAATATTAATAATATATTTTATTTAAGCCAATATATCAAAAATGTTATTACGACATATATTCAGTATTTTAAAATTATGGAGATGGTTTACATTCTTTTCCCATACTAACTCTTTATTTATTTTTATTTTTAAAGATTTTATTTATTTATTTATGAGAGACATAGAGAGAGAGAGAGAGAGAGAGAGAGAGGCAGAGACACAGGCAGAGGGAGAAGCAGGCTCCATGCAGGGAGTGGGGCTCAATCCCGGGACTCCAGGATCACGCCCTGGGCCGAAGGGAGGCGCTGAACCGCTGAGCTACCTAGGGATCCCCCATACTAACTCTTTAAATCTAGTTCTTATTTTATACCCACAGCACATCTTAATTCAGACTAGTCACATTTCAGTCTCAGTAGCCACATACTACAGTCTAGTGGATATTGAATTGGACAGAACAAACTCGGACAGAAGGGGCATGCCATATGATGTCAGAATCCTTTGGCCTTTGCAGACACTATTTTATCATATTTGTTTCTTAATTTGACCTTTGGGACAGGATAAGGATTTGTACAAACATTGTCACGTAGTCTACATTTTAGGTCCTGCAAGATGGTGGTAAAGCTTCAGTTATCTTACTGCTAATTTTTCAGTAAGTCTTTCCTAGCCATGTGCAGTGGCATCAATTTAGTAACCAAAGTTCAGATGACCACAGAGTTGATGGCATCTCAAAGAATTACCTACTTACTTTTCATATTAGTATTTGAACAACAGAGATTCTCTATAGTCATCTTCATTCCCTCAAGACTTTCATGTTGAAATAACAAAATGGCCTAGATCCACCTGAAGATAAATTGCTTTAATTATTAGGTAGAGTGTGAAGCTCACCGTTTCAAATTGCAGGTCAGTGCAATGCCCAACGTCGGCAGTGGTTCCGCTGTGATATTTCTCCAGGTGCTACTATTGAGCCTTCATATCAATGAAATGCCTCCATTTAGGACTAGCTTTACCTGTGGGATTTGTTCACTTCTTCAACAACAACAAAGTGATGTCGGTAGCTGTGGAAGGAGACTATTATTTTCCAACATTGCAATATTTGCTATTTGACATTTTAGTCTAATTGTCAGCACTGTTGTTAATATGTATGGAAACCTCATAAGATAATTACTTTTTAGGTCTTAGAATTGATACTTACCAACTCTTGTTGTAACACTTGTGTGGGACCATAGAAGGGAATTTAGTGGTTACAACTAACAGCATCAAAACAAAACAAAAAACAAAAAAACTTAAAAAACTGAAACAAAACAAAAGACTAATAGCATATGGACTAAAGCCAGACTACCTGGATTTGAATCTCAGCTTTACCATCTACCAACTGTATGTCTGAACCTCAGCTTCCTTGGCTGGGAAAGTATGGAAAAATACCAAAGTTGCAAAGAGGATTACACAAAGTAACATACAAGGTGCTTAACACAGTGAGTGCCCAGAACTCAGAAGTATTTCATAAACATTAGCTAGGTCATCTGTAGGTTTAATTCTACAAATTTGGGAACATGAAAAAAGTGACCATGTGACAGTATTTCCAAAGCTCTGAAGACCATTTTTTCCAAAGGAAATTCCAACTGACCTGCTTCTCTCTAAAACCTTTAGCAGAGGGATTCCTGGGTGGCTCAGTGGTTTGGTGCCTGCCTTTGGCCCAGGGTGTGATCCTGGAGGCCCAGGATCGAGTCCCACATTGGGCTCCCTGCATGGAGCCTGCTTCTGTCTCTGCCTTTCTCTCAGTGTCTCTCATGAATAAATAAATAAAATGTTTTAAAAAATTTTTTTAATAAATAAATAAATAAAACCTTCATCAGAAAGATTCGTCTAAATGCAATGACCTGACTCCCATTCTAGATACTTACTATGCAACTGTGCGAAACTTTTGGTTTGGAAACTCCCCACTCAAATCCTCTTATCAAGAACCAAGTCAGATTAGAGCTCTCTACACATAACTGGCATCAGCTAGTGACCCAGTTCTGATATGCCACTTTTCCTAATCTTTTCATTCTGAAATCAGGAGGAGGCATTGTAAGGCCAAAGATTTTTCCTTTTTCCTAACTATATGATTTTTTAAAAGATTTTATTTAGAGACAGAGAGAGAGCAAGGGGAGGAGCAGAGGGACCAGCAGACTCTCCACGGAGCGGGGAACCCAACATGGGGCTCAATCTCAGGACCCTGAGCTCACGACCTGAGTCAAAAACCAAGAATTGGATGCTTAACCGACTGAGCCACCCAAACATCCCACTTCTTGATTTTTCATAAAGCTTTTGCTCAGGGTAAGGGAGGTGAAGTCTGCACTGAGCAAATGTAATAACAGGGTTTATGTAAGCAAGATACTTAGATAGGAGTTCCGGCCCAAGGATTTCCTCCCCCTCCCTTCTCTGTGAGGGTGTTGTCCACCCTTAGACATTCACCTGTCTGGATGGACACTTCTCCCTTATCTTGATATTCTGATCTATACCTGTTATTTTTGAGGTTCACATTCATTAAAACTATAAATTTTATGCCCACACTATCCATCTGCTGAGGTTTTAGTATCCTGGAGCTAAAATTGCACTTTCAGAGACTTTTGTCAATTAATTAAGAGTGTGATAGCAAACTGGACAAATTTTTACAATTTTTCCCATAAATCTACTTTAATGTTAAAATATATTTTTGAAATATTGATTAATAGTTAATATCATGATTAGTATGTGTCAGGCACCATTCTATTTTGTTTCACATTAAAAAAAATGCTATTAATCCATGATAGCGCTATAGGGGAGATATTAATTATTGCCACTTCACAGATGAACAAAGTAAGATATAAAAAAGTTAAGAACTTCCCTACTGGGGCACCTGGGTGGGTCAGTGGTTGAGTGTCTGCCTTCAGCCCAGGGCATGATCCTGGAGACCTGGGATTGAGCCCCACTCCCTGCATGGAGCCTGCTTCTCCCTCTGCCTCTCTCTCTCTCTCTCTCTCTCTGTCTCTCTGTGTGTGTGTGTGTGTGTGTGTGTGTGTGTCTCATGAATAAATAAATAAAATCCTAAAAAAAAAAAAAAAAAAAACTTGCCTACAGTCTCATATTAGGCAAATGGTGAAATCAAGATTCAAACACAGCTCTCATTCTGGAGCCTATGTCTGGAACCACAATGACATGTTGTGCCTCTGAACAGAAAATCATTGCAGCGTACCAACATGAAAAAGAAAACTTTGTGCATTAAAAAGCAAATCTGTCCCATCTTAACATATCTCTGGAATCAAAAACATTTAAATAACTTAGCCTTAATTTATACATGTCTCAGAAACCATATGCCTTATAAAACCACCAGAGACACAGGCAAGGATATCAAATAATTATGAAAATTAACCAAAAGGTCAGTGTAGCTTCCACCATGGTTAACTCTGTTACTTCGGTCATCTTATTTGCAAAGTAGGGAGTATCCTTCTGCTCCCCACATTCTCAAGTTGTAAAAAGGTAAAGAAGAGATGTTGTGCTTTGGATGATGTTTACTTTATTTTTTTTTCAGTTGAGCAGGAAATCATTATCCAAGCCCAGCCACAAATATGTGCTACAAAACAATTTATCTACCAAGAGTTCATGGGCAGCTGGATTGGGAAAAAACACATTAATTATCATTCAAGTGGAAATGCCCCCATAGACATACCATTTAATTAACAGAGAGGCCAGTATTGGAAATGAATAATTTGAGGCGAGGCAGAGAGATGTGTGAGTAAACCCTTAGGTGATTTAAGGCTATTATCTGTGGATAAACATACAAAAATACACGAAATAGCTTTCTATCTTATAAACTCCTTTAAAAATAAAAAAGATGCCCTAGAAAAAAAAGACCCTTCTGGGCCTTTTCCTTGCCTGTATTAAAAGTCATCACCTGTGAGCAGCAAGCAAGTTGAGTTCTTGTAGGAGCATCAATTCCTTTTAAGGCTGGAAGATCCCACTCCCTTGAATTCAAGCTCTGAAACGATGAGAGCTAAAATCACTTCATGTAACACAGTTCCTCTGTCTCCGAAAACCCTTGAAATTTGTAGCTCTGCCAAGATTATAAATAGAAGTGATATGGCAGCAGTGGATTGATCATTCTGCTAAATGCACTCATCCCATTTGGGATGGTTTTATGAAGCATGGCGGCAGCTGGGGCAGTGGTGGCGGCTGATGCCGTCGCCACTGCTCCTGCTTGGGCTGCAAAAATGCCATTCCGTTTTTTTTTGTTTTAATTTCTTTACTGAGAAAAGCCAGAAGAGATTTTCCTAAAACACACAAAAAATAAAATTATAGCCCAAAGTCTGTTTCCTAGAACATTCTGGGAGACAATCAAAGAGTCTGAAATGAAATCATATACACCCTTTGACTCCCTGAAAATAAGCCAAAAAATCAGAATTCTGGGACCCAGTTTGGCATCATATGTGGGCTGCATTGAGGACACTCTCAGATTTTGTGTCATGATTCCTGAAAATATCACTCTTCATAAGGTAAGTCAAATGCCGTGACTAGCCAGCTGGGGGAGAGTAGGTTTTCATTTTTGCCCTTCACTCCTTGAAACCATCTGGAAAGAAAGACAGGTTCATTCTCCATGATCTTTCCTTTTTTGTATTCTCCCCTCAACTTTCAGCATCTCTTTTCTTTAACAGCACTGAGGTCCTTAATTTAATTCAATTCAAGAAGTATTTATTAAGCACCTTCTGAGCACCTAGTACTGTTACTAGGTATTTGAAGAAAAGAATGCACTTTAAAAAAAAATTAAAAAAAAGGATCTTTATAAAAAAAACTCCCTTTAGCACTGGAATAAGAAATTGGGACCAGGAGAAATGTGGGGAGAAGGAGCTTGGTGACCTGATTTTTGCACCCCCTTCCCACCAGGTTTTACCTTTGCTTTGGAGGCCTTTCCCTCTGGTTTTCTCCATCACTCCCATGGTCACCTCTGGGAGGTGTAAGCAAACACTTTTCCCCTAGATTAGCTGAGATATTTTCAACCGGGGTTTGTGAAATCCCAAGAATCAATAAAGGGAAAGGAACATTAAGAATGCAGTAATCAAAATAACCTAGACTACAAAGAGGATGGAGCTTTCCTCCCCTAATATTTTTTCGATAAGAAATCCTATATTTTGAACTGAATCTTACACAAAGCTCTAATAGGTAAAACAGAAGCCCCTGGAACTGCTCTAGTAAGGGTTAGAGGAGGGACAGTCCTCCCAGCTCTTACTAGCGACCTGCAGCACTACTGAGCTGGAGGCTCCTCTGTGGAACCCTAGAGAGTCTCTGAGCAACATTCAAAAACAACCTTAAGGGGGTGCCTGGGGGGCTCAGTTGGTTAAGCATCTGCCTTCAGCTCAGGTCATGATCCCAGGGTCTTGGGATGAAGCCAGTGGTCAGTGGGCCTCCCTGTTCATCCAGGAACCTGCTTCTCCCTCTCCCCCTCCCCCTCCCACCCTGCTGTGCTCTCTCTCACATTCTCTCTCTTGCTGTCTCTCCCAGATAAATAAATAAAATCTTTAAAAAAAAATAAATAACCTTAAGCAGAGACTTCCATGTGACATATCCCATCTTTAACATACCTTGTGACCACAACCTCCCCCTCAAAACACACACACACACACACATCTCTGAGATCCCAACCCCTCCTTCAACGTCAAGACCAAGACAACACCCGCCCCCCCGCCCCCCATTCTCCTGCACTGTCAGTGCTGGTCTGCTACATGTTCCTTCCACAAGTGACAGACACTGGCCATAATCTTACTTTTCAGCTGCATCTTGTTCCCTGGTGTGGGTGTGACCAGAACCAAACATAGGACCACAGTAAAATGCCATCTTCAGAGAAAATAATAACCTGAGCATTCACGTAATAGTGAAGTGATACAGAGGAAGTAATTTCCTCACAAACAGAAGTGGTTCCCATTTCCTGCAAGATTATGTTTTAGAGGAGACAAAAAAGCATCTACAAGTAAAGTCATCTGACTTGAAACAGAAAATCAAACAAGGCAGTATGAAAGAGGTTTCTAAACTGAAAGTGAACCAATTATTAAACATGCGAGTGCTGGGGTGGTAAGAAAGAGGAGCGATCAGTATTGGCTGGATCAGTGAGTGAATACTTACAAAGGTAGTTTAGACTTCAGATGGGCTGTTTAGGAAGGACTTGGAGAGGACAGATGGAAAGAAAGGGAAAGGTACTCCTGGCAAGCTCCTGGCAAATTAAGGCACATACTCCAGGAGGTGTTTTCATTCTTAGGAATCAATGCCCAAATGGATCTAAGTTTTACTCATAAAAATAAACTTCCAAGAAGAAGCTTAAGTTACACTAGATCTCTCATAGAGAAGATACTTTCCCACTGAGAGGATACAGTTGGAGCTTCTCAAATCACTTTCAGCAACCCAGAGTTACCTCTAATCTCTGTGTGGTCAGATCTCTGCCGAAGACATTTGGGAAGAAATATGGAAAACCTAGCAGTTTGCATTCCAGTTTGTTGCCATAATGACTCTGGAACACTAATATATTCCCCTTCCTACTTTTCTTCTCCTCCCATCCCAGCCATATCAAGCTCATTGCTTTCAAAACAGAATATATTCACAAAACGTAGAAAAGAAAGGAGCTTTTTCCTGGCTTTTTTTTTTTTTTTTTTAAGATTTTATTTATTGGGGATCCCTGGGTGGCGCAGCGGTTTAGCGCCTGCCTTTGGCCCAGGGCGCGATCCTGGAAACCTGGGATCGAATCCCACGTCGGGCTCCCGGTGCATGGAGCCTGCTTCTCCCTCTGCCTATGTCTCTGCCTCTCTCTCTCTCTCTCCCATCCTCTCTCTCTGTGTGACTATCATAAATAAATAAAAATTTTAAAAAAAAAGATTTTATTTATTTATTCATTAGAGAGAGAGAGACAGAGAGAGAGGCAGAGACCCAGGCAGAGGGAGAAGCAGGCTCCATGCAGGGAGCCCAACATGGGACTCGATCCCTGGTCTCCAGGATCAGGCCCTGGGCTGAAGGCGGCGCTAAACCGCTGAGCCACCCGGGCTGCCCTTTTTCCTGGCTTTTGACCATCAAAAGCCCAAATGAAGGATTTGGAAATTGGGACGACTCCTAGGAAGTTGTCCTCATCCAGACCTTCATCTCCCATCCCACATCCTTTCAAGGCTAGAAAAGAATTCCTTGAGCTTTGGGGAGGAGTGGGAGGATAGAGGGAAATGATGTGAGAGAATGTGTTGGAAGAGGGCACTGGATCTAGTGAGACTTCAAGGACAGCCGCCCAGCCTGGGGCTGTGCTACCTGGCGTTCCCAAGGCGGCTAACAAGGACCCACCTTCCACAGGGCAGCACAGTGACCATTGACTCACTGGGAGCTCTTTCTTCCAAATCACATGTAGATAATAGCATAGTCTAGTGGTTTTCAAATATTAATGTGCATCAGAATCACCTGGAAGGCTTGTTAAAACACAAATGATTGGGCTCCACACCCAGAGTTTCTGATTCAGTAGGTCTGGAGACCTGACAGGCAGGACCTGAGAATTTGTATTTCTTACAATTTCCCAACTGATGCTGATGCTACAGGTCTGGAGACCACACTTTGAGAATCACCCCCCTAGGCAGTGTTATAAGACATTCACACAGCAAAGAGAAGGGAAATGAGATTCCATATATCTTTGCTTTAGTGGTGAAGATGAAAGAAGAGTTCCCACATTCAAATTTGAGGAATTTAACAGGATCAGTATTCTCTGAGTTTGGGCAGTGGTAAAATACACTGCCAAAATAGTTCGAAAATGTGGGTGTGTTCTGTCCCTAGGTGCCCAAATCTACAGTCCCAACTGGATATCCCTGGTGTCCCTAGCTTCATTAGCAAATCTTAGCCCCAGAAAGGAGCTGTGATCTCTGAGGAGGTCACAGGGGAGAAAGACATCTTTTGTCACTTAGGTGTGCTGTTCTACGTGGAGCTCCCCAGCCCAAATGACATACATGTTCACCAAGGGCTTGGCTGTTTTACAACTCCATAGCACTTAGCATAGCACTTAGAAGAAGGAAAATAGTGGGAACTAGTTCCCCCAGTCTTCGTCATTCTTAAATGGGTACCAAATATATTTAATTCCAACTTGAGAGCTTCGTATCTATGCTAGTTCATCTGTGAATCAAAACACCAGGCAGCAACTGATTGAGCAGGTTCTGGGGTTATAAGGCTTGACATGTAACGTCAACGATTGTACTTTCAACAAGTTGCATGATCTTAGGCTCACTTTCTAACCTCTCTGTCCCTCGGTTTCCTTAAATTAAAAAAAAAAAAGTGGGAGGTATAGTGCCTACCTTGTCCAATTCTGGTGAAGATTAAATGATATGTTGCTGACGCATTTGGCAAGGGGCTGGCTCATGGCACATAAAGAGTGCTGGTGATTATTTGTAACAGTGCTTGATAGAATGCCTTTCACAAAATTAAGTCTCAGTAAATGTTTTCTAGCTAGTTGAATTGTCCCCAAGTGTTGACAATCTCAAAAATCAAGTGTGTGTATCAACACACCTCTATCTCCCCTCTACTTCCCTGCCTACACCTTAGCAATGATAGGACCAGACCAAGAAATCATCTTCTGAGTTATACTGCCTAGAGCTTGAGCATGTGTCCCTTTAAGCCCACTGTTCCAGACCCTCCTAAAGAAATTGAAAGAATGTCAGGCAGCAGGCCTCTGTTGTTAAGGAAAGGAAACCAGGAGATGTGGTCCCAGTAGGCATTCAAAACCTCTAGTATTCTTAGCTCCACTTATCTTGGGTTGAGCCTTTGTGAGGATTTCTTTTTTTTTTTTTTTTTGTTAAGCTAGCAGTCTTGTGAAAACCAGCTTCTCGGTAAACTATATAGGCATTTCCTGGTTACCCATGATATGAGAATAACCTTTAAACTATTTCCATTTCTGATCCCAGCTGGAAACAGGAAACGCATGGGGTACAGCTTTAAACAAAAACAAAAGAACCAAAAGATAAACCAAATTGTTCCAGGGTTCAGAAGAGGTTTATGCTAAGTGTTAGAAGGTTCACATTTAGCGAATCCTATCCCAGTTTCTGCCATTCCAGAAATTCCTTTCGCGGGGGTGGGGGGCGTAGTGGAGGAAGGGTTGTACTAAATTGCACAGCACTGCCATCTTCAGGACCAGCAGGGAAAATTTTCTTGGGGTCGGTCAGATAAATCATCTTCCTAAACACTTCATTTAAATATAATCAGATGGTTAAAAATTTGACAGCAGACAGACTGGAACAGATTTTTCTACTGTTTCCAATGTTTGAAAAGTCAGTAGACACAGCTTTTTTGTGGTGTATGCACATTTAAAAAAATATTTGCTGATTGAAAAGCCATTTACAATAAATAGGAAAGTTTAAATAGCTCATACTGCATTGCCAAATGATGGGAGTAACACAGACACAAACATATTGTTCTGAAAAAAAAAATTCCTTAAAAAGAAAAGTATGAATCAAATGATTTAGAAGTGCTGTTTGAGCAGATGGTGTGATTAACAACTAGCATGTTAGCCATCTCAGGAGCTTACAGAGAAGTAAACAAATGCAAGGGGAAAAATCACTTTATTCCCCCGAAGAGTATTTAGTTCATTTCATTAGGAAAATTTAAAAGTCTGCATTTTGGAAGTTGGATCTCCCTAGGGGATATTGGGAATAAGGAGTGAAGGGAGTCTTTTTGGAGAAAGACCACATCAAGACAAGTGCTAATGCTCCATGCCTGGCCTAGGGTGAGAAGGGAAGAGTTGACATTGGCGTTGTCATCCAGAATGCTGGAGGCACGTGTTGGCAATGCAGAACACACAGGCCTTGGATGACGAGGGTCAGGTTCTCATCCTGGCTCTAGCACTAGCTGCCTTGGGCTTTGAGGCCATCCTTGCGCTCTCTTGACCTCAGTTTCTTTGTTTAGAAAAATAAGAGTGAGAGCCAGATGACTGTACAGCTGTGCTTTAAAATCTTTAATGTGCACCTGGGGATCTCATTAGAATGCAGATTCTAACTCACAGGCCTAGGGTAGGGGCTGAGAGTCTGAATTTCTCATGACTCCCGGGTAATGCCAATGGTGCTGACCCACAGACCACAGGTTTACTACCAGGGCTATAATATCCCTTCCAGCGATGATAATCTATCATCTTCTCATATGCGAGGTGCAGCTCAGAATAAGGTTAAAAAAAAGGACAAGTGTTTACCTTCCAGGGGTATGTGACTTGGAAATGCGTAGGAAACATAACGAACATGCCAAATATTCAATTGATTCTAAAAGCAAATTAAGTTATTTCTTTACAGGGGCGCCTGGGCAGTGCAGTCAGTTAAGCATCCAACTCTTGGTTTCAACTCAGGTTGTGACCTCAGAGTCATTAGATTAAGCCCTGGGTCGAGCTCAGCATGGGGTCTGCTTGAGGTTCTCACTCTGCCTCCCTCTGCCTCTCCCCATCCAAATGCTCTCTCTCTCTAAAGTAAATAAATAAATCTTTTTTTAAAAGTATTTACATTATAGGGATCCCTGGGTGGCTTAGCACTTTAGCGCCTGCCCAGGTGTGTCATCCTGAAGTCCCGGAATCAAGTCCCACGTCGGGCTTCTGCATGGAGTCTGCTTCTCCCTCTGCCTGTGTCTCTGCCTCTCTCTCTCTCTCTCTCTCTCTCTCTCATGAATAAATAAATAAAATCTTTAAAAAAAAAAGCATTTCTGTTATAGAATTTATATCTACATGTACGTATATACACATACATAACATATATCATTGAATTAACTGTAAGTAGGTGCACTGAGGGGAAAGTCCTTGGAATTGGACATGGAGACCAAATATATGGGGATTAGATGAAAGGGAGGTTGGGAGATTAAGTAATCAATCAGCATCCAGAGTATTCAAGACTGATCCCAAGACTTCATCAGGATTAAAATATTTTTCTCTATGAAAGACACAATTAAGAGACTACATATATAAAGAATTCTCAAAACTCAATGGTTAAAAAAAACAACAACAACAATTTTAAGCACGCAAAAAGACTTGGAACCTTAGCCACAGAGGAAATATGAATGGCAAATCAGCAAACAAAAAGATGCTCAACATTGCCACTAGGGAAATGCAGATTAAATCCATGTTACCACCATACACCTATTACAATGGCTAAAATGAAAAATATCGACAACACTAAGTGCTGACAAGGATGTGAAGAAACTGGATAAACCATATATTGCTAGTAAAAACATAGAAATGATACAGACACTTCAGAAAAGTTTTTAGCAGTTTCTTATAAAGTTAAAACATACATTTACCACATTCTCTATCAGTTCCACTTCTATATATTTACCCTAGAGAAACAAAAATTTAGAACCACACAATAATCTGTACAAGAGTGTTTATATAGCAACTCTACTCATAATTGCCAACAATTAGAAACAGCCCAAATATCTTTCAGTAAGTTACTCATTTACAGTCTGGTACATCCATACAATAGGATTCACTCAGCAATAAAATGGAACAAACTACTGATTCATACAACAATTTGGATGAATCTCAAGGACATTATGATGAGTGAAAGAAGCCAGTCTCAAAAATTTCATACTGTAGGGGCGCCTGGGTGGCTCAGTCGGTTTATTGTCTGCCTTTGGCTCAGGTCTTAATCCCGGGAGCCTAGGATCAAGCCCCACATCTGGCTCCCTGCTCAGTGGGGAGTCTGCTTCTCTCTCTCCCTCTCCCCCTGCTCATGCTTGCTTTCATTCTCTCTCTCTCTCCCAAATAAATAAAATCTTTAAAAAGAAAAAATTCATATGCTATGATTGCATTTATACAATAATTTAGAAAGACAAAACTAAAGTGACAGAAAAAGAAATCAGTGGTGGCCAGGAGTTAAGCACAAGAAATTAGTACAAAGGAGTTTGGCAGGTAGATAGAACTGTTCCACATTCTAGCTGTGGTGGTGATTATACAATCTGCTCATGTATTAAAATTCATAGGATCATACACCCAAAAAAGTCAATATTACTGTGTGCTAATTATTTTTCTTTAAAAAAAACCTTTAAAATATTAAATTGTTAGTTTATTTTTAAACTTAGTATAGAAGTGAAAAGGTTTTTAAAGTCTGTTTAATAAAGTAAATGTTTCTGGCCACTACTCTAATACTTTACTAGCAAACCACTATGGTTAGCTTTCACTTTTCTATCTCTGTCCATAGCCCTAAAAGATATTGCTATACTTGAGTCCCAGTAGCTTATCATTTTAAGTCTACAGTACCCTTTCCTTTTCAGATAATTTATAAGATGTCAAAAAAGCATTTCCCAGTCCTTCACATAAGTCCGTAGTTAAGTCCAAGAGACCAAGGCATTACTGACAAGGCCTTGCCCTCCAAAAATTTAATATTTTTATAAAAAATAAACTAAGTCAGTTGTTCTCCCATTGTTTGTGCCACATAATACTCCCCTCCCCAGAAAATTCACAGAAAGAATATATATCAATCATTTCTTTTAAAAAAGAAAAAGACTGACAGCAACATGCAAAAAAATGAACCTGGACTACTATCTTCCACTACACACGAAAAAGTTAACTAAAAATGGATTAGAGACTTGAATATAAGACCTAAAACCATAAAACTCTTAGAAGAAAACAGGCAGTAAATTTCTCAACATGGGCCTTGGCAATGACTTTTTTAATGGAACACTAAAACAAAAGCAAAAATAAACGAATGGGACTACGTCAAACTAAAAAGATTCTGCACAGCAAAGGAAATCATCAACAAAATGAAAAAGCAACCTACTGAATGGGAGAAAATATTTTCAAATATCTGATAAGAGACTAACATCCAAGATAATAAAGAACTCATATAACTCAATAATATAGAAGCAAACAATCTGACAAAAAATGAGCAGAAAAAAAAAATGAGCAGAAGATCTGAACAGATATTTTTCCAGAGAAGACATGCAGGTGGCCAATGGGCACATGAAAAGATATCCAACATCACTCATCATCAGGGAAACGCAAATCAAAACCAAAATGAGATATCACCCCACACCTGTTAAAATGGCTATTATTAAAAGACTAGAAATAACAAATGTTGGCCAGGATATAAAGAAAAGAAAGTGCACTTGTGGTAGGAATGCAAATTGTTGCAGCCACTATAGAAAACAGTATGAAGGTTTCTCAAAAAATTAAAAATATAACTACCATAGGATCCACCAATTTCACTTCTGGATATTTATCTGAGGAAAATGAAAATACTAATTTGAAAAGATATCTGCAAACCCATGTTCATTACAACATTGTTTATAATAGCCAAGCTATGGAAACAACCTCAGTGTCCACCAGTGGATGAATAAAGAAGATGTGTATATATAGATATATACACACATACATGGAATATACCATGTATATGCTGTGTGTGCACATATATATATATGTATATGTATACATATAGTCACACGATGGAATATTATTCAGCCATAAAAAAGTATATCTTGCCACTTGCAAAAACATGAAATAATCTTGAGGGCATTATCCTAACTGAAATAAATCAGAGGAGACAAATTCCATATTATCTCTCTCACACATGGAATCTGAGTTCATAGACGCAAAGAACAAATTAGCCAGAGGCAAGAAGTAGGGGATGGGAGAAATTGGTGAATTGAGTTTGTTTTAGTTTCTGTAAGTTGAATAAAAAAATAAAAATTTAAAAAGAAAAAGAAAGACAGACAAAACATATAGCTATAAGAAAATATTTAGCCTCGTTAGTAGTTGAAGAACTACAAATTAGAGTGGGATACCATTTTTTTAAACTATCAGCTTTGTAAGGATGAAACAGAATGATTATATTCCTCGTGGAGGAAGTACAGGGAAATGGGGCATGAGGGTAAATTGATTTACTGTTCAAGAGGTCAGTTTAACTGTATATAGCAAAAGCTTTAAAAACGAGCATCACCTCTGGGATGGCAATTCAACTTCTTGGAATTTATCCTAAGAAATAATTGAGCAAGGATGTGCAGCTTAGCATTTTGTTAATAGTGAAATATAGAGTGCCGGCATTCTAAAATCCCTTCCAGTGAGTGGATAAAGAGACTTTGTCACTCTCCGGTGTGCTAAATGCTGCACAGAGTATAACAGGAAGCCTGATAGTGTACTATAATCGGAAATGCATATGGACTAATGTGCATAAAGAATATACTGAGAGCCAAATCTTAAACTGATTTTAAAAGTAAATAAAATATCTATTTAAATTATGTAACATAATCAATATGTCAAAAAAGGTAGAAAATTAAACTACATAATGCCCAGACATTAAAAATAATACATATCTATTATTTATGACCTAAAAAGATTTACATTTCATATGTTTCTAAGTAAAAAAATGCAGACTACAAAATAGTACGATCTCATTTTATACAAAATTTACAAAAAAAGAACAGAAAACATACTTATGGCAGAAAATCTGCAAAGCACATTTTAAGATGTTACCTACCATAGGTTTTGCTGAGTGTGGGATGATAATTGATTTTTATTTCTATCTTTATGCTTTTCTGTATTTTATAGGTATTTTTCAGTGAAAGTATACTACTTTTATGATTGAAAAAAATCCAAAAATAAGTAAATAAAGAAAAGAAAAAAAAATCCAATAATACTAGTTCTAGAAACAACTAGCAGATTAATCAAAGACAGTTTTCTTTGCATTAATATTGTTGTCTTTCGCTTTTTAAACTCTTAGGTGTTTAAAATCCTGCCTCTCTTCTCAGATTCCCCTGACTTACAATGGTACAACCATTGCCCCCGTGCATTTAGAGCCATATGGGCAATCTCCAGGCTCCAAGACCAGTTAATAATCTATCTTAAGCAATATCCATACCTGAAGTCCCTTGGAAGACTTTGGGGGGGACCAGCCACTTCCAGCAATCCTGCTGCACTCTATTTCCTTAGTAGCTCTCAACTGTCTGTTTCCAAAGTTAATTTGGGGATGAATTTAGCCTTAACATCTTTCCATAAGATCTTCTTTGAAATTAATAAAAGGGGGGGGGGTGGGAAGGGGACTACAGAACTTTTTTTCAAGCAGTTTTCCTTAAAACTGGGTTTCATTTAAAATTTGGAATGTTTCTAGTTTTTCCAGGTAATTAAAAGTAAGCAAAGGGAGAAAAATCTGTCTCTTCAAAATTAATTGTGTGTTTTTTTTTTTCTTTTTAGATGCTATTCACATTTCTAGTCAGGAAAAAAGAATAAATGAATTCACTGGATTATATTATTCCCTTTTCATCCATATGTGTAACTTTTCCATATTTACATAGCTTGCTAATTTGGTGTATTTAAAAACAACCTTGTTATTACTAATTTCAGAAAATTTTGCAATGTGCTTCTAGAATTATTTAGTCACTTAATTTCTAATCCATCCCTAACACCTGGACATTTTGATTTATCTGTGGCAAAGAGCTTTCACCTGTTTACGATGATGTTTTTAGTTAGCCTTCAGGTTTTATAAAATGTTATTTTAAAATCTATTCTGGCCAAGTTCTTCTGATCAGTGATCGAATTTTATCTAAACTCAAACACTTTTTGGGTGGGGTGTTCTTGGCTTGACCCCAGCTGAAAAAATGTCAGGCTTGGTTGTGCTATGATTATCCAGGAGATCACTCATAAGCACCTGACTAAACCAGTTTCTGTTCATTCCACAAACACTCTATGCCACAGGAGGGGGGGAGGCGGTGGGGGGTACTCTACCTTGCTAGAATTCATCATTTGCCTCATCCTAAAATCTCATCTCTGCATTTCATCCTGCATTAGGCAGCTTGACAGCTGACAGGTAGATAATTGAAATTTTTAATTTCTTACCTGACCTAACATTTTAACTTTCCCAGTTTCATTGGGAAACTGATTGTCAGTAACCTGATCAGGCACTTTTTTTCCTATTTTTATTATTTAAAAAAAATCTTTTTATAATTATGGAAGTTATGCTGGCACAGATTTCAGAGAGAATACTTACATAGAAAAAATTTTGATGTCATTTCTAATGGTATGTTCCCTCACAAAGAATAATGGAATTCCCTGAACTCCAGCCTACATATACCATTTGTTACCCATCTTTCTCCAATTATCTCAAGACCACTTATTTCACACCGTCCCCTCCCTCACATATCACCAAGCATTCCATTTCATCCAGTTAATGGTTTCTGCATTTTTATATTTTGACCTGACTTTTCTCCCACTTCCCACAAATGTCAAATAGCTTTCTACTGATAAATTGGGTACCATTTTCCTCAAATAAATCATTGACTTCCCTTCAGTGACGTAGCATCAAATTCCTTTCAAAGACTCTAGCTACTTATCATGTGCTTTTCTTAATTTGCTGGTCTCTTTGTAATTTAGAAACTGTTCTATCTACTTAAAAAATTCTACACCAGCTTCCTGCTATCTTCCTTCCTAATCTATTCTCCACGGCCGCCAAAGCCTTCTAATGAACAATAATGGTGACTATTTATCAACTGCGAAACACCAAGTACTTGTGAGATGTTGTACTTTATCCCCACGATGGGGGAAAAATTGTTATTCCAGTTCACAGACTCACAGACGAGGAAACTGAAGCTTAGGAATTCAAGCCATGTGCCCAGGCAAGCTCAGCTGTGAGAGCCAGAGTTCGGATTCAGGTCTCTCTGATGCTGGTGCAATCTCTACCTTGCTACCAGGATGTCATTCCTGCCCAGGCCCCGGTGCCTGACCATCTCACCTTGTTCATGGACCACTGCTCGGAGCACGCATGACTCAGCTTCCTGCCTGCAATACTAACCTGTGCAAAATGAGACTGGCATGGGACTAACCAGACACAAATTTCTCTCAAATTCCTACTATGCGGCCTTCTCTCAGGTCCTTAAAGTTCCTCCCAAATGCATTGCTTTTCTCTCTCAAAAACTTAATTCCTTTCCCAAAGCCTTTGGTGGTTCCTCAAGCTAACATTACCTTTCCCTGCTTTCTCAACAAAAGTGGTTATTGATTTATTACTTTTTTAGTGTGGCAGCAAATCAATACACCAGGAAGCAGTTTGTCAGATGATCCAAAGATTGCAGAACAATTATTTTCTTGGGGGAAATGAATGCCAGGGGTTCCTGTTTGAGAATTGCGGGTGATCCCATCTTTCCAGCCCTTCTTTTGTTCTAAAGCAGAAAAAGCTGATCTGGTGATTACTCACATCACATTTCCAGCTTTGCCATTCCCTTGGGCACTAACTTATTTTCTGGCATTTGGAAAGATTACTCCCTCGGGGTTTAATTGCAATTAGAGGAACAGGTTGGAGAGAACATCAGATTGCATTGTGGGAAAAAAAAAATTTTTAATTTGGAGGAAAGGAGCTAGGTGGTAAGAAGAAAAAAGTTATTAATTTCCAAAATACATTTTACAGAAACACAGAGCTAATAACTTACGCTTAGTGTTCCTTCTATTTTTGTTATTTGGCTCCTGACAGGCAATTTTATTTACCACTTTCTAAATTAATTATGAAATCAAACTGCTGCTTGGCATGTCCTCTTCTTCTCCAAATCATCTGGGCTGCCTCCAGCTGACAGTTCTGACATGCGCAGATGGCCCCTGACTGTGCCCTCCTCACCTACCCGGAGAGGCTGACAGCCCCTCTCCGACCCTGTAGGGGTACTGCTAACCCTTCTGCAAAACAAATCACTGCTGTCTTGCCACCTAAACTTTCTGTGGGGTCTCTTCAGCCTTTTAGGCTTTCTGTGTTTTGAAGAAATCGTTTCTAAGAAATCACTATTCTTTCAAATGCGTTTGTGACTAAGAAACTTCTTCTTTGGTAAAATATATAGGAATTCTTTTAAGCAAACCAAACCTGAGGTCGAATTCATTAATCAAGCACCTAGAAATTAGATTCGATCATAGGTTGCATCTTTGCTTACTCTTCAGAACCCTGAATTATCTACTCCTACATGCTGGAGTCCTGGCTCCTTGGAGTGATCCTCCTCACTTCCTGTGTGTCTCACATTACATAGTTATTTTTTAAGAATTTTATTCTGCTATATTGTTTTTTATATCAGAGAGCCACTAAATTTTCCTTGGAACAAAGTGGGTATATATAAATAAATTAAATACTTGGAAAGGATCCTAGACACAGGAATTAAGACTTCCATTATTAGCTGTGGGATCTGGAACAGGTCACTTACAGCTTCTGAGTCTTAGTTTCCTCACCTGCAGAATTATAGGGTTAGCATGAAATGATCTCTGAGGGTTTTTTTCTTATTCCAATCTTGGGGTGACAGAATTGCCAGTCACTGGAACAGATAAAAAATCAAGAGAATATATAAACTACCACACGGCTGAATATACTCAATTGGCACTTAATATTCTTTCCCACTTCCTTCTAGTGTGCATTTCTGTACTGCAGAGGCTGCAAAACTAAAAATTACATTACCCAGTCTCCCAGCTAGGGTCCTGGATACGAATAAGGACAACGAAATGCATTTGCATGAGATTTTGAAGGTGGAAATGAAATTGGAACTAACTTGGTGATTTGTTGCTGTCCTGGAGGTACTAGTGTCCAGTCTCCAGCTTTATGGGGCAGGGGCAGCTGTAAGGGTGGCAGATGTCACACTCCATGTTCTAGACCTGATCACTACATTCTGCTGGGGGTTGTCAAGAAACGTTTGTGGGAGCAGTGTTTGGCTTACCGTGCCTACCTTTCTTAGCACCCATCTTATATTTCATGATGAGATTACAGCATCTTGAGAGGGTCATGTATGTGGGTTATAGAAGTCATCCCTTGTCTCCTGTTATAGCCTGATCCTCTGTTCTTCTAATAGTTTGTGAGTATCTAGCTCCCTTTATTAAATTTGTTTTTCCTTAAACTGCTGAAAGAGATTAGACTATTCCACCTCAAAATATTCTGTGTTAGCAAAAGAATTATTTTGAACTAACGGCGATTGAGGAACAGCAGACATAGAAAAACTCTCTACTCTCCCCCCTTTATGCCTAAAAGCAGGGTATAAATTTCCCTTTGTGAAAGTGTCTCCTCTCTCCTTTCCAATACTAGGAAGAGACAACTCTTATCCCCAGAGACAGCACTGACTTGAACCTACATAAATAAACCTTACTGAAATAACCTTAACTTCCATTAGTTTTCCCTCATATATTCACTTCCCCACAATTTACCACCTGTGGAAGCCCAAACACTTTCTTTGTGTTGTCACTTCTCTACAGATTTATCACTTTTTATTAAAATGGTATGTAAGCTCTCAGGCCTAACCACTTCTTTGGGTTTTCACTTCCTTTTCTGTGAGCCCCTCATGTACACATAAAAATTAAAATATTAACATCAAATAAAATTTATATGCCTTTTCTCCTGTCTTTTGCCAGTTTAATTTGCAGGACCTCAGTCCATGAACTTAAGAGAATAAAGGAAAAAGGGTTTTTATTTTTACCCTGTAATACCTAAAGTAGTTTTTGATCTATTTCTTCTAGTCTAATTTATTTTCAACTTCTAGTTTCTTCTTTCTTGGTTCTTGCTAATTTTTTTCTCAAATACAAATCGTCCACATGATGCAAACCTGGTAGACAAGTGAAAATGTAATCAAATTGGTCCTATAAGAGTTGGTTTTTTTTAAGATTTTATTTATTTATTCATGAGAGACACAGAAAGAGAGAGAGAGAGGCAGAGACACAGGCAGAGGGAGAAGCAGGCTCCATGCAGGGAGCCTGATGCAGGACTGGATCCCGGGTCTCCAGGATCAGGCCCTGGGCTGAAGGCTGCGCTAAACTGCTGAGCCCCCCGGGCTGCCCAACAGCTTTTTTTAATACCCATTCCAGCTCAACCTTTTTTTTTTTCCCTGTGAATCAAGCCTGATGTTCTTCCAAACTTATTTTGCACTCAGTGTGGTTATCTTCTAAGTGCTCTTTTGTGCCATGGCGTGCATGAACTCAGGATTTTCTTTGGAAACTGTTTATACTAGTCCTTTCTGTATTTCTTTGCAACTGGTTTGATCTGCTATTTTGAGTTTAGGCTTTTTCTCCTTCGAATATCTGAACTAATACATATAAGATCCCGAAATACATTATCCACCATATTTTTTTAACCTTTTACTTTGAAATAATTGTAGGTTCACAAGAAGTAGCAAAGACAGTACTGAGAGGTCCAGTGTACCCTATAATTTAATGCTTTTTCTCATCAGTAAAATTTTAGCTACTCTCTAAGTTTTCTAACATACTTCATGCCACATTACTTCCCTCCTCAAAAATCTGAAGTAAGAAATAACATCACTGAAAATTGCAGAGAAGGAAATCTACAGCTCCATCTCTTCATAAAAGCAATTAATAGGGGCACCTGGGCAGTTCAGCCAGATGAGTTTCTGACTCTTGATTTCAGCTCAGGTCATGATCTCAGGATGGTGAGATTGAGCCCTGTGTCAGGCTCAGCAGAGTCTGCTTGTCCCTCTGCCTACCCCCTTCTTGCACTCTCTCATTAATTAATTAATTAAAGTATTTATTAACAAAATCTTTTTTAAAAAAGCAATTAATACTAGTGATGGTTGCACTAAATAGGAGGTGAGGATTGCATAACAATGTGAATGTAATTAGTAACACTGAGCTGTACACTTAAAAATGGTTAAAATGGCAAATTTTATGTATATATATATATATACATTTACACAATAAAAAATATTAAGAGTACATGAGGGAAAAAAATGCAGCCTAATAAGCTGGCAAAATTGTCAGTTAACTTTTGCAGAACTCTAGAAACTGGTCAAAAATTAACAACAATCAGAGGAAACTTCCAGATGACAGAAGCTGCCCCACTGTGGAAAGAGCACTGCAACATTACACGTGGCCCATCTACCATCCCCCAGCCCCAGAGTCGCTGTGCCCAGGAAGATAGTAGCATGCATTCCTCATCATATAGGTTGCCAGTGCCCAAGGGAGCAACATGGATGTTAGTCTCAAAAAATTCTGGTTGTGTGTTTTAAGTTTTTTGGTAGCTCCCTAAAGGTCCAGCATAAGGGCCTGTCTTTGTTTTGCTGGACTTAGAACATTCTCGGGGCTGGGTGACTTCCCAGGCAGCATTTGCCAAAAACACTTAAAAGCAGAAGTATTGGCTTGGGACAAGGGATAGCACTCAAGACAAGCGGCCAGGACAAAGTAGAAAACCTGGGGGAAAAGAAGTAGAGAAAGGTGATACATGGAGGAGAGGGCTTTTAAGAGTTCCTACACATACCAGGGAATTGATAAGACCACCCACATTCCCTGAGCTGGATATGTGCTCAGGAAAGTCCTGAACAGACCTGAATTTTACCTCCGACTGACCTTCAGGCTCTGAGCAAGCAGGAAAAGGCAGAGTTTAAAGGGCCTGGCCAACTGTTCAAGAAATATCCCCACACAGAGCCAATTTTCAGACTTGGAAGAGTGTTTTTTCGTTTTTCTTTTTTGCCTTTAAAGGCATGTAAGGAAATTCTGTAAAAATAATAGATGGCCATTAAGCTAATAGAACACAGATTTCTTTAGTCACACACAACAATGAATACAGATTTTATTAAATAGTTTAGAAAGGCCGCTAAACAAGCAAAGAGCAACAACCAAAAACAAGACTTATTAACAAAACCCAGGGAGTGGAGAAAATCTGATTTTCAAAGTTGTCACATGATAATATTCAAAATGTTCAACTTTCAACAAAAATATTGGGAGTCATACTAAGAAACAAAGTATGGCTCATTAACAGGACAAAAAAAGAGAAAATAATAGAAACTGTCCCTGAGGAAATATAGGCATTGGATTTACTAGACAAAGACATTATATCAATTGTCTCAACAATGTTGAAAGAGATTAAGGACACCATGGACAGAACAAAAGAAAACCAAGAGAGTTAATAACTCACAGAAATGATCTATGCATTCAGTGCAATCCTTATCAAAATCCCAATAGTATTTTTTATAGACATGGAAAAGCTTTTCCTAAAACCCTAAAATCCTAAATCTTAAAATCCATTTAGACTTGCAATAACCAAATCATCTTGAAAAAGGAAAACAAAGTTGGAAGACTCATACTTCCTACTTTCAAAATGGCTACAAAGCAACAGCAATCAAAACAGTGTAGTATTGGCATAAGGGCAGACATACAATCAATGGACTAGATTTGAGAGGGAAGATAAACCCATATATATGTGGTCAATTGATTTCCAACAAGGGCACAAAGACCATACAGTGGAGAAAGAATAGTCTCTTCAACATATGATGCTGGAAGAACTGGATGTCCCCATGCAGAACAATGAAGTTGGACTCTTACTTCTCACCACAAAAATTACCTCGAAATGGATCTAAGAGGTTTGTTTTAATTTTACAGATTTGTAAAATTCTTAGAAGAAAACATAGAGGGAAATCTTAACAACCATGGATTTGGCAGTGGATCTTAGATATAACACCAAAAACTCAAAGAACTACAACAATAAAAAAATAAATTGGACTTTATCAAAATTAAAAATGTCTATTTATCAAAGGACACTGTCAAAAGAGTAAAAAGATAACCACAGTAAGGGAGAAAAATATTTGCAAATTATATCTCTGATAAGAGTCTAGCATCCAGGGGCACCTGAGTGGCTCAGTCAGTTAAGCATCTGCCTTGGGCCAGGTCATGACCCCAGGGTCCTGGGATCTGCCCTGTGTCAAGGGCGGGGTAGCCTGATTCTCCCTCTCCTTCTGCCCCTTCTCGCCCCCACCTGTGCTCACTCTCTCACACTCCCAAATAAATAAATAAAATATTTTTTTAAAAAAAGAAAGCCTACCATCCAGAAAATAGAAAGAACTCCTACAGCCCAACAAGAATACGATAAAATAAAATATAAAATAGGTAAAGGACTTAAATAGACATTTCTCCAAAGAAGATATATGAAAGGCCAACAAGCACATGAAAATATGCTCAACATCACTAATCATCAGGGAAATGCAAATCAAAACCACAATGAGATTCTGCTTTGCATCCACTATGATGGTTATAATTTTTTTTAATGAAAATAGTAAGTGTTGGTGTGACTGTAGAAAAATTGAAATTCACATACTTTGCTAGTGGAAATGTAAAATAGTGCAGTCACTGTGGAAAACGGTTTGACAGTTTTCTCAAAAAATTAAGTATAGAATTACAATTATGACCCAGCAATTCCAATCTTAATTATATATATTCAAAGAATTGAAAACAGGTACTCAGGGGATCCCTGGGTGGCTCCACGGTTTGGCGCCTGCCTTTGGCCCACGGCGCGATCCCGGAGTCCCAGGATCAAGTCCCGCATTGGGCTCCCTGCATGGAGTCTGCTTCTCCCTCTGCCTGTGTCTTTGCCTCTCTCTCTCTCTATATCATGAATAAATAAATAAATCTTTAAAAAAAAAGAAAAGAAAACAGGTACTCAAACTCTTGTTACATGAATGTTCATCACGGCACTATTCACATTAGTCAAAAGGTAGAAATAACCCAAATGTTCACGAAGTCATGAATGGATAAACATGTTGGTATATCCATACAGCCGAATACTACTCAGCCATGAGAAGGAACGTAGAACTGATTCTTGCTACAACATGAATGAGCATCAAAATCATTATATGAAGTAAAAAAAGCCAGGCACATCAGGTTAAAGATTGTATGATTCCATCTGAATGAGATTCCCAGAATAGGTAAATACTTAGAGACAAACAGGAGGTTAGTGGCTGCCAGGGACTAGAGGGCAAGCAGGAGAGAGTGGCAGCCTAATAAGCACAGGGGTTCTTTTTAGGTGATGAAATGTTTTGGAACTAGATAGAGGCGACAGTTGCACAATATTATAAACGCCACTGAAGCATTCACTTCAACATCGTTAATTTTATGTTAGTTGACTTTTACTTCAATTAAAAAAAAATCAAAATCTGAAGCTCCTCTCCTTTGTTTGCCCACTAAAGCACAAACTCCTTACTCAATCTGGCAATTCCACACTTTCCATTACCAGCCCCTGTCTCTTTCCAGCCTTGTCTCCTTCCACATCCCAAGCTTATCAGAGATGTGTCTGCAAATGCTCTCGCCCACCTCCACACCTTTGCACATGAAATGTCCTTTCTTTCTCTCTCCTACTTTGCTTGACTAACTCCTACTTCGTCAAGGTTCTGCTCAGATCTACCCTCTGTGGAGAGAGCATTTCCCTCCCCTAATCTTATTTCTTAGCTCCAGCTGGAGTATAGATTTAGCTGAAGGTTCCCACAACACCCTTTGCACACTACATTTGTCACACTGTCTTTTAATTATCTCCCCCTCCAAACTGTGAGTTTTTCAAGAGCAGAAACTGTGCCAGAAATATCTCCTGGCAGTGGTCCTGGCACACAGCACATGCTCACAAAGTGTTGAATTGATTAACTTTCTCTGGCACGATTTTTGCACCAAACTTCTTCTGTTTCTTTACTTCAGGCTACAGTCTAATCCAGTCAGGTTTCCTCATCACTGTGGGCCACTGGTTACCAGGAGCCCCAGGAGAGCATGGATCCTCAGACAACCCATCATCTCTGGAGAAACAGTTCAGCATTTATGCCCTTTTTCTAGTGGGTCAGGAATGTCATCTTTATTCAATGGATAAAATGGGAAGAAATGAGTGCCTTGGAGTCAAAGGACTAAAATTCAAGTTCCTGTTGCACCATTCTCTTGGGCAAACTTGGCCAAGTCACCTGTGCCCTATGGGATTCATTTTCCTCATCTATAATGAGGATAAAAATAACTGCCCTGGGGTGTCTGGGTGGCTCAGTGGGTTGAGCATCTGCCTTCGGCTCAGGTCATGATCCTGGGGTCCTGGGATCAAGTCTGAGATTGGGCTCCCTGCTCAGCAGGGAGTCTGCTTTTCCCTCTCCTTCAGCCCCACCCCCTTCTCGTCCTCTCTTTCTCATGTGTGCTTTCTCTCTCAAATAAATAAATAAAACCTGCCCTGTACTATTCACAAAATCACTTGATGATTAAAATAAAATCAATGTATTCACATAGATTATATATATATTTTTAAATTTTATAGCCCTCAAAGCTTTGCAAATCCATTCATAAGAGAAATTTAGAGTCAGCCAAAACTGACCACCTTCCCAGTCATAGTCAGCAATTTTTTACAGGAGACATATAATCAAGAAACGATTCTAACACAGTAAAGAAATATGAATGATTATGTATTCGTCTTCATCATCTCCCTAAAATAGCATTATTGAAACTTATTCTTAGAAAGAGTAATGTTCTGGGGAGTTTATGTCCCACACACATGAGTAACTGAGGCAACAGGAATGAGCTGGAAGCTCTGGCTAACCCTGCTACCACAGTGTCTAGTCTGTGACTGTGCATTAGGAAACGGGATGCTGAGCGGTAGTTACACCCATGCTCGTGACACAATGAAAGCTGTTTAAACTCCTACCCAGATCTGATAGTATAACAAAAATCCACAATAAATCACTCCCTGGCTTGAGATTGGAGTAAACGTTCTTTAGAGAATGGAGCTGATTTTGCTATATTGGGGAATATTGCTTTACACTTTTCCATTGAGCCATGTTTTTTAAAATGTCATTCTTACATTGAAATATTCATTACCCCATTTAGTGATGATTTAAGGGTCACTGTAACCTGTGCATTCATCGTAAAAACCTAGAGTCAATTAAGATTGACCACTTCTCCTAGCCATGGTCTACAGTTTTTTTCTTCACTGTTAATGGCTAGCCCATAACAATAGTAAAATGAATAAATAAAGGCAATTATTAAGTGGGCATTTTAGGCTCCTTTTGTATTTGTTTGCTATAAAATAAAAAACAAATCCAATGTAAGTAAAGTTATTCTCGTCATAACCTATCATAGGAGCATGCAATGGTCTAAAAAAAAAAGTTTCAGGCCATGTCAGTCATAAGAGCTTGACAAAATGAAGGGATGTCCACTTTTTAAAATAAAGAAGTATCATGTTCTACTTTCAGGTTTGAAATAGTCTGATCAAAACTAAGAGCTGTTTGTATGGTTTCCCTCTTCCCCAAGGCTGTCCTTACTGACAAAGCAAAGCATAACTAGAGAGAGGAAAGTGAAAAACACATAGACACTCATCTTTCCTGGGCAAAAACAGCTTACAAGTTGCACAGAATATTCTGAAGTAAAGCCAAGTTTCTTAAGTTCTAGCTGTGCTTGAATCTGTGCAATAGTAAATTAGTGACAGCGATAGCCTGAGCAAGGGACAGATGATGCGTGAAGGCTAACTAAGTCTAAGTTTGGATCCAACTCTAAACATTGAGCAATTACAACTGTCTACAAAATTAATACTAAATTTTTATGTGACCTGGCATGGCGCAGGGAAGAACAGTGGAGTAGAATGACCAAAGAAGATGAAAGACGTTTATTTCCTGAATGAGGAGATTGGAAGTTAACATCAAAACTGTATCACGTATGTATAAGTGTTAAACAAACTCCGAAATATGGCAGATAAGGAAAGCTTTTCCAATGAGTCCAGAATATTTCATCTCTGACCTTCTCTTCCTGTCCCCTACCCCCACCAGTCATAACTACACTGGCCCAAAACATATCTTTATCCAGGTCATATCCTTAGCAAATTCCTACTCTTTCTTTTTTTTTAAGATTTTGTTTATTTATTCATGAGAGACACAGAAAGAGAGACAGAGACATAGGCAGAGGGAGAAGCAGGCTCCCTGTGGGGATCCCAATGCAGGACTCGATCCCAGGACCCCAGGATCACACCCTGAGCCAAAGGCAGACACTCAACCACTGAGCCACACAGGCTTCCCCCTACTCTTTCTTTCTATTTTTTTAAATATTTTATTTATTTATTCATGAGAGACACAGAGAGAGAGAGAGAGAGAGAGGCAGGGACACAGGCAGAGGAGGAGCAGGCTCCATGCAGGGAGCCCGATGTGGGACTCCATCCCATGATTCCAGGATCACGCTCTGGATCGAAGGCAGGCACCAAACCGCTGAGCCACCCAGGGATCCTCCCCTACTTTTTCTTTACAACCCAGTTCACTTGTCATTTCTTCTGGGAATCCTTCTTGGATTCCCCAGATGTTTCACTTTATGGTATCATGGGACTTTCATTTCTCCATTAAAGCACTTGCCACATTAAATTGCAAAACTTTTGCCTGTTCCCCACGTCTCATATCTTTGTGTTCCTTGGACATAGCAAATTGTCCAGCGTTGAGCAGAAGTTCCTAAGTATTTGTTGAACAGTCAGTGGATCTCCCATTCCTCCTCTCACCAGCCAGCTATCTACCTCCACAACAGCCTTGGAATCTCAGTTCCTATTTCCTACACGAAGCCCAACATAATCCTCTTTGAGACTAACTAACATAAGGAAATAGTACGTTTTGGCTGGGAGATCTTAACAGCGTCATTAACTGTGGTCATGGGGAACACGCTAGTTGCCTGGCAAAGGCCAGAACACAGGGCCTTGCAGTCTGGGCTACCAGTGAATTTATGTCAGAGAAGACTAAAAGGTAGACTGGCAAGTCTAAATAGAAGTTTACATATGCTCTGCTCTATTTGAGTGATAGAAGAAAGGTAAAATAACTAGACAAAATTAAATACTGCCCTGCATGCTTTAAGATTCCTTAGTAGACTTTCTAGTAAAGATGTATTACAAGGATTAATAGAGAACGGAGGGAATAAATACCTGATTTGTTATAAGTTTGCATTTATAATAGTACATCCACTGTGCTCTTCTAGCATGGTCTGTTGTGCCCAAAGCATGGTTGCATTGCTTAGTTTTTCCCTTCTTCTCCTCATCCATTTCTGCCCTATTCTGCCTTGCTCTGTGTCCTAGGAGGCTGTCTGATGCACCATCAGCTGCCTGGCCTTCTTGGAGTCACCAGCCAAGGTCATAAGGCTAAGAGAGTGCTATTTCCCCTGCCTCACTTAGGCTTCCAGGACAGCCCCTCTTCCCCAAGCCTCCAGCTCTCCCCAAACTTGTAATCCTTTTCCTGGTAGAGGTGCTTTCTGTTTCCTGGAAAGAGCCTGACTGATTGAATTGTCACCTGCCCACAACCGGAAAAATATGTGTATAAGCACATTGATTTTTGCCCATTTCAGAATGATCACAAGGTTTGATAGAACAAGAGATAGTTTCCCTTGGCGATTGTTTTGAACACTGACAATTTGACCCCACCAGAGACAAATGTCTGAAGCTGCACGTCTCCTTAGTGCCACAACCGACCTCTTCAGGTGAGAGCTGCACAACCATAGCTCACTTCCCTTCAGTTCAATAAACCTGCTTTAAGCATCTTTACTGGTTCATTGGTGTCATTTTAAAAAGGAGAGTGAATATCTAAGGAAGCTTGGGTGGCCAGGTGTTATCTGTGTCGATTTTTACTTGTGTTCTTTTGTTTCAAAACACTTTGCATTCCCTTGGGATTATTACTGATGCAGAACCACACCTCCAAAAAGATTGTTTAATTCTTGGCAGAAAAGCAGCTCATCTGGTCTCTGCTCACTGTTCAAGATGGCTTGAGTTTCTTCACTACTTGCACCTTCCCATCCCCCCCTTCCAGGTGCTGAAAGCTCACATCACATCCCATAGGCATGAGGATGGTGTTGTCTGTCACTTTGAAGTGATACTTCTAAATGTCTTTCTCTAGAAAAGCATATTCTTCTGAGAGTTAAGGATGATGAATGCCAAAAATTGTTTTTCAGATGTTTGGAGTTTAATGAAGCACAGGATGTGCCCCACCAGGTAGCAACAATGTTCATTTTTAAGCTTTTCTTATGTTACCAGACATTTGCCTAATATACCATCTTAGGTTACTCTGCCTTTCTGTTTGCCGACATTTCTGTGCAATATTCCTAGGACTCCAGACATTTTAAAGTCCATTTTAAAAATAGCCACCACCACCACACACACACACACACACACACACACACACACAAATCCTTAGACAATTGCATCCGGGTAGGTAGGAGCAAAGGATTTAAGGCTCAAAAGTAATGAGGGAATTCCAAACATGGCCCAGTATTACATGCCTGAAAGTTCCTTCATACAAATGTTCTTCTCATTATATTAAAGCAAAAGCTTTATATATAAATAATATCTACAACATCAGTTGTATTCAGAGACACAAACCCTGGTGTTATTGAGGTGAATAGCTATTCTCAGCTCTAGTTCCCAAAAAACCTGATTTTTTTGCAGTCCGGTGGCTCTGAGTCAGCAGATATTCTCTGGGTTTCTGTAGCAATCATGGAGGTTATTGTGCCCAACCTACTTCAGAGGGTCAGAAGACAGTATTTACTTACCCCTTACTCTGTCTAGGGTTTGCCATTAATAAACTCATTAGTGTAACAAGAGGGAAGGAAGAAGTAGCACCATCCCTGCCCTTGGGGACATCTAAGAAGCCAGGAGTATGCCAGGCAAGGTAAGCCCACTACAGCTATGTCTATATGAAGGGAATGTTTCCCAACACTATTAGAATGGCCAAACAGGAATACAGCCTAAAGGGGCTTATTTTGATCCTCTTATTGTATGTCTAGGAGAAGAGCTGATCAAAATGAATTTGAGTTCACTTTACTACAAAGCCCTTCTCCACTGCCATGGCTAGACGCACATCAATTGCAGTCATGAAGACCACTGGAGTCCATATTATTGCCTTTCCAGTCCATTATGTATAAGCTAACTAAGCAGTTATTGAACCTATAAAACTGTATCTACTGAGCACTCTACCAGATATTGGGGTAGAGGACTACAGGTAAATAAGTAAATATAGTTCTTGATCCTAAGTTTACTACCTGGCTGAGAAAAGCAATCATAATCAGATAATATAGGTGGGAGGATAAATAAGTTCATGTCTAAAATACAAAATAACTGGAGCTAAGGTAGACAACTGTGTTAGAATGGGATTGAAATGATCAAAATGTGTCCTGTCACCTAACTGTTCAGTGGTATAATTTGTGCCCTCAAGCAAAACCCAGCCCTCCTACCAGTTTCTTCTAGAGTTGCAGTTTTACTCTTTTTCTTCAAGAAAAACTAAGCTGGCCGGGATGCTTATGGAGCTTTAAGATGGACATGATTTCTGTCCATTTTTAAAAAAGATCATTCTGCTTCACTCAGACCCTAATGCAAATTCCTCCAGACCTAAGGAAATAATTTTCAAAGTGTATTTTAAAGGTCTCCTACATTAAAATCAACTAAGTACATGTTAAAATTCCGTTTTCTAGACTGTATCACCCCCAGGATCTACTAAACCAAAGCTCAAGAATCTTAATTTTAATAAGTATCCCAGTATATGGGATACTTAATCCCTTAATTTTAAGTATCCCATATATTATACTCTACCACCAACAGTTTGAGAACAACTGGTTAAGGGCCTATGCTGATTTGGGGGGCATCTTACTAACCTTATTCTTACCAATGAAATCTGTAATCAGAATCATCCCAATTAAAAAAAAAATCATCCCTGCTAGTTATGCTATTCTTTCTTTCTTTCTTTCTTTCTTTCTTTCTTTCTTTCTTTCTTTCTTTCTTTCTTTCTTCCTTTCTTTCTTATTTTCTTTGTGGCTGGGGAGGGGCAGAAGGGGAGGGAGAGAGAATCTTAAGCAGACTACCGGCTGAGCCCAACCCAAGCTCCATCTCACGACTTTGAGATCATGACCTGAGCTGAAACCAAGAGTTGGACACTTAACTGACTGAGCCACCTAGGCACCCCTAGTTATACTCTTTTCTATGCTGAAGGAATTATTAGCCTCCAGGCCCTTGGATTTCCATAAAATCCCTGGATGGGCTTCAAGACAAAAACCCCTGAATATATTTGCAAAACTGTGTGGAGACATATGCTTTTTTTCAGGAGTGAGATTCCATAGACATCTTCAGGTTATAAAAGGAGCTCCGAGGCATAAAATAGTCAGCCCACTGCTTTATGGAACTGATTATATGTAAATTCTAGTTCCCAACTGCTACAATTTCCCTCTGGAGTCGATAGACACGTGGGTACTAAGAACTTAAGCAACAGAATGCTCAAGCTAGTAAGATGAATTGACATTTATTAAGCATCATGGGTGATTGTGGTGCAGTGGACACATATTCATTTCTCACAGTCCCTCTTAACTCCTAAGAGTGGAAAGTAGTGCTATCGCTATTTATGTCTAATAACAATAATTTATTGAGCACTTACTATTTGTCAAGTTTATTCTAAGCACTTTGCATATAGAAGCTCATTTAAATCTTATAACACCTCTCTATAAAGTGGGTTCTCCTATTCCCTCCATTGTATAGATGAGGAAACCAAGACTTTGCTTGAAGTTCTCTTCCCTCATCTCTCTATCCTTAATAACAATAATAGCAAAAGCAATAATAATAATAATAATAATAATAATAGCTAGCTTTCATTGAACTCATCATGTGCCAGGTACTATTCAAAGCATGCATTTTATAGAAGAGGAAGCTGACACACAAAGAAGGTAAGTAGCCTTCCCGAAGTCATCCAGCCAACCGTAGGCAGAGCCAGGATTCAAACCCCAGTCTGGCCAGACAGCCCGCACCCAGCCATGCTTTCTATTGTCACAAATTCTGATCTCTGCCTTACCAAGGGATTACTGATTTGGGGGGGCCTGAGTTTCTGTGGATGCCCACCTCTAGTCCAGCAGATTTCTTTTCTTTCCTCTTTTTAAAGCTCCATTTACAGGCTGCCAGGAGTACCCCCAAGTGTCTACAAGCAACCCAATGGCCACCTCGTGTTGCAGATGGGTCCCAGGTGACAGTGTGCCCAGCCACCCTTGGCTCTACCTCGGTTCCCAGACCACACAAGGTCACACCAGTTGCTCAGGGATGTCGGAGCTCTCAGTTACAATCACAGACACAATAGGACCCGACAGCCCTGCTGGCTCACAGGAGAACTGGGCAGTATCACATTTCAAATATTGCCTCCGCCTAATGCTTTGAGGCCATTCAGAGCCCGGTTAAAAAAACACAGTCACCACACTCCTCGGGGCTGGGGCTGTTGATTTTGTTAGGTGAGATCACTTGAGGAATATAAAACGCAAGAGAAAGAGTGGCAAAGAGGAAAAACAATAGGTGGATACATAGGGTCATACAAAAGTCACAAAGCAGTGGAGGGACAACCCTGCCACTGCATTCTGCTCAGTTTCAACCTAGGGTTTAAGAGCCTAAGGAATTAATCAATTCCTACTTGTTTTAATCCCTTCTCAACTATACAGTGTTTACTTGCATGGTGGCTTTTAATTCAGTGCGTGTGTGTGTGTGTCTGGTGTGTGTGTGTGTGTGTCTGTGTGTGTGTGTATAAAAGAGGCTAAAACTATGACTCAAAAAATCATGACAATAGCCCATGTTCCCGGCCCAGCACACACACTCTGAAGGTTTTGTGTTCAAAGCACACAACGTTGGTAGGGCTGACCATCTAGTTACGCTGGGCTTTTAATGTTATGCAAGACTTTTTCCTTCCTTTACTCACCGCTTAGCGACTATGCTGATTCAACATTTTATAGATGCATAAATTTTCCTTTAGAAGCTGTGCCGAGAATGTGTGCCTCCCTGGGCCAGTTTCTTATTGAAATCAGATGATGCAGACCCGATCCTCTCACATTTCAGTGAGAGGCTGCCCCCTAGTGAAAATTTTCAGCCACACAGCCAACCCACGAATTTTACTGTTGCAAACACTGCGGAGGTTTTGTGACACAAAGGAGAAATGTCCTTCAGTTGCCAGGGATGTGACAACGTTGTGTAATTTAACCATCAATCAGACGTTCCTCTCCTTTCAACTTCCCCAGCCTATTTTTGGTACGTTTCAGTGTTCTGTAAAGTTTTCTTTCATATTTCAAGATGTCCTGGTTTTTAAATATACATACGAAATAAATATGAAAATATAATTTACATAAAATATAAATTAAAAAAACACCATCATGAAACTAAGTGAACAATAATGACCAGTGCCCTTTCCCTGTTGTTTTGACAGTGACAATGTATGTGCATTTCCAGTTCTATTTATTTCATTTGGCTTATTTCGTGATATGCTTTCCTATCTAGGGCAGCCACCTAAAGTAAATGATTTTTGCTTTTAGAAGGTGACTGTATCAGCATTCGAAGTGCTGTAGTGTTCAATGCCTCTATTTTTAATTGAAGTCTAGCATTTGTCCTCATGCAGGTCTATGAAATAATTCAGATTCGGCCTTTTTGCATAGTGCCTTACAAGCCTTAACTCATTACCATTGTTATTACAAAATTATCTATTTTAGACAAAAATTACTCTGAATGTTAAACAAGAATACAGTTAGTGTTTTGTTTGCGGATTATTTCTACATTGTTACACAGAGATGAAATAGTTTTCATGACAAAATTAAACATAGCCCCTCCATTAAAAGCTAGTATTTAGAGACTTGAAAACGGTGGCAGATCTGTCCTTTGTTATTCTAGTCCTCCATGTCCCAGTCCTCCCATCTAGCTAACATCAGTAGAAGGGATACTATGTTGACTGAATTAACCTTTTTGAAACTTCTAAGACTGAAAGGTAAGGGGTGCCTGGATGACCCAGTCTGTTAAGCACCTGCCTTTGGCTCAGGTCATGACCCCAGGCTCCTGGGATCCAGGCCTGGATCAGGCTCCTTGCTCAGCAGAGAACCTGTTTTTCCCACTCCCTCCGCTTCTCCCCCTGCTTGTGCTCTCTCTCTCTGTCAAATAAATTTTTAAAAATCTTTAAAAAAAGATTTACAGGTAAAAAATCAATGACTGTGAACAATTGTTGTAATATCTGGGTGTTTGGAAACTCACTCTTCTCCACCCTTCTGTCTAATTTTGTACAGATGCCATCCAAGATTAGAACCAAAGGCTGTTCTTTATTTTATTTTGGTGGTTCTTCCGTGGATCTCAACCTCTCTAGAATCAAAATTCTTTTAGTTTCTCCTACTCAGGCACACTGGTGAATATCCTCCATTTTGTAGGTGCCAAAGGACTAATTTGTGTGAAACTCACAACACCGCTGTGAGAGAGGTGCGAGAATACTCTCTTTAGGGATCATGAGACTTGGCTCAGAGAAGTTGGGTCACTTTCCCAAGGACACACAGCTCATTAATTGCCATCAGAATTCAAACTTTGGCCAATCGAGGCCAAGCCCTGTGCTGTTTCTCATCAAGGTTGCTCCACATCCTGCCTTGGCTTGTTGTTTACGAAACCTTAAAGGCACAAGCCATACGTCCTTATTTTAAGACAGAAAATTACATCAAGAAAGAATAAAAAGCCAAGAAGCACACACAAACATCAACATTTCTCCGTTGACATGTTCTAAATTAAGGGAAGTGATTCTCGTTGATCTTTGGGAAGAATGAATGAGCGCTGTCCCCAAGGCAGTGAGGAGGCCTGGTAATGCCTCTCCACAGTGATTCTCACCAAGGCTGCACCCTTTTCCCTAGCAATGAGTAAGTCAGGAAAGGGAAATTTCTCTGCTTACACAAAGGCTTTGTCATAATGGGAAAAAAAAAAGGAGACTTCAGATAGACATTGCTAAGAGCAGATGGTATTATCTGAAACAGCAAACAAACAAACTACCCCTTGTGGGATTACTGCATCAGGGGAGCTCAAAAAGCTACTCGAACAACAATATCCATAAACTGTGATTCAGAATTGGATTTGAAATTTCATGGCTGAGGGAACATTGGCAATATTTTTTCCTTCAGTTATTAAACTGAGTGGGTTTTGGGGTTTTTGGTTTTTGGTTTTTGGTTTTGGTTTTGGTTTTTGTTTTTGTTTTTGTTTTGTTTTGTTTTTTGGCTTTGTTTTGTTTGGGTCCATTACCTACACTCTTAGGATGAACAACAACAAAGAATCCTCGCTTCTGGAAGTTTCTGAATCTTACTAGAATGCTTAATCTGCCTTCTTAAAAAATCATAGCAAGGTGATCTATCATCATTTTTCTTTTCAAAAATATGAATTCAGTGATAAAAAGCAGACTGTAGTCAATTAAGTAATCATTCAGCAAGTATTCCCTTGCTGTCTTTGGAGGAATATATCTACTCCCCTTCCAAGTTGTTTTCCTTGACGGTGTGATCTGCTGTGGCCAGAGGAAGGTGGATGGGAGTAGAAGTGTGCCAGGTGCAAGTCCAGGCCATGGGAACATCATGTATCTGTGTTCAATCCTCTTGTCCTCCTATCTGTGCACTAACACCTGCACACATATTCATAGGACAGACTCTCATGAAAAGACTATTTACTATTATCCTAACAGGCTCTGTTATCTCATTTCCCAGCCATGTTACACAGTAGGCAGGGCGAAATTGCTACAATGCTAGAAGTAAACTTGCTGGTAACAAGGCAAAAGGAACAAGGCAAAAGGTAACTGCATCAGGAAAGGCAGAGACAGAAATGCCAAAAAAAAAAAAAAAAAAAAAAAAGGGTAACACATAAGACTTCAAAATCATAGAAATGTAGGACAAAGTAACAAGAAAATAATATCCCTATTGGGATACCTATTGGGAAAATGGGTAGCAAATAAAATAGGGAAGTCAGATCACTTCCAAAAAATTTATTTCAAAAATTATTTAAAACAGTAGTTCTTAGGAGAATAGCCCATTTTGAAAAGCTTCTAAAAAATATAGATTCTGTCTTTGGAAGGATGCATGTCAGGAAACCCCAGAAAATATTCCATAGAATTTTAGGTAGTTCAGCCTCTAGAACTGATTCATGAACCCTGGGTTTTAAACCACTATTTTATTTTATTTTATTTTATTTTATTTTTTTATTTATTTTTTATTTTTTATTTTTTTTTATTTATGATAGTCACAGAGAGAGAGAGAAGCAGAGACACAGGCAGAGGGAGAAGCAGGCTCCATGCACCGGGAGCCCGACGTGGGATTCGATCCCGGGTCTCCAGGATCGCGCCCTGGGCCAAAGGCAGGCGCTAAACCGCTGCGCCACCCAGGGTTCCCCCACTATTTTAAAATAAAAAATAGTTTCACTTCCAGGAGAAGTATAATTTAATTATTGAATTTTTATTTTTATTTTTATTTTTTTTGCCCTGTGAAACATAATTCCAGATAAATAAGGTATCCTGGAATTCATAAAGCTATGAGAGGTCTTTGCCAATCACTACCCTATTAGTGGCTAGACTGGCCCTGGAAGAGATTAATGATTTTACATCTCCTAGGACTTCATGTGATACATTTCCACATCTCTCAACTTCATTTTTATGAACTTCAAGTTTACAAGAGCTTGATAATTAGATCATTGTTCTATACCCTTGTAATCCAAGCTTTCTTGTCACTGGTCCATTGCTTGTTAGAAAAATAGAAAGCCATTGGATCCATTTTATTCTTTTTTTGGTAATACAATAAGGGATTTTGTTCCACATCTGCCCCTTAACTTTAATTCTTTCTGTGAAATATGAGGCATCCATCTTGCTTTTGCTTATGGAAACCCCTACTTTATGAGTAGATATTAAGTTTTCAATCTCAGGTTCTTGAACATTTATTTTTACAACCCCTCATTCTTTCATTCAAAAAGAAAAAAAAAAGAGCCCCAAACTGACAGTTATTGTTATAGATATCACAACAGTTCTCTGTTCTGCCGCTATGACTGGTAGTTCTTGGGATCAAATTTTAGACTTTAAAAACCAAAGTAGGAGTATAGCAATGGCTCTTAATAAGATTATTGGTATTGTGGTGCCATTATGAGTAATAAAAGACTAATATTATTATAATTTCAAAACACATATTTTCTTTCAATTATGACATCCAAAAAGGGGAGAGAAATAACATTTATTGCATGCCTACTATGCCCCAGCACTGAATTGATTCCTCAGACACTTACCTCACTAACTCCCCATAGCACCTTATAAAATTTGAATTATCATTCCCATTTTACTGAAAATGAACCTGAAGTCAAAGAAATGAAGTGACTTACCCAAGGTCCTACTTCATAAGTGACACTGAAAACTCTTATACCCGGGTCTGTCTGGATCTCATTATAGCATTGTTGGAGAATAGAAATAACAAGGAGGTTTTGATGCCCTTTTTGAAAAAATCAAAAGGATTATCATATAAGAAAGAGAATAAAATTATTCTTTGTAAGTTCAAAAGATGGGATTTATACCAATACGTGAATATAAGAGGAGGCCAACTTGGGTTCAATATTAGAATGTTGATGAATGTCCCTGAGAGGGCATATTGTGCCCACCAACTTCTGAAATTGATTTAAAAAGATTGATTAGGAAAAAAAAAAAAAACCCACTCAAACACAATATCTGAAAGCAGATAGAACTACCTTCTGAGCACTTACCTTTAGAATCCATGCACTGCAACAGCACGAAAGAAACAGATTGCACCACAAAGGCCCTGAGGCAGCCTTACAGATTTCTAGTGACCCCTCGAAACATGGGGAACAAATCAATGCCTTCCCTTAAGGCCAAGTGTTTGAATACAGCTCAGTGAGGGCTGGAAAGACTATAGGAGCCTCACAGTTAGAGTGAAGAAACTGTGTTCAGTGTGGCCCACGGACTCCTAGAGGTCACTGAGACCCTCTCGGGGCATCCATGAGGTTAAAACTATTTTCATAATAAAACTAAGATATTGTTTGTCCTTTTTACTGTATTGACATTTGCACTAACAATAAAAAAGCAATAGTGAGGGCTCCCAGGTGGTCAGTGGTTGAGCGTCCACCTTTGGCTCAGGGCGTGATCCTGGGGTCTTGGGATCAAGTCCTGAATCAAGTTCCGCACAGGGAGCCTGCCTCTCCCTCTGTCTATGTCTCTGCCTCTCTCTCTCTGTGTCTCTCATGAATAAATAAATGAAATCTTTAAAAAAAAAAAAAAGGTAATAATGAGTTGAGCTGCTGGTGCCTTAGCACAAATCAAAGTAGGGACACCAGACTGACTTGGTTGTCTTTATATTCTTCACCACCATATACTCAAAGTTTTGTTTAAATACCAATTTCACTTAAGAATGTCCTTGATGGGGGCACCTGGGTGGCTCCATCTGTTAAGCATCCAACTTGGGCTCAGGTGTTATCTCAGGGTCCTCCCCATTCAGTGAGGAGTCTACTTGTCCCTCTCCCTCCCTGTACCCACCCCCACTTGCTCTCTCTCTCAAATAAATAAAATAAATCTTTTTTTAAAAAGTATGTCCTTAATGATACAGTGTTAAATTTATTAAACCCGGTCTCTTGAGTATAAGTATTTTTAATATTCTATGTAATGTAATGGGAAGTGTGCATAAAGCACTTCTGCTGCATTTCAAAGTACAATGATTGTGTCAAGTAACAGCATAAGAGCTCCTGAGTTGCAAGCTGAACTAGCTGCCTTTTTCACAGAACATCATTTTAATCCCAATAGAAAGATAATTTATGATTAGTCAGGCTTAACTATTTAACAGACTTGGGGCACCTGGGTGGCTCAGTCCGTTAAGCATCCGTCTTTTGCTCGGGTCATGATCCCAGGGTCCTGGGATCAAGCAGCATTAGGCTCCCTGCTCGATGGAAATCTGCTTCTCCCTCCCCCTCTGCCAGCCGCTTCCCCTGCTTGTGCTTTCCCTCTTTCTCTCTCTGTCAAATAAATAAAGGAAATCTTAAGAAAATAAAGTAAGTAAATAAATAATTGACAGACTTGAATATTTTCTATAAAATGAACCAATTGAGCCTGGTACTTCCAAAAAAACCCACGAAAATTGACAGAATTTGTTGCCCATACAATTCAAGCTTTCAAGTAAAAATTAGAATTTTGGAAAACATGTATCTATTACTGTGAGCTTGATATCTTCTTAGTATTAAAGACTTTTCTCAACATTTGGAATATCTGCATAACTCAGTGAACCCATTTTCCAAATGATAAATGCACAATGTCATGAAATCATGCATAGGTAAAAGACCCATTCAGAGTGCAAGATAGACCAATGGATTTTAATGTAACAGAATATGGAGAGTTTGTTCCTATAGTTTCAGATTTTACTTTGCAACTAACATTTAAGAAACTACAACTTGTTGAGTTTGGATATAGTATTAAAGAAAAATATGGACAGTTATCTGAAAAAGCTATTAAATTTTCCTCTTTTCCAGCTACATATCAGCATGAAGCCAGATTATCCTTATATGCTTTAATCAAACTGCATATCAAAACAGATTGAATGCAGAAAAAGATGAGAATCCAGTTCTCTTCTCTTAAGCCAGACATTAAAGATTTACAGAAAATTTTTTAAGATTTTATTTATTTATTCATGAGAGACACAAAGAGAGAGGCAGAGGGAGAAGCAGAATCCATGCAAGGAGCCCAATTTGGGACTCGATCCCCAGACTCCAGGATCACACCCTGAGCTGAAGGCAGATGCTTAACCGCTGAGCTACCCAGGCATCCCAGAAGAAATGTTTTTTAAAGCTATCCTTCTCACTGATTTTTTTCTTTTGCAAAATACAGTTATTTTTATAAACAATATGTCATTTCATTAACGTGATAATTTTTTAGTGTTTAAGTGAATAAATATCTCAAAATTCCCTCTTATAATACCAATATAGTAAATATTGATAGGCATAATCCACAAAAACAAAATTATTGGGCTTTCAATAATTTTTAAGTGTGTTAATGGCTCCTACTTGAGAACTGCTGGTCTAAGTCAATAATTTGAGATAAACGGGGACTTGGACATTTAGGATTTTTGCATTGCACACCAGTGTGAAAAGAGGCTATGCCCAGGCAGGATTAGATAGTGCAGGGGATATCAACATACTACATTCCCCAAGACTAGATGCCTCTCAGATACCCTGATAGTATGTAAACATGCATGGCATTAAAACCTGCCATCAGAGAGATGGATTTGACTGAACCGCTGAGTTTACAACCTGAGATAATGAAAAACCCTGGAACTGACTAGATTAATTTTTCTGTCACTAGGTACAATGGCAACTTAAGAGAGATACTCCTGTTCAATCATTGAGAAACAAAGAAAGTTATATTGTTTGTAGACATATGGCTTTGAAACATCCCAGCTACTGTACCAATAATGGCCTCCAAGTAGAAGCCAAATGACCACTGGGTAGGGATGATGTAGGGGCTTCTGCTCAAAGTACAGATACTCAAAGTCCCTTCCCAAATCTTCAGAATTCTACATGCTCTCATATTTGGTGTTACAAAAACCCCTGTTCAATAGGTAAGATGTTATTATTCCCTTACAGAAAGAGAGACTAAGACCCAGGAGGCAGAAGTATACCAGGGAGGGCCAAGATAGTAGATCCACCAAAGGCTCCATTAATTAAACAGAAAACGTACAATCAGTGGGGGGCTGCAAAGTCTGTGAAATAACTTTGTTCCCTCTGACTTTAACTAAACAGATGTTCACTCCATACCAATCAAGAACAAAGAGATCATTACAATGAACCAGGATGGTCACCACTCTCAAGGGACTCTCAGTTCAGGTTAGATGGAAGGTATGCTCCACTAAAAGTAGAGTAACGTGTTATAGAAATGAAGAGCAAAGAGGAATTCATTCTGATACTAAGAGTTAATGTTAATATTTCCAGCGCTCAGTTCTAGGTCAAATAGAAACATTCAATGCTGATTTGAAGACACACACCAGATCTGATGAAATTTAGCAGAACACAGATCTTTCTACTCTACATCCCTGGAGGGGGATGTAGGGAAGTCCACAGGACTTCCCTACAACCCATCATTCACAGCCCATAATGACATTGGTGCCCAAAGTAATTGTGCAAGTGGTTATTTTTCTTTACATGCTCATGAGAATTGGCAGGAAGGCAATGTATTTTGCGTGAGGAAATAACAGTCTGTTAAACCAAATTGCCCCAGCGGTGGTCTCTTTTTCCTCTTTTCCAGAATTCCTAACTTTGTGACTTTGGCTGGTGAGTGAGGTGCATTCTTTTCCCGGGATGACTTAGTATTTCTCAACTCCATCTCCCTACATACGTCAAGGGTAGCCAGCGACTTTGTATTCTGAAAATACACTTCCTGACTGCTCTGCCTCATCCAAAGTTTGCTATTCTGCTGCTTTTCCAAGTGCAATTAATATTAAAGACATCAGTGATGTAGATGACTGATTGTACTAAGCTTTATGTTTGGGTCTTAGACACAGTAAATAAATCACAATTTTTTCTTTTGTTCACTAAGGCATATTTTGTGTTAGGAACTTCAGTCAATTATCTAAAAATACATACATATTTTTTGCAATAGCTGTTATATTTTATATATTGACTATCCTCACCAACCCAGCCCTCCCCTCCCTTGGAAGAAAAACAAGACACTGAGTGTCAGTAACATAGTAAAATGAAAAACAGATGTCCATGGTTAATGGTATACCAAAAGAGAACTATGTACATCTGAAAATAAAGGAAGAAAAAGGATAACATGAGCCTTAGTATTTGGCTTTAAATGAATATTTGATTCCCCAAAGGTGTGAACTATGCTTTGACAAATGGAAAGAAGGAACTTCTGGGAATGGTGCCCTCTTTCTCCTTCAGATGTGTAAGAATCTAAATGGTTTATTTATACAGAGTGCTACATATTGATTACACTATGTTGGATATTATGTGATACAGTAACCATTAAATGCATTCTGATTTCTTCTGGTTCTCCTTGGTTCTAAAATAACCTCTCAATTTTCAGACTGTGATGAAGCAATGTTATCAAAATTGAATTATATTGTTGAGCTATAATTGAATATTTGGTTCCAACCCAGAAAGTAGTCCAGAAAAACTGCTAAATGACAATTGTGTGTAAGTGAAGAATTTGGAATCTTCCTCTAGGCTGAGATACGCCACACTAACACCCTCTCAGGGCATCACTGAGACAAATGTCAGAGGTACAAAACTCCCTTGAGGGGACCTGGGAGTATAATTTGTTAGGAGAAGGGGAGCTCCAGAACCGTGGAGACCATGTTTGTGCTGTTCATCATTTTATCCCTAGAGCCTAACATAATGATCTATTGGAGTTGCTCAATAATTGTCTGTTAAGTGAATGTATGAAAGGAACAATTTAAATGGCAGGGCAACAAACCATAGCAGATCACTGATTCTAATGGTTCCAGAAGAGCTAGAGGTAAAGCAGGCCCTGAGTGACAGAGGCATACCAGTGGTATACTAGACTTGGCTCCCACGGACTCTCATGGGCCACATGTGAGCACCTTTTCCCAACTCTGCATTCAGTGACTTTGACCATGGTCGAAAGGAAATTAGCACAAATCAGGCTATTTTCTTTTTCAAGATTTTATTTATTCATTCATGAGAGACAGAGAGAGAGAGAGGCAGAGACATAGGCAGAGGGAGAAGCAGGCTCCATGCAGGGAGCCCAACATGGGACTCGATCCTAGGACCCCAGGATCACGCCCTGGTCCGAAGGCGGCACTAAACCGCTGAGCCACCCGGGCTGCCCTATTTTCTTTTTCTTAAGGTAACTGGTGTAGCTACTAAACTTTGTTAACTCAGAATTCTAGCACTAGAAAGTCCTGCAAACCCTGACCAAAACAAGGAGTAAAAGAAAGGAACTAGGCCAGAGAAGATGATGAAGGGGTTTTCCACCCTCCTTCCAATGCTGAAAAGGCTTCTGATTTATAATTAGAAAAGGTAAAATCACCCGAGAAGGTCTTAAACACCCCAGGAATCCTGTTTTTCTTTTCCTTTCAGTCTCCAAGAGCTCATAATTTCAAATGTTGAATTGGGAACCCAGCTTCACTTCTGGCCTATATGTCATGATTTACTTTTTAATTGAACAAATATTTGTGGAATGAGTGCTCACTACGTGCCAGGCATGAGGATAAAAACTATATTGTATCAGTTGCTAAATAGCCCAAATCCTCCATTCCTCCTATATCCCAACCCTTTATAATTTAGCCTTTTAGCCTCCCTATAAAAGGGTAAAGTTTATTTCCCCACCCCTTGAATCTGAGCTTGTCTTGAAATTTGTTTTGACCACCTGAGTACAGAGGAAAAGAGTTGCTAAATCTGAGTTTAGCTCTCGAGAGGTCTTGCCCCCCTCTTTGCCTTGAGATACAGGGAACATGGTCAAGTCATCCAAGCTAAACTTATTCTAGATCATGTAACCCCCAATCAACCCCACAGCTAACTGAAGACACGTGAATGAGCCCATCTGGGATCAATGAGCTTCACCTAGATCAGCAGAACTGAGTCTAGCCAACCATGTAGATTCATGTAAAATAATAAATGATTAATGTCTCTTTAAATAATTTATTGAGGTGAAGTTTACATAACATAAAAGTAACTTTTTAAAAAAGATTTTATTTATTTATTTGAGAGAGAGAGAGGGAGAGATAGCATGAGTGGGGAGGAGAGGGAGAGGCAGGATCCCAGCTGAGCTGGGAGCCTGACCAGGGCTCGATCCCAGGACCCTGGGACCATGACCTCAGCTGAAGGCAGATGCTTAACCATCTGAACTACCAAGGTGCCCCAAAAGTAACTTTTAAAATGAACAATTGAATAGTATTTAGAACATTCACAATGTGTGCAACCACCACTTCTGTCTGGTTCCAAAGCATTTTTGTCACCCAAAAGGAAGATCTGCATCCATTGAGCTATTTCTCCCCCAATTTCCCCCTCCCTGCAGTCCCTGACAACCAACAATCTGCATTTCATCTCTATGGATTGGCCTATTCTGGGTATTTCACACAGATGGAATCACACAGTATGTGCCATTTTGTATCTAGCTTCTTTCACTTAGCATAATATTTTTGAGGCTCATCCACATTGTAGCCTGTTAGTACTTCACTCTTCTTTGCAGCTGAATATTATTCTATTGTATGCCCATAACACAATTTTTTTTATCCATGTGTCTGTTGGACATTTGAGCTGTTCCCACCTTTTGGCCATGGTGAATAGTGCTGCTAGTAACATGCATATACATGTACTTGTTTGTGCCTGTTTCAGTTATTTGGGGTATATTCCTCAGATTGGAGTTGAAGGGTCATATATATGCTATGCTTAACTTTTTGAAGAGACATCAATCTGTTTCCCACAGCAGCTGAACTGTTATACATTCCCTCAAGCAAATGTACAAAGGTTCCAGTTTTTCCACATGCTTGCCAACATCTATTTTCCTTTTTAAAAATTATTATTATAGCCATGCTAATGGGTTTGAAGTGGTATTTCATTGGGATCTTGACTTTTATCTCCCTAATGGCTAATGATATTGAACATCTTTTCATGTGAGGGTGAAATTTTAGAGTGGTATATTATGTACCATTACCTAAATAATTAGGGGGGAAAAGGTAAGTAAAATCAGAATGCCCTGCCCTCATGAAGCAAACAGTCTAGTAGTAGTGACAGACTATAATCTAATAATCGTACAAATAAAGGTACAGTTAGAACTGCGGTTAGTGCTATGAATGGGTGGTGCTCAGAACCATGAGAGCACGGAGGAGCCCTAGACTGTCATGCCATGGAAGGCTCTTCTGAGGAAATGACCACTGAACTAAAAGCTGAAGAGTCAGTAGGACTTAATCAGATCAAGAAGGGAGTGAATGGAATATGTAAAAATGTCTGTAATGTAAAAATGGGCAGCATGGCAAAAAGGAATGGTTGAATGAGAGCCAATGTGACCCAAAGAAGAGAAAGTTAAGAAACCAAAAATACAAGTACAAGATGAGGCAGGAAATATAGGTAAAGGTGAGACCACGTAGGGCCTGTCCAGTGAAGAGCAATGGGATGCCATTGAAGATTTTTTAAACAGTGTGGTGACACAAAACAGATGTACGTTTTTAAAAGATGATTATCATAACAGGGTTGAAAATATACTGAAGGAGGGAAAAAGTATAAGTTAGAGAAGCATTCAAAAGATGATTGTAATGGAGCAAAAGCTTTGATTTGGTAGCAGTGGTAAATACAAGCAGATGAAAAGATTCAAAAGATATTCCCATAAATTCAACTGGCCTACAGATGGATTGACTAAAAGAGAAAAGAAGGTATCACAGATGACACTTGGGTTTCTAACTTTAGTAACTGGATATAAGATAGTCCTTCTCCATTGAGATTGGGAACACAGATTGAGGACTACATTTGGGACCAAAGATCCATAGTTTTGTTTTAGACATGTCGAGTTTGAAATGTCATCTAAGTAGAGCTGTTAGGGAACGATTATACAAACAAGTCTGATGCTTAAGTGAAAAGTTAGGCTAGGGATACAAATTTGTGAGTCATGTACATAGTGGGGATAATTGAAGGCTTGGATGCTGATAAGATTTTGTAAGAAGAGAATGGAGAATGTCAACAGAGGAAGGCCAGGACTGAGGCTTGAGGGTCCAGTTGTCTGTGTGGAGGGAGATGAACTTGAAAAAGAGGCTGACACAAGAGGCATGGAAAGGTAAGCGTAAAGCTGGAGTAGAAAAAGACCAGAGAAGTGAGTGTTTAAGATAGGCAGCAGTGGTGTGTATTGAAATGCTGATGAGCGCTCAAAGAAGGACCAAAATGCATATGCATATGTGATTTGTGACAATCGTATAGTGATGACTTGAGCAAGAGCTGTTTCTACAGAAGGGGTAGGAGCCAGTTCGGGTGGGTTGAGAAATGAGTGGAAGGTGAATAACTCTCTAGAAGCACTGTGACAGTTACATCATTTCCTGAGCTTATCACATCCAACCACTCCCAAGCCAACTAGTCAGGATCCATTCTGAGATTTCCTGCCAGCAACTCATTCTGAGATCAGCCTAGCTAGACCTGTTTGGAGGCTAATGGAGACACCCATCCAAGTCTCATTGATTCGAAGACTGTCTCTGTCTTGGAGAAGGAGTAATTTTAATGTATTAGGGTATGAAGTAACATTTGCTCTAAATAATAATTTAATCTAAATAGAATCTGGCTAGGAAGGGCATAGAACCCCCATCACATCAGATAAATTTCCTTAGTGTGCCAAAAATGATCTGGACTAGAGAAAATTTTAGCCATGTATGAACTGTTTCTATTCATTCAATCAACACTTATTGAACCTCATAACATTGTCCCCCTAAGAGGTAGGGATGCACAGTAAAATAAGACATAGTTCCTTTCCCCAAGGAACTTATAATGTAAAAAAGGAAGAGCAAGAAATATGCCAGTGGTTACATTGTGGAGGGATAACTGTTCTGAGAAAACAAACACAGGAAGCAGCAACTCAATCACACTGAGGTTTCAGGGGAGTCTTCTGATAGACATCCTTCTCAAGTGATATTTTGAATGGTGAATAGAATAAGATTGGAGGGTGAAGAAGAAGAGCACGACAGTGAAAGGCATTGTAGGTAGAGACCACAGCCTGTGCAAAGACCCAGAGGCATAAAGCAGCATGGTGTGTTGGGGAACTCAACATAGTATATCAAGAAAAAAGGAGATGAGTCAGAGAGGTAAGCCTTGCCAGAGCATGAATAACTTCATGAATTATTATGTTAGTTAAGAATCTTTTGGTTTTAGGTCATAGAAAAATAATTCAAATAGCTTAAATAATAAAATGTGGAACGCAGGAACTCAAGTTACTCAAGTTCAAGAGGTAAATTACTTTTTCAACATAGCTGGTTACGGGACTTAGTTGATGTTATCAGGAATCTCTTTTTAACTCCCAACCCAACTTCCATTGGCTTGGATCTTATGCCCATCCCTGAACTAATCCCTAATGCTATGATTAGCCAGGCCTGGGTCACATCACCACTCTTGGTTCCACGGAATTTAGTCAAATCCACCCAAACCATGTGGAGTGAGTGGGGCAGGAAAAAAAAAATCATAGATGTTTACTCCACCATGCAAAGGGCTTTAAACTTCATCCTAAGGACAAGGGTAGTTACTGAAGGATTGCTAGCAGGACAGTGGAATGATGAGGTTTACATTTCAGAAAAATCTATGTAGCACCGTAAAGCAAATGGGTCAGAGGAATTCAGACTCGAGGTAATTAGAACTCCTGTGTTGTCCAAGGAGTACTGGTTAGACCTGAGCAATGGCCATGAGGACAGGAAATCATCTTCTTCCCTTCATGGGATCATTAAAAAGCCCATCAGCCAGTCACAGTGATATGGGTCTTTTTTCCAGTTTCCACCTAGATTTTAGGCAGCAAGAGTCCAAGAAATCAGAGACACAAGTACAAAATGGTTCTTTGCCGGCAGATGCCTCTAATGGAGTAGACCAGATTTTAAATCCATCAGGTCCCTTGATTCCAAGATTCTGTGTCCTCAGGACAATTCAACCACACATGCTTGTGCTTCCTTTTATCAGTATAAGGGTCCTTGATATTTAAGAGCACAGTGTGTTTCTCTACATGCATTTGAAAAGCTATCTTCCAATCTAGTCAAGTGGAAATAAAAATTGGAGCAACAAAGAGAAATCACCTGTCCCTGATTTCAGCTTGGGGCATCAGCCCACACAGTGCTGCATTAGATTTACGGAAAAGTTCTACATATGATGATGTTAAATTTGTACAGCACCTTCAGCTTACGAAAGCACTTTCTTTTATGTTAATTCACTGAATCCTTGCAGCAATTCTATGAGATAGGCAGGAGCACTTCCATTTATAAAGAATCAGAAGCTCAGAGAGGGGAAGTGCATTGCCCTACATTTATGCTAATAAGTGTCTGGGTCGGGGAAGAGGGCAGGTCTTTGGGCTAGAGTCCTACATTTTCTGTGAAATCTACTTTTGAGTAATGTTTGTGAGCAAAGACTCTAAAACCAAATTGCCAAGTTTGAAATCTTAGCTTGCTCCTGACTAGCTAAGTGTGTTAAGCAAATTATTTTATGGTACATCACTAGCCCTCAGGCTCCTTAACTATAAATGGAAACTTCAAAAGAAAAATCTGTTTCAGAGGGTAATTCTGAAGATTAAATGAGTAAATAAAAAGAAGTAAGGTGACCTTATAATTCATTGTCTAAAATAAAATGCCCTGCATGATCTCAGGGTAGTCAGATCAAGCCCCATGCAGGGGTCTGCGCTCAGCATGGAGTCTGCTTGGAATTCTCTCTCCTTCTTCCTGTGCCTGACCTGCTCTCTCTCTTTCTCTCTCAAATAAATAAAGCTTTCAAAAATAAATAAATAAATACTTCCGAAAGTGAAAACCAGCACTAAAAACAAGTAAAATACATACTATTTTTGAAATATTTATTTACTGATCAACATTTTTTTTATTTTTTGGTGGACCTATAAAATAGTTCTATTCAAAAACTATTTCAGAAATAAATTCTTTCAAAGAAAATAAAATAATACATATCCACATACATTAAAGCCAAAAACAATTTTTTGAACTTTATAGTGACTTTCTGAACATTCAGAATAACAATATAAGCAGAGTAATCATTCTTGGTACACATTCGCATGCTTTAATCAGTTTCTCAACCATATTGTCCCCAATACCTGTCTTGTGCGCTATGTCTCATGGGCCTTGGTATGTCTATCAGGTCACCAAGCCACCAGCAGGAACAACAAATGGAATTGTCCTCCCCAACTCCACTCAACCTGGAAGGAGTTAGCTGTCCCTGGTTGCTCCTGCCTGGGAGCACCTCATTTTAACAATAAGCATTCTGAATGCAGACCATGGGAAGTAAGTGTTACTTATGTCATGTCTGGAAGGGATTGGAAAAAAAGAGATGAGCTGCCATTGATTGATTCTATCATAGGTTAGGCAAAGCAATGATAGAAAGCTATTTTGACTTATTTTAATGCAACTATTAATTTTAAAAATACTGTCAAAAAATGAAAAATCCAAGGTCAATGCTAAACTAAACGGGATACCCCAGGGCTCACCCCAGGCAAACTGGCCATGTGGTCACCAACGAATAGACCACTAGATCAGGGTCTGGCTCACAGTAAGCACTGACTAAGTCCTGGCTATTTTTATTGCCTTAGCCCTCGTCGTTATCACTTTGATACCACTTTTGTGCATTTACTACAAACAATGCGCTGTGCTTTATAAACATTATCTTGCTTAATTTTTCCAAACCTCCATCTTTTGAATTTATTTACTTTATCTGCATAGCCCTTAAAGTCATTTCAGTTGGGGATTCCTGAATCTAGTCTGGAGCCGAACCATTACACTAGACCTTCTCTTCCTATTCTCCATTCCAGTAATATTTTTAGTAGCAAGCACAATGTACTGGACAAAACTATGCACTAAATTATATATTCCAGATGTTTCATGTATGTAAGTCACCTCCAACCCAAGACTATAAATTGCAGAGGGCGTGGCCAATGGATCAATCATAGTTCTCAGAGGCAAGTATTAGGAACTAACTCTGACTAATTAAAGCAGGAAAAAGAATTTATTAATATGTCTTATGTAGGGCACAGAAACTGTAGGAGGCTTAGAAAATTAGGCTTAGAGGCTATATGGCCAAAAGTGAGGCCCCAGTTCCCACCACATTACTGGTTGGCCCTGTGAAGACAAATTCCTAGTAACACTGGACACAGCCCTCCCAGTGTACACTGCCAACAGCTCCACTGCTGGACACAGGACACTGCAAATAGAACTGTTGCCCCAAAAACCTCAGAAACCTCTGTGTGGCCGCTGCTGTGATCAACACCCTTCCTAGGATAGAATTCAAGTCTTCTAAGTTTCTTTGTTTCATCAGCTTCCCAAAAAGGGGGTGACCGCACCCAGATGGTAGACTCTAGATGCCTTTGTCTCCTCTGGCTGCTATAAGAAAATATCATGGATTGGGTGGTTTGAATAAACATCAGACATTTATTTCTCACAGTTCTGGAAGGTGGGAGGTCTAAGATCAAGGAACTAGCAGAGTTGGTTTCTGCTGAAAGCCCTCTTCCTAGTTTGCTGACAGCTTTCTTCTTCCTGTGGGTTCACATGGCAGAGACAGAAAGAAAAAACTCTCTGGTCTCTTCTTATAGAGACACTAATCCCATGATGGGGCCCTACCCTCATGACTTCTTCTAAACGTAATTAACTTGCAAAGGCCCCACCTCCAAATACCATCACATTGGGGGTCAGGGCTTTAATATATGAACTTTGGAGAGACACAACGGTTCAGTCCATAGCATCAAGTCACATGTCCATTCTGTGGCTGCAGGAAGGACCAGAAAAACAAGCATTTGGCATTTTCACCTTCTTTGGTGATGGTAAGACATTGTCTCACAAGATGAAAACTCTGCAAACAGGTTCAAGCCCTGGGCAGTTCAAAATCATCACAAATGTCTACTATCGCCATGGCTTGCATTTCTTTAATACTCTTCTCAGAACTGAGCACCATCAAACCCTGAGGAGTTGCTGACATCATAAGTTATCACTGACATTATAAATTATGAATGTGGTGCCATGAGGACCAATTCAATTAATTAATTAATTGCCTCTGGTAATACAGAGGTCCAAAGTAGTCTACAAATTTCCTGATACACTTAGAAAAAAGGAGATAACCATACCTACTGTAAATAGCTTTCATTTCTACTTTAAAGCAAAGTAGGAAAAAAGTAATAGAAGGAAAAAAATGTCTCTGTATCCATTAATCAAATGACTGCTTCCCAGTGGAGCATTTGACACTTTAAAAGCCATTGTTTGATTAGAGCTCCAATCTTTCCTACCAGATCATCCCGATTTCAAGACTCCTGAGGTTACAGGAGTCAGTGTATGGCATCTTTAGTATCAGAGGGCTGGGCAAAAAAATCCAGGAAAAATGATAATAAAAAACCCCAAGGACCATAACCCAAAGAAAAGCTGAAGAACACAAAGCATACAAATTGACCCTCAAACAACTTGAAATGAGAGATTTCAACTGTGACTCACCATACCGGCCGAGGCTGCAATACAAACTGAGACAGGTGACTTAATATGGGGCCACCAGGCACCTGCCTTCAGGGAGACACTGTTGCCTTATCATGGTTCCCATGCTAGACTCTGAGAATTCACCAAACATTTATGTGCCAGGCACCTTGCTTGGTATGTTGATGAAAAACCAAGGTGAATAAAATGCCATCCCTTGTGCCTCCAAATTTATAATCTATAGGGAATGAGACATCAAGAATTCGAACTGTGGTAACATAGAGCATAATGAATGCCCTAAGGGTTGCACCAAGTGCACAAGGACGCGGTGGAGGGAAAGAGCAAGGACCTCCAGAAAAGCAAATGGCAGGAAAGAACACAATTCTCAAGGTTCCCTCATGACTGCAAGTCATGAATGCAGACACAGACTTCCTGACTCCAAAACCTGTGAGAATCCTCCATAATCATGAGACATTTAAGGAAAAGACACATTTCCTGTGTCCTAAACGCCACTTGTGTCCTTATACCCTAAATGTGGAGAAAGGCCATTTGATCTGGTCACATGGTGGCGCGGCACTGGGGTGCAAATGTTTGGGGAGGAGGGTGGTGACAGGGACTCTGAAGGACTGACCTGCTGGCTCTGAAGAGACAACTGCTTAGCTCATGGAGACGCTGACAGGCCCAGTGTTCTGGAAGGCCCCTCAGCCTCTCGGTGGCTGTGGAAGGGCGCAGAGGTTGCCATCATCTGATCCGGGGCAGTGAGGTGAAGTGAGAATGGAAAATTCGGTCTGAAATTGAGCTGGTTTGGCTATAGCTCTGCCCCAACTCAGGTGTCTCGGTGTCTCGGGCCCGGGCTGTCGTCAGGTGGCACCGGGGACACGGCGTGGGGTACGCTGGCCGCAGCAAGGGAAATCATGAGAACCCCACATGCCCCATCTGCAGCCAAGAAATCAGAGCCCCAGGGGCCTAACTGGGGAAGCGAGTACGTGCCCGAGAGGGAGGCTGATTCCCCTTGGTTGTGTTCTCCTCCATTCTGGCAGGAGATCCTACCCAGTAATTAGCCGGTGACACTGCGCGCCATTCCTTCCCGGAGCTCCATAGGCCCCTGCGACACTCGTGCTCATTTCCCTTTTTCTCCTCCTTTCTGGGCATCGCTTTTTCTTGGGGTTTTTTTGTCTGTTTGTTTCATTTATTGTTTGTTTTTAGTCCCCAAAGGGGTTCATCGGCCTCACTCACTAATCTAATGGGTTCCTCTCTGGATTTTCCCATATTTGCTTCCCTTTGATGTCAAGACCATGAAGCGGCTGTTGGCAAGGGCCCTGCCTCCGCCTGGAGTTCCTGGGTCCTCGCGGTGTCACTAAGCTGCTTGGCAGGAGGAGCGCAGTAGCCATAGAAACGCCCGTGTTGGCTCCCTGGGGGCACCGAGGCTTTCTTGTGGGAACCTATTTCCTACAAATAACGGGCCCACTGAAGCCATCTCAGCCCCCAAACCGCGACGGCTTTGGTTTTGGTGCTCCCAAGTCTGCATGGCATGTCTTTTCTTGGAGGATTTCCTTCACCAGGCGTCCCACTCAGGCCCCTCTCACAGCGACCACCCTAAACCCAAAAGCGAAGGGAAGAGCAGACTCCACGTGAGCTCCAAGTTCCTGAGTTGGGACGGCCGGGGGGGGGGGGGGGGGGGGGGACAGTAGTCTCCCAGGGAAGTCAGTCATCCTGGCGCTTTCCGGATGTCAGGACTAGGCCGGGGCCGGGGGTGCCACACAAAGAGTTGCTTTCGTACCTCACCCCCTGCTACCTGCGCCTCAGCGGTGACCCAGAAGCAAGCTGGTCCCTGCGACTTGGACAGAGGGCGACACGGAGACTCCTGGGTCCGTGTCTGACGACTGGAGGGCGCCCCAGCTTCTTCCATCACCTTCTCACAGGTCAGATAGACTGGGAAAGATCTTACCTCGGAGACCCTCCAGCATCACAGATGCCAGCCTCCCCTCTTCAGGATGCGAGGTCCACAGCTGAGGGCATGTCCTCCCTTCTCCCGACGGAGCCCCCGCGGGGTCGGGGTCAGGGCCGCATGAGCGGGAGGGCTTCCTCCCGGCCCCAGGCCCGAAGGCAGGTGACCCAGGAGGTGCCACCTTCTACTCCAGCTTTATGGTTCTCAGGCCCTCAGTCCCCACATCTAGGTCTTCTGGGGGCAGGGTGGCCTGATCAGCATGAGGATCAGCTTTTCTTCACGTTACGGAATAAATTAAAACACGAGAGATTTGGGTTAGGTAACAGGTTAGAGTACGGAAGTATCCCCTCTCTGGGAGTCTGAACATGAAACTTTGGCCGAATATTCCTCTGGGCTCCTTTATTTTTTTTTTTTTATTTATTTTTTTTATTTTTTTTTTTATTGGTGTTCAATTTACTAACATACAGAATAACCCCCAGTGCCCGTCACACATTCACTCTGGGCTCCTTTAAAATTAAGATTGGTACCAGCAGCTCGTGTGCAGTGAAACCAGGTAATAGAAGAAAGGAAAAGTCACATTTTTTGCTGAGACGTTATTAATGTGTCACACGTTTATACACTCAGCATCCTGAAGGTGTGTTACTGCGCCCATTTTACAGATGAGGAAACAGTGACTTTCTCAACTCACAGATTGTAGAATAGAAAGTCAAAATTCTACCTAGGGCCGTCAGATACCGAAGTCCATGATTTTTTCAATATAATAACTAAGCCAAACAGAGCCCCGTGACTCTTTCATCTCATCATACGTCTGATCTTACAATTCCCTAAGCCCTTGTCTGTCATCCTCAGGCCCTTTAATGCTTTGCCTTGCTGGAAAACATTAGAGGCCTTTAAGTATCTTGGGAAGTGAAAGCACTTTTAGAAAACACGAAAAGAAAAAAAAGTAAAACCGCCAAGTAAAATCTTTTTTTTTTTTTAAAGGTTTTATTTATTTATTCATGAGAGACACAGAGACAGAGAGAGGCAGAGACACAGGCAGAGGGAGAAGCAGGCTCCATGCACCGGGAGCCCGACGTGGGATTCGATCCCGGGTCTCCAGGATCGCGCCCTGGGCCAAAGGCAGGCGCCAAACCGCTGCGCCACCCAGGGACCCCGCCAAGTAAAATCTTTGATGGGACAACAGGCAACGACCTGACAAAGGTGACAGGCCGTGAAGTCAGTCTCATGAAAGCGGACTCAGCCCCTAATGCTGTGGCTGGCTGAGGAGAGTGGGGAAGAAATGAAGAGCCGAGCAGGGTGCGGGGCCCCGACCGGCGCAGCAGTCCTCCACCCTATACGCCAGCAGGAATGGTGACAAATTCTCAGAAATCCTGTCTTGCCAACAGAGATCTTGGGAGCTCAGAAATCAAATTCACATAAACTGGCACAGGCTCCTCTGATCAGCTTGTCCCACTATGGCTCCCTTGATTGCTAGGAATCGAGATAAACAGGTGTGGTTCAGTTTAAGAAGATCCCAAGTCCATGTTGATTTTCTCATGTCACCTCAGAACAAGGTACTCTTCTGAAAGTTTGGTAACCCGGCATTTAAGAGCTTTGTCAAAGAACTGGCCCTCACTGACGGCCCATGTCACCCTAACTCAGCCTTGGTTGGCTTTCAGAGGTGGCTGGCGGATGGGGCTTTCCCAGGGCAAATATGTGGCACTTGCTGCTCCCTCCCATTCCCTTGCCCTGACACACATCACTAGGGAATCGGAGTGCTCTTTCCTGCCAGGGCCCAGAGGCAGCCTCAGAACCCTTCTCAGCCCAGCACCGGGCATCCACCACCTATCACCTGGCATTGGCATCCAGAATGACAACTATTTTGACAAATTGTCCTAGGGACTGTTGAGTAGTGTTTCCTAATGTTTTTGTGTGTCCATCCGCCCAGAGTATTCAAGGGAGTTCTCAACAGACGATGAAAGAAGAGATTCGCTCATTATACCTTAAGAAAAAAGACTGGAGGGATCCCTGGGTGGCGCAGCGGTTTGGCGCCTGCCTTTGGCCCAGGGCGCGATCCTGGAGACCCGGGATCGAATCCCACGTCGGGCTCCCGGTGCATGGAGCCTGCTTTTCCCTCTGCCTATGTCTCTGCCTCTCTCTCTCTCTCTCTGTGACTATCATAAATAAATAAAAAAAAAAAAGAAAAAAGACTGGAAGATAATTTTATTAAGCCTTCAACAACAGCAGAAGCAAAAATACATTGTGCGCTTCTATAGGCCAGGAACCGTGCTACGGTTTTACAGGTACAAAGAGTAAGACAACAGTTCTAACTCTCAAGGTGCTCACAGTCTAAAAGAGAGGGAGACAAGTAAACCGTGCTGCATTCTCTGATAGCTGCACCCCCATCACAAGGCGGAAGGGGGCACACGCAGACACACTCACATTTCCATGCATTCGCAGCCCACGGCCCGAGGCACACCTCATCCCTCCTCCTTGTCTCCCAGCAAGCATTCTTCTTGTTTCTGGAAGCTACCATCTAACTGAACAAGAGGCCTCCAGGGCCTCAGGCTGACTGAAATATATAGAAACTAGGGTAAGTGTGTTCCTCTGTTTAACACATGAGTTGGCAAGGAGTTCCACCTGGCTTTCCAGTTTCCAGATTTTTCTCCTGGACTTTTTGAAATTTCACTAAGGAAAATTGTTTTCTCAGTCCAAGTATGCTGACTGCAGCATCTCTCCTTGGGACTAATGATGAAAGGACTCATCTCAACCAGTACGGAGTGTAACAACTACCTGGGGATTTGTTCAAATGCAGCTTTTTATTTATAAGGTCTGGGATTTATTCCATCTCAATGTTCCTTCCATCTCTTTATTTCTTTATGGTAAATTTCGACAAATATTGGAAGTTAGTATTATAGTGCAGTGGTCAAATACCAGGGCTCTTCTTGCATTCAGGATCGGTTGTGTGACTTTTGCCAAATCACTTAGGGGATGTATATGATTCTCGTGAGGATTAAATGAGATAATACATGTTAACTGCTTGAATAATGCTCAGCACATAGCAAACACTCACTAAATATTAGATCAGTTAGTATTTAGTATTTCTTCAAGTCAATTTTATGCCTCATTAATTTACTCTTCCATTATGTCCAGTCCATTATGTTTCGTTTTGTTATTTCAACAACCTTATTCTTCATTAATTGGTTTTCTTCTATAATATCTTTGATTTATAACATCTTATTTCATAAGCCCTGTTCTTGTTTTATGTTTTTTAAAGACTTTATTTATTTATTCATAGAGACACAGAGAGAGAGAGAGAGGCAGAGACACAGGCAGAGGGGGAAGCAGGCTCCATGCAGGGAGCCCGACGTGGGACTCGATCCCGGGTTTCCAGGATCACTCCCTGGACTGAAGGTGGTGCTAAAGCGCTGAGCCATCTGGGCTGCCCTCTGTTCTTGTTTTAGAGATATTTTTACTCTTTTATCTTTTTGACACTGTTAAATTATATTTTCATTTTTAATTACGTAAAACTGCTACATTTTCTTTACTTGCTCAAATGTAAGCTAAGAACTCATTATGGTCAGGAGCTTTTTCAAGGCTCTGTGCTGGATTATGATTTCCATACACCAACTTGGAGCAGTGCACAGTGCTGGAACACAGCTGAAATAGCCAAGCTGTGTAGAGAATATCCTGCCAGGAAGGACCGTTCCCAAACTTGCTCCTACAGGAACAACACAGTTCTAGCCCTTAGGCTTAGTACAGGTGTCACTGCTCTGCTACCTGGGCTTGTGCTGGCTGTTCCGTTCCAACTTCGGGAGGTTTCCGTTTGTAGGCTAGCAGGACAGCTACATGCCTGACCAACCTCTGGCCTCGGGCAGGCCCACCTTCTTGGAGCCTCTTCTTATAGCTTCCAGGCTCAGCCATTTATTCAACTGTTCTGGGCCCCTTCTGGGACTTTCCCCCTTCACTTTCATTCTCAGACTCTTATGCTCTTTATCTTTTCCCATCCTCACCTGTTCCACACGGTCCCCTTAGCTCTATCCTCAACACGACAATTACATCCAATAACAAAAAATATTTGTTACCAGAAATACTTAGGGAGAAGTTTCCTTTCCCCTCCCTCCCTCTAAAGCCTCAGGTTGTAGAGGCTTTCAAACTTGCCTCGCCTTGCCATACTCTTTCAGAAATCTTCAATCCCTCCAAGCCTCGCATTTTCACTCTATAGTACTCTTGCAAGAGACACCCCTACCAGAAGCTATTTGGGCTTGGGCAACACCAAACATTTGGCATGACAGGGAGTATTGAATTCCAGAAGTGGGGGTTCAGGACAATAAAAGTGCCAGGAAGTAAAAGAGATTGCCACCTTCAAACAGATCTCAGCCCTCTGCAACCCCTCCCTGTGCTCTATGGTTTTCTCTTTATAACTACTAGAGAATTCCCCAGAAGATGGACTTAGATATAGCACTGCAGAACTCATTGGCCATCATGACACTGTCGCGGTAGACACCCTTCTCCTCTCTCATATAGTACGGGCTGGACTTAGTAACTTTTTCTTCCTCCAACCATGTATAAATGAAAAAGTTAACTTGTGCGTGTGCACATATGTGTGTGTATGTACACACACACACACACTACGCTTCTCAAGATGAAATGAATAAATTGTGTGGTAATACTGGCTGCCTTCTTCCATGATTCATCTCCCCCTTTTCCATATGCTCTCTGCCTACATAATACCTTTAGCCTGTTCATTAATTCCCCGGTAAACGTATTCAATTCTTCCCTCTGTTCCTTTTTTCCAACACTCCAGTTGCTTTTTAGAAGTTTTAGCTCTAACCTTATGCTCTCTGTCTCTCTAGCCCTGCAGTGATTGCCACTATCTTTCTGTGTTTCTCTTTCCTCAAAGTCTTGTAAAATATAACATACTGCAAAACAGTGGTGTTCCTGGGATTTAGCATTTGGGGTGGCAGATGGGGTGGTAATGAATCTGCTTATGGGGGCTGGGCACATCCCCTAGCACTCCCAACCCATTGCATACATTTTGGATTAAAAATATTAAAGATAATGGAAGCAGAAGCACATTAATGTGCCATTGAATCTACTCAGGAGTAGATGAGAAAACTTTTTACTAATACTTAATCCAACATTACTAACACAGAGCTAAACAAAATCCCCTTGATAGCAAAGAGCCATGAGAGCTCTAGCTTTGTGGTCTCCCTACAACTTAGCCACTGGAGAAGAAGGCATTGCCCAAGGCGGAGCTCCAGTTCAAGAGGCTGAGATTGGCTGCCAACCATGTTTCATTAGATTCTCCTATTGAACCCTGGTTATCACACACTCTTTTTATCCCAACTACCCTCAGAGCCATTTTTTTCATAAATCAGGACAGCTATTGCTTAAACTTAGTATTATAATTATTCCTTTTTACTTATCCCCCATCTAGATTATAAACCTTCTTGAGGATAAGGACTAAGTTAACCCCCTGGATGCACGACGTGCACAGTTGGTGGGAAATGAGCTATATTTGTAGAGAAATACACTATGCAGGCATTTCTCTTATTCTCATGTGCATTCATCACAACACCCTATGTCCATAGATGTCAACTGGAAGCCATAAAGGTAAGTAATTTTACTGAGATCACAATGCTGGTGAGAGAGTCTGGATGAAAATCCCAATCTTCTTGACCCTAAGACGTATATCCTTTATAACAGACTATGCCACTCAATGCTGAACGAATGTATGATGAATGATGAATGAATGGGTCAATCAGTCCTGGACCCAAGGCAGTTCAGTCATGCAGCTCAACTCTGACTGTGAAATAAAGGGTGATCACTACTACAGATGTGAAAAATGGGGGAGTTCTGGGAAAAGAACAACACCGGGTTCTAAGTGAAGACTTTCAGCACTTAGATACAGAAAACACTGCACCTCAACGATTCTCCTTATGAGGCTAGGAGGCATATCAGTTTATTAGTCCCTCTGACAACGGGCTGAATGGAAACAGAGGCCAATGTCATGTGACTGTCGTTGTTAGTCGAGAATTAGAACCAAGAGCCTTTGAAAGCTGCATCCTCTGCTCAGCGGTCCATGATTTTTTCAAATACTAATGTACAATTCTTCACTCCAAGCCACTAATGAAAACTGTGCATCAGGAAGAAACCTTTACTATCAATTACTTAATATCGAATACCTATCTAGGATAGACACTGAACAGGTGCTTGGGATTTTCTAGAGTAGAAAAACAGACTTCAGTTCTACCCTCCTTTGTGATGTAACCATAGTGAAGTTAGAGGGTTACATCAAGCACTGCAGTTGGTATAGAATATCCGAGTTGTAATTCTAAATTGCACTAAATGCTTTTCTAAACAGCAAAAGCCCCAGATAAATTAATTTGAAGAGACATAAAATTGCAGTCATAGGGAGATAAATATTTCATTAGCAAATCTTTCCATTTTGCCTGACCACTTCTAAGTAACTTTTAGATCACGAAGGACACACACACACACACTTCTACAGCTTATGCAAAAAGAAAAAACATCTCCATTATGTTCTGTTTCTTTTGAAGAATTCCCTGAGGAATTCTTCTAAAGTTGAGGCAAATCAGCATACACAAATACATCCATTTACAATCTCCTTGGAAACTAGAACTGCTGGCCAATTCAGGCAGCAAGCAACAAAATGTTTTCTCCAGGTTTACTTGAAGGGAGAAAAATATTGTGAATATGCAAAGGAAGGTATATGTTGGGTTTCAGGGTTTGACGCGCTATCCTCCAGGGGCCTATATTTCCACGCACCAGGAAGACTGCTACTTTATGCCAAGTCTGCTTGCTGTGCCATCAAAATGAAATAAGCCAAAGAAAAATGATGATCATAAAAATGACTACCATCTACAGAGCACTTAGCAGGCGCAGGCACTGCAGTAAGTGCTTTACTCATATCATCTCATGTAATTCTCACAGCCACCCTAGGAAGGAGGCATTAGCTCTCTCATTGTACAGAACAGGAAGTGGAAGCTCAGAGACGTTAAGGAGCTCACCTAAGGTCACACAGCTAATGAGTAATGAGGCTGGGTGGACATCACCCCAGTTCTGTTTGTCTTCTGACTCCAAAGCCATGCAACGGTGCCCATGCTCTGGACACAATGCTACATGCACACGGGCAGGGTACCGCGATCAGTAAGACCACCTTGACTGCCCCTTCACGGTTCAATGATGCAGTTAAGGCCAAGCTTCAGATGGGATTTTCCCGTTGAAATGCTTAAAAGCCACCACAGGTTTTCGGCAGAAACACAGAACCATGGAAATAAAGACAAAGGAGCTGCAGCACAGATCATATGGCCACCCACTTACCTGTTCCTCACGACTCAGTCCTGCCTAGATCCACACCATAAGGAAACACCCCAATGAGGAAAAGTGAATCATGTGTGCTCTACCCCTAGATGGACAAAAAGATGAAGAGGCCTACTGACGCACTCACGCACACACAAATGGAAAACACAGATTTGTTTTGACAACCTATTATACTACAAAAATATTTATGAATGTAAGCTGCAGCAAAGTGCATCCATCTTCCAAAAGCACACACCCCGCCGCCAAAGACGGCTGAGAAGTGGGGAAGGTGAGAAAACCCCCCTGAATGAACTGCCCTCGGGCTGAGGGGCTGCACCAGCCGGAAGCCCCCAGCTTTCCATTACCAGGATTCCTTGTGAGGGCGTTCTTTTCACGGAACACTCTTATTTTTCACATCCACTGTGAAGTGACCACCCTTTATTTTGCAATCAGAGAGTCGAGCTGGCAGTACCGAAGTGGCTTGGCAGCTGCAGAGATGAAACTCAACTGAACAAACAGATTCTTAAGTGATGCTTAGATGGAAGAACTTGGACAGGGTTCAGAATTTTTTTTAAATTCATTTAAATGTGTGATTGAATCCTGCTCATTACCCTCTCGGCAGAATATTATATATTCAGCTCTTTATTGTATAATAATGTTGAGGATGGAAAATAAGAAAGGTACAATATTACCAACCCTTCTTATTATAGAAGAAGAGCAGCTTTGTTTATGTCATAAACAATAGTCAATAAATGCATATAACAAGTTAATTTTTCGCAGCAATCCATACCCAGAACTTGAAATATGTTATTTTGTTCCTTGGTCCAAATTTCTTGAGACAAATAAATCCTTCTGTACAGGAATCAGACTAAAATCTTGGAGCAAACAGTGTATAAGAGCTTACAGGCCCGATTTCAGAACGTCGCCTAGCGCGGCTCGGTGACTTTATCACAGCGCGGCCCACACATCGACTCTTCCTCGCACTGCTCCAGCCCGGCACGAGTGTCCCTCTTGCTTTCCACGAATGCCCCTAGTAGGCCCCCTCCTCCTGGGCCTCAGGGCCATTGCACTTGCTCTTCCCTCTGCCTGAAACACTCTCACCCAGACTTCAATCCTCACCTCTTTCAAGTGTCTGCCCACATCGTTCTCCATCCTCCTAACCCACTTGATTATTTTCTACATATTGGAATCTTTTGATATATATTTATTTGATTCTTGACTCTCTTCTCCTACACAAAGATAAGCTGCATGCACAAAGGGGCTTAGTTTGCTGCAGCAACCCCAGCCCCGGAAATGGTAGTGACACAAAGGAGCACCCATGAGGGAATAAATGAAGACATATCACCAGAGGCAGTTTAGGGCTGGGAGCCCTGGTGGGGTGGCTAAGGTGTCAGTTCCTAAAAGGGGGCGCAAACATCATCGGAAAGGTAATGAGATGGAGAGTGCTTATTTTAGAACTCTCAAGAGAAATCCTCCGAATGTTTAGAAGGAATCCTTTGTTGAACCACACCGAGCTGGGAAGGAATGAGCCTGGCCACACGGAGGTGTTAGATGAACTACCTTCTAAGAAGGGTGAGTACAGTTTAGCTTTTCTTTTCTTCTACTGAGTAGAGTTCACAGTTTGGGTCAAAGCAGAATTGCCTGAGCCCAACTAAGGCCCCAAACAGCCACCAGTGTCCCGTGTTTAAAAACACGTGTCTGTAAATTTTATTTACCTCACATATATCCCTCCCATTCCTATGACCTGCTCAGCCTCTCCTCTGAATCAATGTTGCATGAATAGTTAAATAAAACTGGTTTGAAGCAGTGCTGTCATCTCAGGGTCATAAGTTGAAGCCCCACACTTTGTGTAGAGATTACTTTAAAAAAAAAATCTTGGGGCACCTTGGCGGCTCAGTTGCTTAAGCATCTGCCTTCAGCTCAGGTCACGATCCCAGATTCCCAGGTTCAAATCGTATATTGGGCTCCCTGCTCAGTGGGAAGTCTGCTTCTCCCTCTCCCTCTGCCCCTCCCCGCTGCTCATGTCCCCAGGCACACACAGTCTCTCAAATAAATAAAATCTCTTTTAAAAATAATAAAATAAAATAAAATTCTTAGGAGCACCTGGCTGGCTCAGTCAGTAGAGCCTGTGACTCTTGATCGCAGGGTGAAGTCGTCCTATCATCAGTTTTCCCTGTGTCACCACAGACCTTTGCCCTGTTCAAGGACCTACCAGTGCTCCTCAATTACCTTTTGGATCACATTCGAACCCCCAGCTTTGGCACTTAATCCCTACAACCCCCATATGTGACTTCACATGGCACAAGGGACTTGGGTATAGAGTTAGGATTGCAGATCTTAAAACAGAGAGTCTGGAAGATTCTTCAGGTGGGCCCAATGTAATCACATGGGTACTTGAAAGTAAAAGAGAGAAGCAGAGGAATGAGAGAGAGGCAGAGGGGGAAGCACAGGAGTGATTCAAGGTGGAAGAAAGAGTCAAGCTGCCATTGTTGGCTTTGAAGATGGAGGAAGGGGCCATAAGCGAGGGCCACCTCCCTCCGACAGCCAACAAGGAGACAAGGACCTCAGTCCTATAACCACACAGAAGTCCATTCTGCCACAACCTGCAGAGGCCCAGAAATGGACTCTACCCCCAGGGTGCGGTGGACCAGCGCCTTCACTTTGGCCACATGAACTTCAAGCAGAGAAACCCCTTGAGCCCACTGGATTTCTGACCTACAGAACCGTAAGATAATAACTGTGTTGCTTAAACTGCTAAAGTTATGGTAACAATAGGAAGCTAATTTAAGATCTTTAAGATAATAACTGTGTTGCTTAAACTGCTAAAGTTATGGTAACAATAGGAAGCTAATTTAAGATCTTTAGCAAACTGGATCCAATTTATACACCCCAAACATCTCATTGCTCTGAACCGTGATCCACTGCTCCAGTCAACCTGGAGTCCTTTCAGCCCATAAACACGCTCACTTGTTATTAATCCCACACCGCGTCTCCATGCAAGCTGTTCTCCTGTCACACCAACTCAGATCCAGTCCTTCAAGGCTGAGTCAGACCCACACCCCACCTCTTTCACCTTTTAATCTGGTTGCCCAACAGGACTTTCCACTTAAGGACTTCCAAGTGTCACACTAGGCTTGCTTCATATAATTACGTATTTTTGTCAAGCGTCTTCTCTTTTTCTTTCCCACCCAAACTCTTGAGTCTTTCATAAGCTGAAATCATGTACCTCCTTTATGTCTGGCAAGGCACGAAACAATGGATGCACAGTAAACATTTCCTAGAGACGTGCTCACTTCACTTTAACATGCCCACTTGGAGACTTTTACGTGTAGGGCATTCTCTAATCTGCTAAAATGACACAATTAGAAAATATTTTTTTGCAACAGAGTTGATTTCACCTTGTATCACAGATCAGATATGCAGCATCCTAGCAGATTCGATCCAGCGACAAGAAGCACTTAATTTCATTTATGTCTCTCAGCTAGAGGTTCCCTGTGTGGAGACAGAGTTCTCACCTGATCCTGATCCCAGGGAACTTAGTGCTAACAGCATGAAAGCCATAATCAGACCATGTGGAGGCTGTTCCTCTCCCCGAGTGAGAGCAGTATTGTGTCTCATTGCCTAACCAACCTCTCCAACTCTCATGGCAGTAAGATAGACCAGAGAAGCAATGACACCTCCTTTCCTCTTTTCATAATAAAAAGAATTGGAAGGTTTTGTCTTGATACTCAGAGGTTTTTAATTAGTACACATACATTGAACAGACTTGCTCTATAGACCTCATAAAGGCAATCCGAAAGGTAGCAAGTTGTAAAATATCTATTATACTGTCCTGTGTTTAAAAACATGTGTCTGTAAATTTTATTTACCTCACATATAGCATCATCATAGTCTCACAGATGACAACAGGTTCACACATCTATTTGGTAAGAAAACATTATTTTTTTCACAGTAACGCCAATAACTTTTTTTTTTTTTTGCTTTTTAAAAAAAATGTTAATAGCTTTTATTATAAATTGTGTCCATTTTAACACCAAGTCATTCAGGGACCACCTACTGATCTAGTGGTTAAAATCTCATACCCATTGTGTGGGGTTAGTTAAGGGATTGAAACTGTTTTTCCCTACATTTTACCATATGAAGTGTTCTTTGATCTGATTCTTCCCTAACTTTCCAGCTTTGGTACCCACTACTCCCTGAGCCCAGCATCTCCAACAGCTCTGTAGATTCTCACACATGAACATATATCACAAAGTCTGGCCTTTGTGACCTTGTCTATGCTGTCCCCTTTGCCTAAAGTTGTTTTATCTCTTCAAACAGCCTAGTTAACCCCAATTCAAACTTCAGGATTTGGTTTATATGGCACCACCTCCAGGAAGTCTTCCTTACCCCTTTTCACTTAGATTTCCTTGCCTCCCAAACGACTATGGTCTTCCTGAGGGCAGGAATGGAATCTTAATAATTTTGGTAGGCTTGGGACTGAAAACAGTACCTGACACATAGTAGAGTTTCCATAAATAACTGTTGAATGAAAAAGTTTCAAGCACAGTGGTGGTTAACAACTCCTCAAGTAGCTCATGAGAAAGCCAAAACATGGAAGCAAATATTAAACATCAGAATAAGAATAGGACGGGATAGGTCTATTAGCTTTCTTCAGCTGCCACAGAATTGACCACAAATGTGGTGGCTTAAAACAGAAATTTATTGTCTCATATTTCTGGAGACCAGAAGTCCAAAATCAAGGCACTGGCCCATACTCCTTCTCAGGGCGTTGGAGTAGGATTCTTTCTATGCCTCTCCCCTAGCTTCTGATGGCCTCTGGCAATCCTTAGTTTCCTTGGCTTATAGCCACATCACTCCAATTTCTGCCTACATGTTCACATTGTCTTCCTCTCTGAACGTCTTCTCTGTGTGTTTATCTTATGAGGATATATGTGATTGAATTTAGGACCTACCAGGATAACCCAGGCTAAGCTCTTCTCTCAAAATTCTTTTTTTTCCAAAGATTTTATTTATTTATTCATGAGAGATACACAGAGACAGAGAGAGGGGGGCAGGTTCCATGCAAGGAGCCTGACATGGGACTCGATCCCAGGTCTCCAGGATCAGTCCCTGGGCTGAAGACGGCACTAAACCACTGAGCCATCCGGGCTGCCCTTCTCTCAAAATTCTTAATCACATCTTTTGCCATATAAGATGGTATTTCTGTCATATATGTAATATTCATAGATTTCAGGGATTAGGATGTGGACATATGTTTTTGGAGCCACTGTTCAAATGCAACAGGTGTACATTAGTTAGTGGGGTATTATTCAAGAGGAGTCATAAAGTTTCAGAGGAAAGACTGCACAATGGGTTCGAGTGATGGCCACATAACCTTCACCCTTTAAAGTGTCAAGGTTCCTCTGAGGTAGCACAGTGATGCTGATCCCATTAAAGAAGAAACTATGGAATGGAAAGGATACATGGGTATTACAGAAAGGTCAAGATCAATATTTAACTCTCCTCTCCTCAAGTCTTCATTTACTGTTTATTCTCTGTTACCATCCATAATGAATTTAAGAGGAATTCAATGACAGACATTCCATTGAGCTTCTGCCATTATTTAGGTGATAGTTTTCCATTTCTCCTTGATTTATTCCAGTGGAAGTTCTCTCAGTGAAGATGCTAATGCTATACATTGGCCAAACGGAGTATAGCAAGGAAAGCTGGGTACTTGCCATCATCAACAAATATCAATTCAGCATCTGCCCTTAGTGAAATATTTTGAGGAATGTTGAAGATGAATGAAGCATGCCTTAATGCTCAGGGAACTACCACGTCTTAGAAGACACATGATCAGATGACAAGCATGTCAGCCAAATAAGATGCTGTGGAAGAGTTATTTGTGCAAGAGACCATTCCTGGCTGAAGTCGGCAAGGGAGGCTCCATGGAGCAGATGGCACTGGGACAGGGCATTGAAAATACTTCACTCAGTGAAGGAGCTGGAGAAGGGGTAGAGCACACGGGGGCAAGGGAGAAAATATACAACAGCGTGGAAGTAAAGAACTCTGAAATGTATTGGGGAACAACAAGATTCAGGGTTTATGCAGGAGGCAAAACAAGAGGAGAGAAAAATGAAAAGAAAAACTGTTATATGTGGTCCTTGCCTGTCAAGCAAATGATATGGACTTTATTAAATAGGCATGGAGCTGTCATTACAGATATTTTGAATAAGGAAAAGACATAATCAGACATAATCAGGGTTGTTTGGGAAGATTACTCTGGCAGTGGTGCGAAGGATGCGGTAGGAGGGGGGGGGGGCGAGATGCTCAGAGATATTTGCAATAGTACAGCCAAGAGCTAAATAAGGGTCTTAATTAGGAAGGCAGCCCTGTGAAAGGAACAGAAGTGAGAGCAATTTCAAAGGAAAACTCAATAGGATATAATGACTTATTGGGAACATGGGTTTGGAGATACAAAAGGCACATAAGAGTCGGAGACTGAAATGGTCATGCTAAGTGGCAATGCCATTGGAAGAATTGGAAAAGTCAGGAAGAGGAACAAGTTTAACAGCAAAAATGATTAACTTAGTTTACAAGTGTTACATTTCAAGAACTGGCAGGTCATAAGGCAAAGATGCCAAGAAATGACATGATTGGAATATAAATGCAAGAATCATTTGAATATAATTGAAGTCATAGAAATTTATAACACCTCAAAGGGAGAGAGAAAATATCCTAAAGCTTAAAGGAGACCCATAATTAATGAATGGCAGAAAAGTAGAAGCTAGCCGAGAAGGACAAGATCAAAAAGAAACGACTCCACCAAAAAAGGACTGAGAGTTCAAATGCTAAAGAGAAAAGAATTCAAGGTAGAAAAGGATTTCACGGACCGGTCATCATTATCGAACACTGAAAATTTCAAAAATGTATCATCAAGGCACAGACATTGCATTTGTGTTTAGGATGTCTTTTCTTCAACAGACAGAGAGGCCAAATCACAAGAGACCAAGTGGCAACAAATAAAAGATGGTAGATAAATTTTCCAAGAAGTTTGAAGGTAAAATATCAGAAGCCAATATCAGAGGAAAAAATAAAGTCAAAAGAAAGTTGACATGTTTAGGTGCTTGGGTTTTTTTTTTTTTTCCTTTTTAGAATAAATGCTTACATTCCAATCAGTGTTTATCTAGTGCCTACATTGTGCCCTTGTGCTAGTCGGTGAGCTCTAGAGACCATTAGAACGTGATCCTTAACGCTCAAACAGGAAGCAATTGGATAAAATAGAAATTTAAATGCATCCCTCAACATGGTGTGGTAAGTAGTGCAATTAAGGAAGGCAGAAGGCAGTGGGGACACCGAAGAGGGGCGTTAGGTGCGTCTGTCTGGGGCAGGGAAAGGTGATGGCACCAAGGGGCCTGGGCAGGGGCTGCCCATTGAGTCTTACAGGACAAGGCGTTAGACTGGCATGTTTAATAGAGCGAGGGAAGAGAAGGCCTGCGTATGTTTTCTTCAAAGACAAAGAATCTTACAGGAGGGAGAAACAGAAGCTGATGAGAAAGAGAGAAGGTAAATAATGACAGCTTGGTTCTGCATGAGGCAGGAAAGGATGAAAGTGAGCACCGCCAGCCAAGGAATTTGCCTTTTCCAGGAGGAGACAAAGGAAGGAGACAGAAATCGGTGAAGAAACAGAGCCAAGGAAGGCAGTAAGGAAAGAGACTGAGGGAGCCAGGTGTTGTGCCCCGTCCCTTCCTGTGCCACGAAGGTGAACCACCCGCCAAGAGCAGGGACTGGGAAGGACAGGGGAGGGATGATTACTAGATTCACAGTCTTTTGTTCTTTTTAAATCAAAGCATGTATTCAGGTCGAGGATGATCTGGGGCTGTCTGTGCCTCAGCACCTTGAGAAGCAGTCCAGCGTGACGGTATCAGGGCTATGGAGCCAGGCGGCCTGTGTGCGCCTTGTCCGTTCCTCATATTAGCCGTGGATGCAGGTGGCTCTATGATATAAATAATCCCTCTGTGCCTGGGTTTGCTCCTCTATAAACGGAACAAATAATAGGACCTGACTCACACGTTTGTGGGGAGGAAGAAAAGAACTGATACCTGTAAGGCGCTGAGAACACTGCCTCACATAACACGTACCCAGAAATGTTAGCTCTTATTATTACTAAACCAGTGCTGTGGCCTAGAACTCTCGGAGGTGATGGAAATGCCTACTGTGCTGTCCAACACAGTAGTCACTTAGGCACCCTTTGGCTATTGAGCGCTGGAACTATGGCTTTCAATTTTTGCTCAGTTAAATGTAAGAAACCACATGTGACTCTGCAGAGGACGGAGCAACTGTTTTACACAGGGTTTCACTGGCACAAAAAAAAAAAAAAAAAAAAAAAAGGATGCTGAGTTCTATCCCCCAAGGACCCCAGTCTGGAATACAATAGAATAAGCCCAGCCAATTAAAGACACCGTTGTAGCTCCTAGGATCCAGCTTTATTTTGTTGGTGCTGATGATCAAAGGTAGTATGGAGAAAAGATGTGCTCACAGCTCGCAGCCCCTGTGATTTCGAAGGAGATCGTAGTACCTGGTAGGATGGTTGTTAGGTAAACAAGAGGCAAGTGGCATGTTCCCAAGTGAACGGAACAGAGGTTCGCCAGCTTTCTGCATAAGTGGGTCAGTTGAGAACCATTAAGAATGACAGCTGGAGTTCTGAGAGAATCCTAGAGCTTCTACCCAGATGTAGACTTGAGCCCTGTTAATATCTGATGACAGTGGAGTAATTTCACATCAGAGTCACCAAAAGAGCCACTATCACAGTCTGGGAGACAACAGGAAACTCGGTCTACACTATTGATAAAACACAAAAGGAGGAGAAAGGTTATCAATGAATAATGTATTTCCTCTTGTGGAAGCAAGAGGAAAAGAAACAAATGGATCGTTAATGGGATTAGGGTCCACAGTAGACTGGCGGGGTGGGGAGGGGGCAGCGCTGGCTCCTGCCAGCAAGGCCACCAGCAAAAACGGCCGCTGCGCAGTGGAAGGGGAGGGGTCTGTGGGGTGTTAGTTCGGAGCTGTTGCTTTCATCTGCTAGTATTTCAAAGTCTCTTCTTGAATCTCAAATTGGTTGTGTGATCTCTCTGTTTCTAGAACAAAATAGGATAGTGGTGAAAACAGTGTATTCCCGAGAACTTATGAAAAGGTATTATCACCTTTGAAAAACTTAATTAAGATGGTAGTGTGAGAGAACACACCGTTACTATGGTGGCCTTAAAAAGAATTTTTAGAGCAGGTTAAGTTTTTTAAAAGACTATTCATTTTCCTGGGGCTCCTGGCTGGCTCAGTTAGTAGGGCCTGCATCTGGACCATGGGGTTGTGAGTTCAAGCCCCATGTTGCGTTGGGTGTAGAGATTACTTAAAAATAATTTTTTTAGGGGATCCCTGGGTGGCTCAGCAGTTTAGCGCCTGCCTTCAGCCCAGGGCATGATCCTGGGGTCCCAGGATCGAGTCCCACGTCGGGCTCCCTGCATGGAGCCTGCTTCTCCCTCTGCCTGGGTCTCTGTCTCTCTCTCTCTCTCTCTCTCTCTGTGTCACTAGTGAATAAATAAATAAATAAATAAATAAATAAATAAATAAATATTTTTTTTAAAAATTTTAAAGACTATTTTTTTTATTTGTTCTATTGTTTAATAGTCTCCATTTCTTCGTGGAAGTCCCAGGTCTTAGCCTATGTAATATTCCATAGACCTGAGAAAACTAACTGACTTTCTTGTGAAGTAGGTCATCTGGCAATAAGTTCTCATTTTGATTGCCTAAAAAAAAAATTTTTTTTAATTGTTCTAAAATGGTAGTGTGAGGAAATGAAGAACAAAGCAATTCAAATAAAAGGATAAAAGGACGGGAAATAATTAAGTGAAGAAAAAATACTCTTGAGCATTGCTAAGAAAACAGGCACAAAAGCTGCAGGCTGTAGCCGCTGGCTTTCTGCACTAGGGCACCTTCCTGTAGTGTGGCCTCCATCTTTTCAAAGTGAAAGTGCTTGAAATATACCAAAAGATTTCACTATTCAGGAAAATTTTGTGTTTAATGTATGTGTGTATGGGGGGAAAAAACCCTTTTTGGTGTAAATAATCTTACCTAATGTAGATCTCATTGCAGGCATTTCTCTACCTGTTATATAGAGTAGTTACAGGTTTTTGGAAGCCAACACACTTGGGTTCAAACCAAGCTCCACTTCTTCTTGCCTAGGTGATCCCGGGTGAGTTGTTTTACCTCACGGAGCTTCAATTTCCTCAGCAGTAAAATGGTGATGATAAACGTATTCATGGAACATTGCAGGATCGAAGACAATAAGGCATCCTATATGAAATACCTAGGAAGGCCTGGATCCGAGTCAGGGTTTAGTGAGTAGTAGCTGCTCTCTCAGGAAGGGGTCGGGGTATGCATTCTCCTGAGAGGCATCAGACTCCGCACAAGCCTGACCCAGGTGAGAGCTGGCTTGACACCTATTTAGACACAGACAACAAGAAATGTTGGCTGCAGGAGATGCCTTCTCCCAGGGAAACACACTTGTCCTGGTGATCCTATTAGGCCTTCAGGATGGGTCAGAGAAGAGAGGGCAGGAGCAGGAATAAAGGACAGCTGCTACCGCAGGCTCCAGATAAAGCTCTAATGCCTAGCAATGTCCCCTGACACTGTTAGGACCCTTGCACTCTCTGACCGGTGTCAACATTGAACTGTGACCCGTATGGACTCCACCTGCCAACCCAGCCTCTGGCATTAGGTGACTGGTATGTCCCTTGAATTCTCAAGTGATCGGGTAAGCTGATTGCTCCCATCTAGAACAGGGACTACTTTCTAGCCCATCAGGTTTTAGGTTTCTATTTTAAGTATTATCTTTGCGAACATCGAGCGATGCGCATTTGTACTGTAACAAAGGAAATAGATACATGTTTCAGGACACAGTTTGGGACACGCAGTTGTTCTAGGATTAGTCAGGCCAAGCAAGACATGGGTTCACGTGGCCGACTGCAGAACAGAGGCCAGAGCTTAGACGCTGGCCACCAGGCAGAGAGCTCCAGACTGACAAGGTCCTGTTCGTATTCCAGGTTTTCACTGGAGAAAGTGAACTGGAAGCTTCATTAGCTCAGATTCCTCCTAGAACTTTCGAGAGGGTTGGACCGCCTTTGTATTCAAGGTCTAGTCTCTATGACATTGGAAAATATCCTCATGCCCCCGTGAGTCTCCAGTTCCCCTTGGTAAGGAGAAGAATCTTCTAGCCTTACTAAAGCCTCCAAAGAACTGTATCTTCATGGAAACAGACTCTTACCATCCTTAGAAATTTAAGGAGTAATCAAATTTTCCATAGTCTCTCCTCTTCCTGGGGGAGGAATTTCACATCAGGCTGGAAGAGTAAAGTCTTTCTTTAGTAAATACATGGTGGAAAGACTCTTAAAAACTGACTTATTGAAGCAAAGCAATTGGCAGGATAAATATGGGGAATGTTTGGAAAAGATACAAAAAAGTAGAGCCTTCTCGAATGTATGAGAGGCCTCTGCAGCAGCGTGTGTGCCTGTGATGCAGTAACACAGCGGCACGTCCTCATTTTAGGACGGGGCCCTAAAGGACGAGCCCAGGCTCAGTGGTGCAGATCCATGGGGGGCGCATCCATGGCCTGACCCTTGAGATGAAGTCTAGTGGTTACGAGAGTTCCACTAAGGATAGCTCTACTGTAGAGCACGACTCACTTTTCCACTTTTGGACTCACTTGGAATCCACTTAGAGACTTTGAAAAATGCATTGAAAATCATCTAGGCCCTGTATGGCATTTCTAGCCAGTGCCTCTGTTTTCTTCATAAGCATCCAAGAGAATCAGCACCTCCCCCACAAAATATACGAACAAGATGCCAAACAGTCTAAGCTGCCTCCCACACCCCACCTCCCATCTAGAAAATGTATAAGAATTGGAGTTTTATGGTGATCCAACAATGCGTTATACGATCTGGAAAAACACGCCCACCTCCCGTCTTCTCCCAGGCCTTTGGAAAATGCATGTAATGTCACAGGTGGCTTATCCTCATCAAGGAGGTCTAGAATTTCTTAAACTCTTGAGTTCCTTGTTCGAAAGCCCACATTCCTGTGAAATACAAGTCACTACAGAGAAATGCCCTGAACTCCAATTTGTTTCCATTTCAAGGGAACTGGAACAAAGGGTCACTCTGAAACGTAAGAGCAAGATAAGAAAAACAAATAGCAGCCCAGATGTTCTCTTTCCCTCTGAACGCTCACAGCCTCACAGGCGGTCCCCCGGTGCTGGCTGCAGGTGAGGGCCGCGTGGCAGTGATGGAAATCAGCCGCTGATGCAAACCACCTGGGCTCCACCTCGCAGGTACTCTGGCCCCACGTGGGCCCCTAACCCAGGAACGCGGCTTCTTCCCTTCGCTGATTGAACAGCATCATCCACAGATGTGGTCAGAGTGACCTCCGCAAACAGGATTAAAATCGAAGCCTCTGGACCATTCCAAGGGTGTCTTTGTCTCCCCAGCGCCTCTGTGCCCTAATACACATTTCCCCTTTCCACTTCTTCCAATCCTTTTTGGGTTCCCCCCTGCTTTGCTCTAGGGATTGAAGGGGGCTTGTGGTGAGAGGTGGCCACAGCTCCTGTTTCAAGGGCTCTGAGCGGGGAAGAGTGTACCAGCCACTTTGCACCCGCTTTTCCCCAGCAGAGCCCATCTCCTTCCATCTACATCCCAATCCCTATTTATCGTATTTATTGTCAGTGAGGTACTTCATATGCTATAGTAGTAGAATTGCATTTATTTATTCATGAGAGACACAGAGAGAGGCAGAGACCCAGGCAGAGGGAGAAGCAGGCCCCATGCAGGGAGCAGATGCGGGACTCGATCCCCGGGTCACGCCCTGGGCCCAACGCAGATGCTCAACTGCTGAGCCACCCAGGCACCCCGAGAACTATTCCCTTTAATTCATTATATTGCAAAACCTGTCTAGAGCTTTTATGATGCCAAATCAATACGTTACAACCTTTCCCTCCACGTATGGTTTTGTAGAACACACAAATATTCAAGACCCACTCTCTGAATATTATTCACTTCTGGCCCTAAGAGCTCAAACGGCCTGGGGCAGTCGCCCCCTCCCTGGGCACAAGCTTACCTGCAAAGTCTTTCTGTTCTAGAAATGAAACAGGGCAATCGAGCCGGCCACTATGTTTGAAGTGAATTATGTGCCTTTTACCAGAGCTTGGCCCAATATCCCCGTTCTTAGATTTCTTGGGTCTTTTTTTCCCCCCTGTTCTCTTGTCTTCTTGAAAATTACAGACGTGGTAATTCGCTTGCGACGCCCCGAGACCCCTGCCCGCGAGCCGCGGCCCTGGGCCTGTGCACGCACCACGCACGGCGCGACCCGCGGGGACAGCCCGGTTCTTTCCCAGAATAACAAATGAAAAGGACACAATGGCTTGTTTGCGAGCTGGAGGAGGGAGAGAGTCCGCACAAACCGGCAAAGGAAAGCCTCGGAGTTAGCCTGGGTGTTTGCGCAGATCTGGGGAGACGGGAGCCTGGGAAGGGGCCCCTACGCCGTCTGGCAGCTCGTCGCGGGGGCCCCGGCCCCGGGCTGGAGGCGAGGCCGGAGCTGCAACTGGCCCCGGGCTGGAGGCGAGACAGGAGCTGCAACCGCCCCGGGCTGGAGGTGAGACAGGAGCTGCAACCGCCCCGGGCTGGAGGTGAGACAGGAGCTGCAACCGCCCCGGGCTGGATGGAGGCGAGACAGGAGCTGCAACCGCCCGGGGCTGGAGGTGAGGCCCGAGCTGCAACCAGCGGCGGGCTGGAGGCGAGACCCGAGCTGCAACTGGCCCGGGGCTGGAGGCGAGACATGAGCTGCAACTGCCCCGGGCTGGAGGCGAGGCCCAAGCTGCAACCGCCCCGGGCTGGAGGCGAGGCCGGAGCTGCAACCGGCCGCGGGCTGGAGGTGAGGCCCGAGCTGCAACTGCCCCGGGCTGGAGGCGAGGCCCGAGCTGCAACCGCCCCGGGCTGGAGGCGAGGCCCGAGCTGCAACTGCCCCGGGCTGGAGGCGAGGCCCGAGCTGCAACCGCCCCGGGCTGGAGGCGAGGCCCGAGCTGCAACCAGCCCCGCGCCCAGCAGCCCAGCCGGCCGGCCCTCCGCGTCGGAAGAATAGGCATAGCTCGTCGTACAGAGTTGCTCTCTTTTTCCCATTTCTAATAGGACTAGGAATGCCTCCAGTCGGGCAGCCCGGGTGGCCCAGCGGTTAGCGCCGACTTCAGCCCAGGGCGTGACCCCGGGTCCCGGGATCCAGTCCCGCGTCGGGCTCCTGCAAGGGGCCTGCTTCTCCCTCTGCGTCTCTCTCTCTCTGTGCTGCTCATGAACAAATAAGTAAAATCTTAAAAACAAAAAGGGGGTGCCTCTAGTTGGGCCACTTCGGGTCACGTGGGGTCACGTGCCGCGGCCGCCGCAGTGTTTCCCGGGCCCGGGGCACGTGGCCGGAGAAGCCGGGCCTGGACGGGGGTCGCCTGGCTCTGCGCCCGTTTGCCCCCCCCCCTGCACCCCCCCCCCAGCCCAGGACAAGCCCCGGTAATCAGGGCCCCTCGGGCTCAGGGCGAAGGAGGCGAACAGCTGTGCAGACCCCCGCGGGGGAGGCGGCTGGGCTGGGTGATGGGTGACGGGGGGCGGGGGCAGGGGCGGGGGCGGGCGCCGCTAGCGAGGAACCCCGGGGCCTGCTGCGCCCCCGCCCGCGCGGCCCCGCCCGCCTCCGCGTCCCTCACGCTGGAAACCGCTCGGCACCTTCCCATTTCCGAGAGAAATGCCCCCTCTAGTGGCCACTGCGGGGTACTGCGGCCCCGCTTCCGCAGGAGCGCCCCGAGGTACCTGCAAGCCCGGCCTGCGCAGCGCCCCAGCTTGAAGCCTTCGCTGCTGCCGGGGCTAAATAGAGGCTCTCTAGCCGCCCCGGGCTCCCAGACACAGATCGAAACGTATGAATAGCCGATAGCCAACTGTTCGTGACCTATAGAAATGACAAGTTCATAAAGTCCAAAGTAATAGAGCCAGGCGGGGAAACCTCCTCCAGCCCCTGTGGTTTCCGCTGAGCCCTCTGAATACCAGCCAAGAATGGAAGTCCTTGCTATCCCAGTAACTACAGTGAGGAGTTTTAGACACAACAAATAAATAATAGAGTTTTTATTATTTTATTATTTAAGTTTTTTTTATTTAACAAAAGTTTTCAAGCCCTAAATGCTAGCTACTATGCGAAGCCCTGAACATAACCTTCTCCTGTTTCCTGTCCCTTGGAAGCTGGTTCTAACGAGCAGGCTTAGAAAATTGCACTTTCCTAGATCTGTCATTTATTTGTTACAGAGCATTTGCCAAATAAGTGACAAAGCTACCTCTGCCCCAGCACAAGTAGCTGGTACTCTGAACAGGTAAAGCAAATGGGTATTGCTAAATAGGATGTTGGAGTTTGCTCACAGGTGTGATTTTTTTTTTTTTTGTAAGGGCTACAATTATTTGGTTTTTATTATTTATTTATTTTTATTTATTTTTTTATTTTATTTATTTATGATAGTCACAGAGAGAGAGAGGCAAAGACATAGGCAGAGGGAGAAGCAGGCTCCATGCACCGGGAGCCCGACGTGGGATTCGATCCCGGGTCTACCAGGATCGCGCCCTGGGCCAAAGGCAGGCGCCAAACCGCTGCGCCACCCAGGGATCCCTATTTGGGTTTAATATGAGGAATTGGCGTGTGATAAGCTACGTTAAGCAATCTTTTCCAATAATGTTAATTCATAATGCTAACAAAATTTTAAAGTACAATTTTATATTTAATTATTCAATATAAAAATCACTGGGTGCCAAATGGGAGTAAACGTCTATATCCACATAGGAGAGACTTCTTAAAATAAATAAAGAACTCCTTGAAATCATCTAGAAGAAAAATCAGCAACTCAGTAGGGCAAAGAATGTAATCAATTTACACATTCTTTAACAATAGTTAAACACATGTAAGGAAGCTCAACTTCACTCAAAACAACAAAAATTAAAACTACTTTGAAATACCATTTTCACCTCTCAGATTAGCAAAAATTAAAAACTTTGTTAACATACTCTTGACGAGGATGTGAAGAGACAGGTACTCTTACAACATTTCTGGTATAAATATAAATTGGGGCACTGTTTCTAGAAAGGGGAACCTAGCAAAAGCTATCAACAAATAGGCCCTGACAAATTTCATGTCTGGGAGTATAGCCTACAGATATACTTGCACACATGCAGCAGGATGTATATAAAAGGTTATTTTCTTTAAGATTTTATTTACTTATTTATCTCTTTGAGAGAGAAAGTGCACACAGGGGAAGGAGCACAGGGAGAGGAAGAAGCAGACTGCACTGAGCAGGGAGCCACATGCAGGGCTTGATCCCATGACCCTGAGATCATGGCCTGAGACAAAATCAGAAGTTGGACACTTCACTGATTGAGCCACCAGATACGACCTCATGCTTGTTAAAATGGCTATTATCAAACAGACAAGAAATAAATGTTGGTGAAGATGTGGAGAAAAGGGAACCCTTGTGCACTGTTGGTGGGAATGTAAGCTGGTGTAGCCACTCTGGAAAACAGTATGGAAACTCCTCAAGAAATCAAAAATAGGGGATCCCTCGGTGGCTCAGCGATTTAGTGCCTGCCTTCAGCCCAGGGCGTGATCCTGGAGACCCGGGATCGAGTCCCACATCAGGCTCCCTGCATGGAGCCTGCTTATCTCTCTCTCTCATGAATAAATAAATAAAATCTTTTTTAAAAAATTAAAAATACAACTACCATATGATTAGCAATTCCACTTCTGGGTATTTATTTGAAGAAACCAAAAACACTGGCTTGAAAATATATCTGCACCCACCCCACCCCCCCATGTTCACTGCAGCATTATTTACAATAGCCAAGCTATAGAAACAACCTAAGTCCCATCAATGGTGAATGGATAAAGAAGGTGTGATTATATGAGGTGCGATCAAGAGTACATGACTTTTGATCTCAGGGTTGTGAGTTCCAGCCCCATGTTGGGTGTAGAGATTATTTAAAAATAAAATTTTTAATTAAAAAAAGCACCAGTCAGTTAAGTATCTGAGTCTTGGTTTTGGCTCCAGTCATGGTCTCAGGGACATGAGATCAAGCGACTCCACACAGCATGGAGTCTACTTGCCCTCTCCCTCTGCTCCTCCCCCTGCTCATGCACTCTCTCTCTCAAGTAAATAAATAAGTTTTTAAAATGTGATTATATATATATATATATATGTATGTTTTTAAACTTAAAGAAAAAAGAATACAGTTAAATAAACAAAAGTACATCCATATAACGGAATGGAATATTATGCAGCTACTAAGAAAAAAAGTATAAAGCTGTCTACATAGCAATATAAAGCAATCTCTAAGATAAATTATTCAGGAGGAAAAAGATGCAGAAGTGTAGTTAAGATGCCACTTTATAGTTACAGAAAAATATTTTTTGTTTTTGCTTTATAAATATAAAGAAACCCTAGAGAATTTACAAAAAAGTAATAGCATTGGATAATGGAAAAGGCAGATTGTGGGAAGAACACATTTCATTGTATCCATATGGGTGGTATATATGAAAGTATCACATATATAAAAACTAACTGTAATAGAATCATTTATGTCAACAAGTTAGAGGAAAAAATCCCTTCTTGATCGTCAACAAATTTAATAAACTAAATGTTGATGTGTGGGAAGAGTGTAAATAAAACTGTTTAAGGACCACATAATCCTTACTCCTGCCTCATACATCAGCCCTCCTAGTTCTTAGAACTTCAAAATCAGACTGAATTACATCACTAACTTCCCTGTTTCTCCAGCTTACAGACAGCAGATTGTAGCACTTTTTGACCTTCATAACCGTATGAGCCAGTTCTTATTCTTCATCTCTTTTTATAACATCTGTTTATCCATCCCTCCGTCCATCCATCCAATAGGCTCTGTTTCTCTGGAAAAGGCTACTACAACCCTCAAGAGCCAATTTCTGCCTCTACCAAGAATAAATGAACTATATCCCCAAGGATGATCCAGAAATTTCCTTCTAGTTTTAAATCTGATGGATGTGGTGCATGCTGTGGGAGAAATGCATGCAACTAGGCACTAGAAGGGTTTGAGTCAAATCCTGACACTAACACTTGCCTCTCACACGGCCTTGTATAAGCTCTTTAACTTAGACTCATCTGTAAAACAGGTGCAATGCTACCCCTCCTGGGCTGGCTCGTCAGCTAAGGCATCTAACATCGACTAAGGCAAAGTGGGTAAGGCTCTGGCACTGGACTAGGCACACAATAAGCAATCAATCATTGGCATCTTTTCACTTGCTTAGTTTAAAACGAATCTAAACCTTATCTCTGTATATCTAAAAAGACAAAAAAATAAAAAATAAAAAAAATAAAAAGACAAAACACTGGTCGCAGTAAAATATGCCATAATCATAAATGATGACTCCATGACCTTTCATTTGTACCTGGAGTGTAGCCTACCTCAAATGCTAGGTCTCATCATGACTTCAAAATTCTACCCAGCTGCAACACTGAGATCAAAGATCACCACCTGCTTCAACGAAACTTTTCCCAGTTTCACAAAATGTAAATCTTCCCATTCTTTCAACTCCCATAGGATGCTTGTTTATAACACCACTGAGGTGTCCACCACATTCTCCTTTATAATATATATAAAGTACTTTAAGGACAGGAACTCTGTTTTACATTCTTCTATGCCACACACACACACACGCACGCATGCACACACACACACACACACACTCAACATAATAGATTTTCAGTAAATATTTGTTCGATAAATGAACTAACGCTGCAAACTTGGATCCCAAAGATTAAATGTAACATTAGCACTTCAAAACCAAAAAAGACATAGATAGTCTCAAATTAATATATAAATTAACATAATGACCTAGAAAACTAACTAAATTATAGATAGAATTGAGTTCGTTTTTGTCATTACTTATTCCTAAAATCCTAAACATGAATCCCAAGTGAAAGCTCATCTCTTTCTATTATAGAGATTGGTGAAAAGTCCTCTGGAAATAGTTCGTTTGTGAGGCATATAAATTTTTTAAAAGAGGTTCTCCCGGGGAGGGTTAGGCTGCTTTCTAATATGTGTCAAACCTGAGTTCTATTAAAAGTGTATCGAGTATCTGTGTAACAGTCAGAACAGTTTTCTGGATCTCTTATTCTATCACTGTTATCGATGATCGTTCTTGGTGGCCTCCTGCTTCAAATGGGGGAATTTCTGTGATAAAAGAAACACATACGTCAAATGTAATAGCAGAAAGCTAAGAGGAGCCAGAAAGAGAGTGACTATGTGAAGCATTTGTTTTTCAGACCCTATGATGTTTTAAGCATATACCTAATGCTTTTTACACATGCTGAATAACCAGGCTAATTAAAAAGCCCATACAGCTCTTGTTAAAATCTGTTCAAATTTTTTGGAGCACCTGTTATAACAGAATGCCCACAGACTTGATAGTTTAGAGCCAAGACACCTGCTACCTTATGTCTCACAGTATGTTCAGTTTTATACTGTTAGCAAAAAAATAAACACTTTTTGACATTTAGCAATCTTATACAAGTGATATGAAATAATCAGGAAAGAATGATAGTTTAACCCTTCTTGTGCTGCTCTGAGAAACCACACCCTTCCTCTGTAGGAAAATGGATTTTGACTATTTCCCAGGAAGTTGCTTATGGTTTCTTTAATCATCCCTAATCATGCAAGGTTTTCTAAAGAGTCCGGGTACCTTCTTGGAAGGTAATTTTATAGTCAAAACTTCTCAGTGAGGCCCTTAAGGAAACACATCACTGTTTGACTTTATCAACTGTTTATGGAATTTTTAACAGCTTTGATATCATTCTTCCCGGTGAAATTTTTACAAGAACATTTACTTGAAAATGCATTTACTCTTAAAGGAAAAACATAAGCATTTTCCACAGTTAGGGAATTTTCAAAGTCCAGGCATGTACATAGGAGCATTTAAATATTTCTTAGATTCAATTTTATGGTTGCTAAACAAATTTTATAAAGATAATGTGAGAATGATTTTCAAGATACATAGTTTCTCAATAGCTGCCAATATTTAAGTCCCTTGAGATCTGGAACCATGTCTTATTTGACTGTTAGCCCAGGGTTGGTAAAAAAAAAAAAAAAAAAAAAAATTCAATTTTATGCTGTCACACGGTTTAAAATTTAATTCATGTTAACAACATTTCTATTAAGAAAACCTGCCTTTGATCTGGCAATTCCACTTCTAGAATTATGTCCTACATAAAGTCACACATATATACAAATGCTTAAGTGTAAGAATGTCTTTCCAGGATTGTACATATAGCAAAAGACTTGAAACAACATAAACATGCATTTAAAGAAAACCAGGGGAAAAAATAAAGAAAAATAAAGAAAACCAGGTAAATAAATTACGACAGATCAATACAATAGAATACTAGGTAGTTAAGTGAATTAAGCAGCTATGTATAGAGTGGTATGAAGCAATCTCTAAGCTACTGTGTTAAGTAAAAAAGTGTAAAAGTAAATGAATAACCTCCCACACATACCAGTTGAAAATTTATAGCAATATAGAATATCTGGAAGGAAACTCAGTAAAACTGACAGTGGTGGTTATTGCTGAGGGAGGGAGGAATTCAAGGATTAGAAGACAGAGGTGGGAGGAACACTTACTTTTCCCTAAAAAATACTTTTGTGACTTTAGCTATTTGTATTACATATACATCTTCCCTATTCAAAATATTTTAAGATGCAAATTAAAATAATCCACTAAATTTGAGAGGGAAAAAAAAGAAAACGTGATACACTGTGGGCATACTTTAATATAGCATAATATTCTAAAGTACTTGTAAATTTCCAGACTGTTACTTAGTTAACTCCAAATCAGTATTTAACAATATAAATCACAATTTAATGTCTAATTATCATGACGAAAACAGCTTTTGAATGTTGTATGTGTATAGCTGTATTCAAATACAAGCTGTTTTGACTTTTAACCAACATACCAGAACTAGGAGTGATTTTTGTTGCATAATTAGAAAGCAACCTAGAATATATTTCTCTAAGATGTTTTTAAAGATAATGAGAAGCATTTTTAAATGTTTAAGAGAAAAGATATTTTAGTTCCTGGACAACTACCAGAAGAGAAAAGTTGGATTCTATTTGTATTAGGCACCACAGTTCAGCATGCACCTTGTCATTTTGGGTTGGAAGCATTCCCCACACTGGGATTCCTGGGACCTATTTCCTCAAACGGACAAGAATGAGTCCCACAACTGACCGGTCCAGGGCTGCAAGGCCATATGTGGTGCTCAGGCATGTAAATCCCAGCACAAGGGGTCAGGATTCACTCCGGGCACTATAGTGACGCAGATGACTTACCTTCAGCCATCCCTTTTCAATCATGGACAGGAATTTTAGCCTTTCAAAAACAACTTTTTAAGAGCCCTGCAGCAACCAGCTCTCCAAAACCACCAGATGAACACACTGAAATTATAGTAGACTTAGTGTTTATTTGCATTTTAAAAGAGAGTACAAAATTATTTGGAATTGGCTCAAGTCCTAAGTTCTGATGAAGGAATGGGAGGCTTTAGCGGAACACGTTGAGGAGGATGAATGAAGGTAGATAGCCTGATACCCCCAGTCACACCAAGTCAGCCACCCAGCCTTCTTGGTCAATGCTTGATTGACTTTAAGGGTTTGCAGTACCACCTCATGTAAATAGCAATGCCACACTCATCATTGGTAATGCTCACCAAATATTTCTGATTCACCCCTTTCTGGTCCGAGATGGGATTATATTTGCTGGCTCCCCTGGTGGGTGGGACAACGTACCATTCCTAGCTATTGTGATAGAAGAAGTGATGTGTGATGCTCTGGGCCAGTGTGAGACCCCCCAAAGCATTCTTTCCCCCTGCCATGGAGGTCAGCAACCTTCCAAATGACAGAAGCTCTGTCACCTGGGTTCTGGAGAAGGAAATACACCTATGTGAGCAAGAAATAAACCTTGGGTATTTGAAGCCACTCATTGGGGTTATTTGTCCTCACAATATACTCCAGCCCCTCCTTTCCAATACATATGAGAGATGCAATAACCATGCGTAAGTGACTCATAAGAGTCTCTGGGTTGCAAGATAGTAATTATATTGAGTTATCAAATGGTAAATTTGATTTTTTTTCTTCCCTCTAATTTTATAGAACATTTGTTAATGCTCATCAAGGCCCTTTTCCAAACATAAATTTTTACTACATCCCTGGATAGTGTTGGAATTACTCCAGTTGGAAACTGAGGAAATGGGGGCAACTGGGTGACTCAGTCATCTGCCTTCGGCTCAGGTTGTGATCTCTGAGTCCTGGGATCAAGCCCCACATCAGGCTCCCTGCTCAGCAGCAAGTCTGCTTCTCTCTCTTCCTTTCCCTCCATGATCTCTCGCTCTTGATCTCTCTCAAATAAATAAATAAAAATTTTTTTTAAAATAGCCCCAAGAGAATGTACATTTAATTCCTGAACTCATAATCCCAAACCATGACCCCAGGCTTACCCCCAACAGTTGTAGGACCCATGGCAGCAGCACAAATGGGAGCCACATACCATACATGAAACTATTTTTGAAGTAAAAAGCAAGCCAGCAAGCAGTTAGCTAAAATATAGTCTATTCTCCTACCTTAACAAATACATCTTCATAATTACCAAAAATGTTTAAAGTTTATGTCAAGCTATGACTTTTTATAACTTAGATTTGGCAAAATACCGAAAACAACTGAATTTAATTTTTTTTAAAGATTTATTTATTTTAGTGAGAGAGAGTGTGTGCACAGTGGGGGGACAGAGGGCGAGGGAGAGAGAAATTTAAACAGACTCCTTGTTCAGTGCAAAACCTGATATGGAGCTCATTCCCACGACCCTGAGATCACCACCTGAACCAAAACCAAAAGTGTGATGCTTAAACGACTGCACCATCCAAGTGCCCCAGAATTTAATTTTTATCATGCATGCTGTTGGGAGGTCAGTGATGTTGAGTAATAAATAAAACAAAAACATAGAAAAAAACATATATTATTCATAAATGATCATATATGTATTTTATATAATTTTCTTGCTTTAATTTCAATAGAATCATTAAACACTGCTGTTATAATCAAGATTTTCACATTATATATGCTTTATTGACAGTAATGCCAAATTAGATCATCTGCTCTGGGTCACTGTTTTTTTTTAAGGAGATTTCTGTTAGTCACAATTTGAAGAATCTTTGCTGAGGTAATCATGAAAGAAAATTTCAAATTACTAGTACAATAGATTTACAAGTGAATATGATATACACATCTTGCTCAAACATTGTAATAGTCATATAAGATAAATTATTATTATAAACAATATTACAAAATGTTTTTGCTCTCACTTTATACATAGCTATCATGTATATTACAAATTTTATCTTCTCTCAAAGTAATATGTGGGTCCATTCAGTAATGTAAAGAATCAATATTCTTTACATGCTTTATGCACTGTAAGTTTATTTTATTTATTTATTCATGAGAGACACAGAGAGAGAGGCAGAGACACAGGCAGAGGGGCAAGCAGGCTCCCTGCAGGGAGCCTGATGTGGGATTCAATCCCAGGACTCCAGGATCATGCCCTGGGACAAAGGCAGAAGCTTAACCGCTGAGCCGCCCAGCAGTCGTCCCACATTTTAAGGCTATATATATATATATATACAAATTTGAGTAGTATAAATTATTTAATATTGCAGAAATTCTGTGGCCTAGTGAAACTCTTTCAATATTGTGCTAATTTATGAGTACTTCTGGAACCATAAACTGGAACAAGAAGAGAAGCAAGAAAATAGACATGTGGTACCACTGGGATGTATCATCATATAAGAATCTATTTCATTGATGCTAATTAAAAGGAAGAATCTGACAAGTAAATCCATTTGTATTTTTCTCATATCTAAGTGTTTTCAGTCCTTAAATAACTGGGCTTTAGCTAGTGCAGTATCTCCAATATCAATACTCATTCAATCTACACACCCTCATGCCATTTGAACAGTTGACTTGTTTTGAGGACGTCAAGCAGATTTTAGAGAAACACTTCTCTGAAATTGAATGGTGTCGGTCATAAGAATGAATCACCAAGTGAAAGAGGCCCCCATGTGTTCTTTGATGACTATTTTATGTGTGAGACAAAGGGCCCTCTAAGTGTAAGACCTGGTCAGGGTCCCCTGTGGCCCGGGGCTAAGAGCTATATTGCTGAAGATCCATTGCAGTGATGCCAAGGGGCAGTCCAAAAGGGTTTAAGCCACTTCTGCAAATTTTTTGGGACATATTTGGCAGATCCCCTTTCACACCTGTTTATTATCAATTATTCATGGTTGAGGATGCATAAGAAAAATAAAATAGTACTAGTGCGATTTAGCACATACATTCTCAACCATCACTATAAGTATTTTATGTACATTATTATATTTAATCCTATTTAATCCTGACAACAACCATTGAGGTCAATAATCTCACTATTCCGCCTCTTATAAATGAGAAATTGAGACACATGATGGTTAAAGAATCAGTCTCAGATCACAAAACTGGTAAGGGGGAGCTGGTACTTAGAATAAGGAAGCCTGCATCCAGAGCCTTCTCATAGAACAGAAGTTAGTCATAATCCATGACTTCCTCCCTCTTCAGGTCTTAATTTTTATTTGCTTTTTGAGCACTTAAAAGAATTCTTTTAAAAAGTAGAGGAGCATGTAGAGAGTGTTGAACATGCTTGGGTTCAAATCCTAGCTTTACCACTTACCAACCGCAAGGCCTTGGAAGTCACACTTGCAAAGCAGAGATGGTCACAATACAGATCTCACAGTGTTAGTCCAAGGAATAAATGAGTTATCAGCGCAAAGAACTCATAAGAGTAAGTGCCGGGCAAAAGCCTGCTTTTGGCGGGGGTGTTGTTCATATATGGTTTATTTTCTGAGCTCTCCAATAGGATTAAAAATGTATCTTCCTCAGAAGTTTGTTGAGTATTAGAAGAGTTAAAATATGGGCACTTAAAACAATGCCCAATACAGAGGCAATGCTGTTTGCTAATTATATCATCAAATATATAATATTTGTTATTATTCTTCTTACGTGTGATGTATTTTCTGAGCCTCCCACCATGTGAGAAAAATCTTTTCATTTCTTTCACTCATGAGTGAAAATTCAGCTCAATATAAGTAGTCGGGTCACTGGAAATTTGCACCTGGAAATTTTGCCTCTGGTGGCACTCACCTGAACGTTTTTCCCCCAGCACCCTGAGGCTTGAGGCACCCACCCAGCGGTGCCTGGGGCTATTGGGGTATTTTGAGCCTGCTTAAGTGATGACCAGAAAAAAACCCTAAGTGGAGTGAGGGGAGTGAGAGAGGTAACATGAAAAAGGAAATCCAGAATGATGAAAAGCACAAGGCCCTGGAGGAACAGAATCCAAGCAGCTGTAAACGATTAAATGGAAGAAGGCAGATGAGCACATCAGCACCTGCAAATTGAAGGATCTGAGAAGAGCAGTGAGAATGCAGAGAAGTTTGCAAGTTTGTGGCTGGGCTGCGGGGAAATTTCTCTCTGGTGACCTTTATTTTCCCTACAAAATAGGAAGGACAGTCATCTGCTAATAGGGAGGGTGGAGAAGTAGTGAGGTCTGGGTTTTGAAAAGGAGAACCGAGGACGTTTGAGATGGTGGTTGTGAAGAAGGGGAGAGGTGATGGGCAAGGGTGAGGGCCCCCATGACTTTGCTATGACTCCACAGACGGTGCGGTCCTGTGGTTTCCTCCGGCAGTGCTCAGAAATGCTGCACGGCCCCCGGAAGACGGGCAGCTGGGTGGGGCTTTTGCAAAGCTGTTGCAATGGAAAGAAAATAGAAGTTTAAAGGTACCCACGAGACACAGGATGAACAGCTGGATCAAGTCGAAAAGGAAGAAGACCAAGGAGCTGGAAGAGAGGAATTGGGGTTTATCTCGGGATAAGTGAGATTAAAAAGCAGAGGGGGTGGGGGTAGACTAGTGGGAAGGCTGCCAGGCAGTGTAATAGGGGCACAGATTAGTAAACAGTACGGATTTGAATAGATCTCAATGCAAGCAGCTCCTGATCCTGACAACATCAGGGTGCCCCCCAGGGGAGTGAGAGGGAGGGCTGAAGAGAAATGAAAGTGAAGGTCCCTGCAGATGAGAAATAAAGAACCTGAGAGTCCAGACTGTCCGACGGTATATCAATTTACCAAGGCTGCCCCAACAAAGCACCACCGACCGGGGAGCTTAAATGACAGAAATTCATTTCCTCATAGCTTTGGAGGCTAGAAATCTGAGATCAAGGTGTCATCAGGGTCGATTTCTCCTCTCCTCCACCTATACAGGGCTGGCTTCTTCCTGTGCCTCCGCATGGTCTTTCTTCTGTGGGTCTAGGTTCCATTCTCTTCTTGGAAGGGTACCAGTCATATTGGATTCGGGCCCATCTCAGTGATTTCATTTTCCCTTAATTACTCTTTCAAGACCCTATCTCTGAATACAGCTGTATTCTGAGATACCAGAGGTTTGGACTTCAACATAAGAATTTGGGGAGGACACAATTCAGTCCATGACTGATGGGTCACCACAAAGAGGCTGAAGGCACTCGGAATGACGGCAGAAAGCAAGGTAGAGATGGTAGAGATGAGGAGGAGGAATGAAATACTAAACTCTGCAGTGGCTGAGGGACTGACTAATCAGCTTCCTGCTGTTTCAGAGAGGCCACGTCTTCTTGCATTATCACTTAGGATTCCAAACCATTTCCTTCTTGCAGTATTTTTTTTCAGAGACCCATAACCCATGTTAGTTTTTTGTTGTAGTCTAGGCTTTTGTCTTTTACCAAATGATAGGGTGTGTGGCTTGCAAAATCCTATCCTCTTAGGCATGATGTGATCCCTCATTGCCTATAGCTGATGTGCAGCGTTCCTGGCCATGGCCAATAGCTCACAGATAACCCATCTCGTGTGACAGTACATGGCTGAAGTTGAACCCACTCTCATCCCATGGCTAGATTCCCTAATACACTGAAGGACATAAAGCTAAATCTGCGACACACACACACACACACACACACACACACCACTAGAACTGTTGGAACTTTCTCAGTTTCCGCTCTTCTTTGTCAAAATAAAAATAAAATCTACCTTTTATTGAACAAAGCGTCGTACCAGGCCCTGTGAATTGAGCTATTATCTCATTTAATACTTACAGCAATCCCAGATGAAGCAGTTGAGAAAAGAGATGTTAAATAACTTACCCAGAGTCAACCCGCAAGTCTGTTTGGCTCTTAAGTACTATATTCAACGACAATGCTTTCTTTTTGGGGACCAAATGTTCCCAGATGCAATGACATACCACCAATCTCATTTCCTGTAAGATGTTTATGAATTGATTCTCACCAGAATGTTTATGAAAAGTGAAGATAAAGGAAAACAGAGTATCTTAAATTCCTATGCCATTCTTCCCCCCTTCCTTGCCTCCCCCCCGCCCAAGGGGGTCAATTTACCAAGGTCAATGGAGAAATACTTGGCTTTTACCTCCTCTCAGCTTAACTGGCCTGTTCTATTTCAGGAGGCAAAAATTGGTTAGGTCACAAATTGTCTTGCTCAATCTACTCTTATTTGGCTTGTGGTAATGGGTAAATTGTTCACAGCTTTTAGCAAATAGATTATCTGTCAGTTTTAGTTTTTAACATGAGGTAATGTGAGATTTTTGTCTTTTGTCAATGTTTCATAGACATTGTAGTGTGAGATTGGGAGAAATCGAACCAGGGACTAGTATTTGAATGCTATTTTATCATAGAATTTTTACTGTGGGGGCAGCCGTGGTGGCTCAGCGGTTTAGTGCCGCCTTTGGCCCAGGGCCTGATCCTGGAGACCCAGGATCGAGTCCCGTGTCAGGCTCCCTGTATGGAGCCTGCTTCTCCCTCTGCCTGTGTCTCTGCCTCTCTCTCTTTCTCTGTGTCTCTCATGAATAAATAAATAAAATATTTTTTAAAAAAAAGAATTTTTACTGTGTGTGTGGCAGAGGGGTGGGGTGGTGTCTAGCCCCTTTCTTTCTTAACTTCTAACATCTTGGAAAATCACTGGAGTCATTGATAATTTAATGTTTGAGATGCTGAGTTAATGTTGGGAGGAACATATATGTTAAATCATAATGAGAATTTGCCTACTCATTAATTAAGTACGTTTTTGTAGACACTTTGGGCTTTAGAGACACCTTGGGCTTTAGAGATTGAGGATAGAAGAAAATTTGCCTTTGCAACACTCTGCTGGACTTGGGTTCAGACTAATAATCAAACCCATGAGACACCAAAGACTTCACCTGTTTCCAAATTTACTTTGTTTTAAGAAAGAATCAGAACAAGTTACAGCACAGTATACAAATAACAATTAAACAAATATAAATAGAGATCTCCTAACTCCCAGGCATAGCTCCTGATGTCGATGTCGTAGTGCATGGTCATGACAAAAAATGATGTTGAGTAAACACAGACCTCTTGACTCAAGGAAGCCATCAGTTCTGGGGTACCTTTGGCTTTTATACCTAAGCATGTAGTCCCCTCAGGGCTTTGGGATTCATGCCCATTCTCTCAACCAAGAGGTGCAGATACTTGGTTTGGGTATGTTATGGAATTATAGTTTACTTTGGATTTGGCATAGGGAAACTCGTAACAATTCCTTGGGTTGTGTGGCAGGAACGATAAGACAAAGGGTCAAATGCTCAGGCACTTGAGGCTAATAAGCCAGAACCTGATAGGAACTTTTTCTTGAACCCGCAAAGGCAGTTATGAAAATAAGCTTCCATCACTTAAAACTCACTTACCTTATAGGGAGCCCTTTTCGTTTTTCAAAAGACAACTGCATCTTTTAAAAATAGAGGAAGAGAAGAATTTCAATTCCTGAAATTCCTTTCTCTTTTTTTTTCTTAAATAAATAAATATCAGCTCTCCAACCCAGAACAAGTTTCACTCTAGTGTTCTAACAGGCGAACATCCAGTAATGTATAATTGGAATAAAGTTTGGGGGAATTTCTTGATCAGAAAACCCTATCAAGAGGTTCTTCAAAAAATTAAAAAGACAACTACATATGATCTAGCAACTCTGCTTTTGGGTATTTATCTAAAGAAAACAAAGATGCCCATTCAAAAGGATATATGCACCCATCTGTCCATTGAAGCATTATTTACAATAGCTCAGCTATGGAAGCAACCTAAGTGTCCATCAATAGATAAATGGGTAAAGATGTGGTGTATATATATATATCCACAATGGAATATTATTCAGCCATTAAAAAAATGAAATCTTGCCATTTGTAGCAAAAAAAAGATAGACATAGAGAATATTATGCTGCATTAAATAAGTCAGAGAAAGACAATTACCATATGATATCACTTATATGTGAAATGTAAAAAACAAAACAAATTAACAAAACTAAACAAACAGACTCCTAGATATGGAAACAAATTGTTGGTTACCGGAGAGAGGCCAGACGTTGGGGGCCGGACAAAATAGGTGAAGGGGACTAAAGGGGTACAAACTTCCAGTTGTAAAATAAGTAAGTCATGGGATATAGTGTACAGCTTAGGCAATATAGTTAAAACTGTTGTAATAACTTAGGATGTGACACATGGTAACTAGATGTATTGTGGGGATCATGTCATCAGGTATAAAAATATCAAATCACTAGGATGTACACCTGAAACTAATAGGATATCGTATGTCAGTTATACTTCAATTAAAGATTTTATTTACCTATTGATTGATTGATTGATTGATTGATTGGGGTAAGGAGCGTGGTGGGGAGGAACAGGGAGAGAGAATCTCCAGCAGATTCTGCACTGAGCACACAGCCCAACACAGGGCTTGATCCCACAACCCTGGGGTCAAGAGTTGATCAACAGAAATCAAGAGTTAGACGCTCAACTGAGTGGGCCACCCAGGTGCCCCAATTATACTTCAATTAAAAAAAAAGAACCCTATCAAAAATCAGACACATGCATTTATTGATAACTCACTTCTGCTGTGTTGGTGATCTTATACAAAGGAAGATATTGCCCATGATGCCCATGATAGATACTTTTATTTCTATAGGCATGTGCTATTGCAAACAACATTATATTGTTTAATTTATAAAGCATAAAATAGCTTTCTTTTATATCCTTTTGTCCTCAACCATCTGTTATAGTTATTTACCCTAAAAATATAATAATTAAAATTTTACATATATATGTAAAATAAATAAATAAATATACATACGTGTGTGTATTTACTAAATTTTTCAAAAATTCCTGGGGAAAACTTTATTATGCCTTTAAGATCCTTATTATTTTGACACGTTTCATGGCTAAATAAAACTGTTTTAATTTAAGCTAAGAAAACTAATTGGTATCAGATACTAAAAGTTCTTGTAAATTGTTGAAAGTGTTAGTTCTGGGAATAGCATTTGTATATTTTTCGTATTGATTTGCCTTTGAGACAAACTGCAACAAGAAAGCAGGTGATAAGCCTTTGTTAATGCCTCTGGGAGAAAATGCTGTAGCTACAGACTACTGTTGATAAACAGATTTTGAATTAATTAGTTCTACATAATTATATGAGCCATCAAGTCTCTAAAATCAAATGCAACTTGTCTTATATTGCTTTATACATAAAGAAGAAAAAAATTTGTTTCACAACTTACCTCCTTTAGAGTATAATTTTAATTTTTAAAACACAATGATTGAAGTTTTAAATGGCATATGTTCAGGCATATTAAATATTTATTCTCAGATTTATAAAATGAGATAAGGAGTTCACTTTGTATAAGTTGTTACATTAGTGACAGAACTGGGTCTCAGCACATGCTACTATTCCTGCCTTATACCTAGTGGAAATAAAATTTTGTTAACAGAAAATGCCAAAGTGAACATACTAAGAGAAATAGCCTAGTAATAAAAGAACCAAGCTTTCAGTAACATATTTTTAAGAACTTTTCCCACACAGCCACAATAGCAACAACAACAACAAAAAAAAGTTTTTTCACTGAAAAAAAAAAAAAAAGTTTTTTAAAGAAAAGCAAAGGAAAATGCTTGAAAAAGTAATAAGGAAAAAATTTCGAATATTTCTGACAGACATAAAAGAAGCCACAATGAATGAAAAGGAAATGACATAAGAAGATTTAATATTATACAGATGTCAATTATTACCAAGTCAATACATAAGCTTGAAATAATGTAATCAAAGGTTTAATTAGATTTTTGGAATTTTGGCCAATTTTTAAAGAAATGACCGAGAAGAAAAACATGAGGATAAGAGATATATTTAAAAGAAGATTTGGAAAAAAAAAAAAAGAAAGAAAGAAAGAAAATTTGTGTTAGGTAACTCCTCTACTAAAACTGACATATATTATAAACCACAATAATTTTTAAAAGGTAATACTGACTAATGTAAGAATAGGCATAAAAATAAAAAATCAGAATAGATGGCAAAGAGACAGACCAGCATAAATTAAGATTTACCCTAAGGACATAATCTAAACTTTGTTCCCAATTTATTTGTTTGTTTGTTTAAAGATTTTTAAAATTTTATTTATTTAGGAGAGACAGAGAGCAAGCACAAGCAGGGGGAGTAGCAGAGGGAGGGAGAAGTGGGGTCCCCCCACCCCCGCCGCCCCAAGCAGTGACGCAGGCCTCGATCCCAGGGACCTGAGCTGAAGGCAGTTGCTTAATCCATTGAACACTTAGGTGACTCAGCCCTATAATGATTTTTACTTAACTTCTGCTTACTGAAAATTCTTTTGCAGGATGCCATTGTCACTGGTGGTGTTCAATACAACCACTCAGGCAGCCCCCCCCCCATTATTTGTTTTATTACTTCGTTAAATAGCAAAAAATTGTGAGAAAATCCTGAAATAGCCAAGTATAGAGGATGAGGAAAACATAACAGTACATCTGTCCAGGTGGTGGAGTATTATATAACTATGTAAAAGCGTAGTTTTGACAAACACATAATTTCATGGAAAAGTGTTCATGAAAAAATATTACGTGAAAAACATGATTCAAGGCTATATATATATATTTTTTAAATATAAGTGTATATAAGTAAAAAATACAGATTCATTTATATTATGCATATTTGATTCTTTAAAGATTTAAGGAAATACATCAAAGTATTAAAATTAGTTAGCTGCGTATGGTAGAATTATAGGTGACTTTTTACTTTCTTTTTCACGTTTGTTTGTATTTCCCAATTTTCCTCTAATTGTTGGCATGTAAGAGACTTTATGTCTACCTCTATCTCAGAAAAAGAATGAGATACATAAAATAGTTTAAAAGCTGGTTTATTTCATTTCAATAGTTAGGTTATGGCTTACCAACTCAGATGCTCCTGACTTCAGCCACTTAAAATGCAAAGTCTGATTTCTCTGTTGTTTCTAACTCCAAAAAAATCAATCATCTTTTTCTTTGGTTACTGCATGAACCACCAAACAAGCCAACAAAAATATGTAAATAATATATAAGCCAATGTAAGGAGATATTAATTTGCTGTTACAGATCTGTTATACAATTATATTAGGTCCACTTTTACACTTCTCAGTAGAAAAAAAACAATTTTTTTTATACCAGGATAATAATTCTCAGTAGAGCAAGGCCTATTTGGTAACTTCTCTTTGAATCATTTTTTATGTATTTGTCTGTAAATAACAGAAATCCCTAACTCAAAATGAATTGAGCAATGAGGAAATTTATAAGCCCACGGAAGTCTGGAGCATGGAAGTCTGGACTCGAAGTGGTCTGATCAGTGGCTCAGTTACATCAAAAGGGCCCACGCCCATTCCACTTCTCCACTGGGGCGTTGTTACCGTGTCAGTTCCCAGGCTGGTTCCCTTTATGGGAACAAGAGGCCTGCAATGGCTTTAGTCATAAAAATGTCAAGAGGAGTAACATGGGGCACCTCTTCCTGTATCTCTTTCTTAGATGCAAGGAAATCTTTCACAGGAGACCTCATCAGATTACTCAAACCTCCTTGGCCAGAACGGAGTCATGTGGCCAGTCTTAAACCAACGCAAGGGGATGGGGATTAATATAATTATCATAGACAATATGGTTTGGAGCCAGCTTCCTCTGACATTCTTGGAAAACGGATATGTAAATGCAATCTGGCTTCTGCTGTAGAAAAGGAAGATGAGATGTGGAGGCAGGGACAGAGGTGCGGATGAGGGTGGCGTGTGCAGCATGAATGTTGGATAGGCAATCTTTTATGCTCCAATCCTCCATTGCTGCCAATGGCATGAGAAGAGGGAGGATTCTTTTTTAACTAAAGATAATAATAGGCACTGTGGTAAATGCTGGAGTTATAACAGTGGACAGGACCTAAGCTTTCTCCTCCAGGACCTTGTAGTTTTAACAGAAAAGATACGCAAGTGAACAGGCAACTACAACATAGGGTGCTATATCATGGAGCCTGGGAAGCTACTGGATGGGGCACTTAACAGCCACGAGTACAAGGAAGACAGCATCCAAGCTAGGTCCTGAATTTTTTTTTAATTTATTTTTTATTGGTGTTCAATTTACTAACATACAGAATAACCCCCAGTGCCCGTCACCCATTCACTCCCACCCCCCGCCCTCCTCCCCTTCTACCACCCCTAGTTCGTTTCCCAGACTTAGCAGTCTTTACGTTCTGTCTCCCTTTCTGATATTTCCCACACATTTCTTCTCCCTTCCCTTATATTCCCTTTCACTATTATTTATATTCCCCAAATGAATGAGAACATATAGTGTTTGTCCTTCTCCGACTGACTTACTTCACTCAGCATAATACCCTCCAGTTCCATCCACGCTGAAATTTGAGAAGGAAGCAGTCCCGTGGCAATCAAGAGGTTGGCATATCTAGGCAGCCAGGAAGTGTAGAGGCTGAAGATGTAAACAGGGTAGAGATCCTTGAAGGTCATGCTAGGAAGCTTACATCTGATCTTGAAGAAACTGTATCAGAAAGGGAGACAGAACATAAAGACTCCTAACTCTGGGAAACGAACTAGGGGTGGTGGAAGGGGAGGAGGGCGGGGGGTGGGGGTGAATGGTGACAGGCACTGAGGGGGGCACTTGATGGGATGAGCACTGGGTGTTATTCTGTATGTTGGCAAATTGAACACCAATAAAAAATAAATTTATTATTAAAAAAAAAGAAATGCAAAAAAAAAAAAAAAGAAAGAAACTGGGAATCCAGTAAAGGGTTATAATCAAGAATTAACATAATCTGATTTCCTTTTTAGAGCATTTACTCCATCTACCGAGTGGGGAATGGATTGGAAAAGGTCAAGCCTAAATTTAGAGATCACTTACAGGTTTTTATAGTAATCCAGCTGAGAAATTCAGAAATTAGAGGATGATTTGAGTTTATGGTCTAGGCAACTAAATAGATGCTGGTACTATTGAAAGAATTAGGTAATTCAAAAAGGTAAAACAAATGTGGAGAAAGATTATGAGTTTAGTTTCAGACATTATGAGTTTGAAGTGCTTATGGGACACCTTAGGTGGACATGTGTGGCAGATAGTACTGTTCGTGAGGCTCCCTATGACTATAAACAACATTATTGAGTTGCCATTAAATATCCCCCGTGAAAAATCTCATCAAATTATACTAGTAATTGCCAGATTATCCAGGCATTTTCTTTTATTTCTAGCTCTGACATGATTTGAGTGATATGATGAGAAAAGTCATAGCAAATGTTTTGCATGCTGACAATTTAAACTAATAGATATTTTTAGATGTTGTGTAAGAAAAGAGCTCTGGGCTAAAAATGATGCTGACATTTAAAAGCTCTCTGTAAACTTCAGAAATGTGTAGCCTTAGACACCAGGGCTAGTAGTTTAGAAATAATGCTTAGCATCTAAATTTAATGCTTTTTTAACTTTGTTTTCTGTGTTAGGCTCAGATGTTCCTACCCCTGTGCACTTTTAAAATGGTCACTCTTCTATGTTGGGCCCAAAGAGCCTCACGTATATTGGGTTCAGAGTATTTCTAGCAGGGCTGTCCTTTATAACAAGGCCTCTTGTTTCTCTTCTCAAATGTCTCTGAGGGCGGAAAATCTAGGTCTTATTCCCCAGGAACAAATGGTCTTCTGTCTAAAAAAACGTGGAGATAAATTCTTTTTAAGATTCATCCAGGACACCCGGGTGGCTCAGTGGTGGAGCATCTGCCTTTGGCTCAGGTCGTGATCCTGGGGTCCTGGGAGAGAGTCCTGCATCAGGGTCCCTTTAGGGAGCCTGCTTCTCCCTCTGCCTGTGTCTCTGCCTCCTCTCTGTGTGTGTCTCTCATGAATAAATAAATAAGATCTTTAAAAAAAAAAGATTCATCCAAACTATATTTTCAATAACATTTTTGTTTTGTATAATTTTGCATAACTTATGTTATACAGGTTCCTGAAAGAAATTTGGAAAATACAAAAATGTATAAAAAAAAGTAAAACTGAATCCTAATGGTAGCACCCAACATTTTGCTATCTTTATAAGCTTCTTTGTGCTTTCTTTTTTTTTTAAGGATCCCGGAATCCCGGGACCATGCCCAGAGCCAAAGGCAAATGCTCAACCACTGAGCCACCCAGGCGTCCCTCTTCTTCGTGTCTTTATATGATATAAATATATTGTTTTCTTAAGAATCAAGATTCTATCCCACAAAATATTTTGTGAGCCTAATTTTCATTTACCATTTATCATGACCATCTTGCCATATCTTTAAGCATGCTTGAAGAGCATTTTTTTAATGGCTGAATTATATTGTATTATATTATATAATGAAAATAGTATTTTACCAAGCAATCCTGCTTCTGTGGACATTTTGGCAATTTCCATTTTTTTTATAAGATAAATACATGTTGGGTGAACATCCATGACTTTGCTTATTAGCAAAATCCTCAAAAGTCGAATTGCTTGGTCAAAGGATGTGTCCATTTTAAAAGCTTTTGGTGCATATTGTCAAATGCTTATTTCCAGGAAGTCTATAGAAATCTGTATATACTCTCACCACTAATCTATATACCATCTAGTTCAGAGTAAATGACGTGTGGTTTCCTTCTCTAATAAATACCATTAGAACAAGACTTCTTTAATATTTTCATAGCTTCTAATCTACTTTCTTATACTCTGAGCTTGACAGGTGAGGTTCTTCATTTCATTCCAAAGCTATAACCACCTGGGAAGAGAACAGAGCCATGGACCTGGGGCTGGGGAACCAGGCTCTGGTCTTAGCTCTTCTACAAATTAAACTCAGTGTTGAGTCTGGCAACCTAACTTCCTCTGGTCTTGGTTTTCTCTGTCCCAGTGACAAGACTGTCCTAAAGACTAAAGATTTCCTTACTTCCTTTCACGCGGGAGAATAATAACAAATTCTTTAGAGGTAAAACAGTAAGAATTTTGCCAACAGTCTAATGGGCTTAGTAACTAATGTTATAGAATCTGATCTAAGAGCATGGCATGATGATCTTCTCTAGGTAAATTTTTCTTTCTTTAACAAGATAGTATCCTTCTTTTGCAAGCAGATTCTGAAGCTCAGATAGGATCAAAAGCGGTGCCCTGGTCAGCCACCTTTGGGATATGGATAGGTCCCCAAATCTCTAGCCCACCTCCTATATTCCCCTATTACAACTTTAACTCCTTACATCTGCAAATAATGTAAAAATAGTCCTAGGAGAAAATTCATAATCACAGTCATGAGGAGGCTGGGCCTCCACCGAGAGTAGGAATCATAAGACTGTTTTAAACTAGCCTGTAGTGAGGGCCAATGATATAAAACCACACTAAAATCCCTTAGACATTATCACAAAAATAATATCTCTAAACATTCAGGAAGGTTTGATAGTACAACCAAAAGTCCCTTGATTTTACTTCTTTCCTGTTGTTTCACCATTACCCGGGGGAAACCAAAAGTGTTTTCCAGCCATTTCTTTTCTTCTCAGATTTTCCAAGCTTTTAGTTCATCTATATCTAAATCCTAAGCGACGTTGTATTTGTTGAACAAAATATTTCAGCTATGTTTGGTTAATAGATTTTGAACAAGATGTTATTTATCTGGAGAAGGAAAAGCAAAGTACTAACAACACAAAAAACCTCAAATGATTCAAAGAAGCATCGAATTATCTTACAGATAATAGGGTACTACCAGCTATCCTTAGCTCCTAAGAACCTCTGATTTGCCCACTATTTACTCATTATAAGCAGGCAAATATGCAATTGCCAAGTGTCTTGTGACTCCTATGAGAGAAGGATTAGAGCAAGGATTTGGGGTAAAGGGCAGCAAGTGTCATCTTGATGAGGCTGCTCAAAATGGATTTCAGAAGGAAGCCGACCCTGGTTGTTAAATATGTCTCGAACGTGCGTTTTTCAACTCTTAAAGCTTGGTAGCTATCAAACCCTGAAATACTAGTGCAAAATTAAATTTGATTTTTTTTTTTACCTTCTTAGAGAAGGTTTATTTCAATGTTTTTACCTAAATATACTCAATGAAGGTTATAGGCAGTGGCTTTCACCTAAATATAAAATACATACAATTATACATATACTCCTACATATATGTAAGTAATACAAACTTTATCTAATAATCCATGAAGTTGATAGTCCCCTTTCAGACAACTAAAAGTGGGAAGTAAGGCAGGAAACTTTTTTAGGATAAAGAATAAAACACAAGGAAGAGAAAACTTTAAAAATCTCAGATTGGCTGGGGGCACACAGTTGACCCTGTTTAGAATGAGAAGGCCCAGGTTTGGCTTGGCATTTGGGATTGGCTGACTGGATATTCTGTGTTCCTAGTCAAGCAGAGTATTTACAGGGAGATGAGAGCTATCTAATTTTATTTTACTCCCATAGCACTCTGGGCAAGAGCAGCTCCATCTTAGGCCTAGAAAATTATTTCCAAAACCCCTAACCAATTAAATCAGTATTTTATTTTTAAAAGTAGGACCCAAGGATCAGTATTTTGGTAGGGCTCCGCTGGAGATTCCAATATGTACCCAAGGCTAAGACCTCTAATACAAGATTTATCTCAGGTAACTACTATATACACTTGAGCTTATTTTGTTTATTTGAGTAATACAGAGGCAGAAATTGTGGGGACAATTAATGAAGTGAATCTCCCATAGCCTGCCCATGCCCAGAGATCCAACTACATTTGACTCTTCTCTTCTGTGTGGAGTACCAGCCGTGGGGTTTGTCTTATCCCACCCTGAATCTTCAGTCCCCTGCCTGAGAGTCCTGAGGTTACCCCCAGGGATTCTAACACATCTCATAACATCTTTTGGTTTTTTTCTCAGCCTACTCTGAAACCACTTAGCTCAGAATTCCTGAAAGGGCCTGGAATTATCTCTCCCTCTTAGTTAAATCAGCTAAGGTGGATGGCTGTCAATTAACGTCAATTTCTAAGATTTCTATGAAATCTTTAGAAAAGCCTAGAACATGATGGCAGCTTTGAGGGATGATTGGCAGAGAGAGGAGAGTAAGGGAAGATCTCTGGACCCTCCTGAACTTCACCTCTTCTCCTCCCCCTATTCTTTGATATGGGCAACTCACATTTTCTCTATGTCTTATATATCTTTTATAGGATACCATAAGAACACAGCTTCAAAGTACTAGAATGATTCCCTTGGCAAAAAGACAAGCACCCACTCAACCTCTTCACTTAGTCACCTATGCTTTCTCTTTGCGTGTACATAGGTGTCACAGTACAAAAAAATGATATATTTAAATTTTACTGTTAAGATTTTTCTCACGACCAATTTATAAATATTCACTATGATTTCTGAACAACTGGCTTTCCCAACTCAAGGCCAGAATTTTTAAGCATTATAGTTGTTGTTTTTTTAACTTAGAATGACGACATTTACACACCTACACATTTAGGAAGTAGGAAAATGTCGTTTGTGTGTTGCAATTGTGATGAGCATATTGAAGACAATGATTGTCAAGCAAAATTTCCATGTGAAAATTTCAGACACGACTACAAAATGTAACCATATATAGCCACCCCTTTCCTACTGAGTTAAGACAAAGCAAGTCGTTAAAAATCGTGTGCAGTCTTGTCTTTTTATCTCAGACAATAGGAATGTTCCAGCAAAAATCTGTTTTGCTCCAAGAACAACTTCAGTTTTCCTTGGAGAGTCACTGAACCCAGATTTGTAGTTCAAACACAGCAGCTCTTTATTTGTATCATTTTCATGTTTCCTAGCTTTGTCTGCAGACTGAGGTTGCTGCAATTAGATCTCCTCACTTCATTTTTTTCATCAGACACATTGTACATACTCTGAGTCATCTGGCAACATAAAACCCAGTTAATCCAGTTCCTTACAATTTACCTATTATGCCTACGAGTTAAATTTTGTTATCTCTGGGACTGCATTGTGCTTCCATGATTATGACTCAATAAAATTACAGCTCGGTTCAGACCTCCACAACATGGAAAGAGGTTTGCAGGGTTTGTTTACAAGTAAGGATGCCATATGCTCCTCTAAGAAAAAAATGTATATATGCCAATTACCAAGGAAGAAATGAGATAAGAAAACATGAAATTGCTGCAGACCTACTAAGTAAACAAGCAAGGCACTTTCTGTAAAACGTGATGTACCCCCTCCCCTTGTGTTCTCTTGGTCGGCTGAATCTACACGGAAAAGGTTAAAGAGCAGGAAAAAGCCCCTTTCCAGCAGTGGCTATGTTTGCAGATTGACATATTTCATATTTTAACTCCAAACTGCTTCACATCCTTGTTTTGGGTAAATCTAAAATAAGATACTGAATCAAAAAGTCTGCACAAGAACAACCTAAACTGAGCAATTACTAGTGACCAAAATAAAAGTACGTTTTTCTCCTTTATTTTGTGCTGCTTGAACTTGCTGCTCTTCACCGAGGTTTTATCTTCACACTAGAACTTGTTGCTGGGGAAAAAAACGTTAAGTTCAGTCAATCATTTGTCTTCAAATAACTGCTGGTGTTTGAATTCAATTCTACAGGGTTTTTTCTTTCCTCCAGCTGGTTTGTGATTACAGATAAAGCTTTGTTTAAGGGGGGAAAAAAAAGAAACCACACAGCTTTTTCCCCCAACAACACATTGGCAGGAAATTCTGGCACAGTGAGCTATGCCTCGAAGCAGAGTTTTCATACCAAGCCACCTTCTTCCTTGCACCGTCCAATTGCACACTCCCCAAGTCTCTCTTCAGACACAGAGGGCCACACAGGGCTTCCTCTGGAGGAGAATCCGGGCCACGTGATAGCCATTCATAACCATTTCTGACCAATTTGTGACTAACAACCATTTATAACTTGGTATCCCCACCAGTTCGGATCTGTACCAGGGGTCGGTAACAAGGGACGGCCCTCAGCAACGTAGGCAAGTAGGCAAGTAGGCAAATAGGCAAGTAGGCTTTGTCTCTTTTCCTGGCAGAACTAAAACAAGAAAAATGTATACAAGCCTTTAGCAAATGGCCCCTCAAGGAGGCAAACACTTCTGAGGGCTAACTCCACTTCTGGTCACTAGCTTAACATTACAAGAATTCCAAATGGACAAACACTTTAGTTAGCCATTGGGTTTCCTAGAAGAAACAAAGATCTCTCTCTCCTTAGCTCTCAATATGTTACCCGACAAAGAGTCAGGAAGGTGCCCAACCTTGCATCCATAGAGACCCATGTTCAAATTGTATAGCACAGATAAGTCTCAGCCTCAGTATCCTCATCCTCAAAATAGAGAGGATACTTTTGCGGCTGCATCATGAACATTTGAGGGATATCTTCTCACCACTTATTTGCCTCTCCCGGAGGGAGGATATTTACACCCACCATACTCTCTGTCTCCAATAAGAGATTGAGAGTTAGAAGGAAGAAATATTATCTTTGTGTTGGCAAACTCAACAATAGCATATGGGGTCTCCCGCATGGAAACTTTCAGTAGGCTCAGTGACAAAATAAAGAATAAAACACAGGAGTAGGTAACTTTGGCAGAGCAAGATTTGGTCTTAGGTGGGGAAAGAGCAGAACCATACTCCTCTCTTGAAGGCATCCTTCAAAGCCATCCTGAATTAGGGCAAAGAACCCACGGCTGTGGGCTATTTTGACTGGGGTCTTCCCTCTGCCAGGACTGCTGAGACCACCAAACTTCAGGTACACATCTGTTTGCTGGCTGTGTAATAAGACAAAGTAAAAGTAACCTTAGGCAAGTCCAAGTCAACATTCTTGACAATTCTCAAACCTGGCTGGATTTGGTGGTCAGGAAGTCACTCTTCATGAAACTCTCTGTTCCAATAACCAATAGTGGCTTTATAATTGTCCCTTTTACAGATGAAAAATGTGGTAGAAATCAAGAAGTTCAAGGAGATTTGATGCTCCTTAGACTGTAAATTCTTTAAGGGCAGGGACCATGAGCTATTTACTGTTGTATTCCCTATGTGTATCATAGTACCTGGCATAGTAGGCATTCAATAATATTTATTAACGAACTAATAATTGAATAAACAAACTGTCATGCTTTCTCTCTTCTAATCTCAGGTAGGGTGTATAAAAGTAGCACTGAAAGTAGAGTCTCAAGAGAGGAAACTGGATATCCTTGCTTTCACGTTTCTTTTTCTCGTTTTGGAAACCTAATGTCTCAAAAATGATGTGAACTTTTTTGATCAATTGCTGTACCTATGGCTCAGCAATTCCACTCCTAAGTATTTACCCAAGATAAATGAAAATATATGTCCATAAAAAACTCGTACAAGAATGTTCATAGCAGTTTTTGTGCAAGAATATTCATAGTAACCTTATTTAAAATAGCCAAAACTTGAAATAAGACAAATGTTCATCAGCAGGTGAATGGATAAATGTATGGTGCTACATTCACACAAAGAAATACTGCTCAGCAATCAAAAGGAACACAACTCTTATATGCAACATGATATTTTGAATTTCATCAAAATGGGATAATACAGTGTATATTCTGGCTTCTTGTGCTCAACATAATGATTTTGAGATCTCTCCAGAGATTGGTGAAGTTAGTTTGCAACAGTTCACAACACAGCAGCTGATTGTGTGCATCTCTTCCCAAACCTAGATTCAGTAATGCCACATTGGTAGCTTGAAATTGCCTGTGGCAGGAGTATTTAGTCCATGGAAATTGACGAATGCTGCACAAACTCAGGATTATTTTTTTGTGGAGAACCAAAAAAATTAATATTTTATTTCAATTTTTCAAATTAAAAAAAGATGCCAAAGTTCTCAAATTGTTCTACTAGCTCATCCTTGGATGTTTGCATATTCAAATCATCACTAAAAATACAGGGCAGCCCGGTGGCTCAGAGGTTTAGGGCTGCCTTCAGCCCAGGGCCTGATCCTGAGACCTGGGATTGAGTCCCACGTCGGGCTCCCTGCATGGAGCCTGCTTCTCCCTCTGCCTGTGTCTCTGCCTCTCTCTCTCTCTCTCTGTCTCTGTGTGTGTGTGTGTGTCTCATGAATAAATAAATAAAATCTTAAAAAAAAAAAAAAACAATGCATCACTTAGGATCCAATGAGTACTCCTTAGGTACCTTTTACCTACTGGACTTATAATCCACACAAACTCTTAGCTCAGCCAAGCTGCCCATCTAGGATGAGTGGCTGGTTGACACCACCATGCTTCTAAAGACATAAATGCTTCAGACACTAGTTCCTAGTTGTGTGAGCCAGTTTCTTTGGAAGCAGCTTTTGTCTTATGCCATTGGGATTAGCAGTGGAAATTTCTTGGTGATGAAAGAAATCACCTCCCACACTCTTCCTCCACTGCTTTGCGTTACCTACCTGTTTTCACTTTAATAGTTTCATATCTTGGGATCCCTGGGTGGCGCAGCGGTTTAGCGCCTGCCTTTGGCCCAGGGCGCGATCCTGGAGACCCGGGATCGAATCCCACGTCGGGCTCCCGGTGCATGGAGCCTGCTTCTCCCTCTGCCTATGTCTCTGCCTCTCTCTCTCTCTCTCTCTCTCTGTGACTATCATAAATAAATTAAAAAAAATAAAAAAAAATAGTTTCATATCTTGGTCCTCAAATCCTTGATTCCATAACCTCAACCTGGGCCCAATGGGATCTCTCCAGAGCCCTCTAACTTGGCTCATTATCAGGCATCCCCCCCGTAGAGAGAAATTTTTTCTCTCAAATAATTCATACAATAAATCATATAATGAATGAGCCAAAGTATAGCTTCCTATACCAATACTCTGAATAATAATAAAAACTTCTATTTGTATGATTCCTAGGGCATTGTCATGATTGATGATTAGTAGTTAAGTACACTTTTCAGCTTATAAAGTGCTTTCATGTATTACCTTTCTTAGGCCTCATAGTAACCCAGAGAAATAAGTATTAATATTATAATTCTCCCTTAACAAATGGGAAAGTGGAAGCTAAAAAGTGGTTAGATCTCAAAATCATTTAACTAGTAGGAGGAAGACCTACAAGCGAAGCACTCAAACTAGATCCTTTTATTTATCATGTAGAATATTGATCTTGAAGAATGCATGGTGGCTTCAACTCTGTAAAGAACATACAGTGGCTTAACTCTTACAAATATGTGTTGTGGCTTCAGTCTTGTGATCCTGAAGTATCTCCAAACATTCAGAACATAGGAATAATTAAGTCTATCAAATGACAGGTAATATTCATTTCTGTGACAGTTCTTAAACTATATTTTTTTAAAGATTTTATTTATTTATTTATTTATTTATTTATTTATTTATTTATTTATTAGAGAGAGAGAGAGAGCCCAAGCAGCAGGGGAGGGGCAGAGAGAGAAGCAGACCCCCACTGAGCAGGGAGCCCCACACAGGGCTCGATCCCAGGACTCCAGGATCATGACCTGAACTGAAGGCAGACACATAACCAACTGAGCCACTCAGACCCCCCAACAGTTCCTAAACTTTATTAAAATGGATTGGGGGGCATTTCTTTGTTAATTCAACAATTTTTATTATAAGATAATATACATTTATCATTATAAACTCCATATTGTAGGACACCCATCCTTTCAGTTCCTTTTATGTGTATCACTCCAGAAAGTATATTTATATAAACAAGCATATATGTAAAAAAAGGCTGTGCTGTATCATTAGCTAGGCCTCCCTAAATACATATGCTGGGCTTTCCCTTCCTGATTCCCAGGGTCCTCTGGATCTCAAAGACCTTGCACTACATTTCCAGGAGGGTGGAAACTACATGGGACAATAAGATGGAGCTGGACAAAGTATCAAGTCACAGCTGGGGGTCACATCTGTCGAATAATTCACAAGCCATGTGCAGGCAACTTTCTGTGCAAGACACTCACCAGAGTGATAATACAGAAACAGCCGAACAGTCTCTCAGCACAGGCTATGGGTGGTGTTCTCTGGATGATGACAGATGGTCTGCACTGGCTGAGCTCCCATGGGAGTCCCTACTGCCTGCGACTGGCAGTATTCAGCTGTCTGAAGATGGTGACTCCGCTACTCTCCATATGATTCCCACAAGTCCAATAGCCTCACTGTGGGTCCCAGAATCTATTTCAAAGACTTTTCCACCCCACTCTAATCCCATTTCAACCATCCCAGGTGACTTTCAGCTGCTTGTATCCATTGCCTACTTTTCCATTGGGTTATTCATCTTTTTCTTATTGATTTGTAAGTGTTCTTTGCATATTAAAGGAATTAGTTCTTTATTTGCCACATTTCCTGAAGTTATTTCCCCCAGTATTTGTCTCCTAACTTTATTAATAGTGTGCTTTTTTTCAGAAGTCTTTAAATTTTACTAGTCAAGTGTATAAATGTTTTCCTTTATGATTTCTAGATTTTGTGTCATGCTGAGAAAAGTGTTCTCTGCTCCAAGATTCTTTTAATTGCCCATGTTTTTGACAGTGTTCTTACAATTTTATTCTTTAAATCGAATATTTTATGGGTCTGAAGTTTATTTCAGCTGTGGAGAGATACAATTTTATATTTTGCACATGGCTAGCCAGAGCCCCAACATTTTTGCTGAAAATAGGTATTTGCTCCTCTAACTTGAAATGCCAACACAATAAATTCTCAACAACATCTGGGTCCATTTCTGGACTTCCATTTCTATTCCATTGTTCTATCTAGTTTCAAAGTTCTTAAATTCCTATAACCCTATCATACATTTTTTGGTGAGCTCTTCTCCACTCCAGGCTCTACACGCCCCCACCCCACTCCCATTATTACTCTTGTTTTACAATTTTCCTGGTTCCTTCTATACCCCTACCTACTCCAAGACAATCTTTAATATCATTTTGCATGATGTCTGACCTCAGGAATGCAGTGAGAAATGGAAAATGAAGAGCTAGTGCCTGCTAGTGAGGCCATACAGACTATAGACCTTGACTATAGACTATAGACTCTAGTTTTCTTTATTTTTATAGTCTCTGTAGAACAGCAGGGCTGGCACTCAAAACTGAACCTGGCCAATTATTCACTGGCCTGTCCAAGCATGTGATATAATTGTTCCTCCAATTGCTAGCAAGCAAGGAGGCTATATTGAGATCAGCTGTTAGCCAACTCACAGGCAGTGGGGAAATCTGGGTATATTGCTCCTGCCACTGCAATATTGATGGATAGTACAATTGGATGAGAGAGGGAACAGGTAATGATGACTATATTCACCATTCAAAAACATAAGGCTAATTACATTCCAGAAACTACATTCCTGTTCTTACATCCAGTGCAAGAAACCAAGGTCATTGCCTTGGTCATTGCCTTGCTTTCTACAGCAATATGCAAATAGATGGGCTAGCCTATGGATTCAGAATGGTGTAAACCAAGCTGGAGTGGAGGATGTGGAGAATTTGACTTTCACACTATCTAGATCTGGTGTACATTTCACAGGGCTTGCAACCCTGCTAAGAAGTTACCTCCTTTCTTGCAATGGATAGCATTTACAGTAATTGGAATAATACAGTCTTACTAACAAGAACTTCTGTTAGAGAAAAATAAGAATGTAAAAATTCAGAGCAAGTGGCACATCTGTAATGGAAGCAGTTATGCCTTCCCTGGGCTTAGGTTTCATCTGTAAAATTGAAGCCTCCAAACAGTCACTAATGTTGTATGAGCTACCAGAACTAGGGTTGATTCCCCCACTGACCCAAGTTTTATTAGGCTTTCTCATCAGTGAAATAATTTTAAGCCAAGTCCTTCTATTCTTCCTTTATTCCCTAACACAATACTAAGCAGCATTCAAATAATATCACACAACTTCTAAGCCTCTATTGAAGGTGGGATACTTGGAGTCTAAGACCTCCCTCTGGACCTCTACTCTTGGTCTCAGAAATGGCTACCAGGAAATCATTTGATATCAGACCACAGTCAAGCGCCAAGATAGTAAATGGACAATTGCTTCAAATGGGGGAAAGATTCTTTCCAAAAGCCATGGTGATATCAGTCTCAAATTCCTTCACTTATTTATTCAATGCGTTGAAAGGCAAGTCCCATTCTATTCTCTAATAGAAACATTAGAGAGTAAACAAGCATAATTTCTTAATAATGAGGGACTTTTTATGATCTTTGTACACACATTACATGATTTCTTCCCTTGATGCCATATGTATAATTTATTTTTTAGGAAGAGACTCACAGGTCCATCCCAGTACCCCACAGTTGTGGTCACAGTTTATTAACCCCCAAAAATGTCAAGAGTCCTTAAAGTGTATATGCCTTTAGACCTAGTAATTCTACTTCTAGCATTTTATACAAAGTATGAAATTAGTAAGTGAAAGTAAAAAGGTTATATATCAAAAATTATCTCTAGTAATAAACAATTAAAACAATTAAAATGTCCAATAACTGTTTATCCTTATGATAAATTATCATATTAATGTTAAAGAGCATATTTTCAAAGAATAATGAAATAGAGATATATAGCAATACCAATGTGAAGAATTTATGAAGATATTTAGAGTATTTATAAATGTATAGAATACTTATAAAAATATTTATAAATCCAAATTTCCCCTAGGTCCCATCAACTTGTTTCTAAGGAAGGCCAGTAAATCCAAGTGATCATTAGCTCTAAACTTCAAAGTTACAAACTCCCAGTCTTCCTTCTGCTAAGTACCCCTTCAGAAGTCCCCAAAGGGCACATGGGTACTCTAAGATGAAGGGCACGAGCAGGACTCAAGCTGGGGGGAGTGCACGTGTCATTTCCTGCTCAGCTGGGAACTCCTGATTTCTCTTAACAATCAGGCCCTGTGAGTGGGAAGGAAACAGGAGCAGATTCCCTGCAATTATCTTAGAAAAAATTACCAGAAATTGCACATATAACTTCTGTTTGTGTGTTATTGGTGAGAAACCTGTCATTTGGCCACACTCAGCCTCAAAGGAACCTGGGAAGTGTGGATTTTAGTTGAATGGCAATGTATCCAGGAAGCAGAGCAAAATAAAGTTTGAGGTCAACCAATAGCATACCATTTAATATTATATACTGTTTCAAAGTTTTTTTTAGATCCAGGATTGAAATATACCCAAAAGCTCATAGTGGCCATTTCTAACTAGTAGCGTTTATGGTGATTTTTCTCTTTACACCTTCTCAATTGTCTAAAGTTTCTGCAATGACTATTTCCTTCATAAGATAATAAGAAGCATTATTAATTTAAAAGGAAAAGGCTAGAAATATATATTCTAAAATATATCAGTTGTATTTGGAAGATGAAACTACATGTATTTTTTTCTTTATATTTACTGAATTTTTATAATTTATTTTATGTTTTAGAGAGTAGTTCACCAAATGTCTTAGCTCCTGCAGGGCAGGTAGAAATGTTGTTTTGGCCTATATTTGGGTTTCACACATGGTCACAATCACAGTGTGCTTCTGTCACAACCCTCTGTTGTCTTTATTTTAAAATAGAAAGTAAGCCTGTTTGTATATGACTCTCAGTAAGACAATGAACAACATGAAATTTTTCAACCTGCCCCCCCAAAGCAGTCATTTTAAGCAGTTTGTTCAATTCTAGAATGGAAGCTATATTGAACTGCTAACTAGTTCTTTAGACAGCAAGTTACAACTCTCCCTGTCTACGTAACTTCTCACCTTCCTAATCAATGATCTTCTTGGAACACTGTTGTCCCTTCCATCCTCACACTTAGGCTATATGACATTTAGATAGGTTTTATCTCACTGAAGTAGTCCACCCCCACCCACCCTGGTTTCCACTGTTAGAAGCTCAAGATGTTATCTTCCCCAGTATATTTACATTTCAATGGGACATTTTTGATGACCTGAAGAAATCAATTCTGAATAGTTTAACCATAGACACTGATAGAATAAGAAACTAAAATATTTTGGAAGAGATAGGACTTTCCCAGTAATACTTACACCCTACTATAAGGTAAAACCTCATTCATAGGGATTAACTCCTTTTAGGAACATATACAACAGAAAAACCAATTAGACCAAACTTAAAAAAAAAAAACACACTGTAGGTCAGTTGCATTTTTATATAGTAATAACAAGATATCAGAAAGAGAAATTAAGAAAACAATCCCATTTACAGCTGCATCAAAAAAGAAAACCTAGGAATACATTTAATCAAAGAGATAAGACTTGAACTCTGAAAATTATAAGACATTGATGAAAGAAATTGAAGATGACATAAATAAATGGAAAAACATAACATGCTCAAGGATTAAAAGAATTCACATTGTTAAAATGTCCAAACCACCCAAAGTAATCTACAGATTCTACACAATTCCCATCAAAATACAATGATTTTTTTTTCATAGAACTAGAACAGATAGTCCTAAAGTATGTGGGGAACCACAAAAGATCTCAAATAGTCAAAGCAATCTTGAGAAAGAACAAAAAACCTGGAGGTATCACCCTCCCTGATTTCAAACTATACTACAAAGTTAAAGGAGTCAAAGCTGTATGGTACTGGCACAAAAACAGACATAGATCAATAGACTAGACTAGACTAGACTAGACAGCCCAGAAATACACTCACATATTTGTGGGCAACTAATCTATGACAAAGGAGGCAAGAAAATACAATAGGAAAGGCAGTCTTTTCAATATATGGTGTTGGGCAAACTAGACAGCTACATGCAAAAGAATGAAACTCCTTAAAGAAAACTCTTCAAAGAAAACATAGGCAGTAACCTCTTTGACATCAGTCTTAGCAATATTTTTTTGGCCCAGTCTCCATAGGCAAGAGCAACAAAAGCTGAGATAAACAAATGGAATTATGTCAAACTAAAAAGCCTCTGCACAGCCAAAGAAGCCATTAGTTAAATGAAACAGCAACCCAATCTGCTGAATGGGAGAAGATATTTTCAAATCATATATCCAATATGGGGTGAGTATCCAAAATATATGAAGAATTTACACAACTTAATAACAAAAAAGCAAACATGCTGATTTTTTTAAATGGACACTTTTCAAAGAAGAAAATACAAATAACCAATAATCGCATGAAAAGATGCTCAAGTTCAGGGAAATGTAAACCAAAACCCCAATGGGATACCACCTCACAGCTATTAGATTGTTAACAGAAAGAAAAAATAATAAGTAGTGTTGACAAGGGTGTGGAGAAAAGGGAACCCTTATGGACTTACGGACTGTTAGTGGTAATAGAAATTGGTGTAGCCACTGTGAAAAATGGTGGATCCACCAAAAATAAAAATTACAACTACCATATAATCTAGCAATTCCACTCCTGGGTATTTATCCAAACAAAACAAAACAAAAGACCAGTTTGAAGAAATAAATGAACTCTTATGTTCAATGCAGCACTATTCACAATAGCCAAAATATGGGAGCACCCTAACTATCCATTGACAGATGAATGGATAAAGAAGTTTCCATATATACAGTAGAATACTGCTCAGCCATTAAAAAAAAATGAAATCTTGCCCTTTGCAACAACATGGATGCAACAACAACTAGAGGATGTTAGGCTACCTGAAATGAGTCAGAAAAAGACCAATAGTGTATTATTTCACTTATATGTGGACTCTTAAGAAACAAAACAAGAAATTGAACAAACTAAATGAAACAGAAGCAAACTCAGATACAGGAAACAAACTCTCAATTACCGGAGAAGGGAGAGCTTAGGGGAGGCAAAAGAGGGGAAGGGAATTAGGAAGTACAAATTTCCAGGGGTGCCTGAGTGGCTCAGTGGTTGAGCATCTGCCTTCAGCTCAGGGTGTGATCCCTGAGTTCCAGGATCAAGTCCCATATTGGGCTCCCCACAGGGAGCCTGCTTCTCCCTCTTCCTATGTCTCTGCCTCTCTCTCTGTGTGTCTCTCATGAATAAATAAATAAATTTTTTTAAAGGTACAGACTTCCACTTATAAAAGAAATAAGTTATGGAATGACTTATATGCAGCATAACGTGCAACCTAAGGAATATAGTTAATAACATTGTAATAGCTTTGCATGGCCACAGATAGTAATTAAACTTACAGGTTTTTTGTTTATGTGTTTCCAGTGGGGTTTTTTGTTTTTGTTTTTGAGAGTGAGAGAGAGAGTGTGAGTGGAGAGAGCAGCAGAAGATGAGGGAGAGAGAATCTCAAGCAGGCTCCATGCGCTTGAGTCCAACATAGAGCTCGATCTCATGACCCAGAGATTATGACCTGAGCTGAAATCAAGAGTTGACCGCTTAGCCAGCTGAGCTACCCAAGCACCCCAGTGGGGATTATTTCATAATATATAAAACTATCAAACTACTGTGAAGTATACCTGAAAATAATAGTTTATATTTGTTCATTATACTTCAATAAAAAATAAACAGAAGACACAATAAATATAAATATAAACATATTCTAGATTATCTAGGTAACCAAGCATCATGTGTTCCATGCTGAGTTTGTGTTTTCCATCTTGGGGCTGTCAAAGCACAATCTTCTAATCATCAAAGATGAAAAGTGTAGGAGTGGAAGCAGAGTGAATGTGCCCTGGGGCTGAGAGAAAGTGAAATACAAGTGTAGAATTCTGTTCATGGAAGTGTAAGCCCTGAGTTGCCCCAGCCTCAGAGTAGGGAGAGGGGGCATGTACCCTAAAAAACTGATTTGGGACCCATCAGAAGGATGTAGAGAAAAGCACGTAGTATGTCTATCTTTTCTCCATTGAATCACTTGCAGTCCAAAGTCCACCAGATAGACTCCCGGGATCTTGGCCATCTAGTCTTCTCTCTTTTCTCTTAACAGCTTTTGGACTCTTTCTATCACTTCTGTCTGGATCTATGCCCCACACCAGAGGAGCAGGGTTAGATCTTTCAGATCCTGCATTACTTTGAGGTTTTAGATAGGTCAGGTTCTTCAGACTGTATCAGTGACCTTTTCTTACTACTATTAATAGGATTTAGAGCATAAATTTCATGTGTTGTTATACTAGTAAATTATCTTCTCATTATTGGTTCTTCAGCAAGGAATGAGATAAATAAGGGGCCAATAAAAGACAATATCCATGTGCTGTTACCAGTGATGATTCAAATAGAAGAAAAGTAGTGGAAATTTTAAGTTAACAAAGCCCCCAGACTACCCCCCCCACCCCCGCCAAGATATGTAATCTTACCCATCTGGAAAGAACCTGGGTCATAATTGTCAGTTCCAGATTCATGTTGTAAGCTGTGATTTAGTGTCAGCAAAACAACATCCTTTCCATTAAACAAATGTTACTATTTAAATTTAAAAAAAAGAAGAAGTAGGCACAAGTTCTCTGGAAAAGTTACCAAATTATGTTCTTCTCTTATGTTTCCCTCTTCTTGCCTGCCTTCTCATCTATCTTTCTACCTCTGGAATACTGGTACCTGAACATCACACAGAATGTAAATATCATTGTAAAACACAAAAACAAAAAACCCCAAAAACAGAAATACCATTTATCAGTATATATAAGTACACAAAAATTCTACTATCACTTTTTCAGGGGAGAAGTGATATGGTTCATAATGTAGTTCTCACCAAATGATTTAGTTGAAATGGGAATATTTATTTCTTTAAGCACATTTATCAAAATCACTCTGAATGAGGGATATTGACATTCTGGATGACTAGTGTACACCTTCATGAGAAACCAACCCAAAGTGATTGGTTTCATTGGCCTTCAACATGGGTGATTTGGTGGAAAGGAAAGAAGCAAAAAGAGAATGACAGAAAGGAATATTTCTATTTCACTTTGCATCTTGCATTAAGGTCCCCAAATGTCTTCTTTTTTTGTCATCTCCCCACTTCCAAAACCTACCACATGCTTTACTCTCAATAATTTATTCTCTTATTCAATTGTCCTCATAGACTACAGTTCTAAACACAATGTTGTACTTTCTTAATCGTGTGTCCTGGCTTAGTCCGTAATTTCCTTTCGTTTTTCTTCTTTCTCCTCTGAGAATCATAGGGTGCACTGATTCCTGGCAGCTGTTCTGCATCTCTTCTTGTAAAGACTAGGACGAAGAATTAGCTAGGTCTAATACATTTGTCAATCAAATTATCCTAGGATTGTGTACTTAATAAATACTATTTTATTAATGATATAAAAAGAGCAAGCTGGGATCCCTGGGTGGCGCAGCGGTTTGGCGCCTGCCTTTGGCCCAGGGCGCGATCCTGGAGACCCGGGATCGAATCCCACGTCGGGCTCCCGGTGCATGGAGCCTGCTTCTCCCTCTGCCTGTATCTCTGCCTCTCTCTCTCTCTGTGACTATCATAAGTAAATAAAAATTAAAAAAAATTTTAAAAAAAGAGCAAGCTTTATTTCCCTACTTCCAGCTTCCATTTTCCTGACCTAGATTCTTGTTTATGAAAATTCTTGTTTATGAAATACAATAGACAACTAAGAAATAGGTAAATAATGCACTTATTTTTTAAAAAGAAAGAGGAGGAAGAAGAAGAGGAGGAGGAATTTACTTGAAATCTCCAATGACTCAGGACTTTGTAGAATAATCCAAAGATCGTGCATGTCTTTGTAGACATAGCTCTGCATAAGCCCCAACCAATTAGGTCTTAGAACTTTTTTGATTTTTCTGAATTAGGTATTACTACAATGTTTGCATCCACATCACTAAATTCCCTTTAAAACATTAGTCTAGGTAGCTATAGTAAAGTTATCATTGTCTAGAAAATGTTTTTTAAAAAGCATTCATTACAGTCTATTTTTATTGTTAGCTACCATAGTAGGTCACTGTCAGTTTTCGACTGAACTAAGAACCCTTTCTAGCAAATGGGTCTTCCAGAAGAGAATGGCACATCCAGAGTAAAGTGTTGGCTACTAATGAAACATATTTCTTTGTTTCAATAGAGCCCACTTCATTGTCTCCCCAAAAGGAGAGCAGTGCCCACAGGTTCCAGAAGAACACAATGACAGAATGAAGATGGAGAATAAAGCTAAGTCATTTAAGTGGAAGTCTCCTTTCTAAAATACAAACCATCATTGTTTTTTGTTTTGTAATAAGGATGAAAAGCATTATTATTGTAAAGTTTGCAAATCTGTGAATTGATAATAAATTGTTGATCGGGGCTAAGGGATTTTTTTGTTTGTTTGTTTGTTTTTGAAGGATAAGCTCTATGAAATCATGAATACAGAACATGTAGAGAAAATTTAGTTGCTGTTGCCATCTGGAAGGCAAACACATCTAAGGGAGGTCAAAGACATCTAAGGCCTGGAGAAATGTAGATAAGCTGATAGGATGAATAGCTGCTCCTTTTGCAATAGCTGCTGATTTTCTTAACAACTAGCAACTCTAGACTTGTTATTGGATGCTTTATTGATTATTGTTTATAGCAGCATACGATGAAAGAATATAAATATGCAGACGGGTTCTAAACAGTGAATTGCAGGAGGAAAATGTCAAATTTTTAAAATAAATCTGAACAGGGAACATAAATGGGATAACTCACTTTGACATTCAAAGCTAATTCCATATTTTAAAATAAAACAAAATTCACGCTTGCCTCCACGTAATAAGTGCGGCCCAGATTTTCATGGCCCTAATAATAAGATTAAGAATATTCTATCATTGTTTATCCTTTGTGATCAGTTGTTTATCCTGTGTTAAACAAATATTGTGGGAAGAATAGATGGGAACAGGCTCCAAAACTATTCCTTGGATTCTCATCAACAGAAACACAGAGAGACAGCAGAACTCAGAACTTGGACAGATAAAATCCAACAGGAAAACCAAAAGAAAACTGACTAGAATTTTAAATCTTTAACAATGAATAGAGTCATGGGTATAAATGCAAACCTGATGCTGCAGAAAATAACTTTGGATTTTTTATTCCAAAAAATAAATATATCAACTTGCCTTTCCAAGGAGATCCTTAATGATACATGTGCCAGGGTAATGTATGCATGTATATATATAATGTGTGTATTTTATATATAGTCTTTTTTGAAAAAAGCAAGAGGAAAAAAAAAGCATGAAGAACATATAACATATGGCATTCCCTATCGCCTCAGCTGGTGTTTGCCATTTCCTGCTTGTAACTTTCTTAATTTTACATCTTCTCCTCAATTTCAGTATACTAGACATTTTAATCAGATTTAAAGTTGGTCTTCCCAGTTTTTTTCATTTGCTGCCCGTGCTCATATTAATCTTTTCAGTTCTATGACTAGGCCTATTTGATTTGAAGAAAAGCTAATAATTACCATGTCTAGGGTATCTTCATAAATAATCAATAATGGGCTTGTTGTGATGCAGCTGTCTGGATAAGCTCTGATCAAAAGCAAGAGGAAGTAAAATAAATACATATTCTAATATTTTCATCAAATTTATGAACTTCATATATATGATGTCAGTGAGAGTACAAATCAGTGAGTGGTGGGGAGGCAGCCTATGAGACAAAAAAAGTAACTTACTTCAAGCAGCTCTGGCTTGGACCTCAGTTTCATTAACTGGTCCTAGTCAAAGCCAAGTTACCTAATAAAGCAGTTCTCTTTAAGAAAGATAGGAAAACAAAAGTGGTCATTTGGCCTGAGGCAAACAGATTGAAGATCTGCCTGCCCTAGAGCAGCTAAGAAAGTTTCTGGGGTTGGGATCTTCTCCAGGGCTGTATCACCTTCCACATCAATTCCAGAGTCAAAAGTGAAAGCAAACCAAACCAAACAGAAGACAAAAGCCATTCCACAGATTCTAAAACAAATGCTCAGTTGTTCTCAACTGGAAATTAGACCTGTTGGGAAAAGCTAACACCTGAGGGTGATCCCCCATTCCAAGCCTCTCACTGCAGCCAGGAGAACATGGTAGTCCTCAAGAATTCTTGCAGTTTGCTCCAGCAATTAACTCTGCCTCTATACACCCCCAGGGGGATTGCTGGCAAATGCAAGGCGTAAGTCACACAAAGCACATTCTGGCAGCAATGATTAAGATCAGGCAATATCAGTAAAGGAATTAATATGACCAACTAAGGCTCAATGTTGACATATCAGATATTAAGGTATTTCGGAGGGATCCTGAGCTTATTTCCTAAAAGTGTATATACATATGCAGGAATTCCATCACGTTCTCAGCTTCATTAATCAAGGTGGTTCTTAGAGAGCTGGGACTTCACATTACCCTAAATTTCTCACCACATGTAATTGCAAACTCACTCTTCCCTGTGTACCTCCCCACAAGGTTATCTAATGGAGAGGATTATTGGTTACCTCTTCACAAGTCCCGTGTACCAAATAACATAGGCATACTTTCTCAGCTATAGAAATTAAAACTCTTTTTTTAAAAATCATAAATATCTAGTTTAGAATTTTTTAAGTTGGGGGAGCCTGGGTGGCTCAGGTCGTGTTTTTAGGGTCCTGGGATCGAGTTCCACATCAGGCTCCTGGCAGGGAATCTTCTTCTCCCTTGCCTGTGTCTCTGCCTTTCTCTCTCTCTCTCTCTTTGTGTGTGTGTGTGTGTGTCTCATGAATAAATAAATAATTTTTTTAAAAAGAATTTTTAAAATTTATTCGTAAAAATATCCTTCATTATCTTATGTCAATGTAAAATTAATTTTTCTACAAAACAAAATCACCAGACAATTTCAAAATTAAAGCATCTCAGGCTCTCACATGGATTGGAGTTCCAAAATCAGTAGCTATAATTATGACTAGGTGTCAGAATGGAATTTTAAGGCAAGGGAATCTTCAAATCTGCAAGAATCATGACTGAATAATGCGAGATATAAAAATTTACATTATATTATATAGGCACGAGGATAAAAATTACACAGCCAAAGAAGGCCAAAACTTAGCCAGTCCTCACATCAATTTTGACCTTTCTATTCCTTGCCTTCGTGCCTTATTGTAACCCAAAATTCATAGGAAACCAAGAGCTAAGGCAGTTAGGTACAACTGTCTGTAAATCACCCAGAAAATGACTGAAAGTGTAGTATCAGAAGACTGACAAGAAGGAAATTCTTATGATGAGGATTTACAGCATTCAAGAAAAAAAAAAAAAGCAGTGAAGCCAGATGTCAAAATATGTATTTAGTGACTCATAAAATTTCATTGCCCCAAAGTGAAAAAACGGATACCACAGTAAGGCAACATTTTCAGCAGATGCCCCTAAAATACTCCTAACTTCAAAATCGTTTTTTAAATCTTCTCAAAGTACTTCCTATTCATTTATATTTCTCTTATTTTATTGACGCTTCCTTACCACTGTCCTACAAGACCAGGAATGAACCCAGGAGCAGAAGAAATCAAGATAACCTGGATGTCAAGTTCCCATATTCTGCTTCTCTATATTTGATCAAACTTGCTCTGATATGTAGTCAGATGGGATAGACTGGGCCGTGAAATGAGGGAAGGACATGGATCCATTTTGGTCATATTCCTCTCCTCCATCTTTGTAAAAGGCAATCTGTGAGATATGCCTCTTACATTTCATGTCTTAACATTGTTGCTAAAACCTCAAAAAGGAAACAGTACTGAGTTACTCTGCACTGGAGAAGCTGAAGAAAACTCCAGGCATGAGAAGAATCTCCCCAACTCCCTCAACCCCTAGAAGATTTATACTCAGTTAAAATGGCAGACTCCAGGTCTACATCTGCCCACAGATATGTTTAGTCACCCAGAGTACCTTTCAGGCGAGTTTCACTCTCCATTTAGACACAGTCCCCACCACTGCCTATTTTATTTCACAGAGCCACTTCCCACAGTCACCTTACCTATTGGTCCCTGTATACAATTCTGATTTTGACCCCTGCAAAGGAAGATTTGCATACACTCAGATAAACTCAGCTTTGGCAGGAGATTTAGTCTAGAGCAATCATCCATTTAGAAAATTGGATTCTCTAATACATTTCTGCCTAGCTTTTTGCACGTCAGAGTTACCAGAACATCTTTCATATATAGATGCCTGAGCCCGCTCCCTGATCTACTGAATTAAAGTATCCAAGGGTGGTGCTGGAGGGAGAGGAGGAGGCTCCTGACCATCAATGCGGGCGAATCTGGTGAGCAGCTAGGGTTACAAACCATTTCTTTATCATATCCAGTAATAAAGAACCCACTGCCTTTAGCATTGTGGATAAGAACAGAAGAAAGTTCTTTCCTCAGGCAAATCTTAGTGTTCAGACTAGAAACAGAGAAGTTACCTGCCTCTCAGCCCTGGGATGGTTTGACAGTGTATCAGAGAGCCTTGTCAAAACTTGCAGGGGTTTGTTGTAGAAGCTAGTCTTTACTTCTTCCACTTCCTGCCATATGTTTCATTCCCTGCTGGCTCCTTTCTGAGAAAATTTTCCATCTCTGTGTCCATGTGAAAGCTAAAGCTACCTATTCAGGTGTCGCAGCTGTCACCAACGATATCCTGGTGATGGGATGAAATAGATTTTGCTTCAGAAACTATGAAAAGAAAGTCAGTGCGCAGAAATGACACATTATGAAATGATGAAGTACAACATCTGGCTGAGGAGTGAGTCATACAGGTGCCATTAACAAGACAAACAGGAAGCTTCTTTATTAAATCGCAAAGTTAAATTTCCAGGCTATTTTGGACTTTCTCTACACAGGCCTATTCATCAATTCAGTCAAAACAACATTACAATGGATTTGACCAGATGTTTGGATGAATTAACTGAGACGGCTGATTATTATAATATAACAAAGATTCATCCACGTAACTGCTAACAGAAATTTGATAACTAAAGGTCCAAAAATACATCATTATATCACCAAGTAAAAAATACACTGTACAATGCTTCATACCTTTCAAAGCATTTGCTCACAAAGAATCTCTTTGAGACTTTAAAAAAAAATCCTTTTGTCAAGTGTTAATAAACCCATGTGATAGATAAAGGAACAGAGTCTTTGGTCAAATGACTTACCCAAATTTACCCAATGAAGGTCAGAAACTGCGCAGTTCACAGATTCCCCAAATCTAAGGCCATGTTCAAGTTCTGGGGATTTTCAGATTTTACATTATAAAAGGAAGCTTTTAAAAATATATATATTAACTAACATAAACCTAACCATGATTCTGGAAAACATGTGACCTAACAAAAAGAAAGGCAGTTAAAAAAAAAAAAAAAAAAGATAGGTTGTAAAAAAACCTCTATCCCCGACTGCCAAGGAGACATGTCAGTTTTCCAACTGAGCCCTAAGGAACTGCTGGTGACATAAACATCTGCAGCTAATTCCCAGGCCCATCAGGAGCCAGCTGCCAAAGGCAGAGACTTTGGGCAGAGAACAGAAGAATGACACCCCCTTTATGGTTGTGTAGCACTTTCTACAGTTACACGGAAGAGATGAGACACATCTCCCTGCCAGGTAAATACTGGCTGAGGAACACTGAGGCGCAGGGGCATTTGGGGAAAGAAGACATAAGGTGCTGCTGGAAGGGCTTTTTGAAACTCAGGCACGACAATGCTTCCTGATGGTCAACACGATGGGGCATGGAGCTGAGGTCCCAGACACACAGTTGGAAAGCACGGTACGTGGTGCATTCTTTGGTTCCCTCATATCTGGTTCAGCAAGCAAGTGAAGTCGTGGTAAAATGAGGAAGAATGTCTCTTAAATATCAAGATCTTAATGCCCTAAATGATTAAACCCCTGGATCATTAATCTGAAACAAGAGGAAATTGGCAGTGAAAACAGCAGCGCCTTCCATTAAAATGTATGAGAAATAAAATTAGATGTGGAATGAGTCCCTCTTCCTACGTAATTCCTTGCTATTTAGGATATTTTATTAGAACTCTGCTATGAAATTTTTAACAGATTAGAAATTTCTTGTGGTATGCTGTCATTCCTCTTTACTCTTCAAATTTTATTAATTTTCAGTGTTGATTTTTAGGATGGCAGAACTAACTCAAAATGTTATGTATCCCTGTATTAATATTTCATATTTATGTATATATATATACATACATAAATTCTAGCTCCAGCTTAAGGAAAAGCCAATGTAATAAAATTCAAAATAATAAAATGGATAATTATGATTATTTGCCTTCATTAATTAAATATATGTTTATCAAGTACCTATCCAGTATCAGACACTATGTAAGACATAAGGATTCAAAGATGAGTAATACCGTACGTACCCTGCCCTTGAGAGATTTATTACAGGAGCAGAAGCAATTCCATGCTAGGAGAAAAAAGGCGTTCAGGGTATGGTAGAGACACAAATTCCAATAACCAAAATTCAGATGATAAATAACCTTATTATATTCTGAACTAAGGAATCTAGACATTTCACTGCAGGCAAGGAGGGCTATTGAAAAGTTTTAAACAGTAAGTAGTTGTCAAGAGAATGTTTTGTAAATAGCAGCACTCCAGTAACGAGGAACAGGTTACACTGAAAGGATCAAGACCAGAGATAAGGAAACAAAATAGAAGGCTATTGCAGAGCTCACATAAAATATGATTGGGACTTGAACCAGAATCATAGCAGGGAAGATGGAAGTTAATTAGGGGTAGAGTGGAGAGCAGGAAATGTGTGCCATTAAGGCACCCTATTCAACATTTTTTTTACAACAACCGTATTTTAGAGAAGACTATTAGCTATGGGAATTTCCTTACCCATAAAAGATGGAAGGAGATGTCAGGAAAAAGAAGAGAAGAAAAATGGGCAAAGCACTTGAGTAGACACTTCTCCAAAGAAGATAAATGAATGGCCAACATGCACTTGAAAAGATGTGCAACATCACGAATCATCAGAGAAATGCAAACCAAGACCACAATGAGGTATCACCTCACACCCATTAGGATGGCCACTACCAAAAACAAAAACAGAAAATACAAGTGTTGGCAAGAATATGGAGAAATTGGAACCCTCACACACTGTTAGTGGGATTGACGGCAACTGCTATGGAAGACAGTATAGAGGTTTCTCAAAAAACTAAAAATAGAACTACCGTATAATTCAGCAATCTCACTCCTGGGTATGTATCCAAAAGAGTTGAAAGCAGGACCTCAAAGACGTTTGTACTCCCATGTTCATAGCAACACTATTCACAAGAGCCGAAAAGTGAAAGCAACCCAAATGTCCAACAATGGGTGAACGGATAAACAAAACATGATCTATGCATATAATGGAGTATTATTCAACTTTTTTTTTTTTTTAATTCAACTTTAAAGCAGAAAGAGATCCTGTCATGGCAGCCTGGGTGGCTCGGCGGTTTGTCACCTGCCTTCGGCACAGGGCGTGATCCTGGGGTCCTGGGATCAAGTCCCCTGCATGGAGCCTGCTTAGCCCTCTGCCTGTGTCTCTGCCTCTCTTTGTCTCTCATGAATAAATAAATAAGATCTTTAAAAAAAAGAAGAAGAAAGAAAGAAGAAAGAAAGAAAGAAAGAAAGAAGAAAGAAAGAAAGAAAGAAAGAAAGAAAGAAAGAAAGAAAGAAGAAAGAAAGAAAGAAAGAAAGAAAGAAAGAAAGAAAGAAAGAAAGAAAGAAAGAAAGAAAGAGAGAGAAAGAAAGGGAGGGATGGAGGGAGGGAGGGAGGGAGGAAGGAAGGAAGGGATCCTGTCACATGCTACAACATGGATGAACCTTGAGAACATTACACTAAAATAAGTCCATCAAGGAAGGATGCAGGCTGTGTCTGGTAGCTAGGGTGGTCAGGTTTATAGACAGAATATAGAATGGTGTTTGTGAAGGATCTGGGAGGGTGAGAAAGGGAAGTTGTTTGTGGGTAGAGAGTTTCAGATTTGTGACTGTTTACACTACTGAACCATACATTTAAAAATGATTAAGATGATAACAAAGCGGGGGGAGAAGGAGGGGGAAGGGGAGATGAAGAAAGAACAAGGGATCATGGCAAACGCTCTCATTTCCCCTCACCTCCTCAGGGGCAAACTTTGGATGGGCTGAGTGACAGACACACTCAGGCTGGTCGAGGAGAGCCGGCTCCCGGAGCAGGAGCATTGCTTCTGGGCAGGCCCAAAGTCTCTCAGAGAAGCCCCACAGTCCCGTGGAGCCCTGACTGACATGACACCTGAGCAAGAGAGAAGTTACTAAGCCAGGTGCCTGCCCAGATGAGCCCAGGAGAGCACCTCTGCAAGAGCACAAGGGGAGACGGCCCTCTCCCTCCCTCTGCATAAAAGGATGATTAGCATCCCCCTCACAGGTGCCTTCTTGAGAAGATGGAAAGGGAAGGAAAGAAACTTGAGAAGGGGAAAGGAAGAGCAAATCCAGGTTTTGCAGGGCCTGAGGCTTATACAATGTAATAAGGACTTATCTTTGGGAAAAAGAATACAAAATCATAAATGAAGAATTGCTAGGGCCCCTCCTAGGGACTTGTGAGACAGGTGAGGAGCCCTGAAGCATAAGCTTCCCCTTAAATACACTTCGGGGGGATCCCTGGGTGGCGCAGCGGTTTGGCGCCTGCCTGTGGCCCAGGGCGCGATCCTGGAGACCCGGGATCGAATCCCACGTCGGGCTCCCGGTGCATGGAGCCTGCTTCTCCCTCTGCGTATGTCTCTGCCTCTCTCTCTCTCTCTCTCTCTGTGTGACTATCATAAATAAATAAAAAATTTTTAAAAATACACCTCGGGGAAGAAACCCTAAAAAGACTGAGTAATTGCCTACAAGAGACTGTTTTGAACCTGCAACGATGAAGGTTTATGCTGCAGGCATAGCCAATGCGCTCTGACATCAGTGGAAAGGAGGTCTCCAGAGTACGATAAAATCAGTTGTAGAAAATAAAGTGAAAATATGAGTCCTAGTGTATAAATTTCTACCACCTGCTACATTTTCTACGTTCGGAGATTTAAAAGTCACTTTGTAAATTGCTCTAAAAGGAATAAGCTGCTGGAAGTCGGATTTGAGTTTTATTACTATCTGAGTTTAACCCGATGCATGCCCATAACGACGAGAGATGTAAACCATTTGAAAGTAATAAATGTGAGGATGATTAAGATCACCAGCTATCTACTTCCCATGAATATTTGTCACTTTTCCTGGAATTGCAGTGTAGATATCCTGAGCTATACTGAGATATACTCTATGGCAGCAGGTTCTCAGAGGGTACATGAGGTCCTCTCTTTTCCAACTACAAAGCTGTCTAAGACTGTTTTTTTTTTTTTTTTTTTAATATACGCTTCAACCAAAACAGCATTTCACAACAGATTGAATGCAGGAGCAGACATGCGAATCCAGCTGTCTTCTATTAAGCCAAAAAAAGATGGAGATTTGCAAAACTGTAAAACAAAGCTACTCTCCTCGCTGATCTTTTTTTGTTTTTAAAAATAATTTACATATGAATTATAATATATAATACAAACTATGTTACTTATGTGAACAGCAATAAACCTATCATGTTACTTTAAAATAAATGAATAAATATGTTTAAATTTCTGATTACCAATACTGAAAATATTAATATAACCCACATTAATCACAGTTCTTTGGGATCCTCAGCAACTGTTAAGAGTGTAAAGGGATCCTGAGAATCACTGGTCTATGAGAACCAAGGTGTATGTTAGGTAACAAGCTTTATTCCAAAGGAATCGATAATGAAATGTTCTACTTTTATAGAACGGAGAATCCAGGTGAGATTAAGGAACGCATAAATAGCACAGATGCTACGTCAACCGTGGCTTTAGGCCTCAACTTCAATGTCACCCTCTTAGGAAATTCTTCCTTGACCACCCTGCCTATAGAGACCTCTCCCAGTTTCTTTCTCTCTCTCTCTCTCTCTCTCTCTCTCACTCTCTCTCTCAATCTATCTCTCTCCATGTCCTTACCCTATGTCCTTCAGAGCACTTTTTAAAAATCTCTAATTATCTTATTCCCTTGTTTGGTTTTCTATGTTTATTTTCTGTCATTCCCACTTTTTTCTTTCTTATCTATCTCTCCCTTCAAATATCAGCCCCATGCACACCCTGGATGTTTTGTTCCTCTGTCCCAGCACCTACATAAAGATCTGACACATAGTAGGAGACTATGTGATGAGGAGCTAAAAAAATATTTGTTGATTGACTCAATGAACTGAAGAAATCTATGAAGTACTTGCTTCCAGAGCTATAAAATGAGAAAAACAGAAATCTAGAGAATATTTTTTCATGGGATATTTGCCCTCCTTTTCTGAAATAGTAAATGCTTCTTAAATATTAAATGAGCTACCGTTCTCCTTCTATTTTTCTTGTGAAGAAGCAATGTGGTCTTGCCCACAGCCAAGTCTACTTGGACTTCCAACTACGAATATTTTCTGATAGTGGAAGATGGCACCCAACTGCCTACCCCTAGGGAACCTGCCAGTGTCTCTGAGACTGACAGAACTTTCGTTATATATTTATCTCTGACCAGATTTACTGCTACTTTTTGCCTAATTTGTTCTAAGAACAGTAGCTCAGATTTGACCAGCATATCAAAAAGCTCCACACCTAAACACACACACACACACACACACACACACACACACACACAGAGAGAGAGAGAAAGAAAAAAGAGGGAGGGAGGGGAGAACTGTGATAAACATGTATTTCTATCAAAAGAACAGATTGGTGCTAAAGGACTTTAAGTGTTTTCACTCCGGCTATAAGGACATTTGTTACGCATTAGAAAGAACGTATAGCACCATTATGCAACCAGCTTTCCCTTAGGCAGAGAATCTGATCTTTGCCCACAATGAGTTAACAAACAATACTGTTCCTGTCGTTATATTACATCTGGGCCAGGCTCTACCAACATCTGGACAGTGTAGCTGCTGCAAAGGTGCACCATTGTTAAGCACTTGGTACACATCCTGTATCTGCACCCCCCCCCCCAACAGTGTGACCTTGCTTGAATCACTAGACCCTGGGCTGTGGTGTTTCCTATTTGTAAAACATTGAAAATAATACCTGTTCCAGGCACTCACTCCATAAGGATATTGTAAAGACGGGTGAGATTAGTGATGGCAAAGCTCTTTGTTGGGAAGGTGCTATTTCAATCACATGTACTATTATTAGGGCTCCCTGCAATTTCTCAGCCTAATGGACTACGCAACAGATGGGGCCTAGAAGACGTTTGATATTATTGATATTTCCCTTGAATTTTTTTTCCTTTTCCCACCTCTTTTATTCATTATTTATTAAAATTCTAGCTCTGATCTACATAACCAGAAAAAAAAAAAAAAAAAAAAAACAGAAAGCTTCTGTGTTTGGACTGAATGTGTGAAGATCACCCTATCCGGACACTCTCAGATATATCAATCCCATGCATCTGTAAATGCACCGGGGTCTCACCAGCAGGACAACTGACACAGCTGGATGAAGCAGTTACAGAGGTGCTAGGATTTAGTGCAGTTGAGTGGATGGATTGTGAGTTACTTTTCCTTCTTTTAAAACATTTTGTTTTGGTGCTTGATGTTTGTGAAATAAAAACTGAAAGAAAACAATTTAAAGCCCTACCTAAACTAAAAATGCTTACCTGGAAAGTCTAACATGAACCCTTTCAACCAAACTAATAAAGTAGCATGGGGATCCCTGGGTGGCTCAGCGGTTAAGCCTCTGCCTTTGGCCCAGGGTGTGATCCTGGAGTCCCGGGATGGAGTCCCATGTCAGGCTCCCTGCATGGAGCCTGCTTCTCCCTCTGCCTGTGTCTCTGCCTCTCTCTCTCTGTGTCTCCCATGAATAAATAAATAAAATCAGAAAAAGGAAAATCACACTTAAGCTTTGGGAGGGAGATGCCCAACAAGACACTTTACTTGGCCTCAGTTTGGTTTAACCCAGCCACGTAAAGGATGCTCCTGCTGGTACAGAAAGTCTCCAGTGAAGAGGCTGCTGCTGGGCAGAATTGAGAAAAAGGAACAGGCTGTGCCTGTTTATTGCTGCTTGGTGTTGTTCCCAAATAAATAGATGCTAATTGAGAGGGAGTGTGGCTTCATAATGCATGACACCCTGGGTATATATGCTAGGTAGTCTCAGGAGGGCTGCTTTAAATTAAAGCTAATGTTAAACTCTGCTCAATTAGCATTGCTGTAACGGATTTCACTTTTCCCTGTTAGGAGAAGAATGTGCTATGTTACAGTTTTCCTACTGCAAAATACGAAGCTATATGATGGAGGTGAAGAAGTGATTTGAGAACTGAATGGCTTGCTGGCAAGGCACAGCAGACGGGATGGCATTTCACTAATTGAGATGAGTGGTATACTAACCAGATGGGAGGAACACAGAATGGAACAATGGAAAGAAATCCTCAGAATGACACCACTATTGTGGAAATTATTTTAAATCAGACGGGGCTGGGGACCTAAAAGCAATTCCTGATAAAAAATGACTCGGTCACTCTTGAACAGCCTGTGGTAAGGTTGCTGAACACGGAAACTCCCGAATCCCACGTAATTCATCCGTACCTGATGGGAGTATAATAGGAATAGCAGAGGTGCCAATAGCCCCTACTTTTGCCAGATATCCCTACCAATCAGCACACCATCGGCTCTAACTTTGACCTCCTTCATTTCATCTCTGATACTGGCTGTTGCTTTGCTCTCATTTACACATAAGCTGTGCAGCCTTTATGCATTAAAGTTCTTTCCCCAAACGCCGGAGTAAGAGGTGTCACACTGGCTGCCCATTCCCAACCTGTTGGTGACTTCGGCTGCAGCAGACGTGGAAGTACAAGATTGATTGTTTCCAGACTGGCCACCGGACACTGAGCTCTGGCCATTGCATGAGTACCACCAAGCCAGAGGGGCTTCCACCGATTGATAGAGCAACAAGTTGCTCAGAGAGAGAGATGTCCATGCTTATGGCTATACCTACACTGGCTTACTAAGTGAACTGCCCAGCTCACAGTCTCAGGAGAAAATCTCTGAGAATGACCACTACTCAGCTGCCTACCTCTGCCAAAGAGGCCTGTTGTTATCCCAGAATAAAGAGATGATTATTCAGTTCTCTGATGCAAGTCAAAACACTCACATCTCCTGCTCACAAGGAGCCAGCACAAAATGGGTACTGTGCTGGGAGAACAGGTGTGTTTGCGCTTGGAGGAAGCAGCTAGGGATATGAAAATGACTTAGCAGCTGGTGAAAAAGAAGATTGAAATTGTGCCAGGCAAAGGGTGTTTTTTCCTAATTATGCAAAAGCCTTAATTCCATTGATCATGTTGTTCTCTTCTTTCTCCATCTAAATAATATAAAATCTATGTAACAACCCTTTTGGGAAGTCAAAAACATTGCCAGGGATGCCTATTAAGGGAATGAGGGTCAAGAAACACTCTTTAGTGGATAACCTTGCTATTTTCTCAGGGTTTGTGAACCATGGTAAGCTTAATTAGAAAAAAATCAAAGATGTAATAAAATGAGATGTAGTCATTAGAGCTTAAAAAAATGGCATAGAAAGAGTAACCTCAGGAAACAAGACCCAGGAAACCTCAAAGGCTCTTTTTTCATTTGCGCTGTTACTTAATTGTTGGCATTCATTCCTTCGCTCACTTGACAGAAATTTATCAAATATGTATTTTGTGCCAGTCACTGAGCTACACTTTTAGAACACAAGGATGAAAAATGTATTTTCTGCCTTCCGGACTGGCTTGCAATCCAAGGGTGGAAAAGTACTTCACCCCTCATTCAGGTGAGGTGGTGGTGGGGGTAGCTACTTAGAACTTTGTTCTAACTGTGAAGGTTAGTCTGATCTTTCTTTTCAGGTGCAAATTCCGTTTTTAAAAGTGGAACCTTAATTGAATTCTTCTGATGACTTGTGAGAAACTTAGCAAATATTTGAATTGAGGGCAAGGACCTTGCTCACTTCTGACTGTGAGACCCAGAAGGCCCACATCTCCCCTTGGCCTGCTTTGTGAGTCTGTAGGTGACCCCACGTGAGCATGGAACCCAGCCATGCTCATCACTTCCAAACCCAAATAAAGTAAGAGGCCAAAAGTAACAACGTAAGAAACCACCCCCCTCCCCAAACCAGTTTTCACACAAAAGAGAACAACCACTTGAAAGTGTGTTAGTGGCATCACTGCTTCTTGTCTCGGCTCTCTCCCACCCAAGAAGGCAGCATGTGCCAAGCCACCAAGGAGCGGAGGCTACCTTTTGACTCTACAGCTTGTGGGTGTGAACCAGCATTACACATCTCTCCACACTGTCAGAAACTGTATCAGCAGACCTCAGAGCTGGAAACAGCAGTCGCAGTATGAGGCTCCATGTCTCTCTGTTTGACTTATAAAGTGTCAATCATTGTGTGGTCTCAGATACATTGACTTGCTCACTGTTTGGTAACATTGCAATGACAATGTGTTTTAAATATATGCTGGAAGGACAATTTAAACACTTGACAGCAGTGAGAGTCAAGACAGACCATATTTTCCTTTCTGAATCTTGTATGCAAGAGAATCTGCACATCCTGCCAGTGTTTTATTGTCATTTACATAGTCTTCAAATGTAAAAGTGTTGCTTAAGCAGGCATTTTGCTGGTGGGTTTCACCTTGGGAGCCTGAGAGAGGGAGAAAAAGCTACTAGCTGAAGAGAACCAAGAGAGCAGGAGCCAAAGGCACCAATCTGCAGGTTTCCATTGTTTTTGCTTGCTCTCTGTATGTGCCATCGCTTTTCTTAAATCCCACTTCTACCACTAGACTACCATCCTGGAGCTTACAGTCTCAAATGGTCCACGCCATACAGTAAAAACGGTCATCTAATTTTATTAGGGAAAAGGATCCCAGGAGAATGTAAAGAAAGAAAAGATAAAAATACTTAGTGGCAGGAGAATTCATTAAGATATTAAAACATGCTTTTTTCTAAAATTATTTTTCCCAGGACACCTGGGTGGCTCAGCGGTTGAACATCAGCCTTTGGCTCAGGGCCTGATAGAGTCAGGGGATCAAGTACCACATTGGGCTCCCTGCATGGAGTCTGCTTCTCTCTCTGCCTGTGTCTCTGCCTCTCTCTGTGTCTCTCATAAATAAATAAATTATTTTTAAAAAATAAAAAATTAAAATTACTTTTCCCTCATCATCCCTTTTGAAAAAAAATGTCATGCCCTTTGGACTCCTTTGCTCCATAAATCCAAATGTTTCCTTCCATACTCATTTTTCAAAAATTGTGAATTCTTTGAAGGTATTATGTTATGAGAATGATAGGGGGAAAGTTGGCCTGACAGAAAAGCTTTCCCCACATCCAGAAAGAAAGTGAGGAGCATAAAGCCTGAACCTTCCTCCCTAGATAGAGCTTTAGCAGAAATGTCTATGCCAAGTGTAGCAGAAGAAACAGAGTAGGCTACTTCAAGGGGACCTCACTGGCTTTAACAGAGAACATATCACTAGAGACCATAATGGGCCATACTGGCTTTGCCCATTTTCTGGACCAAAACATTTTTTTCAGATCTTATTTATTTGTTTGTTTGAAAGAACAAGTGAGAGTGAGGGTGGAAGAAGAGGAAGAGGAAGAGAGAGAATCTCAAGCAGACTCCAAGCTGAGTGCAGAGCCAGGTGGGGCTCAATCCCAACACCCTAAGATCATGACCTGAGCTGAAATCAAGAGCAGGCCGCTCAACCAACTGAACCGCACAGGTACCCCTTTTCTGGGTAAAAATTTAAACCTCTGGGAAGAAGAAAAAGGAGCACAATGATGACAGAGATTTTGGTTTCCTAACTTCTCAGTAACTTACAGAGAATAAAGTAATATGCCATTTGTTGGGTCACAAGTTTGTGATTCCAAACTCCACAGTTTCAAATACAAGCAAAATAAACTAACCACATTTGTTAGCAGTTCATTCTACTTAGGTGTCTTTTTCTCCCAGGGAATGCATGGTTGCTGGTATTTCCTCCTCAACTACAGTATGTAGGGCAATGCTGACTCTCCAAGTGCCATGAATTTGTGGTCAGAAGACCTAGAGGCTATTATTTGGGTCTTCATTCCCTTCCACAAACATTAACTGAACACTGTTTTGTGGTTATCAAGAACTGTGAAAGTTGTGAGATTTTACTCTATTGATTAAATAACAAGTTAGCCTGTCACAGTTTCCTGATTGTTGGCTGATGACGTGAGACTCTTGGATCAGGGACAAAGGACTTTATTGCTCATGACACAGCAAGCAAGCCCAAGTAGCATATTTTTATCATTCTTCCTTGTCTTTAAGTCCCACAGAAGCTACACTGATGGGCCTAGATTGGTGGTTGTGCATGGAGTGGGTTGCATTTCATTAAAGGAAACTTGAGCTTAGGGAACTTGGAGTTTTCATCCTGGACAGCAAGCATGCCTGCCTTTCACTTTAGAGGAAGCGCTATCTCTATCTATCTTCAAAGGCTGTCTGCTAGACAAACCTCCCTGAAAAGACATTCCAGAGCAAAGGGCAGTCCATGTCTCTGGTCCCAAGACATGCAGAAATGTGACAGACACATGGCAAATTGTCTCTGAGCGGTGCTAAGCCTGCTGTAGCACTTATGAAGGCTGAAGAAACGTGACCTCAACTGTCAAAGAATCTGGGAAAAGAGATCGCATTAGCTGGTATGGGACTATAAGCAAAGAACTTCACTTTTCAGTGTTTCTCTTTCTGTGATTATAAAATAGGAGTGATATCTGCCCACTCACTGCTTATTTTGAGAAATAAAGGAAAAAAGAACAGTCTGACAAATGCTTTGAGTTTCATGATGGACACTCTAAAATAGAAAAACATCATATAAAAAACATACTGGTTTCTAATCACATTTTATTCCCTGATGCCTTCAGAGGAAGTGTGATAAACATATAGATATTTCATTCTGATAAGATAGAGTAAAAATAAAATAAAATTTAAAAAATAAATAAAATAAAAAAGATAGAGTTACTGTCTTTTTTTTTAATGCTGGACCTGCATAAAAGCCATTAGTGTCATCAAACTACAAAGCTGACCAGATATGTTTAAATGCTCTGTTCCATATGAAATCACTGTTCAGATTTCTTGAAAAACATTACATACCTTTGCTATCTCTTTATCACATCACTTTACAGCTGGAAAAGACTACTGATCTACAACCCCCGAGCCCTTCTCATGTCTTCTCACACCCTTCATCATCTACACACGCAGTTGGCAGGGCTGCCTCCCTGTCAGTCTTCTGCTTGGGAGGTAGCCGATCTCTTCCTCATTCCCCCAGTCTTGACTTCCTCTCTGCCGCCTACCTAGTTTTCACATTAAGTCAAAACTAGATTTTCTGCTGATACATACAAGAATAATCAGACTGCACAGACTATCTTTAGAAGTTTACCTAAATTCAGACAGAGTCTCCAGCATTCTATGGTCAATTCTAATACCACACGTGTTAAAAGATGCCCTGAAGTCAGTGTTCACACATGTGCTCTAGAACTCCTGCACGAGAACGCCTAGGCCCACACCCCAGATCTAGTTAATCAGAACATCTGAAGATAGAGCCAGAAATATGCATTTTAACACGCACCCCAGGGTTCTGACAGCCACTAAGTTTGAGAATTGCTCCTTTAAAATAGTCACCATAACTTCAATAGTTATATTTAGTTTAAGTTATAGAATACAAGACAGAAGCATAAGCCATTCACTGAAAGGGAAAAAGCAAAGACAAGAGGCAGGGACGCCTGGGTGGCTCAGTGGTTGAGCATCTGCCTTTGGCTCAGGTCATGATCCTGGGGTTCTGGGATCAAGTCCCATGTTGGGCTCCCCGCAGGGAGCCTGCTTCTGCTTCTGCCTCTGCCTGTGTCTCTGCCTCTCTCTGTGTGTCTCTCATGAATAAATAAATAAAATCTTTATTAAGAAAAGGCAAGAGGCAAAAATATTTTTAATTAAGTAGAATGATTTCTAAAGACCAAATGTATCTTAATAATATATATACATAAATAGCCTGATTACCTTTACCAAAAGGCAGGGTCTGCAAAGATTAAATATCCAACCACAGGAAAATATTAACTAAAATTTAGTACACTCAATGGAATATTTTGCTCTTGTTACAAATGATCATTATGAAAACTACTAAATAATATGAAAATATCTATGAGAAAATAAACAAAAAATGTAGAGCACGAATTGCATGCACATTATACCACAACTAAACATAGTATGTATTAGAAAAAAGAAACTAAGAAAAGGTCAGAGTTATAAAAATTGTAAGTGAATTGCCCCTTCCATCTGTTTTTGTAAATATAGTAATATTATAGTTTTCCTAGAATTTAAGCTAAAGAAAGAGATTGTGATAGAATTTGGGAATCCAAATTGCAATTTGAATCTTCTGACAAGTCTACCAAATAGATTAACAGCACTATTTTGCAGGTATTATGAAACAAGACAGTAGGTGACTATGACTAACTCGAGTTACCTTGATTTCTGATGGAGCCAGATTTCAGTCTAACGTATCACAATCATTTAATTTCTCATTATCTTCTCACTGTAATATCCAACCACATACCATCAAGACTTCTCAAACTAGAAATCAAAATTCTCTCCCTCTTCTCCCTCCCCTAATGACCTCAAGTACCTTTATCTATTCACTATATCTCAAGGAAGAGCATAAAGATGCACTCTCCAGAACGCACCTACATTTCTCCTCTCTAGAAACCTACAGGTCATCTAGCCAAACTTACAATTCACCATGAATTTTGCTCTGCAGTGCAAAAGCCACTGATTGGCCTATCAAGATTGGGCATATTTGGTTTTTGTAGTTGTTCTTAGAGTTTCAACTTAAAAAGAGAGAATTTTGTCCTCTACTTTTAAGTTGAAAACATACAATATTGAAAATCTCAAGATGAAATACTCTTCTTAAACCATCCCTTTATTTTATAAGCAGTAAAATAATACAAATAAAATTAAATCCTATGTCAGGCTGCCCTGAAAGTTTGTTCCGAAGTTGCGATATGCAAGAGCTCAGGCAAGAGGTTGAATGGCAGCCAACATCCAGCCAGAACTCTGCTCACCAGATCTGTTCTTTTGTTGAGGTAACACCTGGAAGGGAGTGTACATTCTCTGTTGGGAGAAGAAATCTGCTATATGTTTGTCTATTTTTAAAGCTCTTTGATTGCATGATTTTCACTCCATCAAAAATGCCTGCCCAGGAAGAGCTTTAATATAACAGACAACCTGTGAATACAGAATTGTTCCCTTTCCTAGCACTCCCCCCACTCCCCCGCTCCCGCTCTTCTAACTGTACTGGGAAATAAAAGTTTTGGATCAGATCCTGCCAAAACTACTCTTAGTGCTCAACTTCTTCAGGCCACACAGACTCTGGAATGGAGTAAGACTTGGATTCCCCTGACTAAAGGGAAATAATCCTCAATTTTAGTGTCTGTCCCATCCAAACACAATTCCAGGGAAACTCAGTAATAATGATGCTGGTGTCTCTAAAAATGGCATTGCACCTTCAGGATATAGAGTGTAAGATGTAAGCTGACACTATGTACCTATGATAAGTCTATTTATGAACTTTTAATTTCATAAGCTGTAGATTTCAGGGCTACAGTATACATGTGCCTAACACACTGCCAAGACAGTCATCTACATAAAGAATCATAAATATTATCATGATCATTATTGTACCTCTCATCTAAACTCTCAATAAAGAGGAAACCAGTCAAACATTAAACTGGAGGTGGGGTTATCCCAAAGTAATGCACTGGCTAAGCTTCAGATGAGTTTCAATACTGTATTTTCTGCTTAGCTAACCCTTACCAAGATTAATGAATGTTCACACCCATGCCTAGTATTGAAACCATAACTTGTGACAATCATGCGCCCATACAGCTGTCCCAAACCACCACAAGACTGCTTCTACAGCCAAACCCACCCTGCAGGTATTTTTAAGTTTTTAATGACTGATTTTTTTTATAAAATTGCTCATTTTTAGCACTGCCTCTAGTTCAAATCCAGCAAAAACTATAGCTTTCAAGCAAGTAGTCTTAAATAGATTATAGTGAAGAGACAGCCCCAGAATTAACCTTTGAGAAGAGTCAGTCCCAGGAATTTTCAGAAATATACAGGGTCTCACAAACTCATAACACATTGAGAATTAAATCTGAACTAATTTCTGGATTAGAGTGTTTGAGGCTACAACTCTATTCTAATTCCCCCTGGATCTAACTCAAATCAAGGTTCAAACACCATGTAGTTCACTGAATTCTCTTGGGTGTCTTCACGTAAGAGATCTGGTGGAGATCTGCCCTCCACTCAAATTTGCAAAGACTGCCAGGCCAGAATCGGTGGCTACAGAATTTAGAGACTCTGAGTCAAGCCAACACTTGACTCTTTAGCTCCACAGGCAGAGAAGGAGCATATCATAGGATGGGAAAAGTCAAAGATTTACCAGAAAGAGGATGATGGGAGTGTTGTGAAGTGAGGGAAATTGGATCACAGCTGTACACATCTACCGTGTTTCACGTGCAATTCAGTTGCAGATTCTTAAAGAAACAATTGTCAGCCATGTATCATATGTAGGAAATATCGTGACAGACATAAAAACATATGATCTCACAGTAGGGGTCACAGCATGTGTGCCACAGAAAAACCATAGGCCCTGGAGACATACCTGACTTCAAATCCCAATCTGCCATTTACTATCTGTGTCCAAGTTACTTAGTCTCTTTGAGCCTCCTTGGAAAAATACTTAATTCACGAAATAGTTGTGAAAACAAAATGATTAAGTTTAGCCCAGCACAGAACGGGTACCCAATACAAGTGAGTTTTTTGCTCCTTTCCTTCCTAGGAATTTGCCAACTAGGTGTTAATGAAAAGAATTTCCTCATTTCCAAGATTAGCCTTTTGTGGAGCTGCTCCTTTTCAAGGCGGTCTAATTAACACCCATTCCCCACCTTCACCCATGCATTCATCAAGTTAATCACTAGCATGAGGTCGCAGAGCACATCCAGGCCTCCCAATTCTTAATCCCAATTTGTACTTTGAGTATCCGTTTGTGACAGTAAATTTAAATAAAATGAAAACACAATAGCTTATTTGTAGCTTAAAAAAATAGGTAGATCTTCAAACTTGCTCCCTTCCCCACCTCATCATTCTAGGTTCTAACACAATAAGAAGAAATTTCTAATCAAATGTTTACTCTAGTTTTCATATTAATTTATATAGTATACATTTATGCTGAGGTACAGTTGCTTTTTTATGGAATGTAAATACTTATTATTTTTCCCCTGCAGGTCTTTATTTTAAAAGTCTTTAAAGAAATAAAATATTACAGACTTTGCAATGCTCTTTGCACATAACAATAAACTAGGGAAATTTTTAAAATACTGACATTTGGGACAGACCTCAAACCAATTAAATCAGAATCTCTGGAGATGGTACCCTGGCACAGGAGAGTTTCTGAGGCTCCCCAGATGATTTTAATGAGCAGCCTGAGGGAAGTGGGATGGAGGGACATGACTACTTCTCTCCCCTTTTGTTTATTGTACCTCAGAGCCCTGCTCCCTACTGATTAGTCTTTGAGTCCCAACTCCAGCCAAAACACTGGCTGGGAACTTAGAAGAGTTACATCATCTCTTCCCAGATAGAAGCCCTATGAGTTTGCAGTGACTTTCCAGGCTCAGCCTGGCAACGTTTCCAATGATGCAGCTGTTCCTTTCAACCCTCCTGATGACTTGGCCTGCCCCGTGTCCCAGCTGTACCTGGCTCCACTCCTCACCTTGTACTCAGAATGCCCCCATCTCGTGGTCATAATAGACTTTCTTCTGTCTGTGAGTCCTCCGGGTCCTGGTTTCTTCAAAAGCGTAAGAATCACAGCGTATTGTCCAAATGCAGATTCTGGTTGAGAAATACAGAGGCAGGGCCCTGAAATTCTGCATTTTGAATAGTCTAATGCTGTTGCTGCTGCTGCTCAGCCAGGCACACTAAGGTAGCAAAGACATAGATGGTATTTTTCACCTCGAAATTCTAGAGCAGAGCACAATTCTCTTGTTTCAAGACTATTTTTCTTTTGCGGGACATTCTTTGTTTGCCATTCTGGTATATTTGATGTGGAGTCTTTGGGTGGAATGCATCCCACAATTAAAGCATTGCTCCTATGGAAAAGTACAATCCATTTTATGGAAACCTACTTTTATATTCGGTTCACAGGAAGCACCACAATGGAAAACAGTTTTCTGTATGAATAAGCTGGTGAATACAATCTGGAGCAGTATATGGTAAATATCAAATGAGAGTGTTGACCTGAAATGGTAAATACACGGCCACCACAAATAAGTCCCACTTCTCTTCTGGAGCCCTTGGCAGATATCAATGACCATTCATACCATTGTTTGCCTTTGAGCCCATATTTCACCTTAGAATGCTTCCCAGCACAGGGCCCCACCCAATACCCAATATTGGCTTCCCTGAGAAGGATATAATGGGAGTTCAGAGGAGGAAACCATTAGCTCCAAGTAGGGGCATTTCCCAAAGGGGGGTGATTTGGTTCAGCCTGGAGAGACAATTCAATAGCATCTCTTTCTTTGTGACACCAACCTGCCAGTGATAATAACTAGTGTATTTAAGTATTGACACACTTAGGATAACATTAAATATTCCTTTTATTTTGTAACTATATAATCCTGATTTGTGCTTTGTCAATATTTCTCATAGAATTTTCGATTGTTGTCTGCCTGGTTTACTATGAATAATAAGAAAACAACAATTTCAAATGGTACTCAGAAGTAGCTTTGATAGAAAACTCCCGAGTGACGTTTATAATGGGCTCAGCTCCTGCTGTTGACTTAGGGAACTGGATCTGGAATTTGATGTATTTTTGTCCACACTCTGCCACCATTCAAAAAACAACAGGGTCTCTTCATGATTAGGTTTCTTGTTTCTTTGTCAATGGTATTGCACTGGATAGTGTTGTGGCTTATTAGCTCAAAACTTCCAAAATGTTTAGATTTTTATAAACTAATAATATTTTCAAAAACATTTTGGGGACCAATAATAAGGTTGCTAATCTTTAATTTGCTAAGCAAAGATATAAAAACAGATAACAACTATCCACTAACACTGCTGTTTAATTTTTTTAAACCATGTATTGATACCAAAAAATAATGTAGGAGGGAACAAATCTCAGAATGAAAAGCAGTTCCTTAAAATGAATAAATCTGGCTAAAAAAGGAAAAATCACCACATTATCCTTCTCATTTCACATGGTCTGATCAAAGTTTTATGATAGACAACTGTCCTTTAGCTACTACAGGCTTACGTAACTGGAGCTTTGGACATCAGGTAATGTTTTTCTTGCCAATGACAAAGACTGGGGTCTTTGCTCAAAGAATAAACCGGCTCTTTTTGAGCCAGGCTTGAAAACCAATACCTGCCTAAACCAATCCTGTGCATATCATGCTTTTGTGCTCTGTTAGGTAGACATCCAGCTGGTCCTGGAGGGCCGGTTTCTATATCTGTTTGTCCCATCTCAGCTTTCTTCTCCTACCTGCTTGTCCATGTAGATGGGTTTTATCAGGTCCAAGTTATGGCAATCTCCTATCTATTGATAGAAGAAACAGAGCTTTTTCCTTTTTTTTCAGTTTTTCCAGAAGTAGAATCTCTGATTTCCATCAAGTTGCCACAGACTGTTTTACACTGTGTGGGCTGCATTTATGAGCCATTTATGAGCAGCCCACACAGTACAAGTACCTAGAAGAGGAACAACATTCTGAGTCTCTGTCGGGATCTAATTCTGCCATCATTTTTAAGAATTTGTGTTGGCTTTGAAGAGAAGGCAAATCTATTTTCTTCCATTTTTTTTAAAGATTTATTTATTTATTTTAGAGGAAGAGAGTATGGGGGGTGGGGGTGGGGCAGAGACTCTCAAGCAAAGCCTGTGCCAAGCCTTGGGCCAGAATGGGGACTTGACCCCACAACCCTGAGATCAGGATTCGCCAAAACCAAGAGTCAACAATCAACTACACCACCCAGGCTCCCCTTCCATTTTTAAAATGACTTCAATAATAGCAAAGATGAAATCAAAGCAAAGACTTTTAGAATTAGATATATTAACTTTTGAAATCTTTGTTAGCAAATTGTGAAAGCAGTGGCAGGATCCTTCCTTCTGAGTCATGACAATGGGATGAATCACAGTGAAGCAAACTCAAGGCCACAGATACCAGAACCCAAGCAAAGAAGGAGCAGGAATCAGGCCCAGATTGTAATGAAGAGTAAAGCAGAAATAGCACAGGAATGCAGGCTGTTCAAGTCTGGTGATTATGACAAAATTAAGAATACACTAGATCAGAATTAGGTCATGATTTGAGGATAAAGAATACAAAAGACCAGGCATAGATGGATGCTGAGTGGAGCCTCTTCATTCTGGCTTTCTGGGAAAGAAGGCCTAAGAAACCTCAAATAGAGCTTTTGGAAATGTTTTCCTCTATGGGCTGTAACCTACAAAATGACTCCCACTTGCTCTATCTTTCTCTTTGCCTGTCTATAGGCAACCATCCTGAAAGAATGATGAAAGTCTCTGAGGCTAATTCTACACACCAAACTGGTCCAACTCTATTGGCTGAAGCAATACTTTGAGAAAAAAAAGTCTGTAAATTAAGCCATCTCAATCTGTTTTTAGATATATTCTGCATCTAAACTTTGAGTCTAAATTATCTCAATAGTAAAATTACTGATGTATGCAACAGTATAAGTCGACTTGTTCCTGTTGTCTCCAATTCTCACCTGAAGCTCCAGAGCAGAGAACAGTTAAGAATCATATTACCTATAAGTTTGCTCCAGAGTCACCCAAAAAGTTCATCTAGAAACTCAACCCTGAAAATAAAAGGAGGCAAGATAATGAGTAGTGGGGGAGTTGTTCAGAAAGATGTCATAGTCAGCGTGTAGTCGTTTCCTCTATGCATCTCTGATAGAATTCAGAAAGGTATTTACAAACACACAACCCTTAAAACCAGATAAAGGAGAGCTTCCAAAGAATCTCTCAGGGAGCCTGGCTTGTGTCCACCAAAGTTAATGGGGTACAAAGACTCTTACTTGGAAAAGTTTAGAGGCCAACCTGGACCTGGCCTTGAAAACAGAGCTAGGAGAGGGGGTCATTGTGGAAGTGGCCCATACTTCTAGAGTTGAGCAATGACTCAGGTGTTCTGGTGGCCCAAGTGGATACTGTGGGAGGTAACCAGGTTTAAGTCAAGGTTCCAAAACAAAGGGACTGAGAAGCAATAGTAAGAAGCCAGATAGAGATTGTATAGTTCACACCAGGGACATGACAAATGTCTCAAAACAACTGGGATCTGCCTTGCAAGAGGTCTCCAAAGTGAGGTTATCACTCCAGCCAACCAGTAGTACATCTTCTGTCCCATACCCTCCCTCCTCCTCACAACCCCGCACCATGTCTGGAAGACGTAGAGGCAACACAGTGAGACAGGAGTCTGGGAAACGAAAGAGCAAGACAGGAAAAGACTGAGGAGGTTTACCAGGCCCTCTTTTGCCTCTGTTCTTACTACAGGTCCTGAATCAAAACTGGAAAAAAAGTATTTTTTATTTATATAGAACAAGACCTTTTAAAACCTGAAAGAAGATGGCACATTAAAAACAGCAAGGTGGGTGGGACAACTGGGTGGCTCAGTCGGTGAAGTGTCAGACTCTTGGTTTCAGCTCAGGTCATGATCTCAGAGTCTTGTTATCAAGCCCAGTATTGGGTTCCATGCACAGTGGGAAGTCTGCTTCTCTCTCTCTCTCTCTCTCTCTCCTCTCTCTCCCTTTCCCTCACACATGCATGCAGGTGTTTGCGCGCACGCTTGCTCTCTCTCAAATAAATAAATAAATAAATAAATAAATAAATCTTTTAAAAAATAATAAAAAATAAATGAAAACAGCAAAGGGACTAGAGACGTTTTGGAATTTACCCAGACTTTATCAAGTGTCAGGGAAAAACGCAAATAGTACAGATGAAAGGCAGTGGTGAAAAAAGAAATTAAGTTCCATTCATATGTCATGGACTACACTATGTCCCATCAAATTCATATGTTGAAGCCCTAACACCCCCCCTCTGTCCCACACTTGTACCTCAGAATTTAATTGTGTTTGGGAACAAGGCCTTAAAAGAAGTAAGTCAAAATGAGGCTATTAAGTAAGCCCTAATCCAACTTGATTGATGTCCTTATAAAAAGAGGATATTTGGACACACAAAGAGACCCCAGGGGCATGCCTGCACAGAGAGACCACCACGGGAAGAGGCAACAAGAGGGCAGACATCTGCAAGCCAAGGAGAGACATCTAGAACAGTTTCCTCCTTTATGGCCCTCTTTTCCTGTCTTACTCTTTCATTCCACAAACCTCTATCTCACTATGTTGCCTCTGCATCTTTCAGATATGGTTTGGGATTGTGAGGAGGTAGGAGAGGTTTGGGACAGAAGTTGTACTATGGTTGGCTGGAGTGATAACCTGACTTTGGGAGTCTCTCACAGGGCAGATGCCCAATTGTCTCCATTCCCCAGGATTTCTCCAGAACCATGAGAAAATAATTTGCCATTTAAGCCACCTAGTCTCTGGTATTTTGTTTTGGCAGACTTAACAAACTAAAATATATCTTTAAAAAAAAAGCCAGCTTTTGGAGGGAAAAATTATTTTGTTTATTTATTTATTTATTATTTATTTATTTATTAATTTATTTATGTTTAACGTAAGCTCTACACCCAATGTGGGGCTTGAGCTCATAATCCCAAGATCAACAGTTGTTGGCTCTACCAACTGAGCTAGCCAGGCACCCCAAAATTCGTCTGCATATTAACTTAAATGCTATGTGTCTTATAGCTACACAAAACTTCTGAACCACACCTCTGTCCAATTTAAAATTAAACATTCACGTCAGTACTTTTTTTTCTCAGTTCAATATCTTTTCAGAAATTTTACCACCACACGAGAAAAAGGAAATAAAACTGCATCTTCAAATCTTGACATTCCATAATGTCTGAAATACTGCAGCCTCATATTACTTCTTATCATTTGTCAGAAAAATAAACAATTTCCCCCCACATAAAATAAGTGACCTCGATGCCTAGGTGGCTCAGCAGTTGAACGTCTGCCTTTGGCTCAGGGCATGATCCCGGGGTCCTGGGTTCAAGTCCTGCGTGGAGCTCACCACAGGGAGTCTGCTTCTCCCTCTGCTGGTGTCTCTGCCTCTCTGTGTGTCTCATGAATAAATAAAATCCTTAAAAAAGAAAGAAAGACAGGAAAAAAGAAAGAAAAACAAGAAAGAAAAAAAAGTGACCTTTCTCATTAACATAAATGTATGTTTAGACAGGAATGCTACCTTTGTGGCTTTGGTCATATTTCAGTAGCTAGAGAATAAGTGAGAATATTGAGAGCTCAGTTTCATATCATTTGTAGAAGAGTTGCAAAAAGGAATGGCGACTAAAGATACAAAGCCTCAGATGAAGTCTCCTCCTCAGCCTCTTGGTAGGACTTCCTGCCTCAATAGTCTATGGGTAAATGGAAATCCTGATAGACCTCATGCCCAGCTACTTACTGGGTATCTCCACATTAATGCTTTACTCGCTGCTAAATAGAAATGTCTATATAAAGCTGAACATCTCTTCTCTGCCATCATGATCCTGTTCTCCTCTCTACTTCCTTTTATCTAGGTTCTAGTGTGCTTGAGAAGATTCTATGAAATAACCTATTTATGCGTAGCTGCTAGAATGGTGTCTGGCATGGAGCCGCTACCCTCACAGTCACCTCGTTAGAAACCCAGTAGCCTCATCAACAACTCCCTTTCCCCAGCTTCTCACATTTAGTCAGGCCCCATACCCTGCCAACTTTACAATCAAACAGTTATTCCTCACTGATCTTGCCTCCAATCTTTTTTCTCTCCACTAGATTATATTATAATATATCATTCTTCTCTGTGTCCCACACAGTAGCACAAAATGATTTATTCTATTCAATTGGAGCTTTTAGCTATTAAATAATCATTTCCTCCAAAGCCTCAGAAAGAGCGTTGTATACCAAAGATTTCTCCTCAGTTGACAAAAGTCAAATATAAAAATGTAATGAGAAATTCTAAGAAATATTTTTTACTTTTATCTTCAAAAATGTACAAGTCTTCAAAGCTAGACCAGTTGTGCACCACCCCCCATTTCCAGACCATACCCCTCCCTCTAGCAAGGAGTAGCCCACTGAGAAAGTCTTTACCTGTTCACCCCCTCCACTGGGTCAGCAACTGGACTAAAACTGTAGTTCTTATCCAGGCAGCTTCCTTGACAAGCCCCTATTCCACTCCAGCCAATCCCCATGGAAATGTTCCCTACTTTTAGAGAATATCCATGTCATGGGCCTAAACTAAATAAGTGAATTTTCTACTGATTCTGATTATTATAGATTCTCTTCTTAAGAGAGACTGTGTCATGTGGTAGTAACAGCATAGGCTCCAGAGTTGGACTGGCCTTGCTTCAAATCCCACTTCCATATGAGTAGCTATGTGACTCTTCTACCTCTTTTTTCTCATTTGTAGAATAGAATAAAATTTACTTCATAGTGTGTTTGAGATGATTCAGTAAGATAATGTATTTGTATATAGCCATTAATGTGATACCTGGCACAGTGAAGTTAATAAATATAGTTTATTTATCTTCTTTATTAATTTATTTTTGGCTCTCTCATCTTGCACTTTAAATTACTTTGAAGATCTTGGAAGAAAGCCTGGAGTCCTGCTAGCAATGACTTCAGCTTGTACTAAGTATGTTATAAATTTGTTTAATATCTTGTATACTATAATTCTTACAAGTGTATTGGGCCTAAGTATTCAACTGGGTAGTTTCCTCAAGTTTCTGGGTGAAAATCAATTCAAAAGAAGAGCGAATGAAATCCTTTAACTTCTTATTTCTTTGAATAAGAATCCTGCTACCATAAAAAGTTTTTCTTAATGTATAATGCCAAAGAGGACATTCTTCCTTCAGTCATATAAACTCATCTTGTGTGACTACCTATTGAGCAGTAATAGAAAATGTCAGGTGTCAAACCCAATCCTATATTTCTTTATGTACCAGATATATCGCGAACTATTAAGTGCCTAGCAGAGCCATAGTACTTCTTGTTTGTGAGGGTACAAATTACATGCAAGTCATGGCCTCTGCCCTCAAAATACAATTACAGAACAATGAAAGAATGTGTAAGGTAAACTAAACTATATGTCTCCGAGTCTCAGTGCTAGAAATGTTCAGAAGAGACAGGAAAGTCTTCTGACAAATGATAGGGGAAAGTTTCAGCTTGGGGCAAAAGGAACATCTAATCCAAGAATAGGATGTCCAGGAATGTCTGGGTGGCTCAATGGTTAAGTGTCTGACTCTTGATCACAGGGTTATGAGTTTAAGCCCTGCATTGGGCTCCTGGCTGGGTGTAGCGCCTACTTGGAAAAAAAAAAAATAAAAAGACAAGAAAATCCAAAACAAATAGAACACTAAACATACTGCATTTGTCCCTGTTTGGATAGCTTCATTTCTCTTCCTAAAGACCCCAATCTCACCCTTCCTTGCACACTGGGCCAGAGCCTTCTCTGTGTAGCTGACCTAAATGCACCCATCCTTTTTCACATTTTTCCTTCTCCTGCCTTAACCTTCCCTCCACCTGCTTTTCTTCTCAATTTTCTCCTGTGTCTTCTCCCCTTACAAACAAGCTCTGTGTGAGAAATTCAAACATGCCTGGGAACAGAATCAGAAAGTATTGGTATGTTAGAGCTGGGGGACATTTGAGACACCATAGAGTTACTCTTCCCTTCATTTGCTGTGTGCAGTCGAGGACTTTCCACCTTCTGATATCATTCAGTCATTTATTACTTCCCCTGAAAGGATGTGAGCCATCCTATTATATACAAAGTTCCCAGTAACTGTACTTCTGCCCAATTTCCCAGACTCTTTAAGAATTTCATCCCCTGCCTCTTTCCATGTAATCAGTTTATTTTTTTAAGATTTTTAAAAAATTTATTCACGAGAGACACAGAGAGAGAGGCAAAGACATAGGCAGAGGGAGAAGCAGTCTCCATTCAGGGAGCCCGATGCGGGACTCAATCCCAGAACCCCGGGATCACATCCTGGGCTGAAGGTAGACACTCAACCACTGAGCCACCTAGGCATCCCTCCATGTAATCAGTTTGGACAAAATTGAGAAATAGGCAAAACTGCCTTTTGTCCTTGTAGTCTTTTCATTCTTCACCCATGTTCCTTTTCAGAGACCACCTCCATCCTAGTGTCTCAAAAACTCCTCATTCCCCTTGTCAATAGTTAGCATTAGAGTCTCAGCCACCTTGAGGTTTAATGGCCTACAACAGTATAATGGTTGTCCTTAATGAGATAGATTTGATTGGATTCAAGGTCTTCTGTTACAAATAAAATTCAAACCTATTTCAGACCTCAGTCAAGGAAGATTTGGGAAGCCCCAAGATTTTGATGGGGATCATGCCTGAAAAGACATTTTATAGTTAACACTGGTTTACCTCCCTTTGAGTAATATAGATAATATGCTTACATAAAAGCTACTGTTAAATACTGACATACCAGAATATATGAAAAAGAATCCCCTACATCCAGAAGTGCACCAGCTAAAATATATATTGCCTCCCAGTTCCAAAGCTACCCTTTATTGTCTACCCTGAAAAACTGGAGCTAGAATGTTGAAATATTTCTCCTTTTCAGTGAGAATAACCTTTGTCAGTATGGGGACTTGGAGAAACACTATGAAAGAAATTGGGGTTCTCTTACTGAGTCTGGTGTTTTCCTTTTGCTTCTTCTGTTTCCTGTCTCATTGTTGCCAACTTCATGTGTAGGGTTCATCCAGTGACACACATATGGATGACTTCCCATCAAATTTCAGTGGCATCCCTATTTACAGTTTCCCAATGAGTCACAGGGGTGTCCCAGAAGTCGGCCTCTCAGCCTTGACCCACCTGCATTTAGAAGTGTTTCCTGCTTGCCCCAGCATCTAGGGATCAGTTCTGGCCTGGCAATCCAGCAAAATTCTTCCAATCCAATGATCTGAAGCCACACTTTTTCCAACGTGGCCTGAGTTCCAGCCTTGGAGAAGAGGGTTCTTTTCCACATTGCTCCTTCCTTGGGTACCTCTCTGAGTCCTAGGTTATTTTTTGTTGTTGTTATCTTTACTCCTTTTTGGTCACCAGCTGTTATAGTTAATAACTTTTTATATTAAACCTTCCCTATTCAAACTACTAAATGGGGTCTGTTTTCTGATTGGACCATGACTGATATTAAGAGGAGGGATCTTCATCCCTAAAGAATAAATCTTCAAAGCATTTGTTTAAAAACCCAAGAAAGGGATCCCTGGGTGGCACAGCGGTTTGGCACCTGCCTTTGACCCAGGGTGCGATCCTGGAGACCTGGGATCGAGTCCCACATCGGGCTCCCGGTGCATGGAGCCTGCTTCTCCCTCTGCCAATGTCTCTGCCTCTCTCTCTCTCTCTGTGTGTGTGTGACTATCATAAATTTAAAAAAATAAATAAATAAAAATAAAAACCCAGGAAATGCAAACAACCAGAGAGATAGTTTGGCTTTCCGCCAGAGTAATCTATTGCAAATGAGCCTTATATCTTGGTTATAATAAACAAGACGGGCGGTGGGGGAAGGCAGTAAGCATTTAAATCCTAGAACAATAGATTCTCATATTAAACCTACAACAAAAACTAAAATAAAATAAAAATTCAAACCTAGATATACAAGAACCTTAATCAGCTGTCAAGTTTCAGTATTATTGTGCTCAAATGAATATCTTCTGTATTTAGTTTTAAAAATTACCTAGGGGAAAAATTGTCTAGGGGAAAAAATTGTCTAGAGGAACAGGGACGAGGGACTTGCCTAATTAGGCTTTCTAAATTGAGATATAATTGGCATATAACATCATATTAGATTCAGGTGTACAACATAATGATTTAATATTTGTATATATTGCAAAATGATCACCATAATAAGTCTAGTTAATACCCATCACCATACATAGTTACAATTTTTTTCTTATATTGAGAACTTGCAGGATCTACTCTTTCAACTTTCAAATATACAATACAGTATTATTAACTATAGTTACCATATTCTACATTAACTCTCAATGACTTATTTATTTTATAACTAGAAGTTTGTATTTTTTTACCTCATTCACTCACTTCACACACCCTTGAACCTCACTTCTGGCAACCACTAATCTGTTCTCTATATCAATAAGCTCAATTTTTTTTGTTTGTTGTTTCTTTGGGTTTGGTTTTTGTTTTTGTTTTTAGGTTCCACATACAAGTGAGATCATACAGAATTTGCCTTTGTCTGACTTATTTCACTTAGCATAATGTCCTGGTGGTCCATCCATGTCACTGCAAATGGCAAGATGTCATTCATTTTTATGGCTCAACAATATTCTATTGTATATATACACTACATCTTCTTTATCTATTTATCTATTGATGAAAGTTAGGTTGTTTCCATATCTTGGCTATTGTAAATAATGCTGCAATGAATATGGAGATGCAGATATCTTTTTGAGTTAGTGCTTTTTGTAAAAAAATAAATAGGGCAGCCCCGGTGGCCCAGCGGTTTAGCGCCAACTTCAGCCCAGGGCGTGATCCTGGAGACCTGGGATCGAGTCCCATGTCAGGCTCCCTGCATGGAGCCTGCTTCTCCCTCTGCCAGTGTCTCTGCCTCCCTCTCTCTCTGTGTCTCTCATGAACAAATAAATAAAATCTTTAAAAATAAAAAATAAATACCCAGCAGTGGATTTGTTGATCACATGGTAGTTTTATTTTTAACTTTTGGGGGAAATTCTCCATAGTGGCTCCACCAATTTAAATCCCCACTAACTATGTGCAAGGGTTCCCTTGTCTCCACATCCTCACCAACACTTATTATTTCTTGTCTTTTGATAACAGCCATTCTAAGCCTTTCTACGGTATGAAGTGGTTCTCATGGTGGCTTTGATTTGCATTTCCCTAATGATTAGTAGTGCTGAGCTTTTTTTTTTTTTCATGTGTCTATTGGCTATCTGTATGTCTTCTTTGGAAGAATGACTATTCAAATGGTCTGCTCTTTTTTTATCAGACTGTTTTTGGTTTTTTGTTTTGTTTTTGTCATTGAATTTTATATATGTTGGATATTAACCCCTTCTCAGATATTGGATGTGCAAACACTTTCTCCCATTCAGTAAATTGTCTTTTCATTTTGTTGATGGTTTCCTTTGTTGTGCAGAAACTTTTTGGTTTAATGTAGTTCCCCTTGTTTATTTTTGCATTTGTTTCTTTTGCTTTTGGTATCAAATCCAAAAAATCATCAAGACCTATATCAAGGAACTTACCACCTATGTTTTCTTCTGGGAGTTTTGTTATTTAATTAGATTTTATGTGTTACTTTCTGCAAACATAATAGCACAAAACAGGCCATGTTGGAAATACAGGATCTGTAGTCGTGTTATTTTGCATACGGCATTCAGAGTTCCAAACTTTGAGTAACAGAGAAAGAGAATCATAATATCTATCTCAAGAAGTTGTTGTAAAGATCAGTACCTAGGACAGTGTTCACAAAGTAGCAACTTCTCCAAAAGGCTATTTTTCTGTGGTCATTACTGTTATTCGTGACTCCTTTTTTACTGTATTGAGTAGTATGGCAAGAAAATTTCACTTGCTAATAACAGAAAATCCAACTCAAACTAGCTTAAACAATGAAAGAGGACTTTGGGAATTACACAATTGCAAAGTCAGGAAGTAAAGGTAGCTTCAAAATTGATTGTTTCAGTGACTCCGCAGTATTATTAAAGACTCCTTTTTGTCTATCACTCTTTCTGGCTACCCCCTTTCTGCTTTTCCTAAGGCTGAAGCTTTTGGTAGAGTTAGGCTGGCCTCCAGACATAGTAAGGGTAGTGTGTCCTTGTTTACTCTCAGTGAAAAACAGAACTCTGTATTCTAAACAAGAGTACTGGGGTTCACTCAGATCTTAGCTTACTCACATTATCAGGAATGGAGTTAACTTCACAAACAGCATATAAGTTGTAAGAGGGAATATGGGAAAAAGGCAATATGGATGTTGCATAGATGAACCAAAATATCTTGCTTAAATAATTTAATTTCCTTCTGTCAAATTTTCCTGCAATCCTTGTACATATTCACATTATGATTTTATAGAGACAGTGAGTAAAAATATAGCAAGGAATAATAAAGACTATAACAGAAAACCTCTTATACAGTCTTGCCATGTGCTCAGTGCTTTAAATGCTTTACATATACTCACCCATTTGATTCTCAAAACTACCATAAGATTTCGACAAGGAGCTATTCAAGAATGGAATCAGGATTTGGAACTTAGACAATATAGCTTGGATACCTATGCGCTTAACCCTTCTGCCATGTTGCCTCTCAACAAAGAGATAATTCTCCCTTCCTCTGATGTGCTAAACAAAGAGCTTGGTTCTGTGGTGCCCTCTCCCAAAGGTGATCAGCGTAAAGCAATGGATGAATGAAGGACTAATGAATAAATGAAAGATATGGAAAAGAGGTGTTCCTAGAAGGTTTTTTTTCCTTATTCAAATAATATTTTAAAACCCAAAACCCAATGACAAGAGACAATGCACACACCAATAGAGTGATTCGAAGAAGTTCTCTAATTACACCCCACTTGGTTTTCAGGCCTTTATAGCATCCTCGAATTATAGTCAGAGGTGATCAAGTACTTTGGAGCTAGGTTCTCCAATGCCAGTGGGAATCTGTCAACACCATCAATCAGCTGTTTGATATTGAGAAAACCTCTTTCAGTCTCAGTTTCTTCCTCTTTGAAGTGAAGGGGTTCAACCAGATTATCTAAAGAATAGCATGTACACACACAAACACACACAGGCGATTATTTCTATACTTCTAGCTCTACTTCAATCTTTCCTCCTCAAACAGTAGTTTATGATTTTACTTAGAACCATGTTTATTGACTCTTTCATCATGGCTCTGGCATCCCTCCAAATACGGTCAAATTAAAAGGTAATTGGTAAACCAAAGAATAAATAACACACAAGGAACTTTGAAATCTCTCTGTGAGCTTCAACTAGTTAAGACTCCCAGTGTGTCCCCCTGGAGTCAAGCCAAACAGTTTCCAAAGGGCAGCTATCTTTGAAAGTCTGACTTACAAAAGCCACAAAAAAAAATGCGGAGTTTATGCATTATCCTTTTTGTCTCTCCCTCTCTTCTCTTCTCTCTAATTTCTATCCTCTTGTCATTGTGTCTTAGAGTTTATAGATGGGCTAACATGGTTTTTTTAATCTTCTCATTTGTAGAGAATTACAAGTATGAACTATTAATCTTGCTAATATTAGAAACAGTATCAGGACAAAATTACTGTACTGTGTGTGTTTGCACAGAAAATTATTGATGACCTTAAGCATCTCACAGCAATTTCAATTTCATAAATTCATAAATCCAAAAGAAATATGTTTCTGGTAATGCAAATTTATTTTCTACCATTTACAAATTCTGGATCTCTGTGAAGGAGCCAAGTTATTTTTATTTTCTTTATTCTTATATCTAAACCATTTTTCTGAGTTTCTCAGGTAAGAGAAAAAAAAAAGCCTGTGAGACTCTTTCTTTTGGTCGGTGGTTCTCATTAACCTTGGAGGAGGAATCCCAGGACATAGATCAAAATAAAAAGGCCATTTGGCAATAAACTGAATGTATTGTTACCTTGGCCACTAAAAGAGAAAGTAGAATACATAATGCCTGAAACAGACCTTTCTATGGTGAGGTGCCTTTACTCCCTGATGAAATTTTGTCAACTTATAGAGATTTTTAGTGGAGAATTAGAGACTTCACCCTGTACCCTGTAGAAAGTATCGTGGAGTTTGTTTGTGTGTGCAACTCACTACACTCTACATAACAGATTAGAAAGGAAAGAAATTGAAGGATAAGTAAATCACAAACAAAATGTGCACTGTCATCTTCTTTAACTAATGACATTGAATCTGCTCCAAGTCTGCCCTATTTTCCTAAATTGGCACTTATGAAATTATCACGTCTAATTTACGCCTCCACCTCTCAGCAAGAACCCCCTCCCACATTGTTTTCCTTTTCTTTTCACATCATCTTGTTGTCTCTGATTATACTGTTCTTAGAAGCCCACCCTAAAGCCAAACTAGTGCATGTTGAACAGGGAGTAGAGGTGGTATATTCTCAGTTCATTAATTTCTCATCAACTGGAAGCTTGCAAAACTGGGCATAAGAAGAAATAAAAATTGGGAGGGAAAACATCTGAACTTCTTATCACCTCCTCTAAAATTCCATGTTTTCAGTGAATGAGAGGATCTGTATTACGTAAAGTTATAATGGGCATGCTTACTGCACTACAGTAAAGTTGTTAAAAGCATGGACTTTGAAGACAGATGCCTGCATTTCCATTTACTAAGCTACATGCACTTGGTTAAACTAGCTAACTGCCTTATGCTTCTTTGTGTCTATAAAAGAGCATTCTCTTCATAGCATACTTATAAGAATTTAATGAAATAATACATGTAAAGTACTTAGAATGGAGACAAGCCCACAGTAAATGCTACAAAGGTATTAGCCATTACTATCTCATCTGAGATTTCAATGCCCTTACAAGATTCCCAAGCAGTGATCATTCATCTTATCCTTGATTTTTCCCAGAAATTGGGAACTCATTACCTCCCAAGGTTATCTATCTCATCTTCTTACTAGTGGAATGTTGATCTTTCTATAATGAGCCAAAATTTGTCCCTTGTAGTTCCTACCTAACTAGTCTGAGGCCTACCTTGGAGCTACATAGGAGAATTTAATTGACATTTGAACACTGTAATTTCCTTCTCATTTCCTGTAAGCTAAACATTCTCCATTCCTGCAGTCATACACATGTAATATGGATGAGTATTTTACAACTAGCTCATCTATGGTCATCTTAAAGAGTGGTACCCAGAAATTTAGATCTGAAAGCAAGACTAGCATTTCCCTTATTCCAGAGGACATCTTAAGGTCCTATTCATTTTGGAGCTTTTTAGCATCCCCAGATTACTACCTTAAATAAAACTCTTAAGTTGTGTTTGTATGACTTCTACAAAAGTGCATGTCATTATCCCCTTTCTGGGCTTAGGCCATTTTCCCCTGTTTGTTTGTTTGTTTGTTTGTTTGTTTGTTTGTTTGTTTCTAGGATGAAACAAACAAAGGATGGTGGTAGGAATGGCATTAGTAATTAGACAACTTTATAATTACTGTTAAGGTTCATGTGGGAAGCACCTGGGTGGCTCAGTGGTTGAGCATCTGCCTTTGGCTCAGGTCATGATCTCAAGGGTCCCAGGATTGAGTCCTACATCAGATTCACGGGGAGCCTGCTTCTCCCTCTCTGTGTGTCTTTCATGAATAAATAAATAAAATATTTTTTTTAAATCTCTGTGTCTTTAAAAAAATATTTTATTTTTATTTATTCATGAGAGACACAGAGAGAGAGAGAGAGAGGCAGAGACATAGGCAGGGGGAGAAGCAGGCTCCATACAGGGAGCCCGATGTGGGACTCGATCCTGGGACTCCAGGATCATACCCTGGGCTGAAGGTGGCATTAACCGGTGAGCCACCCAGGAGCCCCTAAAAATAAAATCTTTTTTTTTTTTAAGATTTTATTTATTTCTTCATGAGAGACACACACAGAGACAGAGAGAGGCAGAGACACAGGCAGAGGGAGAAGCAGGCTCCACGCAGGGAGCCAGATGTGGGACTCAATCCCAGGACCCCAGGATCACGCCCTAAGCTGAAGGCAGACGCTCAACCACTGAGCCACCCAGGTGCCCCAATAAAATATTTTTTTTAAAAAGTTCACATTGGCTTTGGCCTATAATTTGAGTTTGTCAAGTTTGGATTTTTGGATTTTAGTTCTATCAAATTTTTTTATCATACATCACTAAGTATCCTCTTTTGTTTTGATAATCAAAAATGTGTAGCCATCATAAGATGAAGAAGACAGAGTACTAGGAAACCATGGCCCTACTTTTATTCCTATTCTCAAAAATAACAGGTCTGAGGTACTTCTTAACCGCTCAGTCTATCTGTGTTCCTCACACATTTATTTTTTAAGGAAAAATACCAAGAACATTAAAACAGTGTCTATCATCAAGACTATAAATAATCCTCTACAATGTTAAAAAGCAAATTAAGATTTTTTTTTGAGAAATTTTACTTATAAAGCTTTGGAAACAAGCAAAAAGTCACAAGTTTAGCCCCAAAGAAATCAAAATGGAAAGGCATAAAATACATTTTTAACACTTGGTCCTTTTGCTTGTTTAGTCCCTGGATATTTAAAGCAACTCTCTTCATGAGTTGCTCAAGCTCTGGGGACTGCCTCTCGGTCCACATAGGACCTTGCATCTCTGCTCTTGCCCTTGGCAGTGGGCACAGGAAAATATCGTTTGCCTATCTGTTCCTTCCTGAAGATCATGAACCCCTCATGGGCAAGAAAAAGCCTTTTAATAATCCCTCGACCAAACACAGAAACACTAACACGTAGTAAATAATAGATGTTTATCGAATAAATAATTGAGCAAGCCTGCTACACATTCCTACTAAGACCAGTCATTAGCTTAGGTTACAGCTTAATATAAGAACTGTAAAGAGTAAGGCTACATCCCCTTCCCCATCTCTTCCTACTTCGACCACATCTCCTTTCCCCATTCATTATGGCTAGAAATTCCATTAAATGGGACACCTTTAACTAACTCTACAACTCTCCAAGATATAAAATGCAAATATCCCCACCAGAGAAGCAGTACTTTGACATAAATTTATATTAAGTTGCAAATTAGTGATACAAACTACTCCCTCCAGTGCAGTTTATAGAGATTGGAGTGTTAGCAGAAAAAGAATATCTATTATCCCTGCAGGTTCCAGCCCTGCTTTGGCCCTGCGTCAATAAAATCCTAGAGCATCAGTCCGCCAGCCAGTAGAGGCCAGAAAATTCTGCTGCTTCCACAAATACCATGCCTGGAACAAGGATCTACCCTGAAGTTTCCCATGTGATCATCTGAACCAAGTTCCTCAAGAGGACACCTATCACATGCAGCCCAGCTGCTGAACTAGCTTCTAGGCCAGAGTTGCAGGTGCCTGAGTCCCCTCATGGAGCAGAGAGCCTATCCCTGAATCCCAGTCAGCACTGAAGAGCCCTGGCCTTCTTGCCTTCCACTTTCCCCAGGGAAGATGCTGCTTTCCCAGAATTCTTAGCTAACCTTTCACCCAAATCTGCCCCAAGATGGTGATATCTCTGTTATTTGATTAAAAACTCCTTGGCCATTCACCTCTGCCTAAATGAGAACTTGACTTTGGCCTCTCATTCTCTAATAAGGGCTTGGAGCACTTTCCCATCTCCTCCTACCTTGGTCATTGTACTCTAACCTTTGCCATCCTGGCTTGGTGCCAGCATGCTCCTTCCTCCCCCAAAGTAAGCTCCATATTTCTGTCTGCCTGGTCACATGGTTTATGACTCTGGGAGGAAAAAAGGAGGGGGAGGGAATAGGAAAAGAAACTGCTAGAGAATACAAAGATAAAAACTTCCATCTGTCTCACATGTTTTGCCTAGAGCCAGAACTGCTTGGTGGCACAGGTTTTAAATTCCATGCTCTCGGGCAGAATTTCCTTAAAAAGGATCTCTAACTACAGCTTCTCTGTCTTGCCTTAAGACCCTCTCATGAACAGCGCCCCACCAGCTTGAGACCAAATTACCCAGGACTAGCCAGTTTTGCTGTAGCTTGGGCATCAGCCAAACTCACATGCCAAAGCAAATAAGCAAATAGAAGAGGGAAAGGAGAGACCAAAGGGGCATTTCCCAGTGAAGACATCAGCACTGCTTTAAAAAAAAAAAAAAAAAAAAAAAAAAAGAAAGAAAGAAAAAAAAAAAGCTGTGTTTTTAAAATTCTGCTCATGCAAAAAAAAAAAAAAAAAAAAGATAAATTCTTTGAGAAGAAAATTGTCCTTCCACTTTTTTGTCTTATTTTGCTATATTTACAGTATGAGATAGGTTTTATTTTTCCATTGCATACAAGCAGTAAGATAGTTGTGAAACACAAGGTGCCGAAAGAACTTCATACTTCATTATATGTTAGATAAGTAGATGGAATGCTTTTCATTACAAGCTTATTATGCCTTGAAAGTATTTCCTTTTCATAGAATAATTTCATCGTGAGCAGAAATAGCTCAGGTTTACTTAACATCTACTTTAAGGAGGGCAGTGGGTTAAAGTAGAAAAGAAAACAGACTGAGAGTTAGAAGTTGTAAATTCTAGTCCCTCTAACAGTGGAACTATGAGTAAAGTCCCAAACTCCTCATTTGCAAAATGCAGGAATTGAACAGAGACTCTCTGTCTTTTGTCGTTGTTGTTACAGTCATTTTCCTGTTCGGTAACCTGGTATGCCAAGAGTTTAATACAGTAAAAAGAAATGCACTTGGATTCAAAAGACTCAGCTGCCTCTTTCTTTATGACTTTGAGCATTTCCCCTCTTCTGTTTCCTCATCTGTAATAAAAAGGAAACAGAACATATGGTGTCTCAGGACATTTCCAGCTCTAAAATTCTATAACAAAGAAAGATGTCTGTGGTGCATATGCTGCCTTCCATTTGTATATAAAACTTGATGTTTTGCTCCAAGTAACCTGGGAAGAATAGATGCATTGGTGAAGCATTTCATGGAACATATATGCACTGCTTCGTGTGAACAGGACACCTTAGATCCCAAGGAGAAAGCTTTTCTTAAGAGACTTTTTCCCTTCATCTTTCTTCTCAGTCTCTGAGACGATGCTCTAGAATCCACCACAAACTTCGTTATTATTAGGCATCATCTTCGTGATCTCTGTACGACTGGAAGCAAAGGCAACCACACTGAAATCTAGCCTTTGCCTGCTGTTTATAAATATACTGCTGACGTTAAGAAAAAAAAAAAAGTACCTTCTTCAAAGCTATTAAAAAAGCCATTTATCAAACAGACTTTAACATTTTCTTATAGGAAAATGTGGTTAATCCAAAAATATTTTTGGTGTTTATAATTTTTGGACTTTTGTTAAAATACTTAACTCTTTAAGCTTTGATTCTAAAGGAAGTCAGAGCTATAGTCACGGGTGGTTTACAGAACATTTTCTGGTAGTCTTTACTTCATTTCAATATCTCGCCATGATTGGCTGTTGAGAGCTACAAATAAGGAAGTCTTCAATTTAGGGGATTTCTCAGTGGAAGTTCCCAGTTCAACACAAGGGAGACCTCAGGACAGCTTGAGCAGTGTGGCTAGAGCCTGCAGATTAAGCTTCAAGGCTCTGTAACGGACTATTATCTTTGAAGAGCACTAGTCTGTGAAGAAAGACCTAGAACCTGGAGAAGAGGTAACCAAAATTTTAGTTGTTCCTACCAATTCTCAACCTAGCATGTTGGCCTGGATGTCTTAGACTGAAGTGTTGAAAATTTGTTCTACTCTTGCTTCTGCAAAGTGAGTAATTTATGACATGATTCAATAATATCTTTATATTTATTGTTATAATTGGAAATTTTGGCCTTTAAAAGATGGAGTCCCTAACCAAGGCTAAAGAATATTTTTAAATACTGTGATCTCTTTATATTCTTCTCAACTTTTAAGGTCAAATTTGTGTCTCTACTTGAAATGATTTCTTTAAGATTGTATCTGGAATATATAAGCCTTCTCCAATGAGCGTTTTTTATAACATAATGGTATATAGCTTACTAGATTGAAAAGTAAACTAATACTTTATATAATTGTACTTTGGGGGGGGTTACATTTTTAAAGATCAGTTCTGGCCTGATCCAGTGTGTAATTCAAAAATTCAAAAATTAATTCAAAGTATTTTTTCAACTCCTAAGAAACACACATTTATGAATATTTGTTTACAGTGGAATATTAACCTTATAGACAGCTTTGCATTTCCAATCCTAGAATGTTTAAACTTTCACCATTGTAGTAATCCAGCCTTATTAGAACCAATTGGCCTTTATTTTCACAATCGAAAGCGAATATTAAAGATTATGTAGTATTTTCTTAAGAATAATCCTAAGAAAAGTTGATAGTTTGAAAAGATTAAACATCAAAAATCATTATCAACATCAATAGCTGTCATTTATTGAATATCTGCTGGAGAAAAACCAATCACAGGATCTTCCAGCTAGTAAGTGGCAGAGCCAGGGCTCAAACCTGAATTTATAGTGCTTCTTTTTTTTATGACTCTCTGTTACCAGCTCTGACCTCTTACAATTTAAATCATATTTTGAGATGTCTTTTCCAAAGTGCAAGATGATGGGGGGAAAAGGCAATGACTTGGCCAAGGTCACAGAGCAGCCGAGTCATTCATAGGAGCTTAGAAGCCATTCCTAGATCTCTTGCTCACTCCCCCACCCTTCTCCTGACTCCTTCCATGATGCCCAGGTGCACACATTAGTCTAGTTCCATGCAGCAGGGGACATGGGGCTGTATGCTAGGTCCAATCTGACAGGTTCCTGCAAGCAGTTAGTTAGGGCCCCAAAGCAACATCCAGTTAATTTCTCTTAAACACTTGTGACAATGAAGGAGATAGCCAACTGAAAAATTTTAAATCAATGTGTTAAATTCTGCCAAAAAAGTTCTAGTTGGGATTTCATGGAACTTATGTACTAATTAGAGGAAAATGATCATCCTTTCAGTAGAGAACCTTCCTGTCTGCACATATTTTTATTCTCTCCATGTATTAAGGCCTTGGGAAACACCTAGGTTCTTTATTTATTATAAAATATATTCTCATATATTTTATCTTCTTTGTGTATAGGGTTAGGGATGTTATTTGAATACTTTTTCCACTGTATTTTCTAACTCATTACTGCTAGCATTTAGAAAAGTTCTTGATTTCATATTTTTATCTTGTATGCAGCTATTGTATTGATCCTCTGCTTGGTCTAAATCATTTTGGGTAATTCACATGTGATGCCTAGATAAGAAAAATATGATTTTTTCACCTTTCTTTTCTTCTCATCAAAACTTCTAGAACAGTGTTTAATAACAGAGGAGATAGCAGCTAACCTTGTCTTGTTCTGATCTCAGTGGGAATTTCCCTAGCGGTTAACATTAAGAATGATGATAGCTGTTGGTTTGAGATAAATATATTTATCATAAAAACCATATAACTACCAAATCTACTTCTCACTCTATTTTACTAAAGGTGTATCACGACTTCATGTTAACCTATATTCAATGTCTTTTTTGGTATTATTAGAGACAGTTGTATAGTTTTTCTACTTTAAGGTATGTAGTGCTCTGTTCTTACATAATACAGGAATTGTATTATTTAAAAATTCCATTATCAAAAATCATGCCTCCATAATAAAGGTAGGTTTAGAATTATAAAGTCTACTTAGTTATTGCCCTAGTTAAAATAATAAATTATTTGATCAAAATGAACCAAGCCAGTCTTACACATTTCCTCATTCTCTCTTTAATCTGCATGCTTAAATGTCTCTTCTGTATTATTTTGGTTTCACAATTCAGTTCACAACTCAAATTAACAGAAAAGAATGAAAACAATGTGGCATAGCCAAGGAACCCTATCCAGGCGGAGCAACCAGATACTCAAACAAAGCAGCTGTTCCTACGCTTTGTGCAAAAAAGCTTTCTCCCTGTGATGACTGTGCTAGTTGCAAGCCACAACTGTATTATAACCAACAGCAAAATGTGTGTCCAAATTAATTAATCTTATACCCAATTATAGTAAGAAAATGTATGCTGAAAAAGTCTGTAATTTGTTGAGAACTTTTGCTTTCATTTTCACAAGTAAATTAATCTGTATTTTTATTTTTTTTTATAAAACACCAGTTTTCCATGTTCTAAAAAAAGTTTAATGAGAGTTTTCTGCTCCTTGAAATGTTTAAAGAGCAAAATCTTCACATGGGCACCCACTTTTAGAAGTAATTCTTTAAAAGCTTTCCAATATATTCTATTGTTATTGATCTAGTTGGGTTTTATGCCATTTTTTTCACGCAGTTTAGGTGATTCATAAATGATCCTTTTCATCAAATTTTTGTTAGGTGTTAATATACACAGTATTCCCTTGTACTTTTTTACCATCTCCATAACAATGTAGATAACCCTTTTTCATTACTGATTTTACTCATTGTTTTCTCCCTCTTTTTTTTTCCTAATTGAACATGTCAAAATTTATCTTTTGGATATATCATTTTTATGATTAGCTCTTTTTAAAGTAGTCTTTGCTTTTACCTCTATTAGTATTTTCTCTTTTTTAAAAGATTTATTTATTTAAGAGGGAGGAGGGGGAGAGAGAGAAAGAGAATCTTAAGGAGACTCCCCAGTGAGCAGGGAGCCTGATGTGGAGCTTGATCTCAGGACCCTGAGATCATGACTTGAGCAAAAATCAAGAGTTGGAAGCTAAACTGAGTGAGCCTCTATCTTTATTAGTATTTTCTCTTTTTTTATATAAATTTATTTTTTAACTTTTTTTTTCTTTTTTTTAGATTTTATTTATTTATTCATGAGAGACACAGAGAGAGAGAGGCAGAGAAATAGGCAGAGAGAGAAGCAGGCTTCATGCAGGGAGCCTGATGTGGGACCCGATCCTAGGACTCCAGGATCATGCCCTGGGCCAAAGGCAGATGCTCAACTGCTGAGCCACCCAGGCGTCCCCGATTAGTATTTTCTTAAAGTCTTGTATTAGATTCCAGTATTTTACTTTTCTGTTTTTCAGTTTTTGAGTTAAATGCTTAGTTCATTTATTTTTATTCTTTCCCATTTTATAATGAATGTATTTAAAGCTAAGAATGGAGCACCAGGGTGGCTCAGTGGTTGAACACCTGCCTTTGGCTCAGGGCATGATCCCAGGGTCCTGGGATCCAGTCTCACATCAGGCTCATGGTGGGGAGCCTGCTTCTCCCTTTGCTTATATCTCTGTCTCTCTCTGTGTGTCTCTCATAAATAAATAAATAAATAAAATCTTTTTTATTTTAGATCAGAATTTTTTTAAAAGCTAAGAATTTTCTGAGCGCCATTTTAGCTACATCTTAAAACTTTTGATAGGTCACTTTCACATCATCATTATTTTATGTTTTTAATTGCAGTTTTATTTCCTCTTTGATCCAAAAGTTATTTAGGACAGCAAAGTTTTTTTTTTCAGTTAATAGACTTTGTTTAGAACAGTTTTAGATTTGGAGAAAAACTGAGCAAACACAACAGAGAGTTTCCATATACCTCTCTGCCTCACCTCATCACATAATTTCCCCTATTAGTAACATCTTATATTAGTATGGTACATTTGTTACAATTAAGGAACCAGTATCAGTACATTTTTATTACCTCAGTCCATAGTTTATTCAAATTTTCTTATTTCTTTGCCTTTTTAAAAAATTAAGGTAAAATTCACATGACAAAATTAAAACACTCTAAAATGAACAATTTAGTGGCATTTATTACATTCACAGTTTTGTGCAATCACTACCTCTGTCCAATGTCAAAACACTCTTATCACCCCAAGAGGAAACCCTGTTCCCATTAAGCTGGTGCTCTCCACTTCTTGTTCCCCTCAACCCTTGCCAACAGGCAATCCGTCTTTTGTCTCTATGGGTGTACCTGTTCTGGATATTTCATATAAGGGAAATCATATAATACGTGACTTTTTCTGATTAACTTCTTCCACTTAACATAATGTTTGGAAGGTTCATCCATGTTGTAGTATATATCAGGTTTTAATTCCTTTTATAACCAAGCAATATTCTATTGTATGTATAAAACAACAATTTATTTATCCATTCATCTATTGTTGAGTAGGATAGTTGGGCTATTTTCACTTCAAGGTTATTGTAAATAGTTTTGCTATGACTATACATTTACATGTATTTTTTTGAATACCTGTTTTCAATTCTTCTTGGGAATATACCAAGCAGTGGAATAGTGGATCATATGGTAATTCCATTTGACATTTTAAGGAACAACCAAATAGTTTTCCACAATTGTCAAACCATTTTACATGCCCACCAGAAATGTATAAGAGCTCTAATTTCTCCACATTCTTGCCAATTCTTGTTATTTTCTGTTATTATTGTTGTTGTTGTTGTTGTTGTTGTTGTTGTTGTTACTATCTTAGTGTATGTGAAGTGGTACCTCATTGTGGTTTTGATTTGCATTTCCCTAATGACTAATGATGTCAAGCATCTTTTTAAGTGCCTGTTGGCTATGTGTATATTCTCCTTGGAGAAATATCTTTAAGTCTTTTACCCATTTTTTAATTGAATGGTTTGTCTTTTTGCTGTTGAGCTTTAAGAGTTCCTTACGTATCCTGGATTCTAAGTCTTATCAAATATATGATTTGCAAATATTTTCTCCTATTCTATAGACTGTCTTTTGATAATTTCTTTGATAATGTCTTTCCATGCCCAGTTTCTTGATAATTTTTATGAAGTCAAGCTTATTTTTTCTTTTCTTGTTCATGATTTTGGTATCATATCCAAGAATCTATCACCAATTTCAAGGTCATAATGATTTGCCTCATGTTTTTATCTAAGAGTTCTAGAGTTTAGGTCTTATATTTAGATCCATTTTGAGTTAATTTTTGTATATAATGTTAGGGAAAGGGTCCAAATCGTTCTTTTGACTATGGCTGTAAGTTGTCCCAACATCATTTGTTAAAGAGACTATTCTTTCTCCATTGAATAGTCTTGGTGACCATGTCAAAAATCAATTTACCAAATATGTATGGGTTTATTCTTCACTCTCAATTCTAGTGCATTGATCACATTTTCTATCCTTATGTTAATACAGCATTGTTTTGATTACCAGAGTTTTGTAGTAAGTTTTGAAATTGGAAAGTATGAGTCCTCCAACTTTATTTTTCTTTTTCAGTATTCCTTTGGTTACAACCTACAAGGCCCCCTTGTAGTTCCATCTGAATTTAAGGATCAGCTTTTACATTTCTGACCCCCCCCCCCAAAAAATTGGAATTTTGATATAGATCACATTAAATCTGTAGATCATGTTGAGAAGTACCATCATCTTAACAATATTAGTTCTTTCAAACCAAGAACACAATATCTTTCCATTTATTTAGGTCTTTCCTCATTTCTTTCAGCAATGTCTTATAGTTTTCAATGAACAAGTGTTTTCCCTCTTTGGTTAAACTTATTCCTAGATCTCTTATTTTGGAGGTGGTATAATACATGGAATTATTTTCTTAATTTCCTTTTTTAATTGTTCATTGATGATGAATAGAAACACAACTGATTTTTGAACATTGCTCTTGCATCCTGCCATTTTGCTAAACTCATTTATTAGCTCTACTAACTTTCTTGTGGATTCTTTGGGATTTTCTATATATAAGATAATGTCATATGCAAATAGAAATATTTTTACTCTAGCACATCTGGCTGGCTCAGTCAGTGGAGCATGCAACTCTTGATCTTGGGGTTGTGAGTTTGAGCCCCATATTGGGTGTAGAGATTACTTAAAAATAAAATCTTAAAAAAAAAAAAAAAGAAATAGGGGAGCCCAGGTGGCTCAGCTGTTTAGCACTGCCTTCAGCCCAGGGCCTGATCCTGGGGACCCGAGATCGAGTCCCACGTCAGGCTCCCTGCATGGAGCCTGCTTCTCCCTCTGTCTGTGTCTCTGCCTCTCTCTCTCTTTCTCTGTGTCTCTCATGAATAAATAAATAAAATCTTTAAAAAAATTAAAAAAATAAAAAATAAATATTTTTACCTCTCTCCTTAAAAAAAATTATTTATTTATTTGAGAGAGAGAGAGAGAGCACTGGGGGAAGGGGATAGGGAGAGGGAGAGAGAATTCAAGCAGACTCTGTGCTGAACATGGAGCCTGATACAGAGCTCGATCTTACAGTCCTGAGATCATGACCTGAGCCAAAATCAGGAGTCTGACACTCAACCAACTGTGCCACCCAGGCACCCTTATTTTAATTTCTTTCATATTTACATGCCTTTTGTTTCTTTTTCTTGTTTAATCACTCTGGCTAAAACTTTCAGGACAATGTTAAATAGTAATGGTGAAAGGATGCATCCTTTTCTGTTCCTGATCTTAGGGGGGAAATCTGAGTATGACGTTAGCTGTAGGTTTTTCAGAAATACTCTTTTTCATGTTGAGGAAGTTCCCTTTTATTCCAGTTTTCTAAGTCTTGTTTTTTTTTTTAATCATGAAAAGGTGTTGGGTTTTGTCAAATGCCTTTTTTCATCAATGGAGATAATCATGTGAGTTGTTTTTCCTTTATTCCATAAAGTGGTGTATTGCACTGAATAATTTTTTTTCTTTAACTATCCTTGCAGTCCAGGGATAAATCACACTTGGTCATGATGCATAATCTCTTTAATGTGCTGTTGGATTATGTTTGCTAGCATTTTGTGGAATTTTAAATCTTTATTCATAAAGAATTTTTGTTTTTAGGTTTTTTTTTTTTCTGTTGTCTTTGTCTGGCTTTGATATCACAGTAATGCTGGCTTTATAAAATGAGTTAGGAAGTATTTCTTCCTTCTCTATTTTTCCTATGAGTTTGAGAAGGATTGGTTCTAATTCTTTTTAAGTGTCTGATAGAATTCTCCAGTGAAGTCATCTGGCTCTGCATTCTTCTTTTTTGAGAGGTTTCTGATTACTGATTCAATCTCTTTATTTGTTATGGATCTGTTCAGATTTTCTCTTTCTTAGCTAGATTATTTTATTTGTTGGTCTATTATTGTTCATAGTGGTTTCTTATAATCCATGTTATTTCTATTTGATTGGTGTCAATGTCCCCACTTTCATTTCTGATTTTAGTTATTTATTATTATTCTTTTCTTTGTTTTTTATAAATCTAGAAAAGTTTTGTCAATTTTGCAGAACTTAGACTTCATTGATTCTATTTTTTTGTTGTCGTTCTCTATTTCATTTATCTCTGCTCTAATCTTTATTAGTTCCTTCATTCTGCTAGCTTTGGGTTTAGTTTACTCTTGTTTTTCTGATTCCTTGAAGTAGAAGTTAGGTTATCGACTTCATACCTTTCTTCTTTTCTAATGTAGATGTTAACTACTATTAATTTCTTTCTGAGCACTGCTTTCACTCATCCGATAAGGTTTGGTATAGTACAGTTTTGTTTTCATTAATCTCTAAGTAAATCTAATTTCCCTTGTGATTTCCTCTTTTAATCAGTTAAGAATGTGTTGCTTAATTTGCATATATTTGAATTTTCTAGTTTTCCTTCTGTTACTCATGTCTAGCTCCATTTTATTTTGTTTTTTTGGTTTCAGTTTTTAAAATATTTTATTTATTGGGTATCTCTGGGTGGCTCAGTGTTTTAGCGCCTGCCTTTGGCCCAGGATGTGATCCTGGAGTCCCAGGATCAAGTCCCACATCGGGCTTCTGCATGGAGCCTACTTATCCCTCTGCCCATGTCTCCGCCTCTCTCTCTCTTTGTGTCTCTAATGAATAAATAAATGAAATCTTTAAACAAATATTTTTTTTTTATTTACTCAACACAGAAAGAGAACACAAACAGGGGGAGTGGTAAAAGGAAAAGCAGACTCCCATGGAGCAGGGATGGGGGCTCAATCCCAGGACCCTGAGACCATGGCCTGAGCTGAAGGCAGACTCTTAAGTGACTGAGCCACCCAGGCACCCCTAGCTTCATTTCATTTTGGTTGGAAAAGATACTTTGTATGACTTCAGTCTTTTTAAATATATTGAGACTTTTGTAGCCTAACATTTGATCTATCCTGAAGAAGGTTCCATACATACTTGAAAAGAATGTATATTCTACTGTTGTTGGGTGGGATGGTCTGTATATGTGTTAGGTCTAGTTGATTTCAGTATCATTCAAGTTCTGTATCTTTTTTAATCTTCTATTTTTTTTAAAGATTTTATTTATTTATTCATGAGAGATAGAGAGGCAGAGATACAGGCAGAGGGAGAAGCAGGCTCCAGGCAGGAAGCCCCGTGGGACTCAATCCTGGGACTCCAGGATCACACCCTGGGCCAAAGGCAGACGCTCAACCACTGAGCCACCCAGGCGTCCCAATCTTCTGTTTTTCTATTCATGATTAAAAGTGGTATAGTAAATTCTCCAACTGTTCTTGTAGTACTATTTCACAATTCTATCAATATTTGCTTCATATATTTGAGGGATCTATTGTTTGGTGTGTAAATATGTATAATTATTATATCTTTTTGATTACTGACTCTTTTGTCAATATCTAATGTCCTTCTTTGTCTCTTGTAACAGTTTTTTAAAAAGATTTTGTTTATTTGGGCGAGAGAGAGCATGAGCATGGGGGGAGGGGCAGAGAGAGAGGGAGAAACAGACTCTCTACTGAGCAGGGAGCCTCATGAGGGGCCAATTCCAGAATCCTGAGATCATGACTTGAGCAAGGCAGATGCTTAACTGACTGAGCCACCTAGGCACCCTCTTGTAACGGGTTTTGATTTGTAAGGTTTTTGGTAGGCCCCTGGGTAGCTCAGTTGATTAAGCATCTGCCTTCGGCTCCCATCATGATCCCAGAGTTATGGGATTGAGCCCCATGTTAGGCTCCCTGATCAGCAGCAAGTGTACTTCTTCCTCTCTCTCTGTCCCACTGCCCCCCACTCATGCTCTCTCTTTTGCTCTCATTCTCTCTCTCTCAAATAAATAAATACAATCTTTGGGGAAGACTCTGTCTGATGTTAATATAACCACCCCATGTTTCTTTGGGTTACTGTCTGCATGGAACCCATTATTTTTCCGTTATTTTACTTTCAACTTAGTTGTGTCTTTGGTTCTAAAGTAGGTCTGTTGTAGTAAGCATATAGTTTGATCATGTTATATTACCCATTCTACCAAGATTTGCCTTTTGATTAGAAAGGGTAATTCATTTATATTTATTTATATTTAAAGAAATTACTGATGAAGAAAGACTTACTTCTGCCATTTTGTTCTTGGATTTCTGTATGCCTTATAGCATTTTTCTGTTCCTCACTTCTCACATTAATGCCTTCTTTTGTGTTTAATTGATTCTTTGCTTTGTACCATTATATTCCCTTGTCATTTTATTTTATGTATTTTTTAGATACTGTCTTAGAGCTTATCATGAGGATTATAATTAGCAATTTAAATTTATAACCATCCAATTTAGCTTTAAATTTATAACTATCCAACTTAGCTTCAATAATATGCAAAAGCTTTACTATACAGCTTAGTTCCTCCCTTATGTTGTTGTAATCACAGATTTTATCTTTATAGATTATGTACCCATTAATATAGGTTTATAATTTTTTAAAGCTTTTAAATCATGTAGGAAACAAAAAGAGAAGTTACAAACAAATGCAATCATGCTTGCTTTCATGTTCACCAATGTAATTGTCTTTAGCAATTTTTTTCTTTGTAATGCTTTGAATTACTGTCTAGTAGCCTTTTATCTGACCCTAAAGGACTTCCCTTATAATTTCTCATAGGGTAAGTAAATCTACTAGCACTGAAATCCTTCTGATTACCTCAGAGCATCTTAATGTTTTCTTCATTTTTGAAGAATAGTTTTGCCAGATAGAGAATTCTTGATTGAAATCTTTTTTTTTTTTTAAGCACTTTACATATGTCATTCTGCTGCCTTCTAGACTCTATGATTTCAAAGTGGAATTGGTTGTTAATCCTACTGGGGATCTCTTGTACATAATGAGTCATCTTTATTTTATTACTTTCAAGATTCTTTCAACTGTTTCAATAATTTGATTATAATGTGCTTTGGATAGATCTGAGTCTATCTTACTATTGCATTGAGTATAACATTTAAAATTTGACAAGAGGGATCCCTGGGTGGTGCAGCGGTTTGGCGCCTGCCTTTGGCCCAGGGCGCGATCCTGGAGACCTGGGATGGAGTCCCACGTCGGGCTCCCGGTGCATGGAGCCTGCTTCTCCCTCTGGCTGTGTCTCTGCCTCTCTCTCTTTCTCTCTCTCTCTGTGACTATCATAAATAAATAAAAAATAAAAAACTTTAAAAAAAGAATTTGACAAGAGAAAAAGTGAGGAGAACAGTTAGGAGGCTAGTATGGTACATAAGAATCGATGATGGCTTGAATAATGGCTGGCAAGAAGGACAGAGAATGGCAATGAAGACACCGTGTAACAATGAGGACAGAAAGTATATGCATGCAAGAAATGTTGCAAAAGAGTACTCACATGAGTTACCTTATTGGGTGACTGAATGTCAGGAAGTAAGAGTTTTATATCTTTATTATATGGGGCAATGTTTTCTTATCTTCTATTAATGTGAAAAAATAAACATACAATTTTGAATTCTACTTGTAGTTATTTACCTTCACATTTAAAAAACCCTAAAATAATAGGTATCCAATTATCATAATTAAAATGACATCTTATCTATCATATCCTTATTTTTATAAATAGAAGATAAGAAAATTAGTTAATTAGACCTTTTCACTTCCTGCCACCTCTCTTCTACCCACTTGATTTTTGGTTGCTATAAACAGGAATTTTAGACTATATTATTAACAAATTATTTACTTACACTTGTACCTTATATCTTCAAAATTACTTTTAACGCCTCATTATATTTGCTACAAATTTTTACTTAATCCCACAGTTATTTCCAATATTTACAAATATTTCTTTTATCTTAAAATTTTACCCTTCCTTTTTTGAAAAATTTGATTCCCTTCTGACTAACTGAAGTATACCTTCAACTGTTTCAGGAAATGGGTGGTATATTTCTGAACCTTGAGGTATCAAAGAATATCTTTGTTTTCATTTCCTATATGAATGATAACTTGGATGGGTATAGACTTTGTAAGTTAAAACTTTTCCATGCAATTGTAGATGTTATTCTAATCAGCTCCTGAAGTTTATTGTTGAAGATAGTCTATTTTTCATTCTTTGCAAGTAATTTATTCTTTTCTTCCTGTATTCTTATTAATTTTCCCCCAACCTTAGATATAGGAAAACTTCCCGTACCCTCTGAAGCCTGGACTCAGGCTTCTCCAGGGTATTTTCAAAGCACCCTATAATATCAGATTGTGTAGCAATTGCCTGCTTCTTCTCTATATGTGATCCACAAGACACTGAGTTCTTTTAATGTAGTACTATGTCTTGGTCATCTTAGTATCCCTAACTGTTAAGACATAGCAAGCACTCAAAAAATATTTGCTGAATAAATAAATACATTGAAAAAGCATTTAATACCAAAATCTTTATCAGGATATGTCAAAGTGTTTGATCTCTTTTCATTAATACATTTCAACTTATTGAGTCCTTTCCATCTTCACTTACTTTGGATATATCTTCTGATGTATCTTTTGTTGCTATTTCTGTTCTATTTACTCTGATGTCTTCTTCAGGAAGAAGCTGGAGCACTTTCTTCCCACTATCCCATTTCATGGTTTTCTTCTATTTGTCCTTTCCATTATCATTTGAGAAAGTTTTTCAAGCTTTTGTTCTAATCATTGATTGAAAATTCTGATGTATTGTTTCCATCCTTGATTACATTCAAATAATATTTTAATTTTGCCATTGCATGTTTTATGCCCTTACAACCTTAATTTATCCAACTTTATTTTTATTTCTCCCTGCCTCTTAACTAGATCCTTCTTTTTCTTAGCCTAATATCTTATCTAATATGATACCTCTTTTTTCATAGAAAATGCAAAGTAGATTTTCCCCATTTACTTATGCTTCTGATAAACCATTTTCCAAAGTGTTCATTTTCTCTGTATTTTGAGAACTCTGTTTTCTTTCTTTATGCAATATAACCTATTCAAAGGGATGCTTTGTCTTGTATTTTCTCATTCCAAGCATCCTGTAGCCTTACTAACCAGATGTATGGATTTTCCTTGGTTCTTTACATTATCTACTTGATTTTAACTAGTTCTTCAGCACAGATATGGAGCTGAGAGACAAGTAGACATGCATAGGTCATAGGGACATTTTTGGCCTGAAGCTTACATTTATTAATTTTGTCACCATAGGTATTTTTTTTAAGATTTTATTTATTTATTCATGAGAGACACAGAGAGAGTAAGAGGCAAAGAGAGAAGCAGGCTCCATGCAAGGAGCCCGATGTGGGACTCCATCCCGGGACTCCAGGATCCCACCCTGGGCCTTGATAGGATCTATATATGAAAAATCAAAGTCTCAGAGATAGTCGAACACACAGCTTTGTCTGCTTATCCCCTTTCATTATTGGCCTCACATATCCTCAAATATAGAATGTCACATTTATCCACTTCCATTGGGACTATATTGGCATACTCCAAACCACAGCTCCAAAAACGATAATAGAAATACTAATGGGGGACATTGGGCAAGGAGGTGTCAAATACTATGTGCAGGTCACGCATAGTAGTGGGGTTACTGCCCAATTTACTAGCAGGTGCCGTGAGGCAGATAGTTTTATTACTATTCTTCAGGCAAGCAGATTTCCTCATTCTCAAGCAACAAGGGTTACGCCCATTTCTGCCCCACCATTCTTGGAAATAATTGGAAATTCTGTTAAATTTTGTCACATGGATGCTTGTCAGCAGGGTCATAGCTACTCTTCTGATGCTTTTCTTCTGACTTAGAAAAAGGCGCTCCTTTGTGGAAGACTCAAGCCCACGAGGGCAAAGCTTGGCAAGCCCACGAGGGCAAAGCTTGGTGACCAACCCTGTCAGCTGGGTGCTCTGTATAGGGCACAGCCTGCTCAGCCATACATGCTGGAGCTGGCCATCAATTCTTCCTTTCGATGCTATTATGAGTTCTCATATTTTTCTGATTTTTTATTAGACATTTAATTTAGAGTCTGAAACACAAACAGCTAGTCCAGATGTCATCCTAAATCGGAAGTCAACCAGATTCTATTAATAGTGATACTTCACATCAAAGATTTGACTGAGATCATTGATGCATACCTGACATTCCAAGTTGTAGTAAGTGTTTATACTGGCAGCTTTCTGCGTCTTGAGATTTATATTCAGAACTCTCAATAAAATATTAAGCAGTTTTGAAAATAGAACCTAAAATATTTTTAATGAGCCTGTAGTTCTCATTTACATCCCCTTCTAACTCATAGTACTGCTTGCTAACCTAAGGTATATAAATATGAGTAAAGGAAAATTGAAGTGAAATTATGTCATTCTTTTAAAGGACTAATAAATAAATGTTTCAACTTAATTCCTAACCTTAGTAAAACATACTGTATGTCAATTCTAAAAAAAAATGTATCATCATTATAGAGAAAGGAAAATGTTTGACATTATCTTAGCCTAAACTTCATGTATTTACACCAGTATTCATCCATGTTTCACACACTGGATAAATGTGAAGCCATTTCTCTTTATGAGTACAACATCATGAAATTGAAATGAGAGAAAAGTATATACTTAAGAAATGTGTATGCTTAATTTTTTATTCCTTATTCAAAGCTTTTAACATCCACATTCAAAATGTTTATGCATTTAGTTTTTTATTCTGAGTGTATTATTAAATTCCACTATTTCAATCAGAAATCATCAAAGCACCTCTCTCAATTTGCTTAAAACTTGGGTGAGTTGGACTTAGACTTCATTAAAAAAAAAAATTCTGCTCTGCAAAAGACACTGTCAAGAATGAAAAGATTACCCACAAACTGGGAGAAAATATTTGCAAAAGATACATCTGATAAAGGACTGTTAGCCAAAATACTCAAAGAACTCTTAAATCTCAGTAACAAGAAATCAAAGAATCCAAATTTAAGTGGACTAAAGATCTTAACAGATATCTCACCAGAGAATATATATAGATGGCAAATAATCACATGAAAAGATGCTCCACAGTATATGTCATCAGGGAAGTGAAAATTAAAACAATGAAACATGCCTGTTAGAATGGCCAAAATCTACAACATTGACAACACCAAATGCTGGCAAGAATGTGGAGCCACAGGAACTCTCATTCATTGCTAATGGGCATACAAAATGGTACAGTCACTTAAGAAGATAACAGCTTCTGTCAAACCTAAACATACTATATATATATATTTTTTTTTAACCCAAAGGAGTTGCAAACTTATGACCATGCAAAAACCTGCACATTAATGTTATAGCAGCTTTATTTATAATTGCTAAAAAACTGGAATCAACCAAGATGTCCTTCAGGAGATGAATGGATAAACTGTGGTCCATCCAGACAATATAATAATATTCAGTGCTAAAAAGAAATAACCGACCAAGCCATAAAAAGACCTGGAGGAAACTGAAATGTATAATACTAAGTGAAAAAAGTCACTCTGAAAAGTCTACATACTACATGAGTCCAACTGTATGACTTTCTGGAAAAGGCAAAACTATGGAGACAGTAAAAAGATCAGTTGTTACCAGGTATTGAGAATGGGAGGGATGAATAGGTAAAGCACAGAAGATTTTGGAGGAGTAGTGAAACTAGTCTAGTATAGTATGATACTACAATGATGGATACATGTCATTATATACCTGTCCAAACTCATAGAATGTACACACCAAAGATGAACCCTAAAGTAAACTATGGACTTTGGAGACAATGTTATTATGTTCATGTAGATTTAGTAGTTGTGACAAAGGTACCACTCTGGTGGGAGATGTTGATAATGGAAGAGGTTTCTGCCTATGTTGGGACAGGGAATATATGGGAAGTCTCTGTACTTCCCACTCAATTTTGCTGTAAACCTAAAACTGCTATAAAAAAATAAATTCTTAAAGAAAACAGTACTTTAATGTCATACTTAACTCATTACAAGAAACTGTTCAACTGATTACAACATTATATACGAGAAGTTTCTATTTATTTAAACAGTTATTGCAATATGCTTTGGCTTTGACTTTTAAAAGTAAGCCCAATATTTAAAAATGTACTATAACTTGGTAGATTTTCAAATCCTTGGATTTTTTAAAAAGATTTTATTTATTTACCTATTCATGAGAGACACAGAGAGAGGCAAAGACACAGGCAGAGGGAGAAGCAGGCTCCATGCAAGGAGCTCGATGTGGGACTTGAACCCGGGAATCCGGAATCACGCCCTGAGCCGAAGGCAGACACTCAACCACTGAGCCACCCAAGTGTCCCTTGAGTTTTCTCTTTCTTTCTTCTTTCTTTCTTTCTTTCTTTCTTTCTTTCTTTCTTTCTCTCTTTCTTTTTCTTTCTTTTCTTTCTTTCTTTCTTTCTTCTTTCTTTTTTAAAGGTTTTATTTTTTTATTTATTCATGAGAGACATACAGAGAGAGAGAGAGAGAGGCAGAGACACAGGCAGAGGAAGAAGCAGGCTCCACGTAGGGACTCGATCCCCGGTCTCCAAGATCACGGTCTGGGCTGAAGGGGGCGCTAAACCGCTGAACCACCTGGGCTGCCCTAAATCCTTGGATTTACAGGCCTAAGGGAAGAAGTACAAACACCCATGGTTCAGAAGTGTAAGGAAAAAGTGTGGCAACCAGAACCTGATCCTCCTGCTCTAACAGAGAAAAAAATACAATTCCAGAAAGAGCAAAATGCTGGGCTCCCCTGAGAGGATAGCAGCTTCTAAATTATATGGGACTATATGACTCTAGATAGAAAAAAGGGAGCCTAAGAATTCCAGAGCTAGGCTTGAATCTTTCAGGATGAAGAAAGAATCATTGGCTGAAGACTTATTCAGACATGGCTTGGCCAAGATCACCAGGAAAAGAAAGTCCTCAACTTTAGAAATTTTGTCAAGTCTGTGGATATGAAGCTATGATATAAAGCTGTGGATATAAAGTCTGTGGATATAAAGCTATCTAGCAGGCTGTGCCTGATAACAACACACAGCATTCAAGGTCATTTTAATCAGGGCTATCAAACTATTACTTCAATGTCCTTAGTACTCTTGTGCTTGGTGATGAGGTCTTTTTCAAACACCATCATCCCATGTCAGATATGTGCAAAAGCGGTGAGATCTCTAAAATATTTTTAAGTTAAATAAGTAAAATAGCTCATTCCTAAAGCTTCTGAGAGTGCTACATGCATTCAGCCAGATGTAATCATGCTCCAGTCAACGTTGAAAGTTCTAGACTTCAGAGCTCTCAGGAAGTTTCCACATGTGCAGTGGATTTGACTGTTCTGTGTTAGTCCAAGGAATCCAAGGGCAGATCTTGATGTGCCAAAGAGCCAGCCTGACATGAGCGACTCTGGACAATACCTTTCATTTGAAGAGCATTCTAAAATTTGCCATGTGCTTTTGTTTACATTATTGGATTGATCCTCACAATCATTCATCCTGTGAAGTAGGTTATCACTGTCTCCAATTGTCAGATAAAAAGTTAAGGTTCATTAGGTTAAGGAACCTGGCTGAGCCAGTAGGTAACAGAGCTAAACCTGAGAGTTCAAACACTTCTAAAGGTATCTAAAATTTCTATCTTGGAGAATACTGAAGCTTGGCTAGGAAATGGAATGATGGGGAAGTCTTTAGTTCATGAGAATTTTCTGTAAAGGTCTACTTGTCTTTAGCAACCATCCAACTTTAGGAAGTACATTTAGTGAAAGGTGTTACAGCTGGGGAAAACCAAATGAGTGTGTGTGTGTGTGTGTGTGTGTGTGTGTGTTTGGGGCCGGTTGTGTAGTGCTTCTCCGTGTGGGCTTTCATCACCTTAATCACAGTCACGTGAGGATCCGACAAAAAGGCAGGTTCCAGGCTTCACCCCAGTGGCTCTGAACTCGAAGATCTGTAGGGGTGGACTGGTAAATCTACATCTCTAACAAGGGTCTCAGATGATTCTTCTTCGCGCTAATCCCCAGGGTCATGTTAGACCCGGCTATTTTCTATTTAGGAAAAATCTAGCCACGGCCCTCAGGTGACCTTTAACCTTGACATTGAGGACTGTCTGGGGCTGTCCTTTGCCCCCAGAGGCGGGGCGGGGCCGGGGCGGGGCCTGGGCGGGGCCGGGCGCGGTGGGCGGGGCCGGGCGCGGTGGGCGGGGCCGGGCGCGGTGGGCGGGGCGCGGTGGGGTGGGCCGGGAGGGGTCCGGCCTGGCCTGGCGGGTGGAGGGCGAAGGGTTAAAAGCTCCGCGCGCAGGCGCTGCCCTCTGAACTGGAACGGAAAGCAACTTCCGGTCGCCTCCCTCGGCCGGCGCCGCGGCTCCGGGGCGTGAGGGACGGGCGCGGGCTCCCTGAACTGTGAGTAGGAAAGTCCGCGGACGAGCTGGTCTGTGTGGGAAGCCGTGGAGCGCGGCGGCGGGGAGGCTGCGCGGGGGAGCGAGGGCGGCGCGGGGCCGCAGGGTGGGCAGCCGAGGAGCTGCGGGGACGACGGGTCCGGGGCGCGGAGGGACGCTGTGCAGGGGCAGCGCCCGGGTGACCCGGGAGGGGCTTTCCGGGCCCGCCGCCCGCCGCCCAGAGGGGACGCGGGGCTTGCGACGTGCGGCACGGAGAGCCCCCGGCCCCGGCCCCGGGGTCCAGGCTCCCCGCGGGCAAGGTTGTCTTCCGGGAAGCTGTTCTTTCGAAAACTTTGAAGTGGGTCTTTCTGTCCTTCCCAGGGCGGTTGCCCAATTCTCTGCTTTCCTGTGCGCTGTCGTCACGGCCGTGTCGGGGACGAGTGGGGTAACTTCCCCGGGGCTCGCGGAGAGGGCCGGCCTGACCCGGGGCCCCCGGCGGCAGGTAGGGTCTCGGCCGCGGCCGCAGCCGCAGCCGAGGAGCCGCGTCGGGCGGGGAGGAAGGTCGCGCGAAGCAACCCGGCCCTCGGGGGGGGCGTGTCCGCGTCACGCCGTGCGTGAGCAGCCGGAGCGCCCCGGCCCGCCCCGGCCCGGCCCGCCCAGGTGCCCCGCGTCTCTGTCCGCGAGGCTTCTGACGGGCGGCCCCGAGGGGCGGCGGGAGCTACGCAAGTGAGGTGCCCTGAAGGTGGACCAGAAAGCCGCGATCTGGCTCCTTCCCGACGTGGAATGCACACGTGTCAAACGAGGGTAGCAGAGGAGCAAGCGCCGTATTCGACTGAAAAAGTACTGCTTCACCGTCTGGGAGGCGAGGAAGACCCCGAAATGACAGCGCCGTGTGTAAAGCCAACAATTTGTGAAGAAAAAGAAACTTTTCTTCTCAGTTCTCCACCCAGTTGCGGCGCTCCAAGACCTTGCACCCCTCGCATGTGCGTGCACGTGTTACTTCGTTTCCCTGGGAAAGCGAGAGTATACATGCCTACTACTCTGTTCTCTGCGTTTGCAGACAAAAAATATATGCATATGTGGTAGAAGTCTTGCCATACATAGCTCTGCTCAGCCTTCGTGTCCGCGTGGGATTGTCTACAGGATGCGCTGTAACGTAATGGCCATCTCTTATTTTGTCCATGATTCTTCAAAATTACATTTTATTAGCGTACAGATATAGTAATTCTTTGTGAAATATGTAGCCGATATTTTCAAGAACTGTCAGTCTTTTTTTTTTTTTTTTTAGGATTTTATTTTTATTTACTCATGAGAGAGACACAGAGGCAGAGACACAGGCAGAGGGAGAAGCAGGCGCCATGCAGGAAGTCCGATGTGGGACTCGATGCCGGATCTCCAGGATCACGCCCTGGGCCGAAGGCCGCGCTAAACCGCTGAGCCACCTGGGCTGCCCCAAGCCTGGGCATTTTAAACCCAAAGACTGACAGTTCTTGGGCAGCCCAGGTGGCTCAGCGGTTTAGCGCCGCCTTCAGCCCAGGGCGTGATCCTGGAGACCTGGGATCGAGTCCCACGTTAGGCTCCCTGCATGGAGCCTGCTTCTCTCTCTCTCTTTCTCTCTCTCTCTCTCGTGAATAAATAAGTAAAATCTTTAAAAAAATAAATAAAATGCCCAGGCTTTTTTTTATCACTTATGAAGGCAGTTCCCACTCAAAAATTACTAAAATACTTTCCTATATTGTCTATTAATTCTTTCATAGTTTTGTTACGCTTTATGCATTAAAATATCTGAAAATTATTTTTGTACATTATATAGGTAGGGATTTAGCCGTTTTTCCTGAAATCATTTGTTGAAATCAATTCTTCCTGACGAGAATACTACTTAGTATAATAAATTTCCATTTACACACGGGTCTTTTTTATTATTATTCTGCTGCTTTGTACAATTCATCTCTTCACATGCAAATACCAATCTCCTGATTATGGCACTTTTTAGTAATTCGTAAAGCAAATCCTTCATTTATCTTTTTCAAAATTTTCTTGAATGTTCTTGCATTCTTTTTGATGAAAAATTTGAACTGTTCATGTTTCATTAAAATAATCCTTTTTTGAGGTTTTAGCTATTAACTAATATTTTGTGGCTAGTATGTAGATGAGTGATTGATTCTATATCTGACCAACTTTCCCTTGAATTTTCTAGGAAAAGTTATCTAAATGTAATCTTTTCTCTACTTATACTTTTCTTTGGATTAATGAATTGCTGGCTTGTCCAGCACAGTGATATGTAACAACAATGATTCTGGCTATCCATGTATTTTTTCTTAGTTTGTTTTTAGTATGTCATCATTAAATATGGGGTTTACTATTAATTTCCAGTAAATTCTATTTATCAAGGAAATGTCTTTAATATTTCTAGCTTACTAGGATTTTTACAGAGAACAGACTTTATTTTTTTTTTAGAGAGAAGCAAGGTGGGAGGGGGCAAAGGGGGAGAAAGAGAGAGAGAGAGAGAGAAACTCTTAAGAAGGTTCCATGCTCAGCTCAGAGCCTGAAGTGGGGCTTGATTTCATGACTCTGGGATCATGACCTGAGCCGAAATCAAGAGTCAGATGGTTAACCATGTGCCCCACAGAGAATGGATTTTAGACTGCAGTTGTATGTATGTGTCTGTTTACACTGGCTGGCATATTGAGAACAATTTTGAATAATAGAGATTGAGTGTTCATTTGGTCTATATATTTCTTAAGATGGTGTCTTTTCATTACTACTTAACTAAACATTTTTATTAGGAATGGAAGTTGAATTTTATCATATGGCTTTTGGCATCTGTCATGACCTATTGTGTGTGTGCTTTTCTTTGACCTGTTAGGTTGATGGGTTATTTTAGTTGAATTCCAGTTTGTGAACCAACCTTACATTTGGTCATGGTGTAATATTTAAGCATGTAGGTTTCTTTTTGGTAACATTTTTACTTAAAATCAGTAATTGGATATCATCTGTAGTCATCTTTTTCTATGTTATCTTTGCCAAAGTTTGATGTTAGAGGTATGATGATTGACTAAAAGGAACTGAGAATTCTTTTATTCTCTGCACTGAAGTAGTTAAACAGCATAAGTGCTCCCTATTCTTTGAAGGTTTGAAAGAATTCACTCATGAAACCCTGTTCGTCTGAAAATAGCAACAATATTCAACAAAAAGCCTCAGAACTTACAAAAAGCAAGCAAACAAAAACTCCTCTGAGTAAATCCAAATAAATGAAAGAGTTTAAATTTATGTTGAAAACAAAGAACTTCTGTGTTGATCCTGGTCATTTCTTTCTTCCTTTCTCCTCCTCCCACTATTTTTCCGTGGTCAGAGAAGATACTATAGGTAGGCTGAAGCCGATAGTAAAATGTATTGCTGTTCTTTCTTTTCCTCTACTCCAGTTATACTGTAAAGTAAAGGGTGTTACATCAGCGTGGACAAGTTCTCTGCCATGAAGGAAACCAGGAATGACACTCAACTGAGAAAGCATTAATTTCACTTTGTTGTCATTAACTTCCCAATTTTGTTGGGAAAGTTTTTTCTTTAGAGGTAATAACCAAGCTAACATTCAACTGTAGCCAAATCCCGTTTGGAGGGTTTCAAAATGAGTAGGTGAAAAAAATACATAAGCCTAGCCAGCCTGTACTTATTTAACATGAAGTGAAAATTATTAGCACAGTAGATATGTGTGTGACATGTGCACACACATAGAACAGGGCTAGCTTTTAATAAATACAAGCCACTTAACCAAAGACCACCTTTTTACTAACCTATAATTTGCTAATAGTTAATATTGGATAATGTGTTCTCTTTGGTAGAGTTATTACCTTTTATAAATGATTATTTCAGACACTTTTGATCACTTTCAAGAATATGACCATAAGCAGGTAATATAACTTAGCAGTATACACCTGTGAACTTTCGAGGACTTCAAAACATTATGTGAATGCCTGCATATTTGAGTATTTTAATCAAGTATCAATCTAAAAAAAATAATTATTGGCATACAGTAGGAGTGTGCTCTATAACAACAAAAGACGTTGCATGTTTTTAAAAGCCATGCTCACTATCCAAAAGTAAATGGTAAATAAAAATAGCTTTTGATGTAAAACTTCACTATTCTAACTATTCTGACATGATGTGTTAACTGATAAGCTGTTACTACTGTTTGGTTTTTTATTTCCTTACACTTTTTAAGCATGTGTATTACTGTTTAATTTCACCTACTTTGTGTTTCATTAGGTCAGGCCAAGTTTTGGTGTCTAATTCCTGTAGGATTTATGTTGTGGCTGCCATTCACCTTCCCCCCATCTCCTTGCTACTGTGGTTTTCAGTCCTGGGCAAAGTTAATAGTTAGAATAGGTAACAAAAATCTCTTTATAGTCTGGGACCAAGATTCTAAGTCATCTTCAAAAAAGGATAGCAGAGAATATTAAATGAACTGCCTTGTGGCTGGCTGGCTAATTAGAGTCTTTTGAACTAGATGCAATATTTGACACTCTTTAGAATAGTTGAGGAAGAACAGAAAAGGCAGTGGTACCAGGTCCTTTGTAACTGAAAACAAGCCTTTGGACATATGTAGTACATATATTATAGTTTTTCAATCCCTAGTCTATAAAAACATCTTAAAATTATGGTAAAACATAAAGTGCGAAATACCATCATAACCATTTTGAAGTGTACAGTTTTGTGGTGTTGAATGTATTTAGATTGTTGTGTAACCAAGAAAAACGTTTCCTAAGGGATTCTTTTCTTCCTTCCTTTCCTTCCTTTCCTTCCCTTCCTTCCTCCCTCCCTCCCTCCCTCCCTCCCTCCCTCCCTTCCTTCCTTCCTTCCTTCCTCTCGCTCTCTTTCTTTCTCTCTTTCTTTTCTTTGTTTCCAGGATAAGAGTCTAGTAAGTAAATAACGATAACCATTTATCTCATAGGGGAAATGTCCTGTATGGTAACTTGGATTTTCTTCCTTTTACCCAGAGATATACTCCCTGTGATAGTAATTATCAATACTAAATTATGAGAGTAAACTGAGCACCAATGATCTGCATTAGCTTTCACTTACTACCAGTACTTTTGCTTTGGAAAAAAAAAAAAAAGCATCTATTAAAAATAGGTTGTGAAAAAACAGGGTCTTTCAAGTCATTTCAGTAAGGAAGTATTGGGAATTGAGCGAAGAAAAATAACATGAGTTCCCTTTTTTTTTTAAGATTTATTTATTTATTTATTTATTTATTTATTTATTTATTTATTTATTTATGATAGACACAGAGAGAGAGAGAGACAGGCAGAGACACAGGCAGAGGGAGAAGCAGGCTCTATGCCGGGAGCCCAATGCAGGACTCGATCCCGGGACCCCAGGATCGCACCCTGGGCCAAAGGCAGGCACCAAACCGCTGAGCCACCCAGGGATCCCCCATGAGTTCCATTTTGATGGTTACTTAAGTTTTAAAAATCTTTGAAATATTTTCAGAGTGAGGTTTACAGAATTGTTCTTGGGAGCAGCAGAATAAACACAACCAGGTAATTTTGCTAGAGTGACTTGCCAGGACAGAAATCAGGGACTTAGGTTTCTTCAAGAATATGTTGTTATTTCAAGTTGCTTGAGTAAAATCAGCTGTTCTTATGGCATATTTAAATGCTTATAGTATTCATAGCCATTTGTTATGTGGCATTTACTATAATTTCATGATTTCACGTATTCTCTTTAAACTAGAAATGCCTTTGCTTTGGTTCGTTCTTGGCTTTTTAAAATCCTTATGTGGGGCACCTAGTGGCTCAGTTGGCTAAGCATCTGCCTTAGGCTCAAGTCATGATCCCAGAGTCCTGGGATCAGGCTCCCTGCTCAATGGGGGAGCCTGCTTCTCCCTCTGCCCCTCACTGCTCCGTGCTCTGTCTCTCAAATAAATAAATAAATCTTTAAAAAAAATAAAGATCCTTATCTCCTTTTTCATAAATGTTAAAATCTCACACATCCTAGGAGATTTAATATTTGTTCCTCCTTCCCATAGTCTTCTTACACCTCCTCATACTGAATATAAATGTTCTCTTGTAGTTCCCCCATCCAAGAATATTCTGTAGAGCACTACTTTATATGATTTATGAAAACAGATTTTTAATGTTAAAGTACCATTTTAAACTGCATAAATCCAGCCGCACCCCCATCTCCAGTTTTTTGGTTTTTTTTTTTAAGATTTTATTTATTATTCATGAGAGACCAAGAGGGAGAAGCAGGCTCCTTCTGGGGAGCCAGATGTGGGATGCCCCAAGCCCGAAGGCAGAGGCTCAACCGTTGAGCCACCCAGGCGTCCCCCCCCATTTCCAGATTTTAACATGACCCTTACTCAGGATACTGGTTAGGAAGATGAGCAAGCTAACTGAGCAGTGCCATATTTCTGTTTACCTTGGAGTAGAACATCATGTGCTTTGCCCAGTTTCTCTTTTGGTGCTATACTGTTTGGTTGTGTACTTCAACTCATAGAATTTGACAGTCTGAGAGAAAGAAGTACTGGACAAAAAAAAAAAAAAAAAGGAAGTAAGGCAAAGCTGAGACCACATGGGTGTGGTCTTTGTGAAATCTTTTAACTCTTAGGAGATAGCACAAAAAGTTTCACCAAGTTCTGACATCCAGCAAAATGGAGAATCTGGTCTGGAGCTTTTGGGTTGATCATCGGAAGGTTGTCTTGCCTTGTTTATCCTGATACATTTAGCCAACCACCAGCTTTTGGAAAAAAAAATTAAAAATCTAAATTCTGACACTGCTGGATCAGTGGTATTTAAGTTTCTATTATTTCAGCTTCCTGACTGCAACACAGTAACAGTTGTAGGGCAGCATGCTGTGGGTATATGGGAAAGTGAGACCAGAAATGCAAACTGTCATTTTGGGGATTGGTTGCTTGCATTATGGAACTCTCTTAAAAGTGGGGAATGAGGGATCCCTGGGTGGCGCAGCAGTTTGGTGCCTGCCTTTGGCCCAGGGCACGATCCTGGAGACCCAGGATCGAATCCCACATCGGGCTCCCGGTGCATGGAGTCTGCTTCTCCCTCTGCCTATGTCTCTGCCTCTCTCTCTCTCTCTCTGTGACTATCATAAATAAATAAAAAAATTAAAAAAAAAAAAAAGTGGGGAATGATTAGAACTAAATTATAGGAGTGACAGTTCTTTTCCATTTTCTTTCTTCAAGTAGGAAAAACACACATACTTTTGAGTTCTTTAAAAATTTACCCTGAGACAGAGGATGTCCATTTATTTAAGTGTATTTACTATGTTATTGGCTTGTTCTCTTTGCTTCTGATGATTTTCGTGGGTGAAGAGTTGAACGCCGAACTAAAATACAAAAAAGGGAGTATCTTCCACTAACTTATTTGCCACTACTTTTGCTAAGGCAGCAACTTTTCTGCAATAGAATGTGAATGCCTATTAGTATTCATACCCCAATGGTTTGGGAAAACTGGTGACTTTCTTTTCTAGGAAGGAGTGGAAGAGGTAGTTCCAGGTGATCCTCCTCCCCCCCCATCCTGAGACTTCTTTAGATTTGAAGTGGCCTCTTACCACAAGTGTAAGCAGGCAGAACTCTTAGCTGGACACGGAATAGTCTCAGCAGTGGGGGAAACCCAACAGAGGGGCCTTTCCCACCTCTCAAGTCACCCATCCTGTCTCTACTACCCCACAAAAAATAGACCTTACGAAAGCATTATAAATCATTGTGGGTGGAGGTGGCAGGAATCTGATATCTTTAAATCTGTGATTCTCTTCAAACTTGAAATCCCAAAGTATATAACTAATCAAAGTTGGTTTGTTCTGTTTGAGCTGGTCAGTTGCTAGTGGAACACCCCCAGGCTCCATAGAGCTCTGGAAGCACCACTACTTAATTGATGATCATTTTATTTATTTGGGATTGGTTGACTATCACTTGACAGAATAATAATGATCACCAGACAGCAGGCTTAAGATATTTTTTCTATGAAATCAGAAAAAAATTCATTTAAGAAGAAGGTGGGTTGGAGGAATTAGAGTACCACTTCAGAAGATTCAACATCCAGGGCAGCCCCAGTGGCTCAGTGGTTTAGCGCTGCTTTCGGCCTGGGGTGTGATCCTGGGTCCCATGTCGGGCTCCCTGCGTGGAGCCTGCTTCTCCCTCTGCCTCTCTCTCTCTGTGCCTCTCATGAATAAATAAATAAAATCTTTAAAAGAAAAAAAAAAAGAAGAAGAAGATTCAACATCCAGATAGAGGAGTCTCACAAAGAATACAGAAGTAATGGAACTGCCCAAAAAAGTAATTGAAGAATATTTCCAAGAAGTGAATAATGAACTTCCAGGTGAGTTCAAGATCAGGAATCAAAACGGCCCTGGACTTCAACAAAAACAAATGGAAGCTAGAAGAGAACATAGCAAAGCTGTGAGCTGAATCCTTACTTTGCATAGTGGAAAGACCAGTAAAACTGAAAAATCAATAATGGCAATATTAGCATGTTATTGAGAAATACCGAGGTAAATACCAGAAAGAACCAAAAGAGCTGAAAATTTTTGCCAAGGTGAAGCAGGAAATGAGGGGAAAGAGGAGAGCAAGGGATTTACAGTTTTTCCTAAGCCTTGTGAAACTCCTTGACCCCTTAAGATATAGAGATGTATAGCTTTGGTTAAAAATAAAAACTAAGAGTGAAAAGAGCCAGAGATTGGACTTTTATATCAGAAAGACCTGGATTTATCTAGGTCTTCCATTGTCTACTTCTTTCAGTTTAGTCCACTTATATATATCTTTTGAAGCTTGTTTTCTTTATGTAGAAAGGAAAGGTAATCTATGCTCCTGCAGAAGAAAAATTAAAATGTGGTAATTTATATAAACACCCGACAAGTAATATTACCTCAGTAGGTATCGGTCCCTCCCCATCCCTGATGTTTCCCGTGAGGAAATACCTCCCTGGATTGAGTTCTGTGCCCTTTCTCAACTATCTATCAACATTTCTTTGCCTTGGCACTTATTTGCATAGTGTTACACAGAGAACAGTGTTTTCCCAGATGTGACTTGACCCCCTGTGGCAGTGACTAAATTTGTCTCACATCTGCTCTTCCCTCTTTTTACCCTTTACCCTCCCCCCAAAATTATCCAAGAAGTCTTAGACAGAGTTTACCAGTCTGTTTTTTAAAACCACCCTGGGTGATTCTATAGTATCATGTTGTACGGTATATTCTACATATTAAACATCCTAAACTGAGGCAGATGAGGAAATTGAGGTCCACAGAAAGGTTAAAATGACTTGTTCACTCTCCCCTATCAACAAGGATGTATTCTGTACTCCCAAATCTGATTTTATCTTTGGTTGACTAAGCCTTTTTATTTTGATTTGTGATGTTCACATTGTCTTAATAAGTTAATATATTTTACACAAGATGTGGTCTTGGTTAAAAATTAAGTTTGGAAAAAAAAATTAAGTTTGGGATCTTTATTTTACAGCATCTTTTTCTTTATTCCAGATACAAAAAGAAGTAAAAGAGAAAAAAAAGTAAAAAGTTTTAATAAGCTCTTGCTTCCCCACAGGAGGATAGCACAGCAAATGTTAAGATTTACTAGGTCTGAATATTCACATTTGAGAAAAACTGGCTTTGAAAAGAGTGGAAACTGGGCAATTTGGGCATAGATGGAGGTTTGAGAGGTTGGTTTGTCAGCATACCCAGGGATTTGGGGGTCCTGTCTTCAGGGGTATTCAACAGCTAGAATAAGTGTGTTGTAGGGTATTATACACTGGCTTTATACTTTTATCATACTAAACATTTAAAGTCACACCCTAAACATCTTGGGAATGACTGGAAATAGAGATCTGGAAATCTCTGAAACCTTATTTATTTTCTCATTGGAGTTCTCACAATTACTTCTAATAAAACAAGTTGTGACTTGCAAACATTTGCCCAACAGCCTCGAAGTGTCCTCAGGGAAATTAAAAGCAGGGGTATGAAGAGCTGGGGAGTCCTGTGTCAGTGGTTAAAAGCACAGAGTGCAGCTTTATAATTATGTAAGCCTTTGCCTGTTCCCATTTATCATTGGTAATATTCTTGAGACTAAATGACCGTTCAGCAATTTAAAATATGATTTAAGAGAAAATTGGCCATTTGGTGAAAGGTCCCCTCTCTGTTTCCTGAAGTTTTATATCTTCATAGAAGAGCTCTTTCCCTTCATAGTAGGTTTTTTTGTTCTGATACAGTATATGACTCAAGAATTGCTGGAGGGGTCCCTAATCTGTTAATTCACGAGATTTTATTTATTTTTTTGAAGATTATTTATTTGAGAGAGACCCAGAACACAAGAGACCCCGTGCATGCACGTGCACACACAAGCAGGGTGGAGGGGCAGAGCAAAAGGAGAAGCAGGCTCCCTACTGAGCAGGGAGCCTGATGCAGGGCTCCTTTCTAGGACCCCAGTATCATGACCTGAACCAAAGACAGACATTTAGCTAATTGAGCCACCCAGGTGCCCCAATTCATGAAATTTTAACTACTTAAAAAACAACTTTGCCTTTTATGAATGTTGTGCAGACTGTGACATCTGGTATATTATTGTGTTCTGATTGGGAGGGACTTTTTTAAGATTACTGAAAATATTTTTTTTCAAGCTTTTCTGTTTAAGACCGGAAGACAGGTATAAACTATCCTAATCTTGTGAAAGATCATTAGTAATGCTATTTTCTTGTCATAAATTTGGCAGAGTAGAAGGAAGGAGATTTCAAAAAGATCACACATTCAGACACTCTACCAGAGAGTTATTTTTCCTGTTATTTAACAGCATATAAGGATTAACAGAACAGAGCATTAGATAACATTCCTGCCTTTTGCCTAATAATCTCTTTGCCTAAGGTAACAGACTTCTGCTAAAATGCCTTCTTGCTGTTTTATGCATTCCCTAGTTTATTATTTACCTTCTGACATTGTCCATATAATAAGTGGCCCTATCCTCTTTTTTGCCTTATATTTGGGAGGAAAAGAGGGTACATCTTGTGACAGAAGTGATGCAATAATGAGTATTGCTTCTTTCTCCACTATTTTCTTTGCAAAAATGTGTGGTTTGTTTGTTTGTTTTTAGTAAAAAAAAAATTTGGGCTTGGTTGACCGTCCGGGGACTTACCAGTATCAGAGGATATTCAAAACAGGACTTTAAGAATATAACCAGGAGAGAAGCCATACTTAATAATCATTTGATCCTGTAGATTTCATTATTGATCAATTAGTACATTTTTCCTGCCTGTTGTTAATTATGTGTCTTTTGTAGTTCTATCCAGAATTGTATTCAATATCATTCTTCCCCATTTTTCTTCCTGTTTTTCTATCTGGCTACCCTCACTGCCGAGTATTTTGAAAAATATGGCTGGTGAACCATCTTAAACAAAGTCATCTGGGTTATTTTGCTTATTAAAATACAGATTCCACAGACGCCTGGGTGGCTCAGCAGTTGAGCGTCTGCCTTTGGCTCAGGGAGTGATCCTGGGATCCAGGATCCAATCCCGTATCGGGCATCTTGCACAGAGCCTGTTCTCCCTCTGCCTGTGTCTCTCTGCCTCTCTCTGTGTCTCTCATGAATAAATAAATAAAATCTTTAAAAAATAAAATAAAATAATTAAAAAAATAAATAAATAAAGTACAGGTTCCAGGACCCCATCCCAGGCCAGCTGATTCAGAATTGCTGGTACCTAAATGCTGCCTTCCTGTCTAGATCCACTCGGCCAACAAATCCTGTTGATTCTGACTTTGAAATATCTCTTGAATCTATTCATCTTTCACTTTCTCTGCCCTTGTTCAAGCTCATCTTTTACCCAGAATACAATAGTTTCCTTTTTTTTTTTTTAAGATTTTATTTATTTATTCATGAGAGACACAGAGTGGCAGAGATATAGGCGAAGGTTAGAAGCAGGACCCCCGGGATCATGACCTGAGCCAAAGGCAGACGCTCAACCACTGAGCCACCCAGGAGTCCCAGCAATAGTTTCCAGTAGATACCCTCACTTTGTCTCCCTCATTAGTTTGTATTCCAAAATGGGTATCCAGTTTGCCTTTCTAAAATAGGTTTATCTCCTGCTTGAAAAGCCTTCAATACTACTTTTTTCTAAAAGATTTATTTATTTGTTTTAGAGACAAAAAGTATGTGTGCATGAGAGAAGAGAGGGGCAAATGGAGAGGGAGAATCCTGAAGCAGACTCTCTGCTGAGTACAGAGCCCTATGTAGGGCTCAATCCCAGAACCCTGAGATCATGACCTGAGCCAAGGTCAAGAATCAGATGTTTAACCAGCTGAGCCACCCAGGCACCCCAGAAATCCTCCATTACTTCTTAATGTCTAGTTAAAGTCTAAATTTATTAGAGTAGCATTCAGGGTCTGCTGCATATAGTTTATGCACTTGGTACACTCTTTGAGTCTGGGGTGGGGGGGATCGATTTCAATTACGGTCTGCATGAATGGTACCCTTCTAGGCTTTTCGTAGTGTAGCATAATCATACATGGTGGCTCTGACTGTTCTGTCTTAACACCCTCATCTATCTGTCCTCTCTGTACACATCTTAGACTTCCATAAATAAAAAATACTTCCAGTCCATAAATGCACAATACTAGGTGACTTCTCAATGCCTCTGCTCTTTCAGAGGGAATAAATATTCTTTTCTCCCTCTCATTCTCTATTGAAATCCTCATATTTTTATATGCCTAGTTTAAGTGTCAGACCTTCTGTGAAACCTTTCACAATCCCTCTCATCTAATTGTTCTTCCTTTTGAGCTGTTACCCTGTTTATACCTTTTACTTAACAGTTCTTTTTTCTTTTGAGGTAAAACTTATATGCAGTAAATCTTCAGTTTGGGCAGATTCCTACAAATGCTTCCCCCTGTGCTTCCCAGACCCTTACCAAAATATGATTATACTTTTATACATTTATAATTGGCCTGCTAGTATAATTAATCATTTTCATGCTTGTCTGCCTTACTAAATTATAGGCTCTAATTAGAGAAAAGGCAAAGACTTTGTCTCTTTCCCATGGAAAAAAGGAGCACATACCATGCATTCAGCACTGAAACAGTGTTAACTTTTGTACAAGTTAGTAAACAACTCAGCCTGTCTCTTAAGAGAGTGACTTAAATAAGACAGAAATTTATTTCTTTCACATATTACAATTTAAAGTATAAATGTTCAGGGCTGACCTGGCACCCCCCAGTGTCAAGGAGCTAGACGCCTTCATTCTTGTTCTTGCATCCCTGAAGTGTTGTCCTCACCATAGTGTTCTAGGTGACTCACCACAACATCACATCCAGCTGGGGAAGGGAAAAAAATGAAGAGCTCCTCTTCAAAGTTTTACTTACTTGCTAGAGAGAGAGAAAGAGAAAGAAAAGAAGGAACAGAACATAGTCATGTGACCATACCAGTTAAAAGTCAGGAATACTAGAGAAGAGAATAGATATTGAGGAACAGATAGCATATAAACTTCATACATGGTTTCATTTAATCTTCATGACACTGCAAACTATATATCATAAGAAAACTAATATTCAGAGAAGCTAAGCAAATGGCTAGAAAATTGCAGATCTGATATCTAAATCCAAAGCCTTTTTTCTATCTAGTGAAGTGTTAGGAGGACATGCAGAAATATTATTAAATTGTCATCCTCACAGTGGTATTTCACGTATTTTTATGTCACATATTTCCATACCCTCTCTTTAATTCCAGGACCCTTAACTCTGTGCTTCGCACCATCTTGAAATTAAGTGCCATATCAGCTGGTTTGTAACCAAGGCCTAGTACAATAGAAAACAAAATGACTACTTCTTTTAAATCTATGATATCATATGAGGAAAAGTATATCACCATATTTGCCAAACAATAGTTTCTATACTCTCTATTTCTTTACAAATGCTATATAATCATAAAGTTGAAGGAGGTTATATCATTTAGCCACTTTATTTTAAAATAAAGGAAAGTTGAGGTCTATCCATCTTTTAAAAAAGGATAAATTCAGACTTCTCCTTTATTTCATTCCCATTGCTACTTTTTTCAAGCATTATGGGAAGAGCACTAGCCTAATCAATCATTTCTGTTAGTAACCATCATTGTTATACTGGAGAATTGTCTCAGATTTGCAGATTGTATGATCCGAGAAATCAAGGGACACCTAGGTGGTTCAGTTGCTTAAGTGTCGGACTCTTGATTACCGTTCAGGTCATGATCTCAGGATCCTGAGATCAGGCCCCATGTGGGGCTTCTCACTCTTCAGGGAGTCTGCTTGAGATTCTCTCTCTCTCTCTGCCCCCCCTTTTCCCCTGCATGTGCATGCTCTCTCTCTCAAATCTTAAAAAGAAGAAAAATCAAGCTGAACAATGCATAAAGAAATGCTTATTAAACTCACTTTTTAAAAATGAATAATGGATATTATCTAACATGAAAAACATCTTTATAGTCCTTGAGAACCCATTCTAGAAAGGATGACTGCTATTTGATAATCAAATAAAAGGAATAGGTGAAGTCACTCCTATCCTTAATTCGAAGCCCAGTGCAAGTGTTACGTACCTCTCAAAGCCTTTCCTAAGCCGCAAAAAAAGATGGGACCACTTTCCTCTCCCGTTTCTAGAGCCTTTGGATACCTCAGGGTTACATGTATATATATACACTTTAAGTTACAGCTAACAGAGCCTTTATGAGGATAGGTTTCTTGTCTGTTTTGTTCTCACTATGTCACTGGTGCTCAATACAGGCTTTGTTCCTACTTGGCAGTGTTTGGCCCTAGCAGTTGGCAAACCTTTGTTGGAGCTGGGAAACTTTACCAAGGGAAGATAAAATTATCTCCTTTGTGTAGGCTGCCTCTCCTACCCTAGAACAGTTTCATTAGTGAACGAAGGGATTAATGAAAGAGGAAGCAGCCTGCTGCCCAGGGAGTTTCTTGGTGCTTCCTACTGGGTGGGCATGCACTGGACCTGGGAGGCAGAACAGGAACTTGCTGTCCTTCATTTTCCTTCTCAAAGGAACCACCCAGGGGGATAAAGGGAACTACCGTCACAGGGACAGATGTGGGTGGGTAGGGACTATCCTGACTTTAGGGGAATTGCCCTGGCTGGGTGGGGGTGCTTTGCATTCTGCTTGCCTAGGTACCTTCTGGGGCATCAGTGGCTTAATCTTTTCCTCATGAAGTGGAAGGAAATCAGCAAATCAGACCCAGAAATAAAGAAATTACCATGGAAAGCTTTCCTAAAAATACACTTAAATTGTGAAACCATAACGAGAAGAGTGCTTCCAAGGCAAAGGTTGCTTTAGTTTGGATCTCCTGGGTTTGGGCAATGAGATTTGGGTTTGATCATGTTTACTATAAATAAAACCATTTCCCTGGAGCCTGGCAGGTTTTATAGCAGGCATACTAAAATGTAATTGAAATGTGACTGCGTCTTAAATTGTGAAATTAATTTTACACTTAACAAATGCTTTAAAAAAAAAAGGAGAGGAACAAGTGGCTTTAAAGTTCAGGGTGTTAATATTTGAAATCTGTCCAATTTAATTAGTTGAATCCCAGCGACTGTTTCCTTTTTCTCTGGTCAGTGTCACTGATCTAACACCCAATTCTCTTTTTGGTTGTGAGATAGAAATTAAATGTATCATTTATTTAGTTGTATTGACCTCAGTCGTATTTCTCCAGCGTACATTCTTATTTCAGGAAATAGGATGCATCCATGTGGAATTTACTCAGTAACTCTTCTTAGTGACATTTGTGTGATCTAATTCAAGGACCCGAAGTGAAGCCTCCGCATGATTTACTTGCATATGATGCAGCTATTTTTAGTACTACATTTACATTTTAAAAAACAAGAATGCACCTTCTTGATGGAACAGGCATCCATTTTTAGATTCACTGACTCAAGAACTGTAGAACAAAGAAGTTTCTTCGAAATCAAGTCCAAACATCTTTTTTGTATTAGAGAGAAAGAAATGGGTTCAGAAAGATTTACCGACCCTGAACCAAGGTCAGGATCATCCAGTGATAGAACAAAATAAGAAACTGGATGAGTTTCCAATTCAAGGTTCTTGTTTGTCTCAGATTTTAAAATATTAACAGTTTGTCATGATATACAGCTTTTTAAGACATGATAGGTAACTGAACCACATAGTTACGTAAACCTCTAATTTCTGCATTAGCATTTTACACTATATTATAGCCCCAACAGCTGCTTTTTTTTTACTTATTTTTAATCTTAACTTTTATTTTTATGTGCTGCCTTAAATCCTTTGAATGATGTAGTGTCCAAATGAATCACTGGACAGTGATACTTTGAGTTAATGCTATTTATTTTTCTGTAGTGTCTATGGCACATCAGAGATCCGGCAATGTTAGGTATCCTAACAGTATTTCATCTTTTTTTTTTTTTAATCTATCAGAGGTAGCAGTAGAAACAAACTTCTAAGTGGAATGCCTAAAAAAATTACCATTCTTTGATTTCTTCAGAAAGCTGTAACACTCTAACCCCATAATAAAAATCTTGAAATTGTTTTTAGAAGCCTGAAAAGGACTTAGGAATGTATTTAGTACTTAAAATGAAAGACTGGCTGATAGGATTGAAATATTACCTAGATATTTAAAGAGCATTGTAATTTATGGTCAACTGATTGAGATAAGAGTGCTAAGGCTATTCGGTGGAAAAAGAATAGCCTTTACTGCTAGGGCAGCAGGATAGCTGCATGGCACAGAAAGAGTTTGGACCCCTCCCTTATACTGTATGTAGATTAACTGAGTCTGGATCAAAGATCCAAATGTAAAAGCTAAAAGCATAAAATTCTTTAAAGGAAACCTAGATGAATGTCTGCATGACCTTGTATTAGGCAGCAAGTTTTTAGATAGGACATTGAAAAAAGCAACAAAAGAAAAAATAGATAAATCAGACATCAAAATTAAAAACTTTGTCAAAAGACACTATCAAGGAAACACAAAGACAATCTATAGATTGAATGAGAGAAAAGTTTGCAAATTACATATATCTGATAAAGCTCTAGTTTCCAGAATATATAAAGAACTCTTACAACTCAACAATATGAAGACAACCCAGTTGAAAAGTGGACAAAGGATTTGACTAGATAGACATTTCTCTAAGAAAGATATACAAATGACCAATAGCACTGGAAAAATGCTCAACATCATTAGGGAAATACAGATTAAAACTGTGATGAGGTACTGCTTCACACCCACTAGGATGCATATAATTTAATGACAAATGTTAGTGAAGATGTAGAGAAATTGGGACTCTTACACATTACTAGTGGAAATATAAAATAGTACACATTCTTTGGAAGCAGCTTTGACAATTCCTTAACAAGTTAAACAAGGGGCAGCCCGGCCGCCTTCAGTCCAGGGCCTGATTCTGGAGACCCTGGATCAAGTCCCACATCAGGCTCCCTGCATGGAGCCTGCTTCTCCCTCTGCCTGTGTCTCTGTCTCTGTCTCTCTGTCTCTCATGAATAAATAAATCTTTAAAAAAAAAATTCAAATGTCCATTAACTGAGGAATAGATAAGCAAAATGTGGCATATCCATACAATGGAATATTACTTAGACTTAAAAAGCAGTGAAGTGGGATCCCTGGGTGGCGCAGCGGTTTGGCGCCTGCCTTTGGCCCAGGGCGCGATCCTGGAGACCTGGGATCGAATCCCACATCGGGCTTCCAGTGCATGGAGCCTGCTTCTCCCTCTGCCTATGTCTCTGCCTCTCTCTCTCTCTCTGTGACTATCATAAATAAATAAAAATTAAAAAAGAAAATTAAAAAAAAAAAAAGCAGTGAAGTACTGTTACATGCTACAACGTGGATAAACCTCAGAAATTTTATGCTATGTGAAAAAAGTCAGACACAAAGGCCATATATTGTATGGTTCCATTTATATGAAATGTCCAAAATAGGCAAATCTATAGTTAGATTAGTGATTGATGGGAGAGGGAAATTGGGCCTAACTGCTAAAAAGTAGTTTCATTCGAACTAGGGGTGGTGGAAGGGGAGGAGGGTAGGGGGTGGGGGTGAGTGGGTGACGGGCACTGAGGGGGACACTTGACGGGATGAGCACTGGGTGTTATTCTGTATGTTGGTAAATTGAACACCAATAAAAATTATTTTATTAAAAAAAAGTTTCATTATGTAGTGATAAAAATGTTCTGGAATTAGATCATGGTGATGATTGGATGAAAAGCCACAGAAATGTACACTTTAATATGGTGAATTTTACATGAATTATATTTTAATATAAAATACTTAAATTTTTAAAAAATCATAGTATGCCCAAAATGACAGATGAAAGATTAGAGACTGAGATTATGAAGGGTTTCCAGTCATAAAGAAGTGAAATAATTTGACACCCCTAAGCCCCTTATGACTGATAGAGAATTTTATTCTGTGGCTTTCTGGAGATTAAGAGAAAAGTCCTGTGGTTTGGCTTTTACAGCTGGATCAGAAAAATCAGAGTCATTACATGACCCTCTGCCCAGAGGCAAGGAATGTGGTTAGAAATGTTATGCAAATTGAGATGATAAAACCAAATTACATCCACTCAGTAAATCACCTGTAGTTCAGAAACAGCAGGGAGGTTGGAAAACTAATAGGGATTGTGGGTAGGACTGAAGGGATGTGTTTTTTCTTTTTTAATGTAGAATCCAACAGCAACTCTCCCTAGATTTTGTGCTAAAATAAGAGCATTTTCACACATTTTAATTGCTCTGCGATAACAACAGTGTGAACTCCATCCACAAACATTTATTATCTATTTAATTTTGCTCTAATTTCAGTATAGCAAGAATTCACCTTGTAAGTGGGAATAACTGTCCGTTTAGTAAAAAGAAATCCCTTCCCACGTTGCTAATCTTGTGCATTTCTATAATAAAGTATTAATAACAAGTGGCCTTTTATATTTCTCCATTTTAAGGTTGCATTTTTAGATTACTGTTTTCAAAGTAGCATCTTTATGAACCAGAACCCCACTTGCTCCTTGAACATTAGTAAAGAATATTTAAAAATGAAAAAGTTAAGTTTTCTTAAGATTTCTAATCAGGATTTTAAATGAGACTTGTATGCCTTTCTAAACCTTTACAGTACTTGGTGCTATAATGTTCATGATAAACTGTATGGAACTGTCTTTAAGATGCATTTTAGAAATGAGATTTATATCATTTAATAGCTACCTAAATTGTTCTGATTATTTTCCAGACCTGTCATTTACTCCATCCTTTATAGTGATGCTACAGAACAGAGAGGAATGGATAAAAATATTGGCGAGCAACTCAATAAAGCTTATGAAGCATTTCGACAGGCATGTATGGATAGAGATTCTGCAGTGAGAGAACTACAGCAAAAGGTATATGGTTTTGGTTTTGAAAGTTATTATTTATCTTGGTAAATGGAAATTTGAGAATCTTTTGCAACTGAAAAATATTTTATTATTAGAAGCTTTCTTGAAGAAGTATAACTGAAACACAAGAAATCTATATTAATAGATGGAATTTAAGATTTTTTTTTTTTAAACAAAACAAAACAAAACAAAAAAACATTGTGACCTGAGGTGACGAGTTCATAAAGAGCATTATCTTCCATAAGTAATTTTTAATTTTTGGTTTCTAAAAAGGGTATATTAGAAGAAAGGTATATTTCCTAGGCATAAATTTAGTAGTTCCCAGGCAAATGTCTGTTGGTCCATGATTAGGTCTTCACTGGTCTGCAGCAAAATGAGAAAAATAAGAATGTAATGAACTTTTTATGATGCTAAATTTATCCAATTCAAAATTCTGTCCTTTATTCTCACACTATGTTTTAATACTGTCGGATTATAGAGCAGAGTTTTACTAACACATACTTTTGTGAAATGATAATGATAGACTATTTGTATGCTTGTTTCTTATCTCTATTTAGTAGTGATAGTCTGTGTTCTGTATGTTATCTAGAGGGACTCACAGGACTTAGCATACAGTAATGCTCACAGCTAAGATTTATTACAGTGACATGATAAAGATACACAGCCAAATCATTTAATGTAAAACATTAGGCAGACTCTAAAGGGATCCACATGCAGGCCTCCTATACTCTTTCCCTCCTGCGGGGGCGGTATGCAGAGTACACCCTGCCTTCAGCTTCAAAAACTCAATCAATGCATGTGCAGTCCTTCTACATATAGGGAACTTCATTGGACACTCAAGAATTTAGGGTTTTTATTAACAGCTGGTCACATAGATAACCTATGTCAACCAAAATTTCAGACTCTTAGAAAGTAGGTCTTCACCATAAATTTCAAGATACAGTCTAATTAATTTGGCACAACAGTCAACTTTATCACTTAGGAAATGTTTTCACAAGTTAAGTTCCCAGATGCCAGCCAACCTAGCAGTAGTTTGAACAGGCAGTTGAAAGTGGGAGATCTTACACTGGTTACCTAATTTAAGAAAAATGATTTTATTAGCTTTAAAATTCTGAAGTCTAAGAAATATGCTAGCCATGTAGTTCTTAGTTTCTTCCATAAATATAGGAACTGCACAGTTCTCTTCATTCTCCTTGACATATCTATAGAACTGGATGTTATACGTACATCACTGCATTTCTCAAAAATCATTACAAAAGAATATTTCCAATTATATAGGTAGACTTATGAACTAGGTCTTCCTTAGGGATGCATAGGAGAAACAGGAGCATAACGATGACAGTGAGTTTTCTAAAATTATTGAAGTTTAGAATTTGGATTTATTTGCCTTTCCAGTTCAGGTATAAGACATAATCACTTTTTAAAAAACAAAAACAAAAAAATTCGGAAACAGAATTAGGGAAGAGGAGTATTGAGATATTCTTAGGTTGAGACAGAAGTTGAAATTTCTCTGCTTCATCTGCCTGCACTGGCCAGTGGTAAGCAACCAAAAACTTGAGATTTAACCTTTTAACTGCCATGCAAGAAGCCCTTGCTCACATCAGCAATTATGCAAAGGAGGGTAAAGGGAATTTTTTTTTTAATATTTATCAAGTACTCAAGAATAAAAGAGAACATGTATATTATATATTCTTTTATATAAAACTCAAAATATCTTGAATTATTTAAGAAAAATCAATGTATGTCTACTGTATACTGGGTTCTTGATGAGGTTCTGAAAATACTGAAACAAAACATAGTTAATGCCCTTACGGAACTTTTCGATAAGAAGATAAAAAGTAAGATCAATAGTTACTACCACAGTGTACTAAGCACTACAGGGAGATCTGTGGAGGATAACAAATAAGCACAAAAAAAGAAGCACCTAAATCAGTCTTGGAGGATCAGGTCGTTAGCCCACTCTCAAGCCCAATGCTTAAATTTAGAAGAATCCTGCTAGCAGGGGGAACAGTATATATAATAAAACACAAGAGTGAGTGAATATATGGTACATTCCATATACAATAAGATGACTCTATGGTTCCAGCAAGAACAGTAATCAGAGCAATACAGGAAAAGAAGCTGTGAAGGTAGATTAGGGCCCTGTCATGAGAAATATGACTATGTAGTTCATACTGTATTCTTATTCAATCAGAATTTACTGAAGGATGATATATATATACTTTAAAAAAGTCTTCCTGAGGTTGGGATATAGAATAGAGGGCAATGTGGAATTCAGCTCAACACATATGGTTATGATAAACAATGTTCTAAGAGGCCAGGAACATAAAAATAAGTGGCAATCATCAAGTGTACTTTATGAACTTTAATATATCTATATTAAGGTATAATTATAAATAAATATTATACTTATATATATGTGTATATGTATATATATGTATGTATGTATATACACACACACAGTTGACCCTTGAACAGTGCAGGGGCTAATAACCTGGTGCTGACCCTTCACGTAGTGAGAGATTTGCATGTAACTTTTCATTTTCCAAAAATATAACTACTAATAGCCTACTGTTGACTGGAAGCTTTACAAATAACATAAGCAAGTAATACATATTTTGTATGTCATATGTATTATATATTGTATTCTTATAAAGTAAGCTAGAGAAGAAATTTTATTAAAATTATAAGAAAAATTATGTATAGTAATGTACTGTATTTATTGGAAAAAATCTGCATATAAGTGGACCCATGTTCAGTATAATATAAATTATACTTCAGTATAAAAAAAATGACAATCATTTCAAGCAGTCAACATGAGAACTTATGCATTTAGGGATGAATTAGGGAAGATACTTATTTAGGAAATTTATTTAGGAAATAGAATGGAAGGCAAGTGGAACCTGGATACAAGCCACTCTGAGTGTGATAACATAGACTCTGGGATGATACCAAGGTATCTAGAATAGAAGACTGGATTGATGGTGGTGCTGATGACTTAAAGGAACAGTAGAGAAGAAGATGCAGATTTATAGATGGGGGAAAATAAGATATGTAATTAGGTTTTAGTTACCAGGTTTAGTTACCTGTGGGACATGCAGGTGAAATTGTCCAATGGACGGTTGCCTGTATGGATCTCGAAGCCTTTAATTATAGTCTTGAATAAAATATCATTTCCAAGTTCAAGTGTATTTGAACAAGAATATTTGAACGATAAGAGGAAGGAAGTAAGGCCCATCAGTTGGTCATTGGAGATTCAAAAAACTAGGCTAAAGAATTGACTATGAAACGAGGAGAAACACCTGTTCCCCTGAGAACTGGAAGGAACAAGAAAAAAAAAAAACAGATATACACAAAGATAAGTTTGCAGATAGGAAATGGTGGTGGCAGGAAGATAGAGTTCTCATGTATCTTTTATATGTGGAATCTAAAGTCAAACCTATTAAAAACAGTAAAATGGTGGTTACCAGGGGTTAGGAGTTGGGGATAAGAATTATTGCTGTTTAAGGATGTAAACTCATTGAGAGTAGTGAATAAGCCATAGAGATCTAATGCACAGTATAATGAATATGGACAATAATAATGAATTAGAATTATATAATGTGATAAATATTGCTACAAGGGCAATCATATTACAATATATAAATGTTGAACTTACATAATGTTACATGTCCAATTTATTCAATAAAAAATAGAAAGTTATAATGTAAAAGGCTTTTTTTTTTTTTCATTGAAATACAAGGTGAGGTCATCTGATTGAAGTGATTTTAGGATATTCTGAAAGTGGTAGTAAAGAATTGAAATAGCTTCGGTTAAGAAATAAGAAGAAAAATACTGCATCAGCATTTACCATGAATTTTTGGTAGTATCAATCCATGTTTGTTGTTCTTTTTTTTCCCAGCAGATTTCTTGGTACAGAAGTGAAATGAGCAAATAGCCAAATCCAGGATTAGGAGATTGCAGAGTTAAAAATAGAAGAATGGTTAGGTGGTTAGAAAGTGGGTACAAAAGCAATTGAAGTTATGTGCTTTGAGATACAAACTAACATCAGAAAAAAGTTAATCTGGGAGTCTAATAGACTAAGAACAAAAAGAGGGTTTATGTCTGAAGTCTCCATAAAGTGAGAGAACAGATACAGGAGTAAAAGAATGTGAGAGGTTTATTAGTAGTAAACTATTACTAATGAGTTTTTGAATTGATGTTTAAGATCTCTGTCTTCATAATGTGTCAATGGGTAGCCAGAATGGGATTGAGAAATTAAACTCAGATTAGGTGTCACCACCTAAAGTGACAAGATTAGGAGCATCTGGAGACTGTGTGAAAGGAAGAGCCAAAATTCTTGAATATGAGAGAATAACTAGTGTGTTGTAAGATTAAACAGTTTCCAGGAGAGACTGGTATAATTGAATGCCTTGTGGATGGCCTCTTGCTTAAATTTAAAGAGCTAATGGTTCAGAAGTAGCAATGATGTGGTGAGATAGTACTTATCTTCTTGTTCTCCCACTTCTTATTCAGTCCATTGCCCAACCCCTGTGGTTTGATGTAGACAGCTTCATATGAGGGGACTAGAGACATCTGTATCCTCAGAAGACAACATAATAATTCCCATTTTATTTTTTTTTAAGATTTTATTTATTTATTCATGAGAGACACAGAAAAAGGCAGAGACACAGGCAGAGGGAGAAGCAGGCTCTGTACAGGGAGCCCAACGCGGGACTCAATCCTGGGACTCCAGGATCATGCCCCAGGCCAAAGGCAGGTGCCAAACCACTGAGCCCCACCAGGGATCCCAATAATTCCCATTTTAAAGCAAGATACCAGCCTTTCTGAAATTCAAGTTTATTGGCCTTTACAAATTCTCTGTAGCATGATGAAATAGGAGTTCTGACATAGTTTTATACTTTGCTCTCATTCATTATGTGTTTTTATATTAACCTTTTTCTTAAATATTATAGGGAGAAGACTTGTATCTTTTGGGATTTTATTTTATGGAACATTTTTTTTTGAATTATAGAATCAGATATGCCAAGTCTAAATCACTGGTTTGTTCCAATCTAACTACTCTCAGAAATGAAATTGAACTTTGAAGTAAAACAAGCTAAATATTCTTCATTGAGAATCTTTAGTAATAGGATAGATATTAAGTTCTCAAACTTACAGTATGAAAATTAGAGCAAAGGCTCTGAATGGTAATTTTGGTAAAGGAAATTATTATTTGGTTGATTTGGATATTTTGACTTCACATGTAAGATTAATCAGGGGATGATGATCGGGCAATTGAAATGGAATCTTTAAGGTATGGTACCAGTTGGAAATACCAATTTGAGAATCCTCTTCATAGAGATATTTGGAGTGATAGGAGAAGAAAGTACCAACAAGAAAGAGAATAGAGCAAGAGAAGAAGAGAAGCAAGAAGACAACTTTGGAGAAGTTGCCTGTCATTCTGATGGCAAAAAGGCCCTAAGAGCTGTGCTGTCAGTTGAGCCTACCTGTCCTTCCTAACACCCTTAAAGAATTGGTCTAGTGAGTGACATCAGTGAGGTGGCAAACTAGGAAGTGGCAGACCCTTGTTCAGATTGATTGAAATAATTTTATAGGAGCTCTGGAAATCAGTGATAATTCAGCAACCAGGCAGACACCTAGTCGAGAAAAAGTCATATTCAAAACTATAGGAAATTACATGGCATTTCTCCTTGCCCTTGACCCACTCCCTGCCCAATGTGCTGTGGTGCAGTTGGGATGAACTAGCCCAAATTCCTGGTTCTCTCCCTCCGGAAGAAAGTAGCAGGGTGGAACTTGTTTGAAATATCCTGACCTTTCTGTGGTCTATCCAAGGGACTGTTTGCTGTCTCACTTGACTTGGAGCTCAGAGTTGGGAATGGCAGCATTCTCAATGGTAGTGAAACAAATTCTGGAGTTCAAAAATACAATAAATGAATTGAAAATTTTATTAGAGGAGTTCTGGGGCAGGCAGACTTGAACAGGCAGGAGAAAAAAAATCTATAATTCAAAGACAAGTCGTTTGAAATAATAGATTCTGAGGAGCAAAAAGAAAAGGAAGTAAGAAAAGTGAGCAGAGTCTAAAAGATTTATGGGATACTATCAAGTGGAGCAATATACACATTATAGGAGAAGATGAAGAGAAATTAAAGAAATAAGAAAAAAAGATTATTTGAAGAAATAATTTCCCCAAATCTGGGGAACAACATGGTGGATATAAAAAAAAAAAAAAAAGTCTAAGAAGCTCAACAAATTCTATGTAGGATAAATCCAAAGAGCCTTCCATTAAAGGGAATTATCATGTACAAGGGAGCCCCCTGTAAGACTGTGAGTGGATTTCTCAGCAGAGACCTTGCAGGCTAGAAGGCAATGGGATGATTTTTTTTTCGTTTCGTTTTTGTTTTTACTGAAGTTCGATTTGCCAACATACAGTATAACATCCAGTGCTCATGGGATGATATTTTTAAGGGCTCTAAGAAAAAAACCTGTTAACCAGAAATTCTATATGTCTGGTAAAACTGTCCTTAAATGAGGAAGAAATTAAGATTTTCCCAAACAAAAGTGGAAGGAGTTCATTACCACTAGACCTGGATAGTAACTTGGAGCCATATGAAAATATAAAGTTTTTTGTAAAGGTAAATATATAGATAAATGTAAAAATTGGTATTATTGTAATTTTGGTTTGTAACTCCACTTTATTTTCTACAGGATTTAAAAGACAAATGTATAGGAAAATTACTTTAAATCTATAATGGGGGCACCTGGGTGGCTTGGTCAGTTAAGAGTTAGCCTTTGGCTCAGGTCATGATCCCAGAGTCCCTGGATTGAGCCCCTCATGGAGGGGGACGTGTCCCTGCTCAGCAGGGAGTCTGTTTCTCCTTCTATCCCTCGCCCCATTTGTATGCGTTTGCTTGTGCTGTTTCTCAAATAAATAAATCTTTATAATAATGAGTACACAATATATAAAGGTACAATTTGTGACATCAGTAACAAAGTAGAGAGGCAGAGCTACAAAATTGGAGAGTTTTATATACAATTGAAGTTAGGTTGGTATCCATTTAAGGTATTGTCATAACTTCAGGATGTTGTATGTAGTCTCAGTGGTAACCTCAAAGAAAATATCTACAAAGTATGCACAAAAGGAAAGGAGAAGAGAATCAAAATGGATCACTACAAAAAATCAACTAAACACAGAGGGAAGGCAGCAATGGAAGAAATGAAGAATAAAAAACTATTAAGATATACAGAAAACAAATAACAAAATGGCAAAAGTAAGTACTTCTATTGGTAATTACTTTAAGTGTAAATGAATCAAACTCTAATCAAAAGACATAGGTTAGCAGAATGGATAAAAAACAGAATTACACTACGTGTTGTCTACAAGCCTCACTTTAGATTTAAGCACATGCATAAGTTGAAAATAAAAGAGTGGGAAAAGATTCCATGAAATGGTAACCAAAAGAGAGCAAGGGTGTCTGTTGATAGCCAACAAAACAGACTTTGTATCAAAGATTTTTACAGAGATAAAGGACATTATATAATGAAAAAATTACTAGTTTGCCAAGCAGATATAATAATTATAACATCAAAACTTCAAAATATATGATGCAAACATTGACAATATTAAAAGAAGAAAGACTTCAGTACCCTGGGGCACCTGGGTGGCTCAGTCAGTTGAGCATCCAACTCTTAGTCCCAGCTCAGGTCTTGATCTCATGGATATAAGTTCAAGCCCTGCATTGAGCTCCACGCTGGGAATAGAGCCTACTTTAAAAAAAAAAAAGACTCCATACTTTCAACATTTTCAGTAAGAGATAGAACAACCAGATTAGATGATCAGTAAGGAAAACGAGGTCTTGAACAACATCGTAGGATCAGTTGGAACTAACATCCCACCCAACAACAGCAGTTCACATTTTTCTCAAGTTCATATGGAACAGTTTCCAGGCTAGCCCATATGTTAGGCCATTAAAAATGACTTAATAATTGTTAAAAGATTGGAATCATACAAAATACCTTTTCTAATTACAATAAAATGAAACTAGAAATCAACAACAAGGAAAACTAGGAAATTAAAAATATGTAGAAATTAAATAGCACAGTCTTAAACAGCTAGTGGGTCAAAGAAGAAATCACAAGGATAATTGGAAAATGTCTTGAGACAAATGAAAATGAAAACAGCATACCAAAACTTATGGGATGCAGTGAAAACAATGCCAAGAGGGAGATCTTTAACTGTAAATACTTAACCTAAAAAGAAGAAAGATCTCAAATCAGTAACCTAACTTTACACCTTAGGAAACTAGATAAGAGAGCACAAACTAAACCTAAAGCTAGCAGAAAGAAGGAAATGGTAGAGATTAACAAGAGTTTAAAAAGTTCCCAACGAAGAATGCCTAGTACCTAGTGGCTTCATGGTGAATTCTGCCAAATATTCAAAGGGGAATTAACACCAGTTCTTCTTATACTCTTCCAAAAATTGAACAGGGTGGAACATTTCTTAATGTACTCTTATGAGGCCAGCATTACCCTCATACCAAAGCCATACAAAGACATTGCGAGAAAACTGCAGACTAATACTTCTATCGATGCAAAAATCCTCAACAAAATACTAGGAAACCAAATCAACAGCATATTAAAAGGATTATTGAGTGAGGTTTGTTCCTGCAATGCAAAAATGATTCAACGTACAAAATCAGTCAACGTAGTACACCACTTGAACAGAATGAAGATGGGGAAAACCACGCAATCATTTCAATTGATGCAGAAGAAGCAGCTGACAAAATTCAACACCCTTTTAAAACTTTTAAAAACACTCAACAGGGCAGCCCAGGTGGCTCAGCGGTTTAGCGCCACCGTCAGCCCAGATTGTGATCCTGGAGACCTGGGATCGAGTCACACGTCTGGCTCCTTGCATGGAGCCTGCTTCTCCCTCTGCCTGTGTCTCTCATGAATAAATAAATAAAATCTAAAAAATAAAACACTCAACAAACCAGGAATAGAAGGAAGTATTTCAACATAATAAAGGCCATTTATGAAAACCCCACAACTAACATCATACTTTATAGTGAAAGACTGAAGGTTTTTAAGATCAGGAATAAGACAGGATGCCCACTTTTACCACTTTTAACATACTACTGGAAATCCTACCCAGAGCAATTAGGTAAAAAAAAAAAAAAAAAAAAAAAAAAAAAACAACCAAAACAGTATCCAAATTGGAAAAGAAGTAAAATGATCCCTGTTTGCAGATAACTTAATTTTATATATAGAAAACCCTAAGGATTCCTCCAAGAAACACTGTTAGAACTAATAAATTCAGCAAAATTGTAGGATACAAAATCAACATAAAAATTAGTAGCATTTCTGTACATTAACATTAAACAATCTGAAAAGGAAATTAAAATTCCATTTGCAATATCATCAAAATAAATAATGTACTAAGAAATGAACTTACCCAAGTAGGTGACAGATGTATATACTGAAAATTACAAAACATGGCTGAAAAAAATAAAGAAGACATCAACATATGGTAGAAAATTCCATGTTCATGGATTGAATTTACATTTCACCATATACAAAAACTAACTTAAACCAGAACCTAAATGCAAGAGCTAATACTATAAAACACTTAGAAGAAATCATAGGGAGAAAGTTGACATTGGATTTGGCAGTGATTTCTTGAATAAGACACCAAAAGATCAGGCAACAAAAAAAATTAGGCAATTTGGACTTCAACAAAATTAAAACTTATCAAGTTTGACATTGGATTTGGCAGTGATTTCTTGAATAAGACACCAAAAGATCAGGCAACAAAAAAATTAGGCAATATGGACTTCAACAAAATTAAAACTTGTTTATCAAAGGATAGTACTAGCAGTAAAAAGGCAACCCAAGGAATGTGAGAAAGTATTTGCAAAGTATACATTTGATAAGGGATTGACATCTAGAATATATAAAGAAACTCTGCAGCTCAACAACAGCAAAAAAAAAAACTAAATAAAAAATGGGCAAAGGGAGCAAATAGACATTCTCCAAAAAGTTACACAAATGACCTGTAAGCACATAAAGTGATCCTCAGCATTATTAGCCATTAGGGAAATGCAAATCAAAACCACATGAGATGCAAGTTCATACCCATTGCATTGGCAAAGATATGGAGAAGTTAGAATTCTTGTACATTGCTGATGGGAATGTAAAATGGTATAGCCACTGTGGGAAACGTATGGTATTTCCTCAAAAAAATAAACAGTATTATCATATGACTCAGCACTTCCACTTCTATGTATATACCCCAATAATTGAAAGCAGGGACTTGAAGAAATCTTTGTATATCCATGTTTATAGCAGCCTTATTTATAATAGAAGACAAAAGCAACCAGATGTCCATGGATGGATAAATAGTTAAACAAAATGCAGTATATACATACAGTGGAATTTAAATTCTGACACATAAAAAATAAATAAATTCTGACACAGTACAGCACAGATGAGCCTTGAAGATATTGTACTAAGTGAAATAAGCCAGTCACAAAAAGACACGTATGATTCTACTTATATGAGGTACTTAAGAGTAGTCAGATCATAGAGACAAGTAGTAGGGTGGTTCCTAGAGGCTGAGGAAAGGGAATGGAGAGTTAGTGTTGCAAAAAGAAAAGAATCAGTATAACCTGGATTCTCTTACTAGCTGTGTTTTATTGCTGTTCATCTGTTTATACAAACTCACAAGCCTTTTACCACTTAGTTGTCCATACTCCAAGCCAGTTCTTTTTTTTATCTATTTATTCATGAGAGACGCACAAAGAGAGGCAGAGACATAGGCAGAGGGAGAAGCAGGTTCCTCACCGGGAGCCTAATGCAGGGCTTGATCCCGGGACCACAGGATCACAACCTGAGCTAAAGGCAGGCTCTCAACCACTGAGCCACCCAGGTACCCAAAGCCAGTTCTTCTCTTAGTCTTTATGTAAAAAAGTACAATTTAAGACTCCTCTTTAGGGCACCTGGTAACTCAATCAGTTAAGCATCTGCCTTTGGGTGAGGTCATGATCCTCGGGTCCTGGGATCGAGTACCACGTCGGGCTCCCTGCTTAGTGGGAAGTCCACTTCTCCTTTTCCCTCTACCCCTATCCCCTGCTTGTGCTCGTGGAGGCGCACACGTGCGCTCTCTCTCTCGCTCTCAAATAAATAACATCTTTAAAAAAAAAGACTCCTCTCTAGGAAGTCATTGAGCTACATCCATTTAAGAGCATCCTGTCAAGCAAAGGTATCTAAGTGTATTAGAAATTAATGAGGGGAAAAAGTCAAATAAGGGTAGGTAAGTGATTTTCTTTTTAAGTATTACGGCTGAAATTACAAAAGCAGCGCATGCTTATTGAAAAAATGCAGTAATTCAAGATATACAGAATATAAAGTGATTGTCTTCTCCCTTACTCCACAGGGGTAAGCATTGTTAGTACTTTGAAACATATTCTTCCAGAATATGTGAATCATGCTTTTTGAAAAATAGAATGGTGCTAATCTGAAAAAGGTTAAGATTTTCAAAAATGTCTAACTTTGGGGTGTGGGTGCTGCTGTCAATTAAGCATTGGTCTCTTGGTTTTGGCTTCGGTCATGATCTCAGGGTCATGAGATCACGCCCCACTTCTGGCTCCACACTCAGCCAGGGAATCTGCTTCAGACTTTTCCTCCCCCTCGGTCCCTCCCCTGCTGCGTGTGCACATGCATGCACACATTCTCTCTCTCTCTAATAAATATATTCTTTTAAATGTCTTTATCTTCACCATCATCATCACTAAGATTTATCAAAGTTTATGTTTACCAAGTGCTTTATACAGTCATTTGATTTAATCATTATACAAATCTTGTGAGGAAGTATTTTCTTTTTTCAGATGAGGAAAAGGAAGTATAGAGAGGTGAAATAACTTGCCCACAACCACGTATCTAATAAATACTAAAGCTAATGGAACTGTTAATTTGACACAAAATCTACCTGACAGTAAATATTATGTCTATAACTTTTTAAATCTAAAATCATCAGTAGTCTTTCAGATTCATACATAATAGAGCTACCGCATTCCATTTAATGGCTGACTATAGCTCTTGCACTGCCTCTTCCTTAAAACTTTTTTTTTTTAACATTCCAGATAGCATCCGATTTTTCTCATTTCTTGTTGAGTCCCTCTTCCTTAATCTGTTTGTGGGTTTATTCTCTACTACCAGGACAGTATTATTAGTTTTTCAAGATTTTCTTCACTTCTTATTTTCTCCTATAATTTCAGATAACTATGACAATGACTACTAAACTTATCCCCCTACTCCATATCTGCCCTCTGAGCTCTATACCCAAATGTATCTCATTGCTACTTGGAAGGTATATTAAACTAGATGCCCAGACCACTGATTTTTTTCTCTGTATCATTTCAAAAGAGTGAGATTTAGAAACTGCTGTGTAGAATTATAATACCTTTATTTATCCTAAATTGCCTTACTTAAATTTCAAAGAGTGATTCCTCATTCTATTAACTAGTGTCCTACTGTTGACCGTCAAGTATATTTATTTAACTCTGGCCCTAAAATAGTTTTAGCATTGTTATACCGAGGTACTCTTGCCACCATGCCATTAAATTGTATTAGAATCTCTCATTTTTAGAACACAACTATATTTAGCTTTTCCTTCCAGTATAGCCTTTATTCTAGACTATACTAAAATGTCACATAACCCCAAATAATGCCGAACCAGTTGCATCCTCTTCTCATTCAGTCCTTAAATTTATTACATCATAAAAAAGAAAGAAAAATTAATATTCATTGAATGAATGTATTTTACAAGTATCACATAGTTTATATGTAAATCCTCCTAGCCTGGCAAAGTAGACATAGGTAGCCCATTTTCAAATGAGAAAACTGAGACTCAGAAATAAGTTTTTTTAGCCTAAGTGGCAGAATGTATACTGAAACTAGGGTTACCTGAATCCAGACTTGTTTTACTAACCTGGCTAAATCACAGCCCATTGTAGGTATTCAAACTGTTCTTCCCATTACTATGAATAACCTAATTTGAGCTCCTCTTTTCTTGGATGAATCCTTACTTTTGTGATTTATACATGTCTTATGAAAAGAGGCCGGAGTATAATGCTAGTTACTAATATTTCTTTCATTCATACTACAATTTATGATATGCCAGTTAATAAATGCTAGGGATTCAAAGATAATTAAAACATAGAGCATGCACTTTAAAGGGCTCACAATCTGATGATCGCTTGTTCTGTTTGTTGCCTTGTGTAAGCATGCATATGTACCCATACTAAGAGGCCTTCTGGTTTTTCCAAAGTAGAGGGATGTTTTAAACACAGTAGCCCCTGACATGGACAGCTTTTGGATACACTTACAGAATAAAAGAAGAAACTCTTATATAGAACAGTGGTAGAGTTGGCTTGGTCCTTGAATTAGTCACTGTACAGGATAAACTATTGTTAACAAGAGACCAAGAAGTACTGTGCTTAAATAAGACGTTTATAAATAAATAGAAGTTTATCCTCTCATGCAGCAGTCCAGAGATGCGTAGCCAGGGATAGTAAGGCAGTTCTACCATCCTTAAAATATGGTTTCCCTGTCTGGAATCACAGTGGCTGTTCTACTTGTTAACATTTCCCTGCCAGTGAGAACAGAGAAGCATTGAAGAGCAGACAGCTTTCTTTTAATAAGGCAGTCCAAAATTTGTATAGGTCACTTCTGTTGACCTGCTGTGAACAGAACTTAGACATATGGCTGGTAAATATATCCTCTACTGGATGACCATGTGCCCAGGTAAAAGCCTATATTACTAAAAGAAAAAAACAAAAATGTATGTGGGGGAATAATTAGCAGTCTTTGCCACATCTCTTGACTGACTAGGCTCATGTTGCTGGAGAGTTCCAAATGTCACACAAGCCCATTATGTAGACTTAAATATTTAATCAGTTTTATTGCTTATACCAAGTTGCTTCTTACCCATTTCTGCTACTGTTCTGTAGAAAAAAGCAAATATATTTCATAAAGACTTAGGTATCCTCTATTGTTTCTTTGATCATCTTGCCAAGAGAAGAATCAGTAGTAAAACAGTTGAAACATTTGAAAATTTTAAAGTTGATTGTGATTTAAAATCAGATTACCATATTTATAAATAAGTTTCAGAAAACATCCTACAGCTAATCTGCTTTTCCCAAGATCTTTGCATTATGTAAAAAGAAAATATAAATCTCCTTTGTTGAGACATACATGGAGGGATACCTGGGTGGCTTATTCGGTTAAGCAGCCAGCTGTTGGTTTAGGCTCATCAGGTCATGATCTCAGTGTTCTGAGATCAAGCCCCGTGTCGGGCTCCACACTCAGCATGTAGTATGCTAGAGATTCTCTATCAACCTCTCCCTCTGATCATGCTCTCACTGTCTCTCAAAATAAATAAACTTAAAAAAAAAAAAGATGCGGAATAAAACATATTTGTCTCTTCTTGCCAGTTTTTGGTTAAAGTGGAAAATCAACAATGTCTTGTATAAAAAGGTAGAAATCTCTTAATTGTAAGATAGTTCAGGTGCTTACAAAGAAAATTTCCTTTCTTTGTACTGCTAAGAAAAGTGAAGGATACAGAATATTTAAAGCCAGCTCATTTGCTAAGTAAAGAGCCTTACTGACTAACAAATGAGTCTAAGATGAACTCCTCAAATAAGACTAAATTTGGCCATGCACTTTTTGTCATAAATTACATTTTACATTTTCCTGACAAATGTTAAGCCATTAAAGATTGTATTGTCAGACTGCTTTATCCTAGAGTTAGTCTTGACCCATCTGAAATGTTAAAATGTCAAGTTTATGTTACCTCTAAAAGCTTTAGAATATGTTTTCTAGGTGTGTATGAAGGCATAAAATACCTTTATTATAGGTATTACTATATTTTAAAATGCCTTTATTTTGACTTAAAATGGGAAGGGCTTTGTTTTTTTAATATTCTTTTTTTCCTTTGTTCCCCAAAATCTCTGTGTAGGTGTCCATGGAAATGGAGCAGTTGATGCTTGTATTTTTATACAGAAGCTACTAGTATTAGAATAAAGGTGGTTCTGGCCATTTCTGATGGAAGTTTTATTTTTTCTATTGTACATTGTCAGTACATTGCCATAGACTTATTTTCTACCTATCAAAATTTAAAATATTTGCATCCTTTGTTCCAGGTTTTTATTTCCAGAAATATGTCCTATCAAAATTTTTAGACAGGTATGCTAAGATACAAGTTCAAGAAGATCTGTTAATAATTGGGAATGTTTAAATTATGTTCATTCAAAGATATTGTGAGCACCTACTCAGTACATTGTATCAAGTGCTGAGTCCACAATTATAAGCATGTATGTCCCTGCTTCATGGAATGGTGGCACATCTAGTAAAGCAGAGACTAAACAAGTAATCTCATAAATGTAAATTTTCAAACTCTGATAAGTATTAGGAAGAAAAGTAAACTGCTGTTAGAACATCTGTTAGGGACTTGACCTAAGCTAGGAGATAAAGAAGATAGTCTTTATGAAGTGATTTTTGAAAGGGCAGGATTGGTGCTTTCCAGGTATAAGGACTTTTGTTATAAAGACTTACTGATATCAGAGAATTGAAAGTTTAAGGAAAATACGACAATGAGAAGAATCAGGGGCAAGACTGTGTAGGATCTTTAGAGGCTATATGGAGGATTTTGGGTTCTGTATTTTGAAAACAGTAGGAAACCCTATAAGGTATTTATGGGGGAAGAGTGGGAGGACCGAATGGGTATTGTGATTACATATGCATTCTGCAAAACATAATGGCTTCAGTTTAAATGATGGATTGGCTGATACATTTAGGGAGAGCAATGAAGCTACTGCAGTAGTTTATTAAGGCTGTGATGGCTTGAATGGTGGTGGCTTACACTGGGGATAAGAAAGTGAATAAATTTGAAAGAAATTCAAGATTAAAATTGACACTTGGTAACAGATTGACTGTAGAACAAGTAGATGTCAATGGTTGTTAATAGCCTTCTAGATAATAGGTAGTGGATATCTGTATAGATAGATAGTGGTACCATGTACAGAGAAGGAGTGCAAAGGACCTGATTGTGCAGGGAACTGGGGTGGGAAGGAGTAGGGAGAAAGGGAAATTGGAGGGAAGAGATCATCAATTTTGAATATGTAATTTGAGAGTCTGGTATATAACCTCCACTTCGGATGAGATTGTTCAAGGGGAGAATATATGGAAAAAAGAGGATCGAAAAAAGAAAAAAAAAAAAGAGGATCTTGGTAGAATTGGATATACTTAGGTGATGTGCCATAGTGGTTAGAGACCTGGGCTTCAGTGGTTAGTCAAACTTGGATTCGAATCCCAGCCTCACTGCTTCCTGAAAAACTTTGGGTGGGTTAGTTTGTACGGCTTTGTGCCTCAGTTTTCTCGCCTGTAAAATGTGGGAAATAATCTATGTAGAAGACTAAAGAACTAAAATGAAATAAAATAGAGCTCTCTGATTTTGGTGCATAGTAAGTATTCAGTGAAATGATCATATGATGATTGTATTGTTTTTTTTAGTTGCAGAACAGTTCACGGTTTTTAAAAAAGTAAGATACGTATATACATGTGCAGAAGTTCTGCAAGAGTGCATACCAAAGTGTCAGTAGTTAACTCTGAGGAGGAATGGAAGTCACAGTAAAAGGAAAAGACTTTTTACCTTGTACATATGTGGGGTTTTGTTGTGGTAGTGATTTTGTTGTTTTTTTGCATTTTCTCAACAATGTGCTGCTTTTGTAATTTTTAACAGCCATTAATTGTTCCTTAATTATTTTTTACTATTTTTTCTCTTTATAAACCTTGAACAACCAGAGTTTTTAGTTTTTTTGCTTGACAGAATGCTTTTGATTCAATGGAGGTACCACAGTGCTTTCTCAAAAAGAAACTTCTGAGTCCTGGGTTACAATGAACTAGAAGAAAGACTGAGAAAACTGATTTAGAGCATTGGGAATTTGTGTGGTAAGTCTGGTGACATATCGTCCATGTTCAGCGGTAATTAGGGCTTTAGTTAATGGATGCATACACTACATGTTATCGTAACAGATATTATATATCTTGCTCATTATTAAAGGAAAGGAACTAACGTTTGCAAAGAGCTTATTATGTACTAGATAATTTATACATGCCATTTCCTTCAGCCCTTCAGGCAAAAATCATTTTCATTTCAGAAAGAAAAAAAAACAAAGCTCAGAGGCTAAGTAAGTTAATCAGAACAAAAACACAAGATCATAAAATAAAAATGTCATCCCTTACCATTTAGTATGCTGAGAAATTGGTACCATTTGGCATGCTGACAAATTGGTGGTAGCACTGTAACTAAATAGTAGATAATTAAATTGATAATCTGATCTGTCACATTGCAGGTCTAGGTAAATCTTGATGGGGCCAGGACAAGAGGAGGGCAGGGTTTGTAACCTAGTTACAAGAAAACATAGCAGAGAATTGTTGAAGAATAAGCTATATAAACCAGGCTCTCTGAGTTGCTAATCCTATACAATCTCTTTTTTTAACTTAAAATTGAAGTTGATATTTAGTTTACCCAGAGTTTCAAAATCAGACAGTTTGTGATCAAAGTGTTGTGTATTGGGACAGTTATTTAATTGTCTTACTTCATGAAATGCTTCCTTATTGAGAGCATTTGTAGTAGCCTTCTATAAAGCTTTTGTTCTCTTTGTTAATCTTAGAACAGTCTGAAAGGTTTTTAAATTGAGATTCTTTTTTTAACCCATTCAATTTATTAAATTCCTATTGTCTTTATACCTGGAGGGAAAAAATGGTATCTTTCAGAATATTGGATTAGTTCTTGAGGATGAAAAGGGATAATGTTTGAACCTTTTCCAAGTACCATCCATGACAAAGGGCACTTGAACTTTTGTTCACCCATCTAGGAAATGAGTACTTTGGAAAATATGAAAAATGACAGTTTTCAGTGTCAGCAGTAGGAAAAAAATTTCAATTTATAGAACTCTTTTAATATTTATGAAACCCATGAAAACTTGAGCAGCTGTATATCCAAAATTATAGAGAATATGCTGCCTTAGTTTTGAAGATGAATTGAAATTTTCCCTGGGTAAAGGGACAGTTCTAAAGATAAGCTTTCTGCTTTGTTTATGATCAGAGAAGGGCATGTATGGACAACCATTTTCAATAAATTTAAAATGTGTACTATATTGATCAGCATTGTTTTAAGTTTTGCTTTTGAACACTAAGAAAGAGTACAGAGTACATTATGGCACATGGGCACATGTACCTAAGTACCTGCTTACCTCTTTAGATGCTGATAGACCACTTGTTTTGCTAGTCTTTGGAATTGGAAGGAGTGTCAAATACACAGAAGCCAGAGTCATCTTGGCCAGATGGTGTTTGATACAGATGGATGGTTAGTTGTCATGCAGATCTCCTAGTTGGTAACTTGTTGCTGCCATCTGACTCAAAGAATCATTCACACACACTGGCTGTCAAAAGCATCTTCTCTTCTGTCTGTTTTAGCTGTCATGTCTGTGCTCTGTACAGAAGTGTTGACAAGACATTGCTGTTGTACATTTTCAATGTGGTTGTTAGTGATTTTTCTGTTTTGTGGGGTCTTTGATAGGGCTGGAATGCACTTGGTTTGTAATTGTATTGTTTTTTAAAAAATGCTGTGACAGTACAACAATTATCTGACCTTTTAAAAGGATTTTTCAGATTATAAGTTTATTCATATCTGTTCAGTGAACAAAAGCATTTAATAAAAAGAAAAAAACTTCTTGTTTCAGTTTCCAAATACAGCAAATAAATTGAAATTTACTGGCTATTTCCCAGTTGGATGCGGTATCTTCTTCTGGACTTGCCCTCTCATAGCCTTGTGGTCAAAATCTTTATACTGTTTTCTGATTATGTATTTTCTTTTCTTGAATTAGTACCTTTTTTCTGATGGTATAAGCTTCTCTTTTTAAAAAAAAAAAAAAAGACAAAAAAATATTCAGATATTGCCTATCTTTTGCACCCATTTTCTCAAACTTAATTTCTTTTTATCTATTCACCTGTTGACCTCTCTCCATTTTTCCTGTTTCCCTTTTAAAATAAAAGCAAAGTCTTTTTTCCATTCTTTCAGGTAACTTCTGAAGTCATGCCTGTTTCTGTGATACTTAGCAACTTAAAGTCTTTTTATTCAGCTAATATAGTGAGCATCTTAAAATGTACCAGCCACTCTATACTTTAGAGATGTCAGAAGAAAATAGCCTCTAGCCTCTGACTATGAAGAGGTCATAGTCTAAAGCAAAATCAGAAATATAGGTAATTAGACTAAAATATTATAATCGCTTTAATGGGTAATTAGACTAAAATATTATAATTGCTATAATGTAAGTATATGGAAAAAGCAGTAAGAGAACAAGGACTATTACTATTCTTTTTCCCCTGCTATACTTTCAGAATATCAGTTTTTAAGTTATTATAGAGTTTACTGGAGTTTACTGAGTACTTTATTAAGTAGTTTAATAGTTCAAAACTTCAACTTGAAACTTTCCCACCCAATAAATAACATTTTCAGCCTTACTCGTTTTCTATAATATTTTATCTGTAGGTGTTCTAAAGTATGTTTTTAAGCCAGAGACTAAAAGGTGAATATTACCTGGCAAAGACTTCTGAGTTGGTTCCAAAAGAAAATACAAGTCCTTTTTTTTTTTTCCATGAAGGCAGGAAAAAAATATATATAATAGACAGTGGGCTAAGGTTTGAATAACTTGCACACTTATTCTGGGTCTGTCTCTAATTTGCTAGGTTTTTTGTCCTGGTTACTTAATGTCTGGATAGTAGAATATTTTTACCTATCAAAATATAGTAAAAGAATAAGCATTTACTGGTTAGTGTTCATGAAGAGCTTTGAATTCTTTGGAGAAAGTTTAAATAAACAGAAGTAGATAGCAAAAAGAAGTAACATCAGCAAGTTTGCTGATTCCTCAGCCTGGTAGCTCTGTGTAGCTCAGGGAAATTTAAGATGCTACAGAATTTGCTGTAGATATTTAAATCCTACTCACTCTAGGGGTTCAGATATAGATTTTTGTGAGAATAAAATGTCTTGTCCTGAAAGGCATGGCCCTGTTATTTAAGATTTAGTTTGGAGACTCATAATTATAGATCATATGGTCCAGATAGATTCACAACATACATTCTTCTATTTGTATTAATAGAATTTAGATTCCTTTTTTTTTTTTAACCTGGATTCTTTATTTCCTTTTTTTTTTTTTTCCTAACAAGCATGTACTAAATATCTCCTATGTCTAAATTACTTCACAGAGTTCTATGGGAGTATAAGGTTATATAACACTACTCTCAGACAATAATGCAAAGATATAACAAACCACTTGAGTTACTTATCACTCTGTTAATTATTGTTTGAAGTGTATTACATATAAAATTTCCCCCTTTATTTGGGAAAATGTTGTATTTTGCTTTAATGTCCTAAACTAGGGGCACCTGGTGGCTCAGTCAGTTAAGCATCTGCCTTCAGCTCAGATCATGATCCTGTAGTCCCAGGATCAAGCCCCATGTTGGGCTCTCCACTCACAGGGAGTCTGCTTCTCCCTCTCCCTCTGCTCCTCCTCCCACCCCTCCATTATGTTCATTCTCTCTCTCTCTCTCTCTTTCTCAAATAAATTAAATATATACTTTTTAATTTCCTAAGCTAATTTATTTTGGGAATCTAGGAAGAGCTGTGTAACTTACAAAGTACTTTAAGCTTATTGGTCTCTGAAAATAATAATTTCACTAATTTTGAACATTGATAAAAATATAACAAAATAAAAAAATACAACAAAATCAAAAATTTTTAAAGATGTTATTTATTTATTAAAGAGAGTACAAGCAGGGGGAATAGCAGAGGGAGAGGGAAAAGCAGGCTCTCTGCTAAGCAGGGAGCTCGATGTGGGACTCCATTCTGGCCCTGGGATCATGAGCTGAAGGCGACGCTTAACTGATTGAGCCACCCAGGCACCCCTCAAAATCAAATTCTTTAGTATCTACTGAAGACATTCCAAGATTATTAGGATCTTATTTTACATTCAGAGAGTTTACAGTTTAGTCATTTATTGTTGCACCAGTGATAAAAATTGATAAAGAATTCTCTATTATTGGTAATATATATTTAAACTTTAGTAATTGTAATGCAACATTTTCAAATTTGCTTGAAGGTTTGTTAGCATCTCTTATTTTCTAATGCAAACTGCTATCTTCTTTCATTGCTTAATTCTCACAGCCATTGCAATAAAATAGCAAGATGAATGGATTAAAAATATAAGGGAAATTATGATATTAAAGATATCCAGTAAGGATAAACCACATATTCTCCTGACTTCTTAAAACTTAATCTGAAAAAGGAAGTTTCTGATAAATATAATTTTATAATTTGTACTTGCTCATTTGATTTTCTCATAGGGAAAATGCTACTTAGGTTGTGCTACTTCCTTTGTGGTTTTATATGCTAAATACCAATTCAAACTGTTTATTTAAAAGATATGAAATCTTAACATTTTATAAGTTAGGTATTTAAAAAAATAAGTTAGTATATACTTTTATAGAACAATATAACATGCATTTTGTCATTGATGCTTTTTTGTTGTTTTCATTAGGGACTGAATTCTAAATTACAATTTTTATACTAGCTTGAAGGACCAAGAACTATGAACTGAAATTTCACTAATTAAGATGATTTTTTAAATTTTGCAGTGTTTTAAGTGTTTTAAATCAGTGATGTTTATAATGACTATTAATACACTGTTGAAGCCAGTTTTTAGTTCACAAACAGCGTGCTCAATACCTGAGAAATGGCAATCGAGCAACTCACCTCTATATATAATTAATTAATGGACAGTAAATGTATATGCACGTCTGCTAGTAAATACCAGGCTAACTGGTTTTTATGTCAGCAGACTGAAAACTATGAGCAGAGAATACGTGAGCAACAGGAACAGCTGTCACTTCAACAAACTATTATTGACAAGCTAAAATCACAGTTGCTTCTTGTGAATTCCAGTCAAGGTATGTTCATATTAATTTTTTATGTATTACTTGAACCTCTTGGAGAAAAAAAGGTAGAAGTTAAGTTTTTCTTTTTTATTTCTCCATCATTTCTCAATAGTTCTGATTTTTAAATAACTAGTGCAGTTACATATTTTTATTTAAGAAATGAATACTTGCACAGAGTTATGGGGAAATGAACATGCACATATACTATATTGTAGAATTCTAAGTTGATGAAACTTCCTAGAAGACAATTTACCAGTAAATAGCAAAAGCTTTCTTAAATGTCTGTACCTTTTAAATGAAAAATTCAAGCCCTAAAAATATGTCATAAGAAAATATTTATTATAGAACTCAAAGTTATATATGCAAGGAAGCTTATCACAGTAGAAGTTCTTTTTTTTTTTTTTTTTTTAAAGATTTTATTTATTCATGAGAGACACAGAGAGAGGCAGAGACACAGGCAGAGGGAGAAGCAGGCTCCACGCAGGAAGCCCGACACGGAACTCCATTCTGGGTCTCCAGGATCACGCCCTGGGCCCAAGGCGGCACTAAACCACTGAGCCATCAGGGCTGCCCCCACAATAAAAGTTGTAATGATGAAAAGTTAGAAGTAAATGTTCAGAGTTAAATTAGTCATTCATATAACAAACAGCTATGTAGCCAAGGAAAAATGATGATTATAGATGTTAACTTACTATCTTGAGACCTATAATACATAGAAAAATGAACAAAGCAGGATAAAAAATGTATATAATTTTATGTGTAAAAAAGATTTTTGTTTGAATTTGTAAGTATAGGAAAAGAAAAACTGTGATAAAAATATAAACCAAAATGTTAACAGTAATAATTCACAGGTCATAAAAGTTGTGGCAGTTTTTATTTATTTGTTTATTTATTTATTTTTGGCATGTCTGCGTCTTCTAATTTTCCTAGAATAAGTATGGAGTAATTATGCAAATAATTATCTTAAACAAGAAATACATACCTGGAAATATGGCTTATTAAAAGTTTAATTGCTATTATTAAGTTATAAAGAACTTCTAGTTTTCTAAGTTCTATATATTTTTTACACCACTGATTTTGGGGAGTGGGGGTTTTGTGTATTTAGTGGGAATGAAAAAAATCTAAAATAGCAAATTTAAATTGTCAAAGTAATTATTATCTAAAGAATTTTCGAAGCTCGCAATTTAAAATATCTTTATAATTGGGGTTTCTGGTTTATTTTTATTTTACCAGGTGGTCCTAAAAACAGGGGCTCTCTACTTATATCCAAGAGGTTTTTGTCTTGCAGATAACAGTTTTGGCTATGTTCCCCTGCTTGAAGACAGTGAAGCAAGGAAGAATAATTTGATTCTTGATCAGCCACATGATAATGTAAAATCAGGAATACCAAGAGAAAAGGAATTAAAGGTAGACTGCACTGCTGGTTTATTCCATAAAGGAAATAAGAAATGAGAAATCAGGTTCCACAGACTTCCTGAATTAGTCAGTATTTTATCAAATTTGGGTGGGCAGGAACAGGGGTGAAGATTCTTTTCAGTCCTACCAATGCTTCTGCAAAAAGCAACATTCAAATGCTGACATATAACACATCTTCCTTGTTTTATTTTCCTGAGGTAGATCCACCATTAGAATTTAAGCAAATTGTATTTATACACAAACAAATGACTTAGATTTTTCTAAATAGAAGCATTATTTCCAAGTAAAATAAATGCTTAGATTTGTTTCATGTTTCCTGATTCTCTCTTTTCTATATCACAGGCATTTAACAAACAAATAAAACATTTAACTAGTAGATAGTAAGGCACAGATGATTCTGGATTAGAAAATGACACTCTAGTTTTTTCTTCAATTGCCAGAGCTTAAATTTTTTAAAAATCCACCTAACCAGCTTATGCGAAAGTCTTCATTGAAACAATATAAAAAGGAACATTCTGTATTTGCAAGATGTGTATGAGGATGTTCAAGCTACATTGTTTAGAAACAACTTACACATCCATCAGTAGCAGAATGGCACACCTTTACCATGAGACACTTTAGAAAAATTAAAATTAACTAAATATTTATATATTAGTATGTCTAGATTTCAGAAACAATGTTGAATAAAAAGTAGAAATTACAAAATGATAAAATGGGAATGATTTATTTAAATTTTTTTAAATATAAAATATTATGACATTGTTTATAAAAACAGAAGTATATAGTAAAAGTATAAAAACAGGAATGTTAACAACTTTAGAAAAATGATCACTTCTACAGTTGGGGGAAAAGAGTCTGACTCTGGGTAGTAAAGAGGGCTTCAGTTGTAGCTATAGCTTTTTTTTTTTTTTTTTTAAAGAAAAGAGCTGGGGGATCCCTGGGTGGCTCAGCGGTTTGGTGCCTGCCTTTGGCCCGGGGTGCGATCCTGGAGTCCTGGGATCGAGTCCTGCATCGGGCTTCCTGCATGGAGCCTGCTTCTCCCTCTGCCTGTGTCTCTGCCTCTCTCTATGTCTATCATGAATAAATAAATAAAATCTTAAGAAAAAGAAAAAGAAAAGAGCTGAAGCAAAATGTTAACACTTGTTAAATCAAGGTAGTGTATATATAGGTGCATATAATTCTCCATGTTTTTATGAATCATTGAAATGTTATGCTTAGAAAGGAATTTTTTTAATGACTTAGGTTTTAGGAGGATGACACAGTTTTGAATAATATAAGATCTCCCAATAAATGAGGACTCTTAACATCCACAAGATATCATTAAATCAAGAACGCTATCTTTATTTCTTTCCTTCTAGACAACGTAGGAGATATAAGCTTTGTGTGCCAAGGTTATTCAGTTACCAATAAGCCTCATAACTAAGACTATCTTGTTTTTTTAATATCATATAAAAATTTTAGAATGGGAAGTTCTTTAAAGTATCTCCCATTTCATTTTTTAAAAATCATTTTTGTCTTTTTATTTGGATCATTCAGCTCTCTTCACCCGACTACAATTTCCATTTATCTAAAAATGCTGATAAACACAAGAAACCCTTGCACTGGAATATGTTTAGATTTATTTTGCAAAAGACAGGATTCAGAAACAGTGATTCTGACTTCTGAAATACAATTTTATGATTGGGTCTATTATAGTATAAAATAATTGAATTGCTGTAAATGGTGACTTATAAATTTAGTGCTTAAGTAAACAATATTTACATTTCACTTTACTGTTTCAGAGACTTCTAAATATTATTTACCATTTACCATTAATTTTTATTCAAAAATTCCTATATTCCATTATAATATTTCTTTGAAGGTACTATCTCTAGTTCAAAATACAGAGATTAGTCTTGGTTAGAACAAATGGGATGGTGTAAAAGGCTCCTAGATATGTTAATAATTTATCTTATATTTGGGAATTTGTCATTGTTTATGAACACTTTAGAGTTTATTTTTCAGTCAGTAAGTACTCAACAGGAACCTTCAACAGACTTCTTTTTTAAATTCCATTTGTTTTGTTTTTATAAGATGTCTTTGTCTGTAAAATATATGTCTGGATACCTGGGCTAACATAAATGTAAGTAACAGAAATTATGTTAGAGATGGCTTATTTCCAAAGAATTAGTAATGCTGCATCCATTATAACTTTATTTGTAGGCAGACAATAGAGGGGAAAAATATTGAATATTTGAGAGCCAGCTATATATTGTAAAAAGTTAGGCCACATTTAGAAAAGTGTTGGCCAATTAAGTAATTGAAATTAAAATCTTTTCAATTGGCATATATTTTATTCTATACCTGTTGAGTTATAATTAAATTCAATTTTAGTTAATACAAGGAAAATCTTTTCCTAAAGAACTTTGATTTTGGGTATATCAGGATTTTTCCAAAATGAAAAAATATATTGGTTATTAGTTGCAATTTTCTAAAAGTATGCACCTACACATAAAAACTACAAGGCAGTATGCAGAAATGGCTAAGGCTACAGTGTTTTTTTTTTTTTTTTCCATTTTCAATATACTTTTATTAGTCTTCTTAAAAACTAAATAATTTCTAGAAATCACATTCCCACATTCATAATCAGTTGCCCTAGCCTCTGTAATGAATAACTAAGTTAATAGATGCTTTGAACCAATAACACAAGGAAGCTACTAACCACCCACAGTCCTTTCCTTCTGTTTGGTGAATGGTTTGAGAATTTGTTTTCTTTAGACTATTTATTTTGTTTAGGATTTGTTTAGGATATATGACAGGGGAAAGACCCATTGACATTATGGCAAATGACAACTTTGAGTGTCTTGATGAATGAGACAAACAGTGGAGGAAAAGGGTATGTTGAGAAAGAAGCTCTTTTAGAAAATTTGAGAAACATGAATTTGTAGTTCATTCTGTGTTCATAGTATTCCTACATAGAGCATGCCAGAGTCCTTTGATTTCTAAAAGGGCATAACGAAGTCAAGGAGCACCTAGGTGGCTCAGTTGGCTAAGCGTCAGGCTCTTGATTTCGGCTCAGGTCATGATCTCAAGGTCTTGAGATCAAACACTGTATGGGTCTCTACGCTCAGTGGGGAGTCTGCTTGAGATTCTCTCTCCCTTCCCCTCTGCCCCTCGCCATCCCCCCACTATACATGTGCGTGCATGCTCGTTCTCTCTAAAAATAAATCTTAAAGTCAAGACAGCAGAGCTTATATAAATGGATGACCCTTAGTATTCTGCATATAGTTTAGAGGCATTAGGGGGAAAGTACTTAGTTTAATGGGAAACCTGAATTTCACTTCTTTTTTTATTATTATTAGAGGGAAGCGAAGGAGCAGAGGGGGAGAGAGAGAGAATCCCAAGCAGTGGGGAGCCTGACATAGGGCTCAGTCTCATGAACCTGAGATCACAGCCTGAGCCAAAATCAAGAGTTGAACTCTTAACCAGCTGAGCCACCAGGTGCCCCTGAGTTTCACTTCTTGTACACCATGTTTGCAGTCTTTCTTGATGAGATATTTTTGGCAAAGGGGTCATTCCATTATCCATCATACAATAAAGTACCCCAAATCTTCCTCCCAAACTTAACTGCTTAAAACAACAAATATTTATTATCTCAGTGTCCGCGGGTCAGAAATTTAGGAGTCACTTAGCTAGATGGTTCTGGTTCAAGATCTCTTGTGATTAGTCAGGACGTGGGCAAAGGCTTCAGTCATCTAAAGGGTTTGTGTGGTTGGAGGATCCACGCCCAGGATGGCTCACTCACATGACTGTTGGTAGGAGACTTCTCCATGTGGGCCTTACCTCACAACCTGGCCAATAACTTCCTCAAAGTAAAAAGTAAGAGATTCAAGAGAGAGAGTGAAGGAAGCCACAGTGCTTTATAGGACCTAGTCTCTCAAAATCACATACCTTCACTTCTGCTTTGTTCTGCTCATTAGAATTAAGTTATGAGGTGCTCCAGAGGCAAAGAAATAAGCTCCTCAGATGTGTTTTTAAAGCATTGTGGGATTGTAGATTGTGGTGTACAGAAGAGGGTACCAGAGATCAGGGGCATGGGGCATAATGTTTAATTAATATGATAAGTACTAGTGAAAAGTAGAGGACCTTGGCAGAATTTAATAGTAAATTTAATCTCCTGACTCCTATCACTGTTAATCTCAGAAGAAAGAAATGTCATAGCTTCTCAACCTAAGAACAATTTCAAAAATTCTAACATGAGTGTAGACTTGCCAAAGAATAGCTGAGCAGTGTTTTAGAGAATCAAGAAACTGTTGCCTATTGTTACCTTTCTTTTTTTCAAAATATGTAGAAAATCAAATAACACAAAAATGCACATACTTACTCTTCACAAAACTATCTCTTGTTTGTAGAACACCATTGTCAGACATAGTAACATATGTCATGGAGGCAGTTATTTAAATAACAAATTGTGTTTTTTAATGTAAATATAAATTGGTATTGTTTGGTTTACCTTTTTAAAAACCAGGATTGTGATATACTGTGTCATTTTTAAGATCTTGGAAATAATTTAAAAAATTAAAATAATAAAAAAAGATCTTGGAAATAAGAGATTTTTATAATATTGCTTATGAGAAGCACTTCAATTGCCAAACTAAATACTATTCTAGATGTCTAGGGTTTGACAAAAATTGTTTGCCCTCCTCTTTCTAAGATTCTATTTTTTGTTTTTGTAGATGTTACATGAAAGTCTAGATAGAGAGGATACAAGAAAACATATAGAGAGTGATGATAATATAGAATACGTAGAATTTGGTGATGTTGATACATTTTCTTCACTCATTCATTAAATAACTGAACTATCTACCTCACGTTTTGAGCTACTGGAAGAACAAAGAGATATTGTCCCTGCCCTCTGGCTTAAAGTCTTGATTTAATAGATAAAACCAACATTACTAATTGTTGTGAAGTCATTTCAGGTTCTAGTATCCAGGATACAAAGTATAGTCTGAGTTTATTTTAACTTCTATTTATTTAAATAGTACTCATGTGTTTATGTGTCCAAAGAGCTGATTTTATGCTTTATTTCTGATTTTCTTTTTTTTTTTTTTTAAAGATGCACTTATGTTTTGTTTTTTTTTTTTTAATTTTTATTTATTTATGATAGTCACAGAGAGAAAGAGAGAGAGAGAGAGGCAGAGACATAGGCAGAGGGAGAAGCAGGCTCCATGCACTGAGAGCCCGACGTGGGATTTGATCCCGGATCTCCAAGATCGCGCCCTGGGCCAAAGGCAGGCGCCAAACCGCTGCGCCACCCAGGGATCCCTATTTCTGATTTTCTGTATATATTTCTAGTTTATATGTGTCTTTTTTCATCTAACTTACATGCTTCCAGCAAAAGTGTAAAAATACAAAGAATGTAGTTATTACTGAAAGATTCCAGTTAGTTGGCACATTTCTAATGTAGCTGTCATTACGATTATTAGATAACCAGGTAGATGGTAGCTTTGAGGAGCAGCGAAGATTTTGTGGGTTTAGAAGAGTAAAACAGTGATGTGGCTGTGGAGCTGCCATCAGTGCTAACATTAAGGAAATAAGATGTGCGATACCTGGCAATTCTAGTCTATACAGAGGCTCCGATATGTTTGAAGAAAGTTGATGTCTAAAAATTCACTTGTCAGTCACTTAGATGAGAAGTATTTGAATTCCTATTTCCCCAGTCTTGCTAGTCAGTGACAGGAATACAAAAAAAGAGGAGGACAAGATCCATCTCCTTTAAGGAGCTATATATAATCTAGTTGGAGAAACAAGGATTTGGAGACCCAAAGCAATTAGCAAACATTATAAGATGAGGCAAGGTCTTGATTATATGATAAAATGAAACACTAATTATAATTTAATGCTACAGATAAAACATGTAGGACCTTAATTTAAAAATAAAAATTCCTGGTGAGCTGAAGTTAGGCTTGAGTAGGGGCTCGACATTTAGTTCAAATAGAGAAAAGAAAATGCATTCTAATACGTTTATATTTTGGTAATGTGGGCACAGATATGTAAATTTTCTGCAAGATTTTAATGGAAAAAGAATAACTTAACATTATATAAACTGAAAGTTGGGGTGCCTGGCTGGCTCAGTCAGACTCTTGATTTTGGGGTCATGAGTTCGAGCCCTATGAAATTACATACATAGATATATCCATAAATATGTACATACATACATAAATTAACTGAGGGCTAAAACTGAGGATTTTAAAAGAGCATTTCATTTACTGTAATCTTTTTTAAATGACATAATCATGGCTTCAGAAGACAGAATGCTCTCTACCATTTTGTTACTTTATTCTGTAGATGGTACTTTATTCTGTGGGTGGTCCTTCAGTGAAAGGCATCGGTGTATTCCTCTAGTTGTTGATTATGACAGTTTTAGCAGGCAGGATATGAACTTTAACCCTGCTTTACTTTCTGGAATTCTGTAACTTTTAAAATCCTAGCTTCATGAGTCTAGGTTTTGGATGGCATCCCCATTCTTGAACAGTTCATTTGTCATATACATTGGATTTCAGATGCAGTTCCCACTTGTGGCTTTCTCTCCGAGTTTAGGCCCTCTATAGCTCCTCACTTTTTCTATTGCAGGTCTCTTAAACTATATATTCAAGTTGTCGTATATTGTTCAAGTACCTTGTTTTATATGCATTATAAAAGCTTTATAGTAGACTGTTGTATTATGAATACTTTGACATATTAATGTCAATACATATAGCAATTTTGTGAAAATGTAGCTGATAAAGTCTCCCATCTGTAATTTAAAATACTGCCCTAACAGCAAAACCATAGTATGAAACCAGTTATGTTTTGCAAGAAGAGCTCTTGGAATAGTACTCAACAGCCTTTCCCCCTCTTCCTTTAGCAGTTTAGGATCTGGAGTCATTAATAATTTGGTTGGGAGTTTTTTTTTTTAATTTATGATAGTCACACAGAGAGAGAGAGAGAGGCAGAGACACAGGCAGAGGGAGAAGCAGGCTCCATGCACCGGGAGCCTGACGTGGGATTCAATCCCGGGTCTCCAGGATCGCGCCCTGGGCCAAAGGCAGGCGCTAAACCGCTGCACCACCCAGGGATCCCCTTGGTTGGGTTTTTTTTTTAGCTAGAAGGTATAGAGAAACCTTTCTAGATTTCTCTTCTAGATTCTAGATTTGTTTACTTATGTGGATGTAGTTCTATCAAAATACCTTATTTTGAGGTGTCTGGGTGCTTCAGCTGGTTAAGCATCTGACTCTTGATATCAGCTCATTCTTGATCTCAGAGTCATGAGTTCACGCCCCATTGGGCTCCATTCTGGAGTCTACTTAAAAACAGCAACAACAACAACCAAAAAAACTCACCTGTTTTACCTTAAAGATATATATTACAGAGGCAGACAGACACTGCTTTATTTAGAAATTTCTGTTTTAGTCCATTAAAAACTATAAAACCAATCTATATGATGTACTGAACTGATTTAAAATAATCTACATGCTTATTTAAAAAATAATTGTCATATGCAGATATATGATAAATATATTTTTCATCATTTGAGTGAAAGCTAGAAATCAGACCATTAATCAAGATACAGAACTATCAAATGATTTCTGTGGGAAAGTCAAATTTGGCTTACATCATCTAAATGCATAGTATTTGAAACAAAGTCACTTATATAACTCAATTTCATTTAAAAAAAAGAGTTACTATATTCTTCAAATGATGAATTCTTTCTTTTCATCATCTTTTATTAGATAAAAGTAGTGATTGTACTATCTATATAATGGCACATGCCAGCCTAAGCTGGGATTTATGTAGGATTAGAGAAAAATGTATGTAAGCACTCTACCCTGTCTTCTCAGTCAGAGCAAATGTCCTATTCCTCCAATTTTTGTTTCTAGAGACTGGATTGAATATACCTTCTTTTAACATTTAACATTTCTATATCACTCCTCTTTGGAGACTGGTCTTTGTTTATAGACTCTCTGGTAGAATAATAATTCGAAGGAAGAAAACCAGTTCATTAAGGCTCAGAGTTTTTTCCAGTGTTACAGTAAATATATCACAAACTTAAGAAACAAATATGTATTGATATCCAAATCACTTAATATTTACATTGAAATTTATATTGCAGACATTTTGACTACTTCCAAATCTGAATTATTTTTTAAGACTTATTCATTTATTATTTTAGAGTGAGCACACAGTGGGGAGGGGCAGAGGGAGAGGGTGAGGGTAAGAGAATCTCAGGCAGACTCCCAGCTGAGCGTGGAGCTTGATCTTAAAACCCTGAGATCATGACCTAAGCCAAAATCAAGAGTTGGACATTAACCTACTGAGCCACCCAGGAACCCCTCCAAATCTGATTTTTTTTTTTTTTAAGATTTATTTATTTGAGAGAGGGAGAGAGAGAGAGAGAGAGTGCATAAGCAGGAGAGGCAGAGGGAGAGAAAATCTCAAGGAGACTCTGCTGAACATGGAGCCCTGTGCAGGGCTCAATCCCACAACCCTGAGATCATGACCCACTCCAAAATCAAGAGACAAGAGACACTTAACCAACTGTACCACCCAACTGCCCCCCAAATCTGAATTATTAATCCAGCCAAACCTCTTACTGTTCTTAGTCTGTTTTTTAATTCAATACATTATTTTAGGGTTTTTGTTTTTATAATAACCGGAAATAATTTTTGAGGGGAAAAAAATGAGAAGTGGCATATCATTTTTTAAATTTTCTTCCCTGGCTTTTTTTTTTTTTTTTTTTAATTTTATTTATTTATTCATGGGAGACAGAGAGTGAGAGAGGCAGAGACACAGGCAGAGGGAGAAGCAGGCTCCGTGCAGGGAGCCCGATGTGGGACTCAATCCTGGGACTCCAGGATCAGGCCCTGGGCCGAAGGTGGTGCCAAACCGCTGAGCCACCCGGGCTGCCCTCTTCCCTGGCTTCTAAACAAATTTGATTCTTTCTAATGATGGCTTTCATTACCTTCCCCCTTTTTAACTCCTTCCTCACATTTCCCATTTTTCCCTTTTCTACTTTTTTGCAGAGACCACAAAACCGTATATTCGGTTCAGCCCTGGTTTCTCTTGACCCAAGCATAAAAGTCTGTTCTCTCAACCTCAGTAGGTAGGACTAGCCCCGCAAAAGAATCTAGTTTCTCTTATAATCTTCACCCTTAAAAATCTCAAAATCTGTTTTGAAGACATTTGTTTTTCAGTGTTATGAAATGCTTCTGCCTTTGATGTGTTGTGATCTGTTGTTTTTTGATTATTTTGGTTTTTGGTTGAATTATATGGAATCTGGTTTCTGATAGGTAGTTGGGAAAGGGGAGAATATTTTAATAACCTTTTTAGAAATTGTGGCTATTCTCCTTTGGTACTATACCAAAATTCAGTAAGTAGTAGTAGTCTCTTAAGTGTTAACGGCATTATAAACACTGAAACCAGTGAACTTTTCTACTGCATTAAAAGCCAGTGGTCTATCTTAACCTATGATTTTGTAGCTTCATGAATTGGTCATTTGGAAAATATTGGTTCACTGAACTATGCAGATCTTTCAAATATTGACTTATGATGTAGTATTTAAAGTCACATCTAACATCATATGGATCTCACCATAAAAGTCTTTTAAAGATTGAACATTTGTCAGACTTGCTATAACAGGTGTACATTCCCCGGGATTTTAATTTTTGGTTGAAAACTTAAATTTTTTCATGGACCACAAATCTTGTCAGCTGTTTTCCTTAAAGTTAGAAGCTAACTTCATTTGCTTTTAAGAATGGATAACCATAGCTTGCATGTCAGTCATTCTTTCAAGTGAAAATAGTGTTCCATTTAAAAAGTGACTATTCATCTTGCAACTTAAATGGTTGAACCAGTGCTTTCCCCCAAACAACCCTTATACTTTGGTATGAAACAGAAGTCCTTTCTGTGTATTTCCTATTTTGTCTCACACAATATTTAAAAGCTATCAACTTGGGATCAAAATTTATTAAAATTAATAATTTTTACAGTCTCATCAAGGAGATATCTTAAGACTCCCCCAGGGATTTTTTTTAACCAAATATGTGGCTTTTTTTTTTTTTTTTTAAGATTTTATTTATTTATTCATGAGAGACACAGAGAGAGAGAGAGGCAGAGACACAGGCAGAGGGAGAAGCAGGCTCCATGCAGGGAGTCTGACGTGGGACTCGATCCCAGGTCTCCAGGATCAGGCCCTGGACTGAAGTCAGTGCTAAACCGCTGAGCCATCTGGGCTGCCCCAAATGTGTGGCATTAAAGAGTATGGTGACTCCAGTTTGGTACCATGGCCTTGATCATACTCAGGTGCCAGCAGTTTCACTCACCATTGTTTTTGCATCATCAGTATAAATGCCAAGGGAGTGAAAAAGGCAAATAATAACATCTAATAATGTTATAATAGTTGACTCCATGGATTTCAGCGTCAGGGATTTGATTTTTACCCTACTTATAAGCTAGTAAGTAAGCCACTTAGTGCTTCAGGGATGCTATAAGAAGACTCCAGAATCAGGGGGAAAAAAAAAAGATCTCATTATACACATCACAGCAAGCAAAAGCATTATTTGCTTTGGTCCCTCCTGTAGAGGGGGAAGGGTAATGCAGTAAGACCCAGATGGATGCTTGTATATGCGGTGGGTTGCCTTAAAGGTGAGGAACACTGAGCTTAGGAGATCTATCATTTTATAGCAAGGAGTTAGCAGCCTGCTCCTTGTCCAAGGGAGACATTATCTTTCAGGTTTGTCCCCTGCAAACACAGTCCCGAGAAATATCCCAGGTAAAGAGCAATCAGAGCCTTGTATTCTTGGCATACACAGCAAAAATGTACAGGAACACTCAGGACCCAAGGAGATTTCTCTCCCAACAGTGAATCCCTTGAAAGGATTTCAGGACCTCAGGGATACTGAGCCATATTTTGAAGACTAGTTTTTACCAGATTATAATTTTCTTTCAGAAAAATACTGCCTTTTTCACTTTTCCTTCTGTTGAAATCATATCATGCACTAAGAATACTCTAACATCTCGTCAGGATCCCTTATTTATGCATAGAAGTCATATAGTTTGTTCAGTCCTTTCTTAAATAATTATTCTACAGCTTTATCCTTTATTCTGTTGTTACATAAATTAACCCATTTATTATAAGCTAACAGTGTTTTAAATGGTGGAGCTTCTATGGTCTTTTAACTCCTTCAGTCAACAGACTTTACTGTGATGGCAGATGTGGTGTTGTAGGTCGAGGCACTACTGTTTTCATGCAGAAACCACAATGCCAGATACCCACAGCTCATGTTTTCATGTTGGTTTTGCCATAGAAGGAGCAAGTATAATTTGATACGCTGGCCTGTTTCAATCTTCACCATTTTCTTTTTCTTCTTCTTTTTTTAAAGATTTTATTTATTTATTCATGAGAGATACATGATCATGACCACAAGATCATGACCTGAGCCGAAGGCAGACACTCAACCACTGAGCCACCCAGCCGTCCTTCAGTCTTCATCATTTTCTCAAGGAGGGCACCATGACAGGTCCTATATTTACCAGTGATTGCGACCTTCTTGATATATTTAGCCATGTTGCCACCAACTAAATCCAAGCCCAAAGAGTTAGATCTTTATACTTTAAATCATAATACCTAGGGCAGCCCGGTGGCTCAGCGGTTTAGTGCTGCCTCTGGCCTAGTGTGTGATCCTGGAGACCAGGGATCGAGTCCCACGTCAGGCTCCCTGCATGGAGCCTGCTTCTCCCTCTGCCTGTGTCTCTGCCTCCCTCTCTCTCTCTCTCTCTCTCTCTCTCTCTCTCTCTCTGTCTTTCATGAATACATAAGTAAAATCTAAATAAATAAATAAATAAACAAACAAACAAACCTATAAATTGCTCCCAGTTACTTCTCTATACCCAGTATATTAAATCTACAACAAACTGAATTTTGATTCTAATCCTTTAAAAGCTAGTGTGGTGCCTGATACATTTCCTGGGATATTCCACAGAACCCCGACCTGTAAAATGCTGCATACTATGTACTCTTTCTAATAATTTTTAAAGGCATAAAAATGTATTATGGGATCTGAAATCAACAGACTACACTTAGCTTCATTTAACCACAGAATCTCCAGCTAGCTTTTTTTTCAATTTTGTATTTTAACAACCTCTAGATGGATTTGTAGTCCCCTTAAAGATATCTCTAGAATTTGGTGGGGGAGAGACAGGGAAGGCTCAGCTGACTTAATTTTTCATTTGCAGCTAATATGTTACACTCTGTGAACTCTGTTGCTTACTTAGGTGGTCTTGCCATGTTATGTAACCTCAAGTTTTTCCCTGAAAGATTTTTGTCTACCCAAAATGGATAGCTTTTGTTTTCTCTCTTCCATTTTGTTTATCAGCAATGCTATTGTGATTTTTGTATTCCAACTTAGTTTTCAGCTAAGTAATTCCATATTGGATGGGTTTACACACATTATTTCTACCTCTAATTGTTCTTCACTATTTAATATTAAGAACAGTATGTCTCCCTCTACATTGCATCCACATAATGTTGCAGCAGCTCACTGACTTGTCCATATTCCCTGAACCTGTCATCTGGAATTTACTTCTGCTGGATGACCAAATAACTACAGTAACTCTTGCTTTTCCTTCTTGCTGCAGCAGATTAAACATTCTCTTCTCCTCTTGTCCTGAGGACAAAGTGGTAACTTTTTTCTAAAGCTGAATCTAAAACTCTCTCCTCCCTACTTTTTAAATTTCTCTTCCTTTTTGATATGAAGAAAATAATAGATCTTGGCACTTTATTGCCTGTTGTCAGACCTACAGTTTTTGTTTTGTATTTTACTATTCCAGGAAAGCCTAATCTCACTTTCTTTAAGGGTTTATCTTGCCCTAAGATTTTTTGATGCTAAGGAGAACACTCCATAGAAACATGAACCAGGGATGCCTGGGTGGCTCAGCGGTTGAGTGTCTGCCTTTGGCTCGAGGCCTGATCCCTGATTCCCAGGATCGAGTCCCACATCAGGTTCCTTGCATGGAGCCTGCTTCTCCGCTCTCTGCCTGTGTCTTGCGTCTCTTTCTGTGTCTCTCCTGAATAAATAAATCTTAAAAAAAAAAATGTGAACTATATTTAAGGAAAGGGTAATTAGGTTATGTTTTTTCATTTTTTTAAAAGATTGTATTTATTTATTCATGAGAGACACAAAGAGGGAGACAAAGACAGGCAGAGGGAGAAGCAGGCTCCTTGTAAGGAGCCCAGTGTGGGACTCGATCCCAGACCCTAGCTAGGATCACATCCTGAGCCAAAGGCAGACACTCAACCGCTGAGCCACCCAGGTGTCCTAGGTTATGTTTTTTGTTTTTTGATTTTTAATCCTAGGTTATGTTTTTAAATTTGGTCTATAGTAGACAACAGAACAAGTATAAAAGTATTAATCAAGAGATGAAAGTGGTTATCAAGAGAGAGGGTAGGTCTGAAAACAGACTGTAGAAAATGAAAACTCAAAAAAAAAAAAAAAAGAAAATGAAAACTCCATAGATGTGATATGAGAATGAATGATAAAAGTATATGAGAGAAATACAGTGTACCCATGTCTGAACCTTAGAGAATGCCCACGTGTATGGCCTTGAAAGAGGGGCCAATGAAAATATCAAACCTAGGAAGAAAACCTAAGTAAGTTATGCTGGAAGCCAAAAGAATGTTTCAAAGAAGGAGATTATGGTCAATAGCGTGAATACTGTCAAGTGAGCAGTGAACAGAAGGAGAGCTTTAGGAAAAGCCATAGGATTGTGAGCAAGACTTCTTTGGAAAATTATGGTGAAAGCTCAGAAAAATGAGGGATAAAAAAAAAAAAAAAAAAACCCTGAGTTTGGGAGCTACAGCTTCTGTATAGAAGACTGAATACCTAACCAGTTCTCTACAATTAACAGTATTAACTCTGGTGAGATACACAAGAACAACTCCCTGAGGAACTGGACACTGAACTTTGCATATTTTAGAAACGAGTCAAATGTGGACCAAGTAATCAGCTCAGAGTAAATTCCCAGTTTTCTTTAGTTTTGTCCTGAGAGTGGCCATAGTTGCAGTGGCTAAAATTCCAATAGAAAGTCCACCATCATTCTGGCTGGAAGAAGCAGGAAGGAGAATGAGCTCAGGATAAGCTTGGTCACCAGAGGGAGGGAAAGAGCCCCAGACAGTAGAAAGCCAGAGAAGGAAAGAGAACCCTAAGTTCTGTGTTTAGACAGCCCAAGTCTGTGGCTGCACCCGAGGCTGTAGATGTGTGGGGCAAATAGGAAGCAGTTTGCAGCTAGGGTTACAAGATTGAACTGAAATCTGAACTGCCCTTCTTCAAAGAAGTGACAATTTGGAGTCTTGAGCCTCACCAAGTTACTTGGCTACAAAAACAAAAATAGTACCAGCCTTGGTACCATGTACCGTAATGTCTCCACAACATACTCATAATGTTCAAGATACAGTCCAGAATTATTCAATACATGGAGAGTCAATAAAGTGTGATCCAGTTTCAAGAGTACACACCAACTCTAAGTAGATCTAGATAGTGAAATAGGTAGACAAGGGTTTTAAATTAGCTACTGTAATATAGGCCCAGTCCTCTGTTAGGAAATGGGATAGTGCAGGAAGAGAATTGAGGTTTTGAGAAGATAGAATTAACAGTAAGATACTTGATTGTCATGCTTTGTCAAATGATTAACTTCTATTAGTAAGTTTGAGAAATACTTAAACTATGGAATTTTGGTTAAGAAACTTGCCAGATTGCTTCTGTCAGCAAGTGAACTGGTTTGGCAGAACTTGAGTAAATCTATCTAGGTTATTTTCAAATGTAAATTTCTACTTGGACATTCTTGAGCACAAAAAAAGGCCATACCAAAGGTTTTTTCCCAGGCAAAATTTAAATATCAAAACTTGGCTTATCACTGCTTCTCAGTGAGAAATGTATTTGTTGTATGACAGGTTTTGGAATCTTAAAATTAGTTTGCATTGGTGCGATGTGTAAATGTTACCATTCTATATCTACCTCACCATGCTAGATAACTACTACTGAGTTTCACTGGCAGCCAAGCTCTATACCTGAGAAGTTAAGAGCCTAGACTGATAAGGCCAGGGTTCCAGTCACAGCTCCTCCACCTACTGGACTGTAGACAAATTATTCGACCTCTTCTTTTTTTTTTTTTTTTTTTTTAAACATTTTTTAAATTTATTTATGATAGGCACACAGTGAGAGAGAGAGAGGCAGAGACACAGGCAGAGGGAGAAGCAGGCTCCATGCACCGGGAGCCCGATGTGGGACTCGATCCCGGGTCTCCAGGATCGCGCCCTGGGCCAAAGGCAGGCGCCAAACCGCTGCGCCACCCAGGGATCCCCTATTCGACCTCTTCAAAGCCTTCTTTACTATAGCAAATTTTAAGATCAAAGTACCTAATTCATAATATTATGTAGATTATGGTAATTAATATGTGCTGATTGCTTAAATAACATCATGAAGATATTTTCAGTTCACAATAGTAGTGGTATTACATAAAATCTGTGGTTAATAAAAAGGGTTTTCCCAAGTGCATTTTAAATGTAATGTTTGGAAAAGGGATGAGGGAGTTATGGGAAACTTTATTTTTTTTAATTGGTCATTTAAGGTATTCATTTTCTATTTTGCATAAAAAGACACCCCCACAATTTGATATTTCTTCTTGTTAAGAAAGTAAATTCAGAAAGGTGTGCAAAAGGAACACAGTGAAGACCATAGGAAAGTATCAATCTCACTCTGCTTCAAATTAATAGAATTGAAATTATTGTCATTACGACAGTACTGGTAAAGAATTTTAACTTTTTTTTAAAGAATGTTTTGTTGTGGAATTGATAGTGATTTTGGGGGATTTACATTAAACCAGAATCCTGTGAAGAACTTGGAAGTTTATTTTTATATTGTTTATTTTCTTGCTGCTTCCTTCAGAAATCTGGAATGGATCCCATTTTGCCTTGAAATTGTTCCTGTACTGGCAGTGGGTTTGCCTGGCACACTGTGTCATGCCGAACAGACAAGAATCATAGGATTTGTATTCCACTTTTCAGTAATATTAATGATGTTTAGAGAAGTGTAGGTTTCACACAGCCATAAATACTTACAAATACAATTTTCTTGTATTTTTTATTTGCCTTTTGTCCTCAAACTTTTCTTTTACTATGCTTTTATATTCTCATCAAATCTCTTTTTTTGTAATTATTTTGTTGCTATTTCCACCTTAATCTCTTCTTTGTCTTAGCCCTATTCTCACTTTCTCCCTATTTCAGCAGTATTCAGTGCTTGACTTTACTGTGACATCTTTGTCTCAATATATCTACAGCTCGTAAGAAAATATTCAAACTCAGTTTCTCTTTAACATTTCATTCTTAATTTCAATAATCTAAGTGATAAGTGAATTCTTGTTTTTACTTTTTTTCCACTGCTCATTTATTTCTTTTTCTATAGAAAACTTTATCAAACTAGTATTTATAACTATTCCACAGTTATATTTCCTTTACTATCTATCCTATCTCACCTTGGCTTATTTCTTGAATTACATTGTTCCAAGTAGTTCCATAGTCTCTTTTCTGTTTTAAAAGCATAATTAATTCTAAGGGCGCCTGAGTGGTTCAGTCAGTTAAGTGTAAGCGGAAGCTTGGGTCGTAATCTCAAGGTCCTGGGATCAAACTGCACATGGAACTCCCTGCTCAGCAGAGAGTCTGTGTCTTCCTCTCTGCCTCCCCCCTCCCTCCCGTGCTTGCTCTCACTCTCATAAATAAAATCTTTAAAAATAAACAAAACCATTTTTTTTTAAAGAGGCATAATTCTACTAAGCCTCATCCAGAAGCATAATCAAATATTGGCTACACTCAGTTGCCTGAGCCACCTAAAAATAAATATTCCTTTTGCATCTTAACTACATTTTAGAGAGAATCTTTTATATGAATACTGGAATAGAATGGTAGTCATTGCTGCAGTTCAAAATGTGTCATTGCAAACTTAACCACCTTTATTAAGTGTTAGGCTTTTAAAGTTTAAGTTCCATATGAGAGAGTGTACATTGTATTAACGAATGTAGTATTATCTTTAAAAGTTTCGTAACACAATTTAATTTCCTAACTTTGGTTGCTTAAAATGTTTTAAGAAAAAACATGATTTTAAATTTAAATTTTACTGCATTTTTCTCCAACTTCATGGAGGTAAAATTAACAATTAGAAATTGTATATATTTTCAATGTACAACATGATGTGATTTTTTTTTTTTAAGATTTATTATTTTAGAGAGAAAAAAGAGAGCAAGAAGGGCTAGGAGGAGCAGACTGGGAGAGAGAGAGAGAATCTCAAACAAACTCCCTACTGAAGCCAAGCTCCATCTCAGGACTCTGAGATCATGACCTGAGCCGAAGTCAAGAGTCAGACACTTAACCGACTAAGCTACCCAGGCACCCTCAACATGATGTTTTGATAATGTATACGTTAGTAAATGATTACCATAGTCAACCCAGTTAACATATCCATCACTTTACATAGTTTTCTTTCTTTTTCATTGTGATGAACACATTCTTAGCAAATTTCAGGTATACAGTGTAGCAGTATTAACTATAATCACCACAATACTGTGCATGAGATCTTTAGAATTTATTTATCCTGCATAACTGAAAATTTGTACTCTGACCAACATCCCACCCATTTCCCCACCCCCCCCCCAAATCCTGGCAACTACCATTCTACTCTCTACTTCTATGATTTTTGGCTTCTTTAGATTCTACATATAAGTGAGATCATGAAATATTTGTCTTTCAGTGCCTGCCTTATTTCACATAGGATTATGTCCTCCAGTTTCATCCATGTTGTCTCAAATGACATGATTTTCCTTCTTTTTTTTTAAGCTTGATATATTCATCACGTATGTCTGTGCATGTGTGTGTGTACACATATATATTGTCAGAGACACTGACTCCCCACATAGTTGAAAATCCAC